>NC_031973.2:16718786-17918786 GCF_001858045.2 Oreochromis niloticus | reverse complement strand
TTTCTGGGAGGGTGGCGCAGTTGCCTCTCCGGTGGTCCTCCTTGGGCTTTCGCACTCTGGGGGCCTCAGGATGTCTGGGCCCGGGTCTCCCCGAGGGGGGGCGGGGGGCAGAGCCATTGCAGCCATTGATATGATGAAGCATATCTGCCCTTTGGCTTCACCTGCACAAGTGGCAAGGTAGGTCTCCGCGACAGAATTACTTTCCCCTGCGTCAGGAGCACGCGCTGGGCTCTCCAAATAGCAGACAAACAATATCCCACATTCTTGATTTTTAGTTCACAAACACTTCTTATAATGACTAACTACTCCTGACATTTTGGAGATGTTACCTCTTTATACAGTAAAGTTACAGGGGGATACAAATAATATCAGGCTGATCCTGCCACAATTTGTTCCCCCTGTTCAAATCACGGACAAACAGTAGCCCACAGTTGTTTAGGTTTTTGAACCCATGTTGCACAGAGAGGCATTTTTAGAAAAAAATGTATTGATAGCAATGTTGAATATTATTACACAAGAAAAAAAACAACTAAAATAATTACACCATGACGCCTCTGCCTTTCTAAATGGAGGGACAGTAACTGCATGTGTATATAAAACCTAAAGATAGTAAGATTAACAGTAACAGTATTTTGTGTCTATCTGCCATTCTGCAATTCTGCTCATGTAAACAATAACGTAACTAACCCGCAGCAAAAAAAGTTTGGGAACCACTGCTCTAGCAGATTGTTACATGGAGAAATCTTTTGAACTTAAGCGTGCTCACGCACACAGGTGTAAGTAAGTAAGTAAAACTTTATTTATATAGCACTTTTCTAGAGAAAAGATCACAAAGTGCTTCACACAAGGATAACAAAGTATAAAACAAAACAGACAACAGTTAACAAAATGCAATTCTAAAAAGATGTGTTTTTAGTTGTTTTTTGAAAGAAGCTACTGAGTCCAGAGATCTTATGCTCAGAAGGAGTGAGTTCCACAGTCTGGGAGCCACAGTGGCAAAAGCTCTGTCTCCCTTAGCTCTCAGCTTTGAATGATGAATGACAAGTAGACCCTGGTCACATGACCTAAGAGACCTGCTAAGAACATAAGGCTGTAGAAGTTCAATGATGTAGGCAGGTGCTTGACCATGAAGAGCTCTTTAAGTCAGTACCAGAATCTTGAAGTAGACTCTGAATTCGACGGGGAGACAAGGCAGCTGTATTAGCAACGGTGTCACATGAGAGTACTTAGGTAGATGTTTTGGTCAGAAGTCTTGCTGCAGCGTTTTGAACAATCTGTAGATGCTCCAGGGAGTTTTTGTTTAAACATGTAAACAGTGAGTTACAATCTCCAGTTCAGTGCAAGATACAACAGGGCTTAGTTTGGAAATGTTTCTTAAGTCATAAAAGCAGGACCGAACCAAAGATTTGACATAAACATCCAAAGTGAGAGCCGGGTCGAAGATTACCCCTAGGTTCTGATAGACGATTTCACAAATGTTGCAAGAGGACCAAGAGGATTCATTATCTTAGGTACATGTCAGTCAGGAGCACATACAAGGACTTCAGTCTTTCCTTTGTTAAGTTGGAGGAAGTTAGCAGCCATCCAAACTTTAACGGATTCTAAGCACTCATTCAAAATCTGCAGCTTAAAAACATCTTGGGGCTTGAAAGACATGTATAACTGAATATCGTCGGCATAGCAGTGGTAGCAAATGTCCTCAAAGGGGCTCAAAATATGCTGGAGGGGAAGTAGATATATTAAGAACAATAAAGGCCCCAGCACAGAGCCTTGTGGCACACCATAGGACAGGGACATGGAAAATAACCTGTATTTAGAAACTGCCACAAAAAAGTAATATTCATACAGATATGTGTATGATAGGTGTACTCACGGGTGCCGGCATATACAAACTATATCTTCCTTGGCTGCTACCTTAAAGCATATTGTGCACTGTCGGTCCTGCATGCTGCTCAATAATGTTCAATATTTAATATTTACTGTTACTTACACATATCTAGGTCGTTGTCTCTATAATGTGTTGTTCTCTTGTTTTTTCTTTTCTTCTTTTAACAGGTGATCCAACGGATTTTCTCAGTATCTTCTTTTACTGTTTCCCCTTCCCCTCTGTTCTCTTTCTCCCTTTCCGTACAATTGTCTGTCCAATTTGTAATAACTTAAAATAAAATAAATAAACAATAAAAAAACCCACACCCGTATTACTATGGCAACCAGCTCTTGTTCTCCGGTAAGGCCTGTAGAGTTAAAGAAGTGATGCGAAGAGTGCATTGCATTTCCTAAAACCCGATTTATGGCCTTGGCCACATTCCTAAGAGGGGGTCTTCTCAATGTTTATGTCTGCCAGCATCAGAGTGAATCCAAGACTGTTCTACAACACTCTGTGTGCAGTAGAAGCCAAAACACAAATATGTGATGCTAATTATGAGATATTAACCTTAAAAATAAAAATAAATCCAAACATTTGCCTGACCAAAAATTTAATAGAACACCTCTGGGACATTATGTTTCAGTCCATCCAACACCATCAGTTTGCACCTCAAACTGTCAGGGAGCTCAGTGGCCAGATCTGGAAGGGGGTTCCCCAGGACGCTATCCTACAAGGATGCCCTAACAGTATCAGGCAAAGATGGAAACATGCAGGCATCACACAAACTACCGAGTACCATTTTGAGTTGATGCAGTGACATTTTGGCAAAATGGACTAGCTTGCCACATAATTTTCTCTCTTTGATTTGAGGGGGTTCTTTAAATTCAGCCAACTGCAAGTTGATAATTTGTGGCATCCTTTCCTAAAACGTTACTTAGTCCACATCAATACAGATATGATTTTTTTGCCAATTGAAATCTAATGAGTTTTCAAAGAGTTCCTTTATTTTTTAAGCATAGTTTGATGTATAATCTTAATTAGAACATATATTATTGCTTGCTCTCCTTTCCAGGCAGGTGAGGCAGTCCTGAGTGCTCTTGGTGGCTGTAAGATACTCAGAGAACTGTCCAAACGGGAGGATGAAACTGAAACCAAACTCTCCATGAAAGAACTGGCCCAGAAGTTTGAGAACCTGGCTCATGGTGAGACAATAACTACAACTGTCTGCAACTGTTGATGTTATAATAATTAGATATTAAGTTTCAAAACCGTTTCACAAAGAGCCCTTTGAATTTTCCTTTCAAGAGATGATGTAACACAATAATAACAAACCTATCTAACTCTTTGTCATGTGTCTTGTGTCTACGTCAGATATTTTCAGCTCTTGCTATCGCAGTGATGAAAACCGCTCTTTCAGCCTGCTGATTAGAAAGTCTCCTGTCTGGGGTCACAGCACCTGTCTTCAGATGGGTGTGAGCGCTGATGCTCGGCTTTTCTTCAGTAATGATGGTGTACAGGTGTGTCATATCTTCAATTCATCTTGTTGCCATGATTTCAAATAGCAGATGAGCATTACAAAGGAAATATAGCATGATATTTCTAAAATAACGCAACCCATCTTCATGTTGAGCTGGTGAGCTGCTGTTGATGGATAAGGTCTCAGTTTTTTCCTCTTCCAGTCTCTGCTATCTGAGATCTGGTGGGGTGATATGAAGAGGAACACAGAGATTTGGAAGCTTCTGCTCACATTCTTCTGCCCCATCCTCTGCTACACCAACCTCATCACCTTTAGGTAAAAGTTTTAATGTAAGGTTTTCTATCTATCTATCTATCTATCTATCTATCTATCTATCTATCTATCTATCTAGTATATAGTATATATATATATATATATATATTTTTAACATTTATTGCATTTTCTTCGCAGGAATCGAAACGATCAGTTGGAAGAGGAGGAGAAGATGCTTATGGAGGATGAGCTGGATCAGGACACTGACAGTCTTTACGGGACCACTGTCTGCTCTTACTCTGACATCAAGCAGCAGTAATATTTCTACCTACACTCTACAGTATTAATCTGTAGAACATCAGTTTGTCAAGCAGTGATTATCCTGTTTTTAATATATTATTAATTTGCATTAGCTAAAGTCTACTAAAAATGTTTTTTTTATATCTCAGTGAAGTTGACTCTAAAGGTCACAGGAGTGGTGCCATTAAAGGTGAGTACTGTTTAAAGAGTCATCTTTGAATAAGAGTTGTCACTCGCTACAAGAAGAAAGTCTGACTTCAGAAATTATTCTTGTCACCACATGCTGTTATTTTAAGTCATCTGCTAATCTGTGTTTACAATCTTACAGGCGTACCCCAACGACCGCCACAAAGTCCATTCATAGTGTCACGCTGGCGTCAATTCTGGTTTGCACCGGTCACCTCATTTCTGGGCAACGTCCTGATGTACTTCCTGTTTCTCTTCCTTTTCGCCTACGTGCTGTTGGTGGATTTCAAGCCCCCACCACCCTCAGGCCCAACTGGTACTGAGTGTGTGTTGTACTTCTGGGTATTCACCATCGTTTGTGAAGAGATCCGACAGGTGAGTGAAGAGACACATCTTACTTAGAACTTGAAACTTTGGTAACTGTATAAATGTCTAGTGAACAACTGAATGCAAAAATATGCACTTAACTCAAATCTTTTATTTAATTGCACAAAGTAGAAAGACAATATCTCTAAAGTGTCATTTCAACACAGTGGTTAACATGCTGTCATCTCACAAGGATTAGATTCAAGATGGACACTAAATAAATAAGTACATCTTTTTTTCATTTATCACTGATTTCATATGACTTAAACACAGAAAATTAAATATCTCATAAATTAAAATCTGATTCTTTGAAATGATGACAACCCAGAGAAAGTCTTTTTTCATTTGTTTTTTTTATTATCATTGTAATTAAAGCCTTTTCATTCTCACTGAGATCAAGATCTCATTTTGAAGAGAGACTAGTTTTAATTCAAGGTCATCTTAAAATATAAAACATGATATTAAAATGCAGCCTATTCATATCTCTATTAAAATTCTTGCAGCATTCATTCAGACAGCATACTAATTGCCTGATCCCTGCTTGCTTCTAATACTTATAGTATTAGGGCTAGGGTTGGGTTAGGGCTTTAGGGTTACCATCTTGTATCAGACTACCAATTGTGCCATGTGAACACATCAGCTTGGCCTCGCAAAACTGCTCAAGTGAAACGATCCTTTTTCATTATTCTTAATTATTTTACCATATTTATTTTTTGTAGATACCAACTGAAACTCCATTCACATTGAAAAGTATTTTATGAATCATTGTATATGTTACATCATATATGTTATACATGTTTAAACTTTGTATCATAAGCTTTAATGAACTGTTATACACAGAATTAATAGGCTTCAAGGTGCATGTATAGGCAGGTATGTAAACACTATTATCATACTAAAGTATGTTGATAGTTTTTATTATTGTAGTTTTTGTTTTCTGACGATCTGTTAAGTTTATTTATTTTTTTTGTCTTCTTCAAGACACTTTTTTTGGGGACGACCTGGACTCAAAGTTTCAGACTCTACATTCAGGATGTGTGGAATAAATGTGATCTCACTGCCATCAGCCTGTTCATTGTCGGACTGATTTGCAGGTATGGACAAGAAATAAAAATGATATCTTAATCTTAGATTGCCCATCAAAAACATTCCACAACACTACAAACAGTTTAGTTTGTCATTGCATGATTGTAACATTTATGAAAGCACAGTATTTGTTTTGTGGTACTTGTTTGGCTTCTTAAGTGTGTCTCAAATAATTTTCTTAATACTTAGTTTTTAGTCACTTAAATTTAAAACATTTCCTCAGTTAACAACCAAATGTCACTGGTTAATTTACAGGTTTGCCACCAGGTGGTGCTGCTACCTCACTGATTCAGTGATACTGTGCTTGTGTTTCAGGATGTTTCACCGGTCACATGAATTTGGCCGAGATGTCCTTTGTTTGGACTACATGGTCTTCACCATTCGCCTCATTCACATTTTTGCCATTCACAAGCAGCTGGGACCAAAACTCATCATTGTAGGAAAGATGGTGAGAAAGTTACCATCAGTTGGCATTATACCAGGAATACGTGTTTAATAATACAATGTGAGCAACAACATGACAATTTCCTCCTCTTGTTCAGATGAAGGATGTCTTCTTCTTCCTCTTCTTCCTGGGTGTGTGGGTCTTGGCGTATGGAGTTGCCAATCAGGCTCTGATCTACACCTACGATCCAAACCCGAATCGCATTTTTCTGAGAGTTTTCTACATGCCATACTTGCACATCTTTGGATACGGCTCTTCCATCGAGGAAGAGATGGATGGTAAAAGTGTTTTTGCAATTTGCATGAAAATAAGAAAATTATTATTACACTGAAATCAGTTTTAAAATGCTTTTTTCTACTGCAGCTTTTTAAAATTCATCACAGCAATTAGAAATTGAGTTTGCTGGACAAGCTAAAAGTTGATATTAGAAAATGGAAACTGCTCCCTCTGTCTTTGATTGGTCGAATGAATGCAATTAGAATGGTGTCTCTGCCACGATTTTTATATCTTTTTCAAAACCTTCCTATTTATTTGCCACTTAAATTTTTTAAGCAGCTTGATTCATTGATTCTTTCATTCATTTGGGCAGGAAAACCCCCTCGGATATCCAAGGCTCATCTTCAAAAAAGTACTTCCAGCGGGGGGTTGGGTCTCCCTGTGTTTAGACATTATTACTGAGCAGCAAATTCAAGAGCTCTATTGCACTGGCAGTGGGGTTCGCCTACTGATTATTGTTATGATAAGCTTCCGATCTGGCTCCAGGTAGAGGCAGCAACAGTATCTGAAGCCTCATTACCGGTCTTATTGTTTTCTAACATGGGTTCTTTTAATAATTCTAACAGTCGTAATTTTGTTGTTAAACACTCCTTAAAGATATTAAGTCAAATTAGGAAATCTCTTAAACTACCTGACTTTTCATTATGGCAATAATACATAATTACTTGTTTAAACCAGGTAAAAGGATAGGGTGTTTTTAGAATGGGGGAAAAGGGATTGAAATGCATTGAGGATTTGTATATAGATGACAAATTTATGTCTTTCCTTCAACTTCAACAAAAGTTTCAGTTACCTCAATCACATTTTTTTCGTTATCTTCAAATAAAGAATTTTGTTCAACGAAACTTTTCAGACTTTCCACTGAAGCCACTAAATCATACTTACTTTGATATAATTCGGAAAGCAGATTTTAAACATCTGATATCTCAGTTTGTCAAGTGCTTTACAATCCCAGTTGATTCTGATCGAATTAAGAATACATGGGCTAAAGACCTCGGTGTTCCTCTGTCTGAGGACCAATGGTCAAATTGTTTGTCCAATATTCAGAAAGGCTCAATAAACGCCAGATATAAACTAATCCAGTTTAAAGTCATTCACAGATTACACTTTTCTAAACTTAAACTTAACCGGATCTATAATTCTGTATCCCCCTTATGTGATAGATCTAATATCAGTGAAGGTTCCCTTGCACATCTATTTTGGCATTGCTCTGTCTTGAAAGCTTTTTGGAGCCAGATTTTTACGTGGTTTTCAAACCAATTTAAGAAAAAAGTACCACTAGACAGTACACTGGCTATACTTGGATCATTTGCATCAATCGAATCTTTTTCCTTTTCACAAAAACAGATAATTACAATGGGTATGCTGGCTGCAAAGAAACTTATTCTTTTACAGTGGCGGTCTTCTTCGGCCCCGTGTTTTAAAAGGTGGCTTAATGAGATGGTGTCTGTGGCCAGGGTGGAACAGATAAGATTTGATAGAAAGCGGAATCTGGCGAGTTTATGTACGATTTGGCAGCCATTTCTAGAATTTTTAAAAAATTAACTGATCATAATTTATGCCTCACACTCCGCGTGAATTTTCTTATTTTATTTTACTCTTTAGTTAGTTAATATTGTTATAATTTTTTTCTTTTCTTTCTTTTGTTTCTTTTTTCATGCTTAGAAGTTCACAAAGGCTAAATGTAGTAATTGTCCTCAGTTGAATCTGTATAAGCATGCTGTGCTTAATTTAAAACAAAAATAAAATATTTTTTTTAAAAAAGAAAAAAAAAGAAATTGAGTTATTATTTTTTTTTATAACTGTAACCCTTATTTTAACCTTTCTCCTTTTATCTCTATTTTGTGACAGTGGGCCGGGAACTAAACTGCACAGACAATGTGACTTTGATTGAGAGCGGTGAAGAGCCGTGTAGAAATCAGGATAGTAACTGGCTAGTAGTGATTCTGCTAGTCGTATATCTCCTGGTCACCAACATCCTGCTCATCAACCTAGTCATTGCCATGTTTAGGTAAAGAACCAGTCTGTCATTATGTTTCTCTGGCTGCATTCACAAACCGAATGGCTTGACTTGACTCAGTGGCTCTGATCTGCTTGTATCCACACAGCTACACTTTCTCTGAAGTGCAGGAGCACAGTGACACCTACTGGAAGTTCCAGCGTTACAACCTGATTGTTGAGTATCACTCCCGTCCTTCTTTGGCTCCTCCTTTCATTATCCTCTCACACATCAAAGTCTTTATCAAGAGGGTCATCCGCAAAGTGCCCTCTGTAAAGATCCACCACTTTGGTCAGTATTGGATCAGGAATCTTGGTTCACATTAGTACAATAAAGTTATTAATTTAATAAAGTTATTGCTTTGTTATATTGAAATAATAAGTGTAATAGGTGAGAAAGCCACAGTTGATTGGAATTGGATAATTTGTTAAATATCTTCCAGTTGTTGTTGTTGTTCACAAATGAGTTTTTATGTTTTTTTTAATCAGTCGCTGCCTTGTTATCACTCAGTTGCTCACTAAAAGTTGCACTGTCTAAATGAGAATGGGCTCTTTTTTTATTTGCAAACTGACCTCAGCTTAGCACTGAATAAAACAAAAACTGAGTTGAAAGATAATCATTTCAAACCTTTGTCTTTTCTATCAGTGTTAGACTTGGAACCAAAGGCAGCTAACAGATTATCAACGTGGGAAACGATTCAGAAGGAAGACTTCCTAACTGCTCGAAACAAGATCCAGAAAAGCAGCGACTCAGAAAGGCTCAAACGGATGTCTGCCAAGTGAGCACACCTTCATGATCCACTGTAGCAGCAAAATGAGATATTGATTCCATCATTCTGAAGAAAATGCATCTTTGTATTTTTTCATATAGGATAGATGATGTGCTTAAACGTCTGACTGAAAGCAAAGAGTTTGAACACAGACTACAGGCTCAGGTAAAACAGAAGCATTTTTCTGAAGCTCTCACTTTGTCGTTCAATACACTTTGACTCATTCCTCATACATATGTAGAAATGCTGTGGATGAGCATGTCTGCACAGTCAAATATTATTTTATTTGATTTAGAGATTAAAGGAATACATAGCAGGTTGTATGTTGTGGAACATGGGGAAAAAACCCCTACTATAAAGCAGAAAGGCAGTTTAAGTTGGGTTTATGTAAAGTTGTTTGTTGGTTGAGGTCAGAGATAATGTGGGTGATCGTAAGTAATGCGTATTTTATGTATTGGAGAAAAAAAACAGCAACAGGTTTGGTTGCACATCAATTAGAATTTTAGAAAGTGACAAATTGTGGTCTTGTATATATTAAAAGTGAGTTTTAGCAGGGCTGGTAGGTGGATTTTGGTCAGTAGATGGAGCCAGGCTAGTTGTTTTATCTGCTTTCAGTCTTTATACTAAGCTAGGCTGGGCTGGCCTCATAGCTGGACTGGCCATTGTGATTTTTCGTTTTTATGGGCCGATGATTTTTTTTTTTTTTTTTTTTTTAACGGTATAAACAATGAAAGGTGGTGGATTGGCCAGATGCTGGTCGATGTGTAAAAATAAGTCAGGTGATTGGTGGTGACTATGGCGGAGCTTCCACAGAGGCCAGCAGGTGGATGAGGGAAAGGGGAGGCAGGAGGAGGAGAGACCCGAGGCGGCCGCCGGTCCGAGTGTCAGGTGAACTGAATTTCAGGTAAGAAGTTATGACCTGCAGTTTATCTGGGTCAGATATAAACCAAGTTTAGGTGTAGTTTATTTTCGTTGTGCTGACTTTTTACAGTAAGTTACAATAACTCGTACTAGCTAGCACAACGGAGTTTCTATACAGCTGGGTGGGTGCTATGATGTTACTGATAGTGAACTTTATTTTATTCATAAGGTTAGTTGGTAGAGTTGCCAACCGTCCTGTAAAAAACGGAATCGTCCCGTATTCATAGAAAATATTACGCGTTTCGTATCGAGCTGAAAAGGAATAGTTTGTCCCGTATTTCAGCTAGAATGGAAAAAGACACAAAGCTGGAGTTTTTCTGCGTCTTTACGCTGCACAGCTGTTTCTTCTTCTCTCATTCTCTCCCCTCGCTCTCCTGTTGCTGCTTCAATCATGAAACTGAACAGTGATCAGCTGATCGACTTCTCTGACGCAAGTCGCGTCTCTCTTGTTTGTTTATCGCCCCCTTTGCACCAGAAAGAGGAAACCAGCGGATGTCGCGCTAAACAACAGCAGCACGTTTAATCTTGATCAGCTATTGTTAGAATTTATTTAATATTCATTTCTAGTATCAGCTGATGTTTGTTGGAGCCACAGCTGTAAAAGCTGTTGGTCATGATATCGGTTTGGCTATGTGGTGAGAGGGAAACATGCAGATGAAACCAGGAGATGTCCTTACTGAATCATCAGAGCTGAACAGGTGATGGAGAAACAGGTTTACCTTTAAGGTGACATGAATGAGTTGAAGGGAAGTTATGAACTGTTTCTGAGAGTCAAATAAGACCAGGATCCTTTTCCAAGTAGTTGACAGCTGGTAACTGTGCAGGGGCGGGTTTAGCAAAGTTTTGCCAGGGGGCCATGTAGGGCATCTATAGAAATCATACATATACCAACAAGACAGTGTACATCACCACAGCGTTTGTTTTCATTCAAAGGCTTTATGGCTTTAATACCTAGTGGGGTGGTCTCTAGTCAAAATGCCCGGGACAAAAAATAGTCCCGGGCATTTTGACTAGTCCAGCCCTGACTGGCCTCATGTGTGTCTTTGATAATGCAGTTTCCTTATTCTAGATACTTTTTTCCAGTAGGAGACAACAAAACATTTAGCTTAAAAATATTGTACTCTCTGAGCTTTCCAATCATTAAAATATTACTTTATGTGTATACCCTAATAGCAGTGCATAGTGTTTATTTGACTGTAAATAATCTGTTTTTAGTTTTGTTATAGACACAAAAAAAGACATGCAATGAAAAGTGAACTTGAACACATATAGTCAAGGTCATGATTATTCATACCCGTGGCAAATTTAGACTTAAAGTTTCTTTTATTCAACCAGCAAGTTTTTTTTTGACCGGAAATGACACAGGCGTCTTCCAAAAGATAATAAGACGATGTAAAAGAGGCATCATTGTGGATATGAACAGACTTCAACACATATATCGCTGCGCTTATTCATTATTGATATCAATAAAAAATAAGTCATCCTTTTCTCACTTTGTTTTCATTTAGATTTAAGAATAACTCTATTCTATTCTAGATTTTTTATAATATTCTGCTCTTTCTTCTCAGATGGAGCATTACTCAACTGTCCTCAACTGGGTTGTGGATATTTTAGCCCAAGGAAGTACATTCAAACCTCCTCGTCCCCCACCTGCATTACGAGGTACTTCCCAGAACTTATGAAATCATTTATGCTTACAAGACAGCCTGCATGTTGAAAACGTCACACTGCTTTCACTTGGATTATTTACTTTATTGTTTTTGCCTGGAGGCCTTTTTTTTTTCTTCCTCATCTAACTTCTGTTCTTTGGTCTTCTGTACAGATTCACTCCCCTCCTCTTCCAGATCCACTGGATTTCAGCCTTAAATTAATGCGGTCCCTTAAATTCACTTCACTTCAGGAGGCAATGGAAATCATTGCATGGGCTCAGGAACACTTCTGGAAACCATTATCTGTGAAACTAGTTCATTGTGCCATTCACAAATGCAAGTTTAAATTCTATCATGCAAGAAAAGAAAACAACAACAACAACAACAAAACATATGAGGGCATTGAATATGATACAAGAACACTGCCATATTCTCTGGGCCAGAGCTTATTTAAAATATATTGAAGCAAAGTGAAAAACTGCTCTATGGTCAGATGAATTGAAGTTTGAAATGCTTTTTGCAAAACATTAATGCTGCAGTGTAGAAGCCTGCATCTGTGATGTTATTGGGGTGCAAAGTACCAGGAACTGACGGCTTGCACATCTGGAAAATCAAAATTAAACCTTTAATTTTAACCTTAGGGTTTAAAAGCACATGATATATTCCAATGTCTTATTATTTATTTAACAAACACTAAGTAAAAATAATAATCTCAGAGATTTTTATAGACTACATCATTTTTTGTTATGTCCTGATACCCTAAACTTATAAAACTATGGTGTGCCTTTTTTCACATTACTGTAATATTTAAAAAAATCGTTCTCCTATCTAATTCTCGACACAAAATCAAAATGCCAAGTGAATGAACATATTCCATAGTATCAGGCCTTTCTGGTTACTTGCCTGGTTACTTAACCTACAAGGAAAAGAACCAAAGGGTAAAATGTGGGTTTCTTTTGAGTTCCATTTTCATGCAGATGACACAACTATTTATTGTTATTATCTTTTTCATTAGTAAAATTACTTGAATTTCTTCACTCTGTCTTAGATGTTGTTCAGTGACATTAAACGCAACTTCAGCTTGTGTCAAATCCAGACAAATCCAAATCCAGGGTATTTTCAAATGGGAAAGAGTTTTGTCCAAGCTGAGACTTTCTCTTATCAAGTGCTGATAGACTCTGCAGTGTTTTTTTCCCTTTATTGGATTACTGTGATCTGCTCTTTATGAATATACCAGTCCAGTACCTAAAGTGTCTGGATACTGTCTGTCATTGTGCTTTATGTTTTATTACTGGCTGTGAAAATCATGTACATCACTTTGTATATCAGCATCTCTGTGTGTGATTGTTTTTTTATTTATAAATCTCTGGTTGGGCTGGTTGTCTACATATATGTCTATATAGACGTCTGTCTGTATATGTGTCCACACTGTTTCTCTCCATTTGTCTGTGCTAAATATCAGTTGTGTTAGTTTCTTTGCTATTAGATTGTTATGAGTTGTACTTGTTGAAACTTCTGGTGTCCCCTTGCACAGGTTTCTCTTGAAAAAGTGAATTTAGTCTCCATGAGGCTTTTACATGAATAAATAAGGGATAATAATACATTTATTTTTTTATGTGATCCTTTAAGTGAAACCTTACCACTTGCCATCAATACATGTAGATACATTTTAATTGTGTACACAACGTGGGAGTGTGATAGTTGGATCTACTATGCAGATAAGTGTCGTTGATAGTGTTAAAGAAGCTGGTGCTGGCTCCATTAAAGGTCACATAGTGAAACAAGCTATTGAAAGAGCCTTCACTGTAAATAATTATCATTTTAAAAATATTAATACATGTAATATTTACATTAATCTAAATCTGCAAAATAATGTTTCTATAGTCTTGAAAACAACCCATTCTAGTACACCCCATGCCCCTCTCTAGTTTCACCCCTGCTTGTTACAGGGTTTGCTACCATGTAAAGAAGGAAGCTACTGTAAGCCTTCAGTGTCAGGCCGGTGTCCTGCAGGTTTTAGATATCACCCTGGGTCAACACACCTGAATCAAATAATTAGTTCATTATCAGGCCTCTGGAGAATTTCAAGACATGTTGAGGAGTAGCCCTGTGCCCTGTGGAGGTCCGGTGCTGAGTGACAGTGCGAGGTAGAGGCTTCTGGATCTTTTTCCCTGCCAACTGCTCTTGGATCAATCTTAATTTGGTCCAGTTTGTTGATGGTCTGTGATTATAGTGTTCAATGCTGAAAAAGTAGGCTAAGAAATTGCTGAGCTCATCTGCTAGTGTGAGGCTACTGTCAGGGGTTGGGGGGCTCTAGCCTTTGATGTTGGTGAGGGCTCGGATGCCTCTCCACACCTGGTGGGGTTGTTGTGTGTAAGGGAACCCTCTATCCTCCTTGACCTTTTTGATTCCCCTCCTCAGGTTGGCTCTGGCAATGCTGTACAGAAAACTGTCCCTCAGCCTGAAGGCTGAGTTGCAAGTTCTAAAGAGAGCCTGGACTTCACTCAGCATCCAAGGCTTCCGGTTTGGAAAAGCCCAAATGGTTTTGGTCATTCTCTGCAAGCACTTAATATATAAATAAACAGGCTAAGTGAAGCACTCCAGGTCCTGCTGTTCCAGTCTGCCAATTCAAGATGGAACAGCCCCTCGAGTCAAACGTGCTCAAGGAGAGCATCATCTGGCCATATTTTAATGATCCGGATGGTTGGAGGGGTTTCCTGGGGTGTGGTAACAATGGCTACCGTTTCTGAGGTAGGTAAAAGGGCTGAATGGACATGGCCATTCAGTGAGCAGTGTTTGCCTGTAATTTGGCTGTTTTGGCACCAGTCCTGGAGCACATAAGCATGGAGCCCACCGCCCCTTCCATTAACGGTGTTTTTGTTGCCAATCTGGCAGTCCAGGGTGCAGCCTGGTAGCTCCACTGAGGCATCGAGGATTTGCGGATGGAGCCAGGATTCAATTACAATCAATTGACTAGGCTCCCAGGCAAAACGGTCGTAGTAAATATCTGATGTAGCTCCTGCATTTTGTTTGTGAGGGATCTGGTGTAGGTTTGGAAGAGAGATGGAAGCAGGGACTTATCTTCTTTTTTTCGCAGCAGGATACGATAGTCAGCATCCCCCCTATTGTTTCCCCTCCCTCCACTCTTTTTCCAGACAATAACCCACCGAGTGCCTAGTGGTCTCACAATCTTGGGTGGGATACAGTTGGTCCAATCTGAAGTACAGTCTGGTTTCAGGCTGAGGCCAATGTCAATCTGTTCCTGACGACTGAACCACCCCCCCCAAAAAAACCACATAAAGGTGCACAGTAGTTGGCAGCGCTGTGGCACAGCATGTGTGCATGGGCTTCCATCTTGTAGAATATATAAGATATATAAGAATCAGTCCATTTACCATTCAAATCTTCAATGTGACGTGGACTGCGTGCACTTCTTGCTGCACTGCCCAGCCTACGCTATGTTGTTTAGCTTGTGTTTGGGAGTTTTGTCCTTGGGACTAATCAATTTTTGTCTGAGTACCATGACTGGGATGACTGAGGACCTACACAGACATCAAGGATGATCGTTCACATGAATCTCAGCTGGGTCCTGTAATCTGCCATCTTATGTAGTGTTTGATTGTACTTACATACTAGCTTTAGACAGTCCTTGCCAAAGTAAGTCAACAAAGGAAATCTCAGTAAGTTGATGCTGTTCATCTGGAAGTTGCTTTTTTAGTGAGAGAAATGTTTTGTCACTTATGACTTCTTCCCTTGGTGAATAATTATATTTGAGTTCCATTGACAATTGCTTTCTTTCATTACTCTCTGACTCGCTTAACTCAGAATGAACTAACTCTGATTAGCATTTCTGGAACAGGAAACTCAGACTTGATGATATTAGACTTCATTAACTCAGACTTTATTTTAAACTTTAAAGATTAGTGAACATTTAGTGAACTACATTAAAAGATATTCTTTTATTAAGTGGAAGTAAAAACTACACATGGAGGCTAATCCCTTTAAAATATTTTAATTCATGCTCAATCATCTAGGTAAGGAAATCCCAGAAAGCGTATTCTATTTATCGAGTGGAAGAAATATTTTGTTACTCATCCAAGTAACTTCTTCAGTCTCAGCTGACTGCAGGTTTCTCTAACCTTATAAACAGTGCATTTGCATAATGACTGAAACTAGCACTATTGACGAACAATCATCCATGAGGCCAGCACCTCGTGGCCTATGTTGCTCTGTGTAGTCTGGTCCTTGTATATGAAATATGTGAAATTAAGACACAATGGTGCTGTTACTGTGGTTTAGGTCATCCTGTAATCTGTTGAGAACTACCTCCACTGTGTTAGTAACTGAAACACAAGTGAAGAGAAATGTAACATTACATGAGTCAGGCCATTTAGGTGAAAAGGGAAACCCATCTCTGAATCGAGGAGGAGGCCTAAGGACGCCTCTTTCATGATCTCAAAATTTTGTGATTCCAACCATTCCCAAAGCTCTTTATAAAGTTGGGATAATCTGCAGTCAGCTGAGACTGAGGAAGTCACATGGACGAGTGACCATATGTTTTGCCCACCGATGAACAGAATCATCTTACTGGGTTCTCTTGAAGTTGTAAGAAAGGGTGATAAGCTGTGGTTCCCACTGTGGTTTGTTGAAGCAAAACTTGTCTGACTGGTGGAAAAGTGGGGAAAAAAAAGCTTCAGCAAAGCATTTTGAACACAAAACTTTGTTAAAGGTTTATGCTAACTGAAGTAGATGTACTTTGGTAAGTCTACTACACTCAGCATCGTAACCGCCAGCAGCTAATTGCTCCATCTTGTTTAGGGATAGCGTTAATGAATGCTGTTTTGTTGGAATGCTCTTTACTAAGGTTTCGCAGTGGGGACAAATAAATGAGTCTTTCTAAAACACTGAAATGTTTAAAGGAATTGTGCTGGAATTGTGTTGCAGTTTCAAAACAATCCAAACTGTCACAGAGACACGTACTGGCCAGTTTTCTATCGCCCCATCTTGATTGTGCTATTCTGTGAAACACACAAGCGTTACACAATTCTGAACAAGGCTACTTATTATAACAGCTACTTACAAACACATCAATAATGATAGTCTGATATGTGTTATGTTTTGGAGTAATCACTTTACAAGTAGGGAAAGTTAACTATATAAAAAGTTTTATATAACGTTATTTGTTAAAATAGAAACTAGACAGGAGTTATAGCTAAATATTTCTGTATGCTTGTTCTTTGAAGTCAGAAGTGGTTTTTATTGATATAATTTAATGAATTTACAGTGCACTCTCTTTCCTGATATAACTGGAGCAGGTCCCCCAGCAGCAGGGGTGTGGCAGGGAATTCTGGGTGTGTGGAATAAATGTGACCTCACTGCCATCAAACTGTTCATTATAGGACTAATCTGCAGGTATGGACAAGAAATAAAAAACAAGACATAGGGGATTTTTCCAAATATTTTCACAATATTATAGTGTGGTGTGACTAAAGCACGGCGGGACCACAGGTTGTTGCTTTGAGCCATTTTTATTACACGCGGCTGCAGCTCACAAGCTGCAAGCCGCACATACACCGCACCACAACCACCCACCCACCCCTAAGTCCCCGTGTTTTAACAGGCGGGCGTGATTGCGGCACCGCAGACCACGCCCGCCACATATAGTTAAATTATGTTTTGTCATTGCAAAACCATAACATTTTTAATGCACTGTGTTTGTGTTTTAATGCACTTGTTTGGATATAATGTGCCATAAATATTTTCTTAATGCCTGGTTTAAGTCACAGGTTTATTTACAGGTTTGCCACCAGGTGGTGCTGCTACCCCATTGATTAAGCATCACTGTGCTTGTGTTTCCAGATGTCCTGCTGGTCACATGAATTTGGCCAGGAAAATCCTTGCTTGGATTACACAGTCTTTATCCTTCACCTCATTCTCATGTTTGCCATTCACAAGCAGCTGGGGCCAAAATCATCATTGTAGGAAATATGGTGAGAAAGTTACCATCAGTTATACATTATACCAGGGGTACAATTTAATGATATACTGTGAACAACATGACAACTTCCTCCTCTTGTTCAGACGAAGGATGTCTCCTTCTCCCTGGGCATGTGGATCATGGTGTATGGAGTTGCCAATCAGGCTCTGCTCCACCCTTACAACCCAAACCTGAATCACTTTTTTGGAGAGTTTTCTACAGACCATATTTGCAAATCTTTGGACAGGTCCCTGCGCCAGAGATGGATGGTACAAATGTTTATGCAAATGGCATAAAAATGTTGTTGTTACATTTTCAGATCAGATCTTCACAGCAATAAAAAACTGAATGTAGCTTTCTTATCTTTCTCCTTTAATGTCTGTTTTGTGACATTGAACAAGGAGCTGTGTATAAATCAGGATAGTAACTGTCTGGTAGTGATTTTGCTAGTCCTATACCTCCTGGTCACCAACAGTCTGCTCATCAATCTACAGTGTTGGGGAGTAACGGAATACATGTACCAGCGTTACATATTTATAATACAAAATATGAGTAACTGTATTCCCTTACAGTCACTGTTTAAAAAGGTGATAATCAGAATACAGTTACTTTGTTGAAATAAAGGGATTACACGGCGGTCTTTCTCTGTTTCATATGTTAGACTACGCCCTCGCTATTTTAGGAAATTCCACGCTGGTGGAAACCCAAACAAAACACGCATTAAGAGACTCTAATGCATGGGTCTCAATCTTGCGGCCCATATCACCCCTCCTTGCATCTGTGACGTGAAGAAATATTTTAAACAATTATTATTCAAAACTTTATTTAATATGAAGGCAATAGGCAGAGTGTTACAGGCGTAGCCCTAAAGAATAGCCTCATGGGCAGTGTAGTCCGTGCTGCAGGGAGAATGTGTGGGACTGCTCCTCCCGTTATGTGTGTGTGAGCATGGGGGAGGGAGAAAAAAGGAGAGTCGAAAAGTACAAATTGTCACCGAGCAGAAACGGGAGATGAAAGCATGTAAATATAATAATAACCACTGCAGCCAGAGGTCCCTTTACTACGGAGCTGTGGACCTGTTTTATATATGCGTGGAATAGTTTTCTATACGAGATCGCTGCAAAACGTGCAGCCTTACCTAATGTCCACCCTACTGTTACTCATTTTATATTAAGATTTAAAACTCTAGTTGGTATTGGTATGGTGAGTAACCTTCAGTAATAGTAAAATATATCACACAACAATAGTACATTCATGTAGTTGTAAAAAAGCATGATAATGTATTAAGTAATCCAAAGTATTCAGAATACGTTACTCTCATTGAGTAACGTAACAGAATACGCTACAAAATACATTTTGAGGCATGTATTCTGTAATCTGTAGTGGAATACATTTTAAAAGTAATCTTCCCAACACTGTCAACCTACTTATTGCCATGTTTAGGCGTGTTTAGGCATGTAGGTAAAGAACCAGTCTATCAGTATTCACATACTGATTATTTTCACTTGACTAAGTGCCTATTATCTGCTTGAGTCAAGTCAAGTCAAGTAGCTTTATTGTCATTTCAACCATGTGCAGTGGTACAGTACACAGAGAAACTTGACAAAGTTCCTCCAAGACCATGGTGCTACATATATAGTTTATAACAAATAAACAACACAGGACTACATAAAGTGCAAGTGTGCAAAAATTGCAAAAAAAGCAACAACAAAAACAAACAAACAGTGCAACGCCAGACAGAATGGAACGATAAAGACACAGGACAGTCCAGACACAACAGTGCAACAGAAAAGTACAACAATAACAGTGGGTTGTGCAAAAAATAACTTGATGTATGAAGGTGTGCATGTGCGTGTGTATGAGACTGTGCAGATAAGTGCTTGAGGTAGTGACGTGTGTGAACGAATCAGTGTATGTGTCAGTCCAGTCACTGAGTGTTCAGGAGTCTGAAGGTTTGGGGGAAGAGACTGTTTCACCGTTTGGCAGTGAGGGCCCGAATGCTGCAGTACCTCTTGCCAGAAAACAGCATTGTGAAGAGTGTGTGTGAGGGGTGCATGGGGTCCTCGTAGGTCCACACAGCTTTCTCTAAAGGGTAGGAATGCAGTGAAATCTACTAGAAGTTCTAATGTTAGTGGCTGTAACTCAGGAGATAGATTGGAAGGTTGGTGGTTTGATCCTTGGCTCCCCCAGTCTGCATGGTAGATATCCTTGGGCAAGATACTAACCCTGAGCTACTCTCAAATTTATCCATCGGAATATGAATGTAAATTAATGGGTGAATGTGACATGTGGTATAAAGCACTTTGGGTGCTCTGGGAGAGTAGAAAAGTGTTATATAAGAAATCAATTCTTTTACCATTTACAACCTGATTGTTGAGTACCACTCCCATCCTTCTTTGTCTACTCTTTTCATTATCTTCTCAAGCATGAGGTCTTTATCAAGAGGATCACCACCCACATGTCTCAGTATTGGATCACGAATATTATTCTAAAAAGGTTATTGGTCATTGCACATCAAATGCTGTGTGAAGAAGGCACAGTCCATTAGGATTGGGTAATTTCTTAAATGATTCAGAAAGGCTCAAACTGATGAATACAAAGTAAGCACACCTAAGCAATAGTTACAGATGAGACCGGCCACACAACAGGCCAAAAGGAAGGCAGGATGGAGTGTGTCGTCACAGAAAACCCAAACTGCAATTAGAAAAAAAAGGAGTAGTAGGAGGAATATGGACGAGGTGTGTTTGGAGCAACAAGCAAACATAAGAATCAAAACATCACAAAAGGTCACTTTAAGTCCAACATTAGGCAATGAAACTGTCTGTGTGTGTGTGAAAGTAGACTGACCACATTTGACCTATGTCTCTTTTTAAGTCTCTACACAGCTCAGATTTACTGTGTTGTATTAACACATAAATGTCTGATATTTCTGTCAGAAGTTACCCGACTGGTGAGCATTACTATTGTGCATCTATGCCTATTATATTGTAATCTCAAAAGGAGCCAAGCTGAAAATAAAGACCCTACCCTTACCTGGTCCTTATAAGTCATGTATACTTGAAAATTATGTGTGTATCCATGGGCTTCACAATTCACCTAAACATGAAATATCAGTGTGTGACCTTATGGTACTCATAAGTCACATAAACCTGACAGTGTCCTCACAAGTAGCAGTAAATTCAGGTTTGACCAAAATGTAGCCCTAGCCAAAATCTCAACAGCCCAATCTCTGGGCGTG
The DNA here is from genome assembly GCF_001858045.2 of Oreochromis niloticus. Taxonomy (NCBI): domain Eukaryota; kingdom Metazoa; phylum Chordata; class Actinopteri; order Cichliformes; family Cichlidae; genus Oreochromis; species Oreochromis niloticus. The sequence goes on along the minus strand of NC_031973.2, from coordinate 17,897,978 downwards.
TTCCTGGAAGCATGGGTCAAACTTTTTGTGATTCCCATGCCTCTAGGACCTTCGGAAAAGCATGTACCCATTTGTCACATTTTTGTCATATGTACTGATATGTCATGAAAACACGTGTGTGTGTGTATGTGTGTGTGTGTGTGTTTGAGTTGATTTGGCAATATAGTCATAGTGTTAAAGACACTGTTTACTATCTGTAGTACTACAGTATCTGTATTCCTGAGTTCCCAACATAGTTTCCAGCTACTGACAACTAAATATATTCACATTGTTGATGAAAGTAGTTGTATGAAATGTTTAGCCACATCAGTCCAATCTTTTATTTTATGTGTCAATATTTAAATGTGATATACAATAAATATTTAAGGGAATCAAGTGTGTGGTTTTCATGTATAGTCTATAAGGAAAATAAATAATGGAATCCTGCAAGTTTAAAACCTGATACATGTTCTACTTTCATAATGAACCTCTAAAATCGTTTAACCAGGGCCATGAAGCAGCTGCAAATTTTCTTTTAAAAGTTACGATTAAGCAAGTGGAACCCATGCACACATTGCACTAAATTTCAGCTGAATAAAAATTCTAATTCTAATAATATTTTTTTGACTGAAATTTGCATTTCAAACAAATATATTTGCCTGCATAAATATTGAGCACCACAGAGACTCATACCTAACAGGCTGAGTTGCAAATGTGTGGTATTTTTAGCTTAGCTCAAAGCTGCTGAGCTGTCTGTCTGCTACAGTGGTGTCTAAATGTGAAGGTATTCAGTTTTTCCACATCAGATGGGAGTGACCAGGTAAGAGGATGGGGAAACATTGCAATGAACGCTAGACCAGCTCAGACTCCGTGTCTGAGTGGTTTGTGGTTTCGACTGGAATTTCTTGTTTTCAAAGTTTGGAGGAACTGTCTTCCTCTGTGAAACCACACCTTTACATGTGTGCTGGCTGCACCTATTTTTCTGTGTGCATGCAGAGTGACAGCAGTGGCAGGGAATGGAATTCAGCAGTAGGAGACAAGGTGGAAACTCGTCAGAAATCAACAGTTTTAGTCCTTCTGCACACATTTCTTACTGAGAACGACTGAAGGAGAAACATGAATGACAAGGGAGCAAAAGAAGAAGGAGTAAGAATAGAGGAAGGAAATAGAGGCGACAACACAGACAATATCTGCCAAACAGAGAAGAGCCAGGTAGGTCCGCTTTCACTAAAACCCAACTGCTGTTGTGATGTCATGGTATGTTTGCAAAAACAAAACAAAAGAGAAAGCAAATAACCAAAAGAGAAAAAAAAGCTGAATGTTTAAAAAAGTTATACTTGGAATTTCCTCTAAATGTTCCATGTAATGGCGATGGTGAGCCACCCACAAACGTCTTAGAAACTTGTCTAACTGGTGGACCTTAAAGGAAGCTTTTCTAAGTATAAACCGGTTCAGTGAAAGGTTTCTATAGCAATTCAATTACTCAACAGAAAAAATGGAAAGCACAATATAAGAGCCTATGTCTACTAGTATACCTATAGCATCATAACTACATGTATGCAATTAAGCATGTAATCATGTTTACTGATAACATTAATGATGGCTGCATTCCATTCCATTCAGCTGCCGAGGTGTTTTACAGCTTTTTCAGTAAAGAGGCCTGTGGGGATCACATTTTTAATAGGCAAAGGAAAGGTTTGTGAAACACTGAAACTTTTAAAGCATAACGTTTAAAAACAATCTCATATTCATCTCTGCACGCACACCTGCTAATCTCACAGGTTGCACTATTCTCCACATGGCCACTTGTCACAGAAACATGTATAGCAATAATTTTGATCGACATATGTTTTAGAGAAATAATTGTACAAATAAGGGAAGAAAATGCTGAAATTATTACAGTGTTTCAGCAAAGACCATTTTCTCCCTCAGTTAAGATATGTTAGCCTGTTTTAGCTGCTTAGTAATTCAGTGTAATGCACAACACACCAATTTCAAATTCAAAATATAGCGAGAAAATATTTTTTATATTTATTGTTATAACTACCCAGATTTAAGGCTGTTTTTAGGCCCAATGGGCTGTATTTTTCTTAACAAACAAACCACGTCCCCATTCAAAGGCTTAGTAATTGAACTTTGGTTGAATTATAAGCTTCCTGAGAGTTAGCATCAACAGCGTTTGATGCTCTTTAAAAAAAAATAGAAATTCATATTTAATGAAAAAAAAAACACTAAATGTATTCTCCTATATATATAAAAACCTAAGTTGATTGATTGACTGATAATACATTATTGATCCCAAAGCAAATTGGGTTAAAGCTGCTGGCAACCAGCACCATCTTACCCTTCCGACCGTATATACATTACATAGACATCACATGGGGAAGACAGGTCGGAGAGGTAGCACAATGGAAATACACAATATGAGGAAAGATGAGGAGAAAAGAGAACTCCACCCAGACTGAGCTCCTAAAGGGAGATCAGTCTGAGAACAGAAAAAAGCAACTCAGCACATAGCACATGAATCATCACATCTCACAACATAGAATACATGCATCGGAGGCGTTTGGAGGTGGGGGGCAGTATGTCTGTGTCAGTGTACATGCATATGTGTGCATTTGTGTGTGTCCCTTGAGAGATAGTATCCCTTCAACCGGTTAAGCGAAAGTCAGCATTCCTTCAGTCGATACAGGTGGCCTTGAAGAATAAGGGTAAAGAGTCCAAAAACACACAGTCCTGTTATCAAGGAGAATTTTGTTATTCCCATTAACCTCGGCCTTAGGGCCGTCCAGCTGGCGCCGGTGGGGGTAGCCACATGAAATGAAGATGGTGGTTGTTTGAATTAGTACGAACAACTGCATCCAACTTTACAGTTGTCTAATGTCCATCACTGGTCACCAGGTCTCTCAATTTCCTGTTGAAGAGCCGTGAGCTTCTCTAAGATCTTATCCATGTTGCGTTCAATGAGCACAGTCTGAGTATTCAAGGCCCTCCCCATCGCTTCGATTATAGCAGCCAGCCTTGTGGGGTTTTGAACAGCCGTAACTGCTTTCTTTAATCTTCGATAAGCCAGGGCCGAGCAAGAACCCTGTTATCATGTTTCTGAATAGGTAGATGTGTTCGATATCCTCAATTGACAGTCCCATCAGACACACAACGCGCCAGTTCCGCCACCCATCGATTGTGTAACCGGCAGAGAACGTCCCTCCAGGACAGTTGGGCTTTCTCAAACCCAGGCTTCTCATTGAGAAGAGGGTGTCAATTGCATTAAGGGATCAGTTGATCAAATCCATAATTCTTCTTTAGGTTTTAGAGAACAAGACTGAGAGACTCTTTGAGGGTTAGAGATAGAGGAGACTAGACAAGACATGAAAAGCCAAGCAGGAAAGATAAAGGAGAGGGAGAAGGAGAAAATGTGACCGCCTCCATTAACATCCACATTGTGTTTAATTTCCCTAAGTTTAATGATAATGAAATTGCATGCCTTTTTTTTCTCCCAAAAAGATGGGAGTAAGAGCTGACAATTTCTGCTGGTTTTCTCCTTAACCTTCACAATCCACAAAAATAATAATGAGAAACAGGGTATTGTTTTGTTATATATAAGTGGCTCTTGTGTCCCTTGTTATAAATAGAAGGTATAATATTAAAAACAATAATTTAGTAAGAACAAGGTACAGCCCAAATGACTCTAGTTCATACAAAGGGAAATCCGGGCACCTTACTTGTTTACTTGCTTACATTCCTAGAAGCAGCAGGTAAGCAACCTGTCAACACTGGGGTGAAATACAACCAGAAGCTCAAACATGATGTGGTTGTTTTGAACTGCAGTGTTTCGAAAAACCTTAACTTCAGACACTCAACACACTGTAAAAATGTCAGTACTGAGGGTCACATACCTAGCTTTCATTCCACTTGCATAATAGCAGACTATAAATGAATACCAATGAGTACCTAGGCCAATTTAAAAGTTTAATTTAAAAAAAATTTTGTTTTGACTTGTGGTTTGTATTATTCTACTACAGAATATGTGCATACACAGGCTCACTGTTAAACCAGGCTCAGAAATCTGTATGTTAATCACTTTTTAAAAACTGCTTTCAGAGTTGGATCCCGAAAAACATCAAGAAACGAGTGTGCAGCACCTTTGTAGAAGATTCCTTCAGGTACTGTGACCTCGGCCTTTTGATAGTGACATGTCTGTAATTTGAGTTGACTCTCATAGTGATGTTTGTATCCCTCCACCTCTCTCAGCAGTAGTGAATTTTGTCAGTGTGGTGTTGCGAGAGATGACCATGCCTCTGTGGCTGTTGGAGATTATTTCAGCACAGCAATTTTGAAGCACTGGGAAAGTGCGGAGCACTCCTCTGAACAACCAACTGATGCATTTGGAGAGGTGCAGTTTGCAGGAGCCAGCAAGAGGCACAGCTATGTGGGTGCTTTTATTTTTGTCCCATAACGCTTTATCTCTACAGCCTTAGAGTTTTGGAAAATGTGAACATGTTTTAAAGGAAAATTCCTGTAAAGGTGTAAAGGTGGGTTAAATAAAGATCCAGATAAACCCAGAGCTCTGGTAGTCAGTACTTTGAGTCTTCCTGACCTTCAACCTACTACTAAACAAACAAAGTCAGTACCAGAGTAAAGAACAAGCCACTCCTTAACATATTGGGGAAAGTTCCTGTTAAACCTTTAAAACTGACTCTCCCATAGTTTTCCTGACAGTAAAAATTGGTCTGGGCTCTAATGGGTTAAGGGTCATTTTCAGTTTCAAAGTTTTAATCACAATTTAAAGGTTGAAACAACCAAAGCGTCATTTTAGCTTTAATACTAGATCACAATTCATTACCAAGCCTCTTTGTGTTGTTGACATGTAATTGTTTCTTTTAATCCATCAAATGTCTAAACTTAGTTCCTGCGTCTGTCATGGAGCACTGAGCCTTTGGTGGTGTACAACATGTTGACAACCCATTGGGGTCTTCCTGCACCCAACCTGGTTGTTTCTGTTGTGGGTGGAGAGAGCAGGACACAGGTGAAGACCTGGGTACGGGAGGTCCTCAGACAGGGACTGGTGAAAGCGTCACAAAGCACAGGTAAAAACTTTATGCATCTGTCACTCTGTCAGTGCCTCATCTATAATGATTACAGTGTGCTTGGAATTTCTGTGAGATGTTTGCTGAAATATTTTATTGTTGGTTAGCAGATGCTATCGTAATTTCCAGATGGTTCCCTTTACCATATAAAAAATGTCTAAAAGAATGCCTTGCCTTAACTTTGTTTAGTTTCTAGATTTATAAAGCTGTAAAAGGAAATAGCAGATTCTGTTCACCTGGACATAAGTTTTTCAGCTATGAAAATATAGCTGAAACATTTCCTTACCTGGATAACTGAGCATGCATCAAGATATGTAAGTCATCTTAATGCAATCACATGTTAATGATGGCCAAACCCCATCTTGCAGTCATCTTTGTAGAAGATATTATACATCCTGCAGCACACCTGGGATGTCAGGTATCGCTGTTAAGCCCTCTGGAGATGCAGCGAGCGTAAATAAAGCAGTTTCCCACTCAAGACACCAGGATGGAAGTAATATTGTTTACGCAATGGGTTATACTATAAGCTCTAAAAAAAAAGCATACTGTACTACTAGTCTGGTCCTACTGTTTGTACTGAAATGGCAATTTTCTCTTTGACTACTGTACCAAGTGCAGGTAGCACATGGTAATACTGATCTCCTGTCACTTGCTGTTCTTTCAAAACAAGTACAAGAAGCAATGAAAAAATTGTGCACACAAATATGCAAGTTGCTACATGGCTCACACTAAGTAAACATGCTTATTGGATAAGATCAGGACAGGGCGTGGCAGTGAGAAAGCAAACATGTTGCTTTTGTACTTTAGACTTGCCATTAAAACACGCTGCATATAAAAACATTTTTTATGCATCTTTTTGGTTTTTCTAGTCCTTCTAGTGCTCTTAATTCTTTGACAGATAAACACACAGACCGAAACTCAGACTCCAGACAGGCAAACTTAACACAGTGACTGGGGAGACATAGGGAACATGGCGACAATGTTGACATGAAATGTGAAGACAAGTTAAAGTAAACATGGAAGGCAAAGGAACAAAACCTAAGAATTAAATTAAAGAATTAAATGCCCCCCCCCCCCCCCAAACCCCTCCCCCCCCCCACAAAACAACAACAACAACACAAAAAACAATAAAAGGTAAAAAAAAAAAAGAAAAAGAAAAAAAAAGAATTAAATGGCCCATACATAAACACTGGGTCACCTGACCCAGGACCATGACAGTACTATTAGTGAAAATGATAAAAATAAATAAATAAAATAATACAGTTTCACAGCTTAATACATTACTTTTGTTTGATTTTTAAGCCTATTCAAAGAAATGTAACAGAATCTTTAATAAATAATAGGTATGAAGTTGTGCAAAATGTAAATAACCCCATTTATGGACAACATATTAGCTAATGGTATCAAATATAGAGATATGAGATTTGCAAATTATCGTAAAATTATTATTCAGGTGTTATTTACATTTTACACAGCTTTTTAACATTTGGGAAATATTAAGTGGCATGGCACAGTAAGCTACGTAGTATACAGGTTAAACCAGGAAATTTACCATCTACTTGTTTCTCTCAGGTGCATGGATCTTAACTACAGGTTTGCGTGAAGGTGTTGGCAGGTGTGTTGGACAGGCAGTAAGAGATCATGCAGCTGCAGCATCTTCAGTGTCCCTCAACAAGGTGGTAGCGTTGGGGATTGCTCCCTGGGGCCTTGTGAAAAAACGAGAGCAGCTGGTCAACCCTCAGGTAGTACAGACATTTACACGTTTAAACATGTGTTCACCTTTATTTTACAAAAAGCTCACTTAAAGATTTAATTTACATTTCTCATTTTAATTGATTTTTTAATTGCTTATAATTAGTGTAAATATACGTCCTAATTTTAAGATAAGTAAGATATTGTCTTGATGCATGCTCAGTCATCCAGGTAAGTAAATCCCAAAAAGTTGATTCTGTTCATCTGGAAGTAAGGCTTTCAGCGGGAGAAACATTACGTCACTCATCCAACTGTCTTCTTCAGTCTTAGATGTGTGCAGGTTTCCCCAATCTTATAAACAGTACATGTGCATAATGACTGAAACTAGCACCACTGAAGAACAATAGTCTACAAGGTCAGTTCCTTGAACACAACCACTGATCATTGATCAATGCCCATAACTACCTTTCCAGTACACTATATTACTCTGTTTGTGTTGGGGGACCCGATTGTTGCGTTGGACCAATTTTTGGCAGTGTGTTTTGGATTTGAAAGCCATGGAGATGCGGTGTTTAGAGAAAATGCATTTCAACTGTCTCACTAAGGGTTTTCACTTAGACAGCAGTTGTCCTTCATCTCTGCTGGACCAGCTGGAACTTTCTTTAGGTGCCTTTCCAGCTTTGACAAATGTCCAGCTGGGATAAACACATTTACTCAGGGCCTTCTTGATATGATGTTCTTGTGATTGCGTAAGCAGCTTACCCAAAACTAGGAAGGGACCTAAAGAAAGCTCCAGCCAATCCAGGTGAGAAGAAGGACAACTGCCGCCTAAGCAAAAACCCTTAGTGATTCTGTATGTGTCAGGAGTATCGGAAGAGTTGAAACGCATTTTCTCCAAACACTGTGTCTCGGTAGCTTTAATACCCCAAAAAACGATGCACCAAAAACCAGTCCACCCCAAGGGTCGGGTCATGACACAAACAGAGTAATAAAGTGGATGCTGTTAAGTGTCAGCAGGATTGCCATGATTTATACATCAGGGAAACTAAACAGCTTCTGGCTAAAGTGAATGGCACAACACAGAAGAGCTACCTCGCCAGGCCAAGACTCTGCAGTCTAGTTAAACCTACAGGCCAATGCTGTGATTGCAGCCATTCCCCAACTCTCTCTAGATGGCACTCATGGCCACTGATTAATGGTCATTGATCAGTGCTAATGACAATATGCATATTAATGATCAAGAAACTGACCCAATGTTTATTCAGTGGTGTTAGTTTCAGCCATTATGCAAATGTACTGTTTATGATGTTGGGAAAACCTGCCCTCAGCTGAGGCTGAAGAAGTCAGCTGGATTTGCAACGAAGTGTTTCTCCCGCTGAAAATGCTACATCCAGATGAACAGAATCAACTTTCTGAGTTAGTAGGATTATGTGAATTTTATCATTGAGTGCTCAAAGTAAGGCAAATCTATACTATGTACTTCATGTGTGTAGTCTTGGTACCAGGCTGTATTTGTATCTCTTATTAAAACGCACAAAAAAATCCAAAGGTTTCAGGCTTCTATTACACTGTAGACAATTATCTTAATTAAAGAAACACTGTAATAACAGTTTTTTCTTCTTTTGTAGGGAAGCTTTCCTGCAAAGTACTATGTCAAAAACATTTCCCGGGACTCCTGCTACCTGGACAACAACTACCAGGCCTTCCTGCTGGTGGACGATGGGAGTGTGGGACGCAGAGGAGGAGAAACAGATTTCAGAGCCAGACTGGAGGAATACATTTCCCAGCAGCGCACAGGCATATGGGGTGAGAGATAGTACCATACTACGAGTACAATATTTTATTAAGATTTATAAGATTATTATTCAGCTGAAGTTAAGTGAAATTTACTTGTGTTTAAGTTAGTAAAAACATTTTATCAAGATTGAAACGTGTTAAAAATTGTTGTATCTCTTTAAAGGAAGTGGCAGCATTGACATCCCTGTCCTTTGTATGCTGATATCAGGGGAAGCAGACATGCTGAAGGTACAGTCTCTGCTTTATGTGTTGATTATCACAAAAATGTTGTGACTTAGTATTTAAATTGTGGAAATGTTTCTTTTGATTGTTTTTGTAATGTCTTTCAGAGAATGGATCTCTCTTTGAAAAACTCCATCCCCTGGCTGGTTCTGGCTGGCTCAGGAGGCTTGGCTGATTTCCTGAGTGATGTCTTGGAGAACCTGTCTTCAGCTCCAGCTGTGCCGTCCTCTGGTGAAGGCAACAATGACACTCTTAAAGCTCCCAAGGTGGATCTTAAAGACAGAGTGGCAGAACGGTTTAAGAAGCATTTCTCTTCAGAAACACAGACCGACAAACTAATTGAACAGGTGAGTGCTGACAACAGAAACATTGCATTGGCTTTTAGTCTGCAAAAGAGTTGGAGGAAAAACTTTCTGCTTTCTGATCTTACTATCAGTGCGTCATGATCAAAATTCCAAATTTATTCACGTGATATTTTTTTGTGTAGTAATTTAAACATTTATTTCTGTCTCAGTTTGTCAAAGACTGTTGAAACTTCAGGCTGTTATTTGGTTCAGCATAGTGAAAAGAAAAAGTTAACTCACTCACAAGCTGTGATTATGGGTGTTTTTATAGAACCAAAGCATACATGTAGCATATATATGTATAATGCAATTGTTCAATAGCACTGGATCAAATATAGACCCAATACCCCTAAAAAGTAGTTTTACAATAAATTATTGTATTAGTGTTGAGTGTGAATAAAAATGTGATTATTTTTTGAAACATGAAACAGGGTATTCAATTACAAAAATTATATAGCAGTAGTCAGCTATGTACGGTGGCCCTGAAGTGCAAACCACAAAAACAAATCACAAAATGCACAACAAATTGAAAAGCGCAACAACAAATTGAAAAGCGCAAAAACAAATTGAAAAGCGCAACAACAAATTCACTAAACGCAAAAACAAATTGAAAAGCGCAAAAACAAATTCACTAAACGCAAAAACAAATTGAAAAGCGCAAAAACAAATTCACTAAACGCAAAAACAAATTGAAAAACGCAAAACAAATTGAAAAGCGCAAAACAAATTGAAAAGCGCAAAAACAAATTGAAAAGCGCAAAAACAAATTCACTAAACGCAAAAACAAATTGAAAAGCGCAAAAACAAATTAAAAAGCGCAACAACAAATTCACTAAACGCAAAAACAAATTGAAAAGCGCAAAAACAAATTGAAAAGCGCAAAAACAAATTGAAAAGCGCAACAACAAATTGAAAAGCGCAACAACAAATTGAAAAGCGCAACAACAAATTGAAAAGCGCAAAAACAAAAGAAGAATCACAAAAACAAATTGAGAAGCACAATTACATTAAGAAAACCGGAAAGGGTAGGTACCAGTCGGCAACAGGAGACATCACTGATTGGATGTCCGCGCTGTTCGTCTTTGGAACCGGAAGTTACTCTGCCTGTAGCGCATTTCTTTTGAAAAACGGCGGAATGTTTTGTCCTAGCTATGGGAAAAGTCTGGTTGAGGAGTCACCAAACTTTTGCAGCGGCTGTGGCGAGAGGCTTTATCACGCATCTTGCATCGGAGACACTTCACTCCCATTGAGTAAGTTAATAAGCATAATAAAATGTTTGTTATTTATTGATTTATTAGCCTAGCGTTAGCTGTTTCCAGACCATAGCAGACCAGAGGGCTGTTCCACTAAGCGAGCTCAGAAAATCGAGGCTCATTTGAAAATGCACGCAGCTATCAAAATGACTGCTCAAGACCTTTCTAGTAGTGAAGGTTTGAGGGCAGTTCTAGTGTTAACAAACCTCGCAGCTAGGGTGCCACGGACCAGACTTGTCCACAAGCATATTGCATAATGAATGAGCAGAAAGACTGCAGGTTAGCCTCGTTCCTGGAACCGAATTTGGGGCAATCGAGCCTGGATTTTCAGAGTGAGCCTGGCTTTTGGGATTAGCTTGCTTCGTGGAACAGTCCTCTGAGCATTTCCACAACTGAAACGATAATAAATTAGTTCATTTATTATGTTTGGTTAACTTTAGGAACTAACACTATTATGTGTCTATACATTAAAACTTACTGGTGTAGAATTGTATTGTTCAATAGTATCAGTTACATTGTCATTCCTTGGTAGAAATTTTCTAGTGAGATTATTCAGTGTTGTCCTTATTTGCGTGTTGTGTGGACAATGGAATGTCACATGAATGAATGTCTTTAATGTGTGACATTGTAGTACATTTTTCCTTTGTTTCCCTTTAGCATCACAGACTACCTCAAACTGCCCGACTCCAACCTTCAGCACCTTCTTAGAATACAGAAAAAAGAAAAATGAAGAGAGGCAAAAGTTTTCTGAAGGGAGGAAGGGCTTAAAGAAAAAGGAAAAAAGAAAGGTTCAGGTAGTTTGGCTAGCTCTGTCTGAAAACAAGTTGAGGTTAATTTTCTAATGACATTCTTTTGTTATTCCTTAGGGGAGTTGTGTAAAAAATGTTCAGTGTAGTAAAGCTATCCAGAATAAGAACAATTGTTTACGAGTAATTGTACATTTAGGTTGTCAGGAAGATCCCTCTTTTGCAGTTAATAAATATTCAAGTTTGAATAGATCTGCTTAGAGTCATATTAGTATCTACTTGGCCCATTGTTCATGTCTTTTAACTTACAGATAAATGTCGGCTTGATGACCATTAAAAAGGGTGGTTTGAAGCCATACCGTGGAAAAACTATTTTCCTAACAACAGACCCTGACGCTACTGCCACAAGTATGCTCAATCAAGCTGTTAAAAAAATGAAGGACTTTAACAAAGATCTAAAAGATGGACCTTTCCTTCTTCTGTATCCGGATGGCACTGAGGTCATTACTGTCCCTGGAACACAAAGACCATTTACACTTGAGGCTTATAAGGCTGAAGTTGGCAAGCCTTATCAAAGAATCACTGTTTTCATCTGCTTGAAGAGTGACTTTGAAGATGGTAAGCTGCTAATGTTTGTTTGGATTTTGACACACATTCCCTTAGTTTCAACAAATGCTAATTTTGAAATTGTGAAATGATAACATTACGCATAAAGCACCCAAGTCAATAGCATACCTACATTAAAATGGTGAATGGCCTGTATTTGATATAGCACCTTCTAGGGTTCTACAACCCCCCCAAGACACTTCACAACAAAACCAGTCATTCACCCACACACATTCACACACTGCTGGTGATTAGCTACAATGTGGACACAACTGTCCTGGGACTCACTGATTGAAGCAAGGCTGCTGTACACAGATGCCACCTATCCCTCCACTACCACCACCTGGCATGGAGGGTGAAGTGTCTTGCCCAAGGACACAACGACTGTGACAGACTGAGCAGGGCTCAAACCTTCAACCTTTTGATTACAGGGCGGGCTTTTAACTCCTCTGCCACCATTGCTCCCTAAATTAGCTTGTATATGTTATGTTTCTTCCTGGAAACATGAAATTCAGCCATTTTTGGATCTACTGAGTCATGAGTTTTAAATGCTAACTTTATGCCTTTCGTATTAATCTATTATTGATGATCAAATAAAGTTTCATACATTAGTATGAATTTAGTTAGCTTAGCTTAATTTGTTTTCATGTTTTGTAGTTGGAGAAAACTCAGACTTGTCTGACTCTGACCCAGAGATTGTTATTAAAAGGCCCTCTGAGTTTGATCTTGCTGATACACTGGTAAGTACAATTTAAAATTTTTTATAGAGTTTTCTTGTTGTTTAGCCACCACCATTTGCCTCAGTTCAGTAAAACAGTTAATAGTTATATGTGAAATACATTTTGTGTGTGTGTGTGCGTGCTCGCGTGCGTGTGTTTGTTTGTTTGTTTCAGCCATTGGAACTTCAACATGAAAGCAGTCCTTTACAGAAAGCGGCAGAATATGAGTAAGTGATATTTGAAGAACATGTAATCTTTTACTGTTTTTTGCCTACACTTTGTATTAATGAGATATACACTTTTGTCATTCATTCTGTATATGGTTTTTGGAACATGGACTACATAATACTTGTATTGCTTGTTTGTTAATCAAGATGCTTAAATATTCTCAAAGTGTCAATTAATATTTTCACAGTACACAACAAAAATGCTTTTCTTTGTTCTCTAAGGAAGGGTGCTGGGGATCTTGTGCTTGCTAATGAAGTACAACAGGTAAAAAACTATTTTATTAGTAAAACAGTGCAGCAGACAATCTCCACCGCCTTTACTTTGCAATTAGATAACGATTCACTGTTTGCTGAGCCCCCAGAAGAACCTGTGTTAGTAATTTAAACATTTGAATCCAATTAACCGCCATCTTGTTCTGTACAAGACATCATGCAATCATGAGAGAAGTATATATACCTTTAAAAAAAAAGTTTCCCTTTTTTTAGAGACACCAATTTGCAGGCACATGGAATTATTGCAAATTTGGCACTGGAACTTGACCACAAGAAGGTCAGCAGGTTCAATATATCAAGGTCAGCTGTATAGGATGGAGCTGTTAGAGGATTTCGACGCAGCACATACTCTGACAACTACGACATGTTCATCAAGTTTAATGATGATGCTGGCAGCTTTGAAGAAGGTTTGGATACAGGTGGCCCGAGGCGTGAATTCCTCACACTTCTTATGGGCAGTCTGCGAAATCGCCCCATCTTTGATGGACCTCCAGAGAGCCGTTATCTTGTATATAATTCAAGAGGTGGATGTTTTCTCCGTAATTATTACAATGGAAATTTTAATAAAAATTGGCGTATTTTTTTTCATTAGCATATTTAATAGCAATTAACCATGATAATTATGTGCCCTGTATAACAGCTGCCAGGCAAGATGAGTACTTTTTAGCAGGAAAGATGATCGCTGTATCCATTGTGCATGGGGGACCAGCACCACATTTCCTCTCCAAGAACCTGGTCAACCACATCACAGGGAATCAGAGTTTCAACGCCACTGTAGAAGATGTGCAAATGAGGAGATCACAAAATTCTACATCAGGTAGAAAATTACCTAGGCTCAGGGAATGGGTTTACTTAGAAGACACTTGGGGCCAGTTTAAAAGATTTAATCAGGATAAAAGTTATCCGGGTTGGATCATATCTTGAAAGTAGGTTCAAGGTAGATTCTGTAATCTGAAAGGACAGATTTCCAACTCCCAACAACACAAGTGAAATAACAAATTGATTATTTTTTTAATCCAATGTTTGAATGAATCGTAAAAGTAGTGAAAATTATATTTTTGTTTTTCTTACAGTAAACCTTTTTTTTTTTTATAGGTCCTGAAAGCTGAATCAGAGGAGTCTTTGCATAATCTTATTTTGCAAAACAGCACAATCTTCCAAACTGCTGGATGCCTCAGAAACGTCAAGCCTTTTGAGAAACAAGCATTTGTGGAGGAGTACCTCAGATGGTACATCCTTGAAAGAAACCAAAGTGTCATTCAACGGTAAACTCATTACTCCTTTTAAATTCAGGATGGCCAGTTGCTCATCACAGCAGCCACTGACATTTTCAGACCTTCAGATGTATATGAAAAAACTGATTCAGTAGCATCCGTGTGATCTGATAAACAACAAGTTAATTCCTGAGCCACTGTCGCACGCTATTAACCTTTTGACACTAGAACTCTAATTTAGTATACATTTATTGTTCACAATGACCCATAATAATCATAGTCATGCAACATGATTAATTTTTCAGTTATTTATAAAAAGAGGTGATCCCTTGTTTGACACACTTGTTTATTCCAGTGTGAAAGCACTATTTTTTTAAATGCTAAAATACCAATGAGCTCTTCTTTTTTTGCTGTCACAGTTAATTTCTGAGCGCTATGAATTGTTTTTGTGTATGAATGATTCTATGCATTTGAAATCTGTCCAAATTTATAATGAAAGATCTAGTAGGTAAAGACATTTAAACACAATTTAGAAGACTGCAATAGTTATAGCTATAAACCAATTATTAGTTATTTGTCTATCCTTTGCAGATTTAAAGATGGACTGGAAAGTCTGAATTTTTTAAGTGCACTGCAACAAAATTCCAGTGTGCTGGCCCCACTCCTATGCTTCTCTGCCAAGGCCCTGACTGCTTCAGAACTGGAGGGCATGTTCAGACCAGATCTCAGCCCAGCAGGAAGCAACAAGCGGCATAAGGAGGTCCTAACACTTGGCTTTTGGGCAGATTATCTCCTTGATTGTGAAGGTTTGAATGACCATTTTTATTTGTTTATAGTTTTATGAAAGGAGAGGTGAGGAAATAAATTTTCTGTAATGTACTAGTGTTTACTTTCTTCTTTCAGAGAAGGCAACAGCAGTGTGTCTGGAAGATTTGATGATGTTTGCCACAGGGCTGACGGCAGTTCCACTGGCAGGAATGACACCACCACCATGCATCCAGTTTTTAAGTGTTTTGCCTTTTCCAGTTGCAAACACCTGTGCAAATACTCTGAAGCTACCCATCTGTGACTCATACAGCATCTTTAAGGCCAACATGGACTTTGGAATTCAAAATGCTCCAGGATTTGGATGTTCTTAAATCAGCAAGGTCATCAAGTTACAGTTACTGAGTTACCCTGTTAGGTTCAGCTGCCGTTGGCATACTACTTAACACATTCATGTGACAAGCAACTTCCATATTGTTAAACATTTAGTTGTTTTTTCTGAATATTGTGTATGTTGGAAAAGTGACAGAAATGCTGGACACTATTTGTAAATGGTTTTATTAAAGAAAATTTTAAATGTTTCCTTGTGGTTAAATGTTAATATTTAAATCCATGCCAGTTGCTATATATTATGAACAATATTATATTCAATTTAGCAAGAGGGAAAGGAAACACTACTAACATTTAAAAATGAAGGAAAAACAGAAGGGCTGGAGCACTCAAGTAAGTCCAAAGGTTTTATTAGGTGCAAAAAAAGGAAAGAAACTAACGTTTCGACACCGTGTGTGTCTTCGTCAGAGTAACTCTGACAAATGTCATTACAAACTGAAGTTCAGTTGGTATCTAAAACCCAGCTATGTCCTTCAGGGCCAAATACAGTTCTGTGGCCGATTCCCAGTCTTGTGGCTGCTGCAGTGTGTTTTGTTGTACAGCCTGTTGTAAATATTCCCCAATGTTTGGATCACCACACAATCCAACCAGTAGCCCCTCCTCGGGAAACGCATCCAGTTCCCTCTCCTCAACAGCAAATCCACAGTCTCTTGAACCATATCTGCAAAATGAAAATAGAACAGTGAAGGATTTTTGCTGACAATATGGAACTATATAAATCAACGCATGCGGTGACATGTTATAAACTGCTCTATCATACTTATGTGTAAAATTATGAATATATATTAACCAACTTAAGCAATAACAACACCTTGCATTTAGTTTGATGCAAAAGGTTAATTTTGTTAAGAACTCAAATACCTGTGAGGCAAGAGATAGAGTTTGTTTGGAATCCCCCTGGACACGATGCAAGTCTGCTTGGCCGGATCCTGTGTTTGTTCCAGAGGTCTTTGCATTCATCCAGGTCTTTCTGTAGAACCCCTGTGAAGCAGAATCTCAGCAAGCATTGGAGTTCGTGGCTTCCATTGAAGTTTCCAGAGTCTCTTAGGTCTCCAAAAAAGTCCATCCAAAACTGAGACCTGGGTATATAATTAATATTTAAGAATCAATTTAGCTTTGTTCTTGGTCATTTTATAGGGTTTGTTACATTTTGGTCCCATTTAAAACATGCCACAAATGGATGTCAAACAAAGTAATGCATATTAGTTTTCCATAAATATTGTAGCGACCCTGCAGTAATGTTCTTGTTAAAAATGCTGTATTCTTTTCACTCTGTTCTGTGTGTTGATTGTGAGGAGTGGAGAGTTTGGTCTGAGTTTTTCATTTTGTATTGGCGTCGTTAAATCTAGGCAAGCATGCTCATTTCGGCACAACAGCTGACAATGACCATTTTGAGTTCCTGCAATAAAGTGACGGCTGTTAACGTCTATCTCATCCAACTTTTCAACACGTCCAGCAGGACGCTACTCTATTTTCTTAAATGCATGTAAAAAAACAACAATCTGATCAGCTTTCACTGTAGCTTACACCTACCAGACACAAATGTACCCACCTTCCTCTTCTGAAATAAGACCACCATGACTCGATGCGCTGATTCCCAGTAGATGATCCGTAACTGTGGCTTGACGATCCAGCATAATAGTCCGTGTGCGCGTGACGGAGGGTACACTGTATTGCTGCCATAGTCCCATTCTCAGTCCCGAAGTCTGTTCGTAATCTCATTGGTATCGCACCAAGACTCTTTACACAGTTTATATAATTGTGAGCTATAACAGCCGGGTTGTTGTTTGTTGCTCCACACACAAGCCACATCAGTCTTCTTGAAAAGCCATCTATACATCCTGACAGGGTTTCAGTTTATCATAGCCATCTACATGCCATATGTAATTGGGCCCCATGGAGTGATACGTGCGTCTTGTGAACCTCCTTCGAGTTCTCAAAGCGATTCCTTGAGGATTTAGTTGTCTCAACAGCCTCATAACTACATCACGCTTGACACGCAGCTTGTGTTTTTGTTTGAGAACTTGCCACATGGTCCGATATCCAAACAACTGTCCTGGTCCTCGAAGCTCGGACAAAATGGCACGCCTCACCTCAGGAAGTGGAGAATAGTTGCCTCGTCTGTACAGTCCAGATTCTTTTAAATGTGTTTTCAGTGTACGCATACTAATTGAAATGTCATGATTACACTTGAGCATATCCAGTATCACCTCGTATGTATGTCCTGAATCAAAAATATTCTCGAATAGTGACAGCTATGTTTGGGTCACCGCTAATGTTCATGTTTGAAAATAATGCGCTACAGGCAGAGTAACTTCCGGTTCCAAAGATGAACAGCGCGGACATCCAATCAGTGATGTCTCCTGTTGCCGACTGGTACCTACCCTTTCCGGTTTTCTTAATGTAATTGTGCTTCTCAATTTGTTTTTGTGATTCTTCTTTTGTTGTTGCGCTTTTCAATTTGTTGTTGCGTTTAGTGAATTTGTTTTTGCGCTTTTCAATTTGTTGTTGCGCTTTTCAATTTGTTGTGCGTTTTGTGATTTGTTTTTGCGCTTTTCAATTTGTTTTTGCGTTTAGTGAATTTGTTTTTGCGCTTTTCAATTTGTTTTTGCGTTTAGTGAATTTGTTTTTGCGCTTTTCAATTTGTTGTTGCGCTTTTCAATTTGTTGTTGCGCTTTTCAATTTGTTGTGCGTTTTGTGATTTGTTTTTGCGCTTTTCAATTTGTTTTTGCGCTTTTCAATTTGTTGTTGCGTTTAGTGAATTTGTTTTTGCGCTTTTCAATTTGTTTTTGCGTTTAGTGAATTTGTTTTTGCGCTTTTCAATTTGTTTTTGCGCTTTTCAATTTGTTGTTGCGCTTTTCAATTTGTTGTGCGTTTTGTGATTTGTTTTTGCACTTTTCAATTTGTTTTTGCGTTTAGTGAATTTGTTTTTGCGCTTTTCAATTTGTTTTTGCGTTTAGTGAATTTGTTTTTGCGCTTTTCAATTTGTTTTTGCGCTTTTCAATTTGTTGTTGCGCTTTTCAATTTGTTGTGCGTTTTGTGATTTGTTTTTGCGCTTTTCAATTTGTTTTTGCGTTTAGTGAATTTGTTTTTGCGCTTTTCAATTTGTTTTTGCGTTTAGTGAATTTGTTTTTGCGCTTTTCAATTTGTTTTTGCGCTTTTCAATTTGTTGTTGCGCTTTTCAATTTGTTGTGCGTTTTGTGATTTGTTTTTGTGGTTTGCACTTCAGGGCCACCGTAGCTATTAGCTGAAAACTTGGATTAATTTGGCATGGCGTGCAGTGTGCTTTTAAAATATCTAGGGCAGGGGTCGGCAACCTGCGGCTCCGGAGCCACATGCGGCTCTTTAGTCCTTTTAGTGCGGCTCCGCGTTGTTTGGGAAAATAACTTAGTTTTTTTAAGTAATTAGCTGAAGTGTATTTTATTTATGTTAGTTATTTTTTAACTTGTAGTTCTAAATTGGAAGATTATTGTGATATTGAAATATAAATATAAAATTATATTCTATTATTTTTTGATCGCTCAAAATAAGCGTCACACTTGCGGAAGCCGGTGTACCCGCTGAAACGCCGTGCATTTATCGAGACTTTCAACCCCAGGTAAACCAATTATGGATCTTCGGATCCACATTATGTCAGCAGCTATTCTCCACCGTGAAGTATGTTAAAAACAAACACCGCTCACGCCTCACAGATGACAGCTTACAGTCCTGCGTAAAGATGAAAGTGACTTCGTACAGCCCCGATTTGCAGACGCGGTGCGCAGAGGTTCGGGACCAGAAGTCTCATTGTAAACAAATCACGGCAGACCCGACGATGTTTCCATGAACATGCTTTTCAGCATCTCTTTATTGACCACTTTTCACACACGGTTGCTGTATGCATACAGCCGGCTGTAGCTTTTCAGCTCACAGCCCGACACATACCATCACAACAGCAGAGAGAGCACAGACGTTTAGGCGGCGAGGTGTGATTGCGGGTGCCGATCAGGTGCGTCCTCCTCCCCACACATTAACCAGGGAAAATATATATTTAGGCAGAATTTTGCAAATATCTATTTTTCATTTTTCAGCAGCATAGTGCTTTTTTTTTCCAATTATTTTTTAAAAGTCAGGTCAAGGCTCCAAAAGCCCAAAGGCGATATAAGGGTGGCGGCTCACAACAGTTTTTGTTTGCTACATGGATCATTTTAGTTCAGCTGGGTGTCTTTGCTTTTGTTATATTTCTTTAAGAGTTCAAAATGTGTTAATTACATAAATAAAATGTAATTTTCTCTATAGCACTTCATGGATTTCATAAGCACCACACCTTAGTTGTTCACACAAAGCATAAAGGTAAAGAACAATATATACAGTGTTATCTTCATTTTAGATGTCAAAAAGTATTTGCGGCTCCCAGTGTTTTTTTTGCGTGGAAATCACGTCCAAGTGGACAAAGTGGACAGGTTTGACCATTGTACCTGACATTGATTATTTTCAATGAGCTTTTTAAATAACGGTGATATTTGTGCTTCTACCCATTTCTTTACACTCTGAGAGAAAAATGTGAGTAGTAAAATACTGCTATTAATATTTGCCTTAACTAAGATGAGTGGTTCTATGTAGACCGTTCTTGACTTATCAGGTGTTGGCACCCTGTTCCAGGACGTGTGTTCAAGAATCGCTGATTTTAGGAATAAGCTGTGAGGCTGAAAACTCAGACTTTCATGTACAAGAACAGCTGATCAGACTGAACATACTCAGAGTTTATTGAACTAAGTTAAGCGCATGAATGTGATTACACAGAAATTACTGATGGACTGTGATATTTGTTGTTCAGCCAACAACGTACTGAATAATAAGAATAATAAGAATAAGAATAACTTTATTTATCCCGAGGGAAATTCTTTTGTCATGTACATGCTCAAAGCAGTAGGACAGACTGTGGAGTAGATCTGCCCTCAAGTTTGTTTCTTATTAAACAAAAAACTGTTTGCTAAAGTTTATGATCAGTCAATAATAATACTAACAACAACAACAACAGCAACGGCAACAGAAACAACAAAGGCAATAATAATAGTGATAAAAAATTCTGTTATTCAAGACTGAACTGCTTAAAGACACAAACTCTTCGTTAATGTTACCATCCATCCATCCATCCATCCATCCATCCATCCATCCATACATCCATCCATCCATCCATCCATCCATTTTCTTCCGCTTATCCGGGACCAGGTCGTGGGGGCAGCAGCCCAAGCAGTTAAGCCCAGACCTCCCTCTCCCCAGCCACCTCCTCCAGCTTATCCGGAGGAGCACCAAGGCGTTCCCAGGCCAGCCGAGAGATATAATCTCTCCAGCGTGTCCTGGGTCTGCTCTGAGGGCCTCCTCCCCTCCTCGTTAATGTTGCAATATAAGCATTTATATTCTGATTTAATATTAGCCTTCACTGATAGATTGTCACTTCAAGACAGTCACCTTTCACATTTAACTAAAAAAAAAGACCAAAGAAAAGAAAAATGCAGGGCAGCTTTCCTAGTCTTTAATGAAGTTTTATTATAAAATGGAAACACATTATAAATGTATCAGAATGAAACATTTTAAATAAGGAATAGGTATACAGATCTTGTAGGGACACAATAAGCCACTATGAACAGATCTGTCTGTGAAAGTTCTAGGTCATCCAGGTCATCGTAGTCTAAGGAGCTTGGAAAGAAAAGCGTCTGGACTTCTTTGAGTTGCTTGAAGATGTTTCACCTCTCATCTGAGAAGCTTCTTCAGTTCTAGGGTCAAATGGTGCAGAGTCCCAGATTTAAACCCTGTGGGAGTATCCCCCCCCCAAGAGTGACAAAAGGGACCCCTCATGATCCTGTACCTAATCACATGAGCCAAGGTGTGAAAATGGGTGTAGGTCACAATCAGCCAAGGTTTCGGGTGAGCTCATTGTGAAACCTAGCCCCACCCTATCATCTGATTTTCTGAGGTCAGATGGCCCAGGATGTGAGTGGGCATTAAGGTGTCTGGGAAGGGGCATTCCCACAGGGTTTAAATCTGGGACTCTCCACCATTTGACCCCAGAACTCAAGAAGCTTCTTGGATGAGAGGTGAAAGGTCTTCAAGCAAGTTAAAGAAGTCCAGTCCAGATCTAGATGTGATAAGCTGGGAAGTGAACAAAGCCGAAGTGGATCTGGTCTGGTCATAAACTGTACTTAACAGTTTTTTATTTAATAAAAAATTGAATTTGGGACGATTAACTCCAGAATCTTTTGCTTTAACTATCACAGGTCCATAGTAAACTGTATTAACCTGTTTCTTGACTATCATCACTTTCTGTCCCTGTCTGGTTAAACCCGAATAATTAAATTGAAAAATCTAATGTGAATTTAGGATTCCAGCTTCTAATCAACAAGTAAAGTTGGCTAAAGACTATATAATAATAGACATTTTATATTGAATATATCAAAATTTAATCTTGTCTATGATTACAACATTAAAATGGAAGCTCAGAGTTTGGGCAAACTTAGAGTTAGTTTTTAAATTCACTTTAAAGTATTAGAATAAGTGTTGATTAGTCATCAGTCATACTGGGAACTGATTTGAGTCATAATTTCATTTTTATTCTGCCTAATCAGAACACAGACGCTCTGCAGTGAAGGATATCAGTTTAATAAAAAAAACAACAAGTCTTTTCTTTAATCTTTTTCTAAAACATTTTGTGATTATGTCTCTGTCATTCCTGTTCCCTTTTCCATCTTCTGTCTCCAGGCTTTGAGCATTTACCAGAACAGACATTTGATTACAGTCTACCACGGAGAGCACGAGAGTCCAGATGACTTTGACACAGTCCTGCTTAAAACACTCGTGGGAGGTATGTAAGTAGGCTGTAATTTTGCAAAAGAGTCATAACATTAACTTTTAATCCATATTTTAATTTTTATGTTATGTTTGTGTTTTCCAGCAAGTAAGCAGCAATCATCAGCTGAGGCCAATCCTTATACTGATGAGCTGAAACTAGCAGTAACGTGGAACAGGGTTGACATTGCCAAGACTGAACTCTTCAATGGAGACATCCAGTGGAAGGTGAGGAGGGAAAAAGACATCACGCAGATGTTGCACTGAAAGAAGAATTCATACAAAACATTACATTATGCAGCCTATTTAAACACTTTTGACTGAAAAACTGTTTAATTCTGATTTTTAGAAAAATATTTAGCTTAAAAAATGTTGACCTGTCTTAAAACATGATCTTCTTCCTCCAATTAAACAGTATGAAGATTTGGAGGACTCAATGACAGATGCGCTGATCAATGACAAGCCCCAGTTTGTTCGGCTTTTCACTGAGAATGGTTTGAACATCCTGGAGTACCTCACTTATGGCAGGCTGGAAACCCTCTATCGCTCTGTGCCAGATGGGAGTTTACTATATCAAATGCTACAGCGCTGCCTAGCAGAGCGGCTGGAAGTGGAGCGTTCCTCACCATCAGAACAACAGAATTCATCCTCAAAAGTGGCGGCAGATAACAATCAGAGCGGACCAGTGAAGGAGGTCACCCTTTTTGAGGTGAGTTTTGTAATCAAAGATATTCTGTCCTTTTTCATTAATTAGGCTTAAATAGATTCATTATGAATGTGAAGAAAACCTTATACTTTTGTGCTTATTGTCCCACCCACATGTTTCCTCAGGTGTCAGGAGTCCTGGAGCTGTTAATGGGTGATGTCTGCCAGCCTTTCTACTACAACACTTTGGGGTTACAGTTCACTTCATCCAAAAGGACAGCTCTGAAGGTACTCTGAACTTTTCAGAATATGCACACAGAGTGTACTTGTGGTTATAGCATTTCTTTTTTTAAATTATTGACGTGATAATAAGTATTCTTTTCTTCATTTATCAAAGCGTGCCAGTAAGGTTCTGCGTGGATGTTGCATGTATCAAGACCTGCGCTGCCCCCATCCCTGGGCTTCACTCTTCCTCTGGGCTGTACTGCAAAACCGCAGGGAGATGGCCCTTTATTTCTGGGAGATGGTAAAAGCTCTGAGACAAACTGCAAAAAGTATTTTACTTGTGTTCAGCTGGTTTAAAATCTCCAATAATAAAAATACAAAATACAAAATACAGGGTGGGCCATTTATACGGATACACCGTAATAACATGGGAAGGGTTGGTGATACTAAAGTCCTGTTTGTGGCACATTAGTATATGTGAGGGGGCAAACTCCTCAAGATGGGTGGTGACCATGGTGGCCATTTAGAAGTCGGCCATCTTGGATACAACTTTTTTTTTTTTCAACAGGAAGAGGGCCATGTGACACATCAGACTTATTGGTAATGTCACAAGAAAAACAATGGTGTGCTTAGTTTCAACGTAACTTTATTCTTTCATGAGTTATTTACAAGTTTCTGACCACTCATAAAATGTGTTCAATGTGCTGCCCATTGCGTTGGATTGTCAATGCAACCCTCTTCTCCCACTCTTCACACACTGATAGCAACACCGCAGGAGAAATGCCAGCACAGGCATCCAGTATCCGTAGTTTCAGGTGCTGCACATCTCGTATCTTCACACCATAGACAATTGCCTTCAGATGACCCCAAAGATAAAAGTCTAAGGGGGTGAGATTGGGAGACCTTGGGGGCCATTCAACTGGCCCATGACGACCAATCCACTTTCCAGGAAACTGTTCATCTAGGAATGCTCGGACCTGGCACCCATAATGTGGTGGTGCACCATCTTGCTGGAAAAACTCAGGGAACGTGCGGCTTCAGTGCATAAAGAGGGAAACACATCATCATGTAGCAATTTCAAATATCCAGTGGCCTTGAGGTTTCCATTGATGAAGAATGGACCCACTGTCGTTGTACCCCATATACCACACCAAACCATCACCTTTGTTGTTCCAACAGTCTTGGAGGGATCCATCCAATGTGGGTTAGTGTCAGACCAATAGCGGTGGTTTTGTTTGTTAACTTCACCATTCACATAAAAGTTTGCCTCATCACTGAACAAAATCTTCTGCGTGAACTGAGGGTCCTGCTCCAATTTTTGTTTTGCCCATTCTGCAAATTCTGTGCGCTGATCTGGGTCATCCTCGTTGAGATGCTGCAGTAGCTGGAGTTTGTAAGGGTGCCATTTGTGAGTAGCTAATATCCGCCGAAGGGATGTTCGACTAATGCCACTCTCCAGTGACATGCGGCGAGTGCTACGCTGTGGGCTCTTGCTGAATGAAGCTAGGACAGCCACTGATGTTTCTTCATTAGTGACAGTTTTCTTGCCTCCACATTTTGGCAAATCCAACACTGAACCAGTTTCACAAAACGTAGCAAGCAGTTTGCTAACTGTAGCATGGGAGATGGGTGGTCTCGTAGGGTGTCTTGCATTGAAATCTGCTGCAATGACCCGGTTACTGCGTTCACCAGATATCAACACGATTTCGATCCGCTCCTCACGTGTTAACCTCTTCGACATGTCAATGGCTGTGAACAAAGAGAAACTTGTAAATAACTCATGAATGAATAAAGTTACGTTGAAACCAAGCACACCATTGTTTTTCTTGTGACATTACCAATAAGTTTGATGTGTCACATGGCCCTCTTCCTATTGAAAAAACAAAAGTTGTATCCAAGATGGCCGACTTCTAAATGGCCACCATGGTCACGACCCATCTTGAAGAGTTTGCGCCCTCAGATATACTAATGTGCCACAAACAGGACTTTAATATCACCAACCATTCCCATTTTATTACAGTGTATCCATATAAATGGCCCACCCTGTAGTTAAGGAGTGGCGCTTTTCCTGAAGAAAAAACAGAATTAAAAAAATCTTCTTATACTGATTTATATACTACAGAGTCCTCGGTGTATGAATGGATGAATAGATAGTTATTTGAATAAAATCATCAATTATCAGGTGAAATGAAGCGACACTGGACATTTGTGAGGATGAGGTGCAGCTAGGTGCTCGTGGTAACATGTCAAAGTTGTTGGAGTCAGTTAATTACAATATATTGTTAATCATTATTATATGATGTAAGCGTTGATTATGTTAAATGTATATCATAATGTTAAATCTTAACCTATAAGTAAATTATTACTATATAACAATCAAATTCAATTGTGATTGTGCATTTTAACATGCTACATTTAAGCATTTAAATTTAGTTAGTGGCAAGCCCAGGGCTTTAAGTAGGATTTAAGTGGGCTTCTACTTAAAGTTTCTATCCAGCTTGCAGTAGATCTTGTTAAAAAGCAGCATCTGAACTAAAAATATAAAATACACATATATAGTACCTTTAAGTAAATTCCAAGTATCACCAGCTTAGACTTTATGCAGCAAGTAAATGTGTTAATGGCTGTCTGTGTCTGCATTACCACTCAGACTACTTCAAAAGAAAGAACTGAGATAATGAAACAGACCATATTAGATACAATAAATTTACTTTTTGCACCTGTTTCTTTGCAGAAAGTATATAATTGCCCTCTTTCCTTTCCAGGCAGGTGAGGCAGTCCTGAGTGCTCTTGGTGGCTGTAAAATACTCAGAGAACTGTCCAAACTTGACGAAGAGACCGAAACCAAACTCTCTATGAAAGAACTGGCCCAGAAGTTTGAGAACCTGGCACATGGTGTGATTATTTGTTATCTAGTTTTGTAAAAGTTTTATTACACCTTTGAATTTTTCTTTTAACATCTGTTATAACACAATTGTAGCAAAACCTATCTAACTCTTTACACAGCAGTAACTAATAATTTAATTGCAGTCTTCCCGAATGAGCTGTAACTAAGATTAAGGATAAAATTCCTCCACTGTTGTCTTCTTTAACCCAGAGTGACTCCCACAGAGGTTGATTATCTTGTCAATGGTTTTACATTCCTAGGAAATGGCTTCTCAAAAATCTTTAAGCTCTGTGTTTAGTGTGATGCTCTGTAAAATCCCTCCATAAAGCTCTTACTATTCATGACTTATTGAAGAAAATAAGACCAACTCCTGATTTCTTTTCAGCACTGTAGCCACACTGACAAAGAGTCACAGATACCAATACCAGCCTTCCTATTATCTCAAAAATTCTTGAAAGGGTAATTGTAAAACAGTTAGCTGATCATCTGCAAAGTAATACTTTATTTCAAGATAGCTGTTCTATCCATCAGCTGGTGCAGAGCCCCAGTTGCCTCGGGACTGGGCAACCCACCGCACATGCTTCGCCTAGGAGCTTGGAAAGAAAAGCATCTCGACTTTTTTAAGTTTCTCGAAGATGTTTCACCTCTCATCCAAGAAGCTTCTTCAGTTTTAAGAACAATTGGTTGAGGCCCAGCCCTACTGGGAGTGTCCCTAGGAGGGTTGTTGACCCACTATTGATCATCTGTGAAATCCCATGAGATAAGGTGTGAAAACAGGTACGGTTCGATAGTGACCCACACCTGTGTCTCTAAGGGCGTGTCCCTAAAAGAAACGTCCGGTTGATCTGGGACTCTCCACCAATAGCTCTTAGAACTGAAAAGCTTCTTTGACAAGAGGTGAAATCTGTCCCCAGAATTAAGGGATGTCATGCCTGGACTAGCTGCAGTCTTCATACTATGCTTTTGCCTTTATATTTGATTTGGAGAGACACAAGAGGATATTCATGAATGTCCACATATAAATCCATACACCAGTTAATTGCAGGCCAAGAGTAAGAAACAAAACTAAACACAGAAATAGACAAATAGTATACACTTCGGTATCAAAATGAATACCTTAGTAAAAGTGACTGTATATACCAGAAACAAAGGAAATTCCAAGAGGAAGCCTCCAAAGTTTGATTCTGTTCATCTGGACATAGCGTTTTCAGTGGGAGAAACGTTTCGTCACTCATCCAAGTGACTTCTTCAGTCTCAGCTGACTGCAGGTTTCCCCAATCTTATAAACAGAGCTACCTCGTCAGGCCAGGACTCCGTAGTCTATTTACCCCTACACTTTTCAGTGATGAGGATGTACACATCCTGGACAGGGAGGAACGCTGGTTTGAGCGCGGAGTCAAGGAGGCCATTTACGTGAAAAGGGAAAGACCATCTCTGAATCGAGAAGGGGGTTTAAGGGTACATCTTTCACCATCTTACAATGCTGTGATTGCAGCGCTTCCCACTCTCTGTGAATGGTACTAGTGGCCATTGATCAGTGGGCTTTGATCAGTGGGCTTTGATCAGTGGTTGTCAATCAATGGTCATGAGAATTTGCATAATTATGATGAAGGAACTGACCTCCCAGTCCATTGTTCCTTCAGTGGGCTGGTTTCAGTCATTATGCAAATGCACTATTTATAAGATTGGGGAAACCTGCAGTCAGCTGAGACTGAAGAAGTCACTTGGATCAGTGACGAAACGTTTCTCCCACTGAAAACTCTACGTCCAGATGAACAGAATCAAGCTTTGGAGATTTACTTACCTGGATGATTGAGCATGAATCAAGAAGTTCCAAGAGGAAGGAGCTGCAAATTTGGCTGCTGACTAAGGAGCTTGGAAAGAAAAGCGTCTGGACTTCTTTGAGTTGCTTGAAGACGTTTCACCTCTCATCCGAGAAGCTTCTTGAGTTCTAAGGGTCAATTGGTGGGGAGTCCCAGATTTAAACCCAGTGGGAGTTTCCCCCCAAAGAGAGACAAAGGACCCCCTGATGATCCTCTACCTAATCACATGAGCCAAGGTGTGAAACTCCCACTGGGTTTAAATCTGGGACTCCCCACCATTTGACCCTTAGAACTGAAGAAGCTTCTCGGATGAGAGGTGAAACATCTTCAAGCAACTCAAAGAAGTCCAGATGCTTTTCTTTCCAAGCTCCTTAGTCTACGATGACCTGGATGACTGAGAACCTTCACAGACAAATTTGGCTGCTCTTTTCTTAAAGTAAAAACTAAGTTTCAAAAAAACCTTTCAATTATTGCTGAATCAGAAGTGTGAATGAGACCGAGTCATCTACTTGTATTGTGATACTAACTCATTCTCATAGGTTTAAAAGACTAAAAGTGTGTAAGCCTTCTCATAAATATGATGTGACTGTTTAACAGTGCATGGGGGAAGCTCTATGTCAGTAGTATTACCAGACAAGGATTTTACTGTCTCAAAAAATGAAAGGGGTTTTGGAGATTGTTTCAAGGCTCCATAAGAACATGATCAGCTTTGGCTTTTCTAATGGCGACTGAGCATGTATTGCACAGCTGCCTGAAAAGCAGCTAATTAGTATGCAGGTTAGTTCTCCTGGCTTTTGCCAATGACACATTTCACTCACAAAGTAGCTTAATTAGATCAGGAGAAAACTAGCAGATTTTTTTTTCATGTCTCGTTTGCAATCATCCATGTCTTCTTCTTGAGAATTCAAATGTTTCTGACTGATTTTCACTGATATCCAGATAATACCCAGCTTTATCAATCCATGAAGCTAGATGACACAGTAATTAGTTTCAGGAATGTCTTATAAACAAAAAGACCTGGATGATGCCTAATTTCCTGCAGCTAAATTCAGACAAAAGAGAGGTTACTGTTCTTGGCCCTAAAAATCTTAAAAACATGGTGTCTAACCAGCTCCTTAGTCCTGAATGGCATTGCTTTTTTTTTTTTGCTTTTTTTTTTTTTTTTTACCAGCGTATTAGACAAATATGCAGGACTAATTTCTTGCATTTGCACAGTATCTCTAAAGTTAGAAACATCTTTTCTGAAAAACTAGTTCATGCATTTATTACCCCTATGTTGGGCTATTGTAATTCATTACTATTAAGTTGTCCTAAAAACCTTTCAGATGAGTACTAACCAGGGACTAGAGAAAGAGAGGCCATGCCTCTCATATTAGGTTCTTCATTGGCTGCCTGTTAAATCCAGAATTAAATCCCTCTCCTCACATACTTGAGCTTGAAAAAATAGGCCTTGTCATTTCTCAAAGATCTCAGAGTGCTTGCTCACAGGGAGTTGCAAATTGAGGTTTACCATACAACACAAAGCACCTTTAGGTGACTTGTAAACTGACACTATAGAAATAAACTTGAATGTCATGTCTTTTGTCCACTTTACCTCAGATATCTTCAGCTCTTGCTATCGGAGTAATGAACACCGTTCCTTCACCCTGCTAATTAGGAAGTCTCCTGTCTGGGGTCACAGCACCTGTCTTCAGATGGGCGTGAGTGCTGATGCTCGGCGTTTCTTCAGTAATGATGGCGTACAGGTGTGTTAGATTTTTAACCTCTCTCATTCATGTGATTTTTCTCCCCCTGTCCTGCACAGCAGTTAAGCAATCAGAACTGTTGTCTGAAGGCCAAAAAATGGCAAACAATTTTCAGAGAAAGAAAAAAAAACTCTGCTTTAACACCTGTTGGAATAAAAAACAGCAGAAAAACTAGAGCAACAACCAAAATATGCATGAACAAAAATGACAGGCCTGTTCTACATCTACCCAGGGCTTGTTTAAGAGGCTATGTTTTAAACATCTTGAGATGTATTATAACCTGTTGGCTAAGAAGTAGTGGTGAAAGTTAAACAGATCTAGTCCTCTATCCCTGGTCCTCTGCAATGTTTTTAACTTAATATGCTGTTTTTTTCCTGCCAAGACTGACGTCATCTACAGGATTTCCTCTCTCATCCCAGCCCGTTAACATAATTTCCAATAGTACATGGGCATTCAATCTGAATTTGTATCAGATGTTTATTTTAAACATATAAGTAACAAATGTTAATAAACATAAAAACACAATCCAAAAAAGCTGTCATATTTGCATGAAAAAATATTGAACATTTTCTGTTTATTAACACTTACTTATTTAGGTCATTGTATAAAACAGCTTTGATTATACAATCAAATCTATAAATATACATTATCATTGAATGAGACCATGTAATACACAACAGTACAGTCATTTGAATTATAAATTAATTCAGTACTAAGTAAAAATGTCAGGATGCTTCAAAAAATAACACATCCTAACTTCATGTTGAGCCGGTGAGCTGCTGTTGATGGATAAGGACTCATTTTCTCTCCTCTTCCAGTCTCTGCTGTCCCATATCTGGTGGGGTGATATGAAGAGGAAAACAGAGGTCTGGAAGCTCCTGCTCACTTTCTTCTGCCCCATCCTCTGCTACACCAATCTCATCTCTTTCAGGTAAATTTTTTTTTTTTTTCAGATGAAAGGCTTGGAATTTTATTTGATATTTTTTTTAAACCTTTGCTAAATATTTTACCTAATAGAAAACCAGATAATCAGTTGGAAGAGGAGGAGGGAATTCCTAATGAGGATGGGCCAGACCAGGACACTAACAGTCTCTATGGGACCACCGTCTTCTCTTTCGCTGACATCAAACACCAGTAATATTTCTACTTGCACTCTTCAGTGTTAATCTGTAGAACATCAGTTTGTTGTTTTTATGTTATTGATTTGCATTAGCTAAAGTCTAATAATTAACTCAATTTTATTTTTCTTACATCAGTGACGTTGACTCAGAAGTTCACAGGAGTGGTACCATTAAAGGTGAGTCCTGTTTAAATAGTCATCTTTGAATAAGTGTTGTCACTCACTACAAGAAGAAAGTCTGACTAAAGAAATGATTCTTGTCACCACATGCTGTCATTTTACTCACCTTCCAATCTGTGTTTATAATCTTTGATACAGGTGTACCTTACCGACCACCACAGCGTCCATTCATAGTGTCACGCTGGTGTCAGTTCTGGTTTGCACCTGTCACCTCATTTCTGGGCAACGTCCTGATGTACTTCCTGTTTCTCTTGCTTTTTGCCTACGTACTGTTGGTGGATTTTGAGCCCCCACCACCCTCAGGCCCAGGTGCTGCTGAGTGTGTGTTTTACTTCTGGGTATTCACCCTCGTTTGTGAGGAGATACGACAGGTGAGTTAAGAGACACATCTTACTTGGAACTTTATTTCCAGAAATTATAGAAAATGTAGAGGGAAGAACTGAACACAATAACTGAACTATCGCCAAAGTGCTATTGCAATACTGTGGTTAACATGCTCCTGTGTCACAAAAATTTTTTACATTTTAATGTTTGTTACTGATTTCATATAACTTAACAAATGCACTGAAGATTAAAAGAAATCACATAAATTCAAATCTTATTCCTGTTGCATTTTTACTTGGTCTTTAAAATGATAACAGTGCATGGAGAGTGGTTTTCTGTATTTGGATACGTGTCACCTGTTTATAGGCAGGTATAGCTTTTTTCCACTTGTTTTAACTTTTATCTTCTCCTTCAAGACAATTTTTTTGGGGACGATGACTTGGCGTCAAAGGTTCAGACTCTACATTAAGGATGTATGGAATAAATGTGACCTCACTGCCATCAGCCTGTTCATAATAGGACTAATCTGCAGGTATGGACAAGAAATAAAAAATAATAAATGTCAATACTAGATTATTGAAAAAAAAAAAAAAACTTTCCACAATGTTATTTTTGAATGAAGCTTTGTCATTGCAAATTGTAACATTTATAAAAGTGCTGTCCTTTGTTTGTGTCTATGGATGTAGCGTGGCATAAATAATTTCCTTTCATCTTCCACTGGACTTTTAGGCACTTAAATTTAAAATATTTTCTCCTTTAAAAAACTAATTTTAAAGGTTTGCCACCAGGTGCTGCTGCTACCTCACTGATTCAGTTTTACTGTGCTTGTGTTTCAGGATGTTCCACTGGTCACATGAATTTGGCCGGGATATGCTTTGTTTGGACTACATGGTGTTCACCCTTCGTCTCATTCACATTTTTGCCATTCACAAGCAGTTGGGGCCAAAAATCATCATTGTAGGAAAGATGGTGAGAAAATTACCATCAGTTTATGGGGCGCCATTTGTAAAGTGAAACATGCTGAAATTAACGGCAACATTTTTAACATAGCTCAAAACCTTACAAAAACATTTTTTTTCCAGTAATTTTTTACAACATTTCCAAAAACATTTGTAACTTTTCATATTCAAAACACAATTTTAAATATTAAATCTAAATGTTAAATCTAAGTGTTGAATGTTAAATCTAAATGTTAAATATTAAATCTAAATGTTAAATATTAAATCTAAATATTATATTTAAATCTAAATCTAAATGTTAAATCTGAGTATTATATTTAAATCTAAATGTTAAATGTTAAATCTAAATGTTACAGGAAACTAAATATTTAGCTAACATGCAAATTTATTGTACGGATCAACGGAAATACCAAAATCACAGCTTTACGAAATGCTCTGGTGCAAAAGTGTGCCGGTAGTGGTCAGATTGTGTCTGCTCTCCCCTGACGGTCACTTCTCAATGCTATGAGCTGCTTCACCTACGAGCATGTCCAGCGATTTATCTGGACTTGTGCTGCAGCGATTGTGAAGCGGAGACTGCAGCTGCTGAGAGTCCACTACTGCTGAACCTTTGGATGGCCGACAAAATGGATCTTCCAATGTTTTCAGCTAAACCGCTGGACGTGCTGGTAGGCAAGAAGTGAAGCAACTCATGGCGTTGAGAAGTGACCATCACGGGAGAGCAGACACAATCTGACCACTACCGGCACACTTTTGCACCTGAGGTTGTCGTAACGCTTTAATTTTGGTATTTCCGTTGATCCATACAATAAATTTGCATGTTAGCTAAATATTTAGTTTCCTGTAACATTTAGATTTAACATTTAGATTTAACATTTAACATTTAGATTTAAATATAATGTTTAGATTTAACATTTAAAATTGTGTTTTAAATATGTAAAGTTACAAATATTTTACAAAATGTTGTAAAAAATGACTCAAAAAAACATGGTTTTGTAAGGTCTTGAGCTAAATGTGGAAAAATGTTACAGTTAATTTCAGCATGTTTCACTTTACAAACGGCGCCCTGTATCAATTGGCATTACAACTGCGGTACACTCATTATGTTTACATATATAATAGCAACAACAAGATCACAATTTCCTCTTGTTTAGATGAAGGATATCTTCTTCTTCCTCTTCTTCCTGGGCGTGTGGCTCATGGCATATGGAGTTGCCAATCAGGCTCTGATCTACACCTACGATCCAAACCCGAATCGCATTTTTCGGAGAGTTTTCTACAGGCCATACTTGCACATCTTTGGACAGATCCCTGTGGAAGAGATGGATGGTACAAGTGTTTGTGCAACTGGCATAAAAATAAGAAAATCTGTGTTAAAGCTGAAATTTCTTTTAAAATGCTGCAGTTTCCTAGAACCTACTTTCATCACAGAAATTTGAAATTGAGTGTTATTATAATTTTAACCATTTCTTACTTTTCCAATTTATTGCAGTGGGCAAGGACTGGGATATCAGTTGTACACACAATGTGACTTTGATTGAGAGCGGTGAAGAGCCGTGTAGAAATCATGAGAGTAACTGGCTTGTAGTGATTCTGCTAGTCGTATATCTCCTGGTCACCAACATCCTGCTCATCAACCTGCTTATTGCCATGTTTAGGTAAAGAACCAGTCTTTTATTATATCTAAGGATGCATTCACAAACTGGCTTAACTTGACTCAGTGGCTCTGATCTGCTTGTATCCACACAGCTACACTTTCTCTAAAGTGCAGGAACACAGTGACATCTACTGGAAGTTCCAGCGTTACAACCTGATTGTTGAGTACCACTCCCGTCCTTCTTTGGCTCCGCCTTTCATTATCATCTCACACATCAACCTCTTTATCAAGAGGGTCATCCGCAAAGTGCCCTCTGTAAAGATCCACCACTTTGGTCAGTATTGGATCAGGGTTGTTACTCTAATAAGTTTTTGTTACTTAACTCCAAAAAATCTAACGCTGAGTGAGGAATCTACACATGATTAGAATTAGGTAATTTCTTAAATGTCTTCTAAATTTTATTTGATAATTGTGGGTTTTGGTTAAACAGTGTCTGCCTTGTTATCACTCAGTTACTAACTGAAAATGGCAGTGCCGAGTTAAAAGAATAGGCTTTTTGTTTACTTGCTCACTGACCTCAGTTTAGCAGTGATAAAAGCATGAAAACTGAGTTGAAAGGTAATCATTTCAACCCTTGGTCTTTACTATCAGTGTTAGACTTGGAAACAAAGGCAGCTAACAGATTATCAACATGGGAAACGATTCAGAAGGAAGACTTCCTGACTGCTCAAAACAAGATCCAGAAAAGCAGCGACTCAGAAAGACTCAAACGGATGTCTGCCAAGTGAGCACACCTTCATGCTCCACTGTAGCAGCATTATTTATTACTTTGTGACTCCATCATTCTGAAGTAAACGTATCTTTGTTTATATAGGGTAGATGGTGTGCTTAAACATCTGAGTGAAAGCAGAGACTTTGAACACAGGCTACGGTCTCTGGAGAATCAGGTAAAACCGAAGCTCCAACTTATCATTTTGTACCCTTTGAGTCATTGATGATACATACGTGGAGCTGCTGTGAAAGAACATGTCTGCAGAGTTAAACTATTCTATATAAAGGTTAAAGCACTTCATAGCAGGTGGCAGTTGGCACATTACTTTAAGAGGAAGTTGAAAAATAGGGAAAATACCTACTGTACAGCAAAAAGACAGTTTCAGGTTGGATAACGTGAAGTTGTTTCCCGGCTGATGTAAGAGTTATTTTATGTGATGGTGAGTAATTCTTTAGTAAGTACTTTCATGGTTTGGAGAATGTCACATGAAAGAAACAGAGGCAGAACTCAAACTAACCAACTTAGTGCAATCAGTGGTATAAATGAATGCATGTGGAAAGAAACTGTGTAGGCAATACTATCTAGCGCAGAAAAAAAACCCAATTTCTAACCAAATTCTAAAAAAATGTGTCTGAGAGAGGAGAGCCATTCAAGAACTGAACTGAGGGCTTTTATGTAGCACTGGCAAACAGGGGAAAGGCTTTGCCACTGTCACTGCTTGGAAACAGGCCACAATAACTTCTCCAATGCCTACAGATGAGACCTGCCACATAACAGGTTGAAAGGAAAGGATGGAATGAGCTGTCAGAGAGATAAAAAAAAACCTAATTTTTTCCTAAGTGATTTTTCTTGAGGTTTAAAAATGGCTATTCTCTCAGATAAAGCTTTATGTTATTCTGCTCTTTATTTCCAGATGGATTATTGCTCTAGTGCCCTCAGCTGGGTTGTGGATACTTTAGCACAAGGAAGCACATTCAAACCTCCTCGCCCCCCCCCTGCATCACGAGGTACTTATGATTACAAAACAACCTGCAATATTCCAATATTGCTTTCAATACAAACTCAGCTAGCCTAATCTCATTTTAAAAATATTTATATTACATTTTGTTTGTGCTAAAATTGGTCCCTCTCACTTTTATTATTTTATCTGTTCTTCTACACAGACGTGTTACCCTCCCCTTCCAGCTCAACTTGATTCAATGATGCTTTAAATCAAGGAGAACACCTTCACTTCATTCAAGTTCAAGAAAAAACACAAAAGGAGCACGCTCCCTTTTGACAACGTTAGTTGCAGTCCGCCACCATGAGCCTCACTGAACTGTTACCAATGCTTAAAAAGCAAAAAAATAAAAAAAAGTATTTAGCCAATGCAATGTAATATATATATATATATATATGTGTGTGTGTGTGTGTGTGTGTGTGTATTAAGTTAGGAAATGACATGACATCTTCATTGCTTTAGTTTTAAAGACACTCTTGGAATTTTAAAAAGTATTCTGATGTAATCTGTAATAATGTCTAATAAGAGTTAGATTATGAGCATCACAATGCTTTTTTTCAGTTCAGTTACACTTTAAATATATGAATTGTATTGGTATGCCTGCATTCTTGTTCTTTAAATATAAAGTTTTCATACCTAATAATAAATGAATGTTTACTAGAAATGCAAAATAATAACCCTATTTCAACAATGTTTAAGCATTTAATTAGTAATAATAACTAGCCTGGCTGCAGGCGTATCATTGGATGTCAGTAGCAGTTGCTAAAAGGCAGGGTTTGTTTCTTTTGGACACAGACGGTGTTGCTGTATACTTCTATTTGTAGCCTAGTTCGAACCTAATTAGCTACTGGGTCCTGTTATACATGGGCGATCGTGGCTCAAGAGTTGGGAGTTCGCCTTGTAATCGGAAGGTTGCCGGTTCGAGCCCCGGCTTGGACAGTCTCGGTCGTTGTGTCCTTGGGCAAGACACTTCACCTACTGCCTACTGGTGTTGGCCATAAGGGCCAATGGCGCGATATGGGAGCCTCGCTTCTGTCAGTCTGCCCCAGGGCACCTGTGGCTACAACTGTAGCTTGCCTCCACCAGTGAGTGAATGAATAGTGGCATTGTAAAGTGCTTTGGGTGCCTTGAAAAGCGCTATATCCAATCCATTATTATTATACAGTTATGTGAAAGGGACAATGCACACCCTTTAAACCTATCAGCACATGACACATCCCCAATTTCAAAAAAGTATATAAAATGTAAATAAACTATGCAATGATTTGATGTCTTGGTTAGTTATAGACCAATGTCCAATCTCCTCCTTATCTCAAGCATTCTTGAAATAGTGGTAAAACAGTTACAGCAAGTAATCATTTGCCGAGCAATTATAAATATGAAGTTTAACTTGGGTTTCAAAATTCGTCACAATAAAGAAAAGGCATTGGTGAAGGATAAAAATCATCTGGCTTTTTGAGTGAACACAGCGCAGACACATACCTAATAGGCTCTCTACAGAATGCATTGTATTTTTGAGCTCCAGTAACATTCAGAGAACACAAGCTTGAGCATGTTTAGCTGTCTGTCTGCTTCAGTGGTGTTTAAATGTGTTACTGAAGGTATTCACTTTCACCCCATAAGATACCAGTGAGTGATAAGGGGATGAGGAAGTATTGCAAAAAATATTAACCCAGCTCAGACTCCAAGGCAGTGGAGTTTGTTCTACTGACTGGCTCTTCCTGTTTTCGTAGTTAGGAGGGATTATATCTGTGAAGCAACACCCTTACCTGTGTGCTGTCTGCACCTAGTTTTCTTTGTACACACAGAGAGACGGCAGAGGCAGGCAATAGGGTTTCAATAGTGGGGCAATGGTCAGAAAGAAATTGTTTTAGTCCTTCTGCACAAATTTCTCACTGAGAATGACAGAACAGGAATCATGATCAACACAGGACCAGAAGAAGGCGATAGAGAAGGGGGAGGAGGCGACAACACAGACAATACCCGCGAAAACGAGAAGAGCCAGGTGGGTCAGCTTTCCTTAAAATTGTTGCAGCTGTTGTTGTGATATCATGGTGACATGTTGGCAAAACCCCCACCTCAACACAGACCTATTTACCACGGCTGCCAACCCATTTTACATTTTCAGCTCAGTTTTTAAAACCTTGCGATCTACCTACAGCCCAGCACATTCAGCAGTAAATGAATGTGTAACCTCTCATTGTGGATGGATTATCTCAGTTGTTCTTCAGACTTAAGTATGATCCGTTTACAGGATCCTGCCATGCAATTGCCCCTTGCCATCGAGAACCGTCGGGTTAACGTTTGTCGAGTGGAAAAAAGTTAGCGTTCATCTTCCAGCTTCACTGTGCTAATGTGTTTATATCATGCTAACCATGTCTGTGTAGCTAGCTACCACGTAGCACATTATTATAAACCACCCTGCCCAACTTCAATAACTCTACAAACAGCGCTACTGTTTAGTTTTCTGTCTTTATTTATGTTGAAAGCTATAGCAGAGCTGTACGTTTTAATTTTTCAGAACGCGGTATATAAACTAGCGACCACACTGATCATTATCTATCTGTCTATCTATCTATCTAGTACATTATAATATATCTATTGAAAGCTGAGGTTATCCTGAACAGAAAAGCATTCACTTGTAGTATGATTTCTGACCATTTTACACACAAAATTACCAAATAAGTCCAAATAAGTTTTTCTTTTTTATTGAGTTGAAGTTAAGACTATACATTGAAGTTTCTCCGCTTTAAGTTCCAAGTAATGGCAGTGACCCACTGCCAACCTTCTTGGAAAAACCTGTCATGCAACATCTGTGCAAGCCTGCAGTGTGTGTGTGTGTGTATCTATATGTGTGTGTGTGTGTCTGTGTGTGTGTGCGTGTGTATCTATGTGTGTGTGCGTGTGTGTATCTATATATGTATATATTAGTTCTGTGTCTGTTTCTTTCATGTCACATTTTCGAAAACATGAAAGTACTTACTATGGAATTACCTACCATCACTCAAAATAACTCCACCTGCTATGAAGTCTCTCTGTCGTAACACAGATAGATATAGATGTAGATATTTGTTTTTATTGATCAATGAGCATCAAGGGTCATTGAGCCCTAACTATTATTGATCACTGTTAAAAACTGCTTTCAGAGTTGGATCCCCAAAACCATCAAGAAAAGAGTGTGCAGCACCTTTGTAGAAGATTCTGTCAGGTACTGTGACCTCTGTCTTTTGATAGTGACATGTCTGTATTTTGAGTTGGCTCTCATAGTGATGTTTTTATCCCTCTACATCTCTCAGTAATGGTGCATTGTGTCAGTGTGGGGCTGCGAGAAATGACCATGCCTCTGTGGCTCTTGGAGACTATTTCAGCACTGCAATTGTGAACCACTGGGAAAGCGTGCAGCACTCCTCTGAACAACCAACTGATGCATTTGGAGAGGTGCAATTTGCAGGAGCCAGCAAGAGGACCAGCCATGTGGGTGGCTTTCTTTTTCTTTTCTTTTCTTTTCTTTTTGCACAATTCTTTATCTCTAGAGCAGGGGTGGACAACTCCAGGTCTCGGGAGCTGGTGTCCTGCAGGTTTTAGATAGCACCCTGGGTCAACACACCTGAATCAAATGATTAGGTCATTAGCAGGCCTCTGAAGAACTTCAAGAAGTGTTGAGGAGATAATTTAGTCATTTAAATCAGCTGTGTTGGATCAAGGTCACATCTAAAACCTGCAGGTCACCGGCTCTTGATGCCTGGAGTTGGCCACCCCTGCTCTAGAGTCTTAAAGTATTTGAACATGTTTGCATGTTCTAAAAAGCAATGCCTATAAAGGTGAGTGAAATAAATATCCAGACAAACCCTGAGTTGTGGTAAGCAGTACTAAGAATTTTCCTGAATTTTCCTGCTCCTGCAACTGAGCAAACAAAATCTGTACTGATTAGATGTCATATTTATTTGAGCATCCTTTGTTCATTACTTTTATTACTTTCATTACTTCTTAAATCTTGTGCATTGCTGAGATGTGCTTGTTCCTCTTAATCTGTCAAATCTCTAAACTTAGTTCCTGCGCCTGTCATGGAGCACTGAGCCTTCTTTGGTGTACAACATATTGACAACCCATTGGGGTCTTCCTGCACCCAACCTGGTTGTTTCTGTTGTGGGTGGAAATAGCAGGACACAGATAAAGACCTGGGTACGGGAGATCCTCAGACAGGGACTGGTGAAAGCGTCACAAAGCACAGGTAAAAACTTTATGCATCTGATAGGTGAAAATCATCACATCAAATGCTGCTATGACAGTCTTCCTGACAAACTCATGTGTGATGTTCACCGTGTGTCTGGAATATGTGTGAGCTGTTTGCTTAGCAGAAGCTGTCATAATTTTTTCAATGACATTTAAAAAAAAATCAAAAACAATCTAAAAATGTGTCTTAAGTGAACATCCTTTATTTTTTAAAATTAATTCAAGTATTTATTAGATTTTGCATTTTATAACGGCAAATACAAAAATGCAACAACCAAAAGCAAGAAGCAAACAAACAAAACAGAACAAAACAAAACAAAACAAAACAAAACAAAACAAAAACAGTGAGGTTTTAACATCTGTTGAATTAAGCTCAAATGTCCAAGTCAGGTAGACATGTAGGTGCAAAAATTGTCCCACTGTTCCACCGCAGCTTCCGTCATCAAACCCAGTCTGCAAAAAGTGAAGGAAAAGACCTCCATAGAGTAAACGGCTAAAGGAGGAAATGATGAAAGGACATACCACTATTGGAAAGACTTCTCTGTTTTTCCTATTTGACCCCCAAATCCCAAGCAGTGACTAATGCTTTCTCACACTGATTTTTAATCTGTTCCCAGGTGCATGGATATTAACTACAGGTCTGCGCGAAAGGCTTGGTCGGTGTGTTGGACAGGCAGTGAGAGATCATGCAGCTGCGGCATCTTCGGTCTCTCTCAACAAGGTGGTAGCGTTGGGGATTGCTCCGTGGGGCGTAGTGGAAAAACGAGAGCAGCTGGTCAACCCTCAGGTAGTACAGAGTTTACACATTTCTCAAAGCATTTAGAATATCTTGTTAACTTTTACTGTACAATCTTTTACTGTAAATCTTGCTTAAAGATTTCATTATATTTGTTTTTCAATGTTTTAATATTAGCTGTCCATAATCCAATCATAATGCTTATATTTCATGGGCACTAATTTCAAATTAATAAGACTATGTGGACCTAACCTTTGAGTGCTCAAGGTCAGGTAAATGTATGCTAATTGTTATTCATCTGGATAATCTTGGGACCAAACTGTATTTGCATCTCCAATGAAAACACACCAAAAGGATGTACAAGTTTCAGGCCTCTAGGACACTATGGAAACTGATCAAGGCCAGGAAGAAACACTGGAATAACTGGTTTTCTTCTTTTGCAGGGAAGCTTTCCTGTAAGGTACTATGTCCAAAACATATCACGGGAGTCCTGCTCACTGGACAACAACTACCAGGCCTTCCTGCTGGTGGATGATGGGAGTGTGGGCCGCAGAGGAGGAGAGATGGGTTTCAGAGCCAGACTGGAGGAATACATTTCCCACCAGCGCACAGGCATATGGGGTGAGATATTATAATACTTGTTATAATACTTGTTTTGAAAGTGGTAGTCCATTTATGAGCCTGTCCTAGTTACTGCACAGGGCGTAACAGGTACACCCTGTACAGGTCACCAGTCTGTCACAGGGGCAGGGCTAGCACAAAGAGAACCGTTCAGACTCACATTCACACTTTTGGGTAATTTCGAATCACCAGTTAACCTAACCCCACTAACTGCATGTCTTTGGACTGTAAGAGGAAACCGGAGCGCCCAGAGAGAACCCATGCAAACATACAAATGAAGGTCCCAGCCAGATGGTGGATTCAAACTCAGGAACTTCTTGCTTTAACGCAACATTGCTAACCACAACACCACTGTTTAATCAAGTAAAAAAAAAATCACAGGGTGCACCATCTGTATCTTTGTTAGTGTTAAGTTAGTGTTAAAAATAGTTTTATCTTTTTAAAGGAAGTGGCAGCATTGACATCCCTGTTGTTTGTATGCTGATATCAGGGGATGCAGACATGCTAAAGGTACAGTCTCTGCTTTATATGTTGATTGATAATCCCAACAAGTGTTGCGATTTGATACTCAAATTGTGTAAATATTTATTTCATGGTTTTCGTAATGTCTGTCAGAGAATGGATCTCTCTCTGAAAAACTCCATCCCCTGGCTGGTTCTGGCTGGCTCAGGGGGCTTGGCTGATTTCCTGAGTGATGTCTTGGAGAACCTGTCTTCAGCTCCAGCTGTGCCGTCCTCTGGTGAAGGCAACAGTGAGGCGGGTCCCAGCGTGGATCTTAAAGACAGAGTGGCAGAACGGTTTAAGAAGCATTTTCCTTCAGAAATACAAACTGACAAACTAGTTGAACAGGTGAGTGCTGAGGCTTTTACTTTGGAAGAATTGGAGGAAAGATTTTCGGTAGCGCTTTGTATTACAACTCGTTAATAACTATTTCATATATTATAGGCAAGGCAAGGCAAGTTTATTTATATAGCACAATTCAA
This sequence comes from Oreochromis niloticus, assembly GCF_001858045.2. Taxonomy (NCBI): domain Eukaryota; kingdom Metazoa; phylum Chordata; class Actinopteri; order Cichliformes; family Cichlidae; genus Oreochromis; species Oreochromis niloticus. The sequence goes on along the minus strand of NC_031973.2, from coordinate 17,855,989 downwards.
CAACAAGGTGATTCAAAGTGCTTTACAGAGACATTAAAAACAAAAACATGATTTGAATTTGATTAAAACAAGCAAACAAACAAACAAAACAGTATATAAAATCAAATATCAAAACAGTAGATAAAATCAGAACAGTAGATAAAATCAGTAGTTAAAAAGTAGGTTTTGAAATTTAAACTTAAGTGTGGATTTGGTGCTTTATTCAAATGCAGCTGAGAATAGGTGAGTCTTCAACCTGGATTTAAATAAACTGAGTGTTTCAGCTGATCTGAGGCTTTCTGGGAGTTTGTTCCAGATATAAGGAGCATAAAAGCTGAATGCAGCTTCTCCGTGTCTGGTTCTGACTCTGGGGACTGATAACAGACCGGATCCAGATGACCTGAGATATCTGGAAGGTTCATACTGGGTCAGGAGGTCACTGATGTATTTTGGTCCTAAACCATAAGTAAAAACCACTTAATATCAAGTTATATCATGGTAGAAACTGTGGTTACAGTTCAGTAATATTTCCGTTAAAGGAAGTGAAGGGATAATAAGAGCTCAAAAACTGGAGGTTAATAATATGGAAATACAGCTCTGTAATAATATGGTAATTTCTAAGTTATTACCACCCAATTACCTGGATGTATTATCATCCATGTATAAACTATGCTGTGAAAGACGGTCTTCTAAACTCCTCTGCAAATCGAATGTATTCATATGTATTAATCTTTTAAACTTAATTATTAACATTTTGCATAAGTGTTTCCAGTTCATTACAGACTTCCTGATACTTGTTTTATTCAGCTATCATGACCATGGTATTAAAATGCTGCTTATTACATAGAAACTGCCACAGGTGTTTCCTGGTAGTCATTACTATTCTTAAGGTTGTTTTAAAAGGTTATTAACTGGCTATTACAGGGTTTGTTCAGGTGCTTGAAATCTTTACAATGCTTGAATTTTAATATTGTCTTTTCAGGGTTTGAAAGTGTTTGAATTTCAGATGTGGTGCTTAAAATTGCTTGAAAGTGTAACTGTATTTTGCTGTATCTGAATAGTTTTCTTATCAGATAGAGAAATGGATGAATAAAATTAACACGCCTTGAGGTTGGCGTTTTACTGAGTATTTGATGGAAAACGACAATGGTGGAGTTTGCGTTCTCGAGTCACAAGATAGCTGAGTCCTCGTAAGCAATTACGGATACGTCTATGTAACACGTTAATTTTTAAAATTATTCTTATTATTTTGCTAGCTATCAAACTCGCTAGTGAAATGATTGAAATACTGTGTGATGCAATACGTGCTAATATAGTATTTAGTTATGACACGGTGATTTATGGAATATGCTGTGAACTTAGCTAACATTACTTAGCATGTGAGTTACTTTCCTCAAGAGAAAGCTTTAAACGTTAACCCGATACATAACTAGTCAACTTAAGGCTTAAAAGCGAAGTTATCACCAAGTAAATAGAATATTGTTTATATTTCTGTGTATTGGTGCAGCTTTTTCAGTTATTATCTCGGTGCCTTTGGCAATACCTAGGGGGAAATAATGGTAATATCATCTATTTGGGCACAAAGATTTTTTGTGCTACAGAAGTTTTTCGGCTTTCATTCAAAATCTGTTTATTGTGAGCACCTACACATTAAACAGCTGTAACATTGTAAATGGCTTCAAGCTCACACTGCCTGTAGGGGACTATCGGCCACTGAGACAATAGAAACATTTATGTGTTTTTGTATATAAATGTTTCTCATTAGAAAGAAGCATCAATATCTGATGAGAAGACTTATTAATTTGGGCTTGCTGTGTATTATTTTTGTGGTTTTGGTGCAGTTTTCTTGTTTTGTGTGTTTTTTTTGTTTTTTTTTGTTTTTTTTTCAAGAGTAGGTGAATATCTCTAACAAGTTGATTTGTTTACATTTGCACATCTTAATTTTTAAGTGAAATGTGTGTTTTGAGTTTATACACTACATTCGTATTAGTCAAGCTGTTTTAACAAAGGAGGAACAAAGGTCTTTACGTTAGCCTAGGGTGATTTGTTTTTATTTTCACATGGTCTTACTGAGGTGATGCGAAGTGAAACATGTTTTTGGTAATGTGCTGGAAAAGCTTGAAAATTGACCTTGAAAGTGCTTAAAAAGACCTTGAATTTGACCCTGAAAATATTGACAAGCAATATTGACAGGTAATTATTACACTTCTTTATGTTAGCTTTATTATGTTATTAATGTGTTATTAAATGAAAACAGGCAGTTTTTCATTTTGCAGCTCAGTTTTCTGCTTATTATTCAGAAACTACCAGATATATTGCCAGGTAATGACCACACGTCTTGAAGTTAGTTTTAATAGGTTATTTATATGTTATTATTCAATCAAAAATGAATAAAAACAATAAAATCATACCCCAGTATGACCAGGGAAGAATACAAAAATAGAATAAATATCAAAACCTGTATTTAAAAACTCCAGAGCTGTTTGCCAACTGAACAAGCAAAATTTCCACAAGCTCACAGCTTGCCAAAAATAGCATAAATAGTATAATAAATCCTAGTACAATCCTAAAGTCTGGTTAAAAGTTGAAATGGGCAGGCAGCATTATCACACATGAGGAAATCTCTACCGTTTCACTCTCAAGATGCTGAACTCTGGAGGTAACCCATTTTGACATGTGTGTTAGTTATTTATGTTTTTTTGTTTGTTTGTTTTGATCTTTTCTGCTTTGAAAACATTAGCTAGAAAAGTTACAGAGAGTGCATAAAACTGACTGACATGAGAGATGCTTTCAAGCAGGTGCTGTAACATCTGTGGAATGTACTTCATCTCCTACATCTTGTCCTGTCATCTTGCAACTGTTGTCCAACATTCCTGTTTCCTTTTCCCCGTCTTCTATTTCCAGGCTTTTAGCATTTACCAGAATAGAGGTTTGATTATGGTCTACCACGGAGAGCACGAGAGTCCAAATGACTTTGACACTGTCCTGCTTAAAACACTTGTGGGAGGTATATATAAGTAGACCGTAATTATACATCATAACAGCTGCAACCCCTTTTTATCCTTAATTTAATTTTTGTCGTATTTGTCTTTTTTAGCAAGTAAGCAGCGCGCATTAGTTGAGGCCAGCCCTTATAGTGATGAGCTGAAGTTAGCAGTAACGTGGAACAGGGTTGACATTGCCAAGAGTGAACTGTTCAATAGTGACATCCAGTGGAAGGTGAGGAGGGGAACAGATCTGTAATATTAAGTTTGACAGATAAGTCAGTTTAAATGTGATTATTTGGCATTATAAATATTGACCTGCCTTAAAACATGATCTCCTCCCTCCAATTAAACAGTACGAAGATTTGGAAGACTCAATGACAGATGCGCTGATCAATGACAAACCCCAGTTTGTTCGGCTTTTCGCTGAGAATGGTTTGAACATTGTGGACTACTTAAACTATGGCAGGCTGGAAAGCCTCTATCGCTCTGTACCAGATGGGACCTTGCTCTATCAGCTACTACAGCACTGCCTAGAGGAACGGCTGGGAAATATGGCATCTGCACAACCATCATCAGAACAACAGGGTCTTTCCTCAAAGGTGGCGGCAGATAACAATGAGAGCAGACCAAGGAGGAAGTTTACCCTTTTTGAGGCGAGTTTTCTAAAATAATAAGTTATGCTCAAGTAGATTCATAAAGAATGTGAAACAAATCCAAAAACATACTCTTGTGCTTACTGTTCCATCCACCTGTTTCCTCAGGTGTCAGGGGTGCTGAAACACTTAATGGGTGATGCCTGCCAGCCTTTCTACTATAAAGCTTTAGGCTTACAGTCATCTTCATTCAAAAGGACAGCCATGAAGGTACTCTGAACTTTTTAGAAGAAGCAGGCAGTGTACTTGTGGTGACAGTATCTCTTTTCTACATTTGGACTGATAATAGTTTTTTTAATTCTTTTTTTTAATTCATCCCAGCGTGCCACTAAGATTCTGCATGGAGGTTCCAAATATCACCAGCAGCGCTGCCCCCATCCCTGGGCTTCACTCTTCCTCTGGGCTGTACTGCAGAACCGCAGTGAGATGGCCCTTTTCTTCTGGGAGATGGTAAAGGCTCTGAGACAAACTTAAAAAAGTATTTTACTTGGGGTGGATAATTTTTGAGCCCCCTGCTGAATTTGTAAATTTGCTCACTTCACACAGTCTTTACTTTTTAGGGTACCGTATTTTTTGGGCTAAAAGGTGCACTTAAAATCCCTGAATTTTCTCGAAAATCGACAGTGTGCCTTATAATCCACTGCACCTTATGTATGAGTTCTGGTTGTGCTTACTGACCTCAAACCGATTTTATGTGGCACACGGTGCTCAAAAATCTGTCAAAAATGTTTTAGTGCGACTTTGGTGCTACGAAGCCGCACGCTTATTGGATTGTCGGAACATTACGGCTACCGTAGTCAGGAGCCTCGAGGAGTAATCTGCGTTCAAACTCTGCTTCAGGTCCCAAAGTCAAACGAACACTGCAGCATCACTGTCTAAATTCTTTCATGTTTAATAAAATGATCAGTGTTGCTGCTTTAACAATTAAGTTTAACATTCAGACATCCAGGAAAACAGAAATTAGTAAATTTAACGGAGTTAGCAGTTAGCAGGAGGTTAGCTCGCTAGTTTCCACCTAAACATGTGATTGCATGTATGTAGAACATGGTATACCATGTTCTGACTTAGATACAGCTATGTTAGCATAACATAAACCCAGCGAAGCTGGAGTATGAACGCTAACACTTTTCCACTCAATAAAAGTTAACGTGAGGGTTCACGATGGCTAGGCACAAATGCAATCACATGGCAGGATGCTGTAAATGGACCAAACTTCAGGCAGGAGAACAACTGAGATAATCCATCCACAATATGAGGTTGGTTATCAATATACTGCTGCATGGGCTGGGCTGTAATTACATCTTAAGGTTTTAAAAACTGAGCTTTAAAATGATTATCGGTAATAAAATAAAATTTGTCCCGAACCTTCGGGAACCCTCATGTTAACTTTTATTGAGTGGAAAAAAGTTAGAGTTCATTCTCCAACTTCACTGTTTATATTATACTAACATAGCTGTGTTGCTAGCATTCACATAGCACATCATTATATACCAGCTAGCCAAACTTCAGTAACCCTACAAATGTCACTGGTGTTTACTTTCCTGTCTTCATTTATGTCGGAAATGATAACAGAGATGTACGTCTTAATTTGTTTCGGAAATCCCTCAGTCAGAACATGGTATATCATATTGAGATGGGAACTAGCGAGCTAACTTCTAACTCCATTAAATTTCATAAATTAGGTTTTTGTGGATGCCTGGATGTTAAACTTAATTGTTACACCTGGTAAAGCAGCAACGCTGATCATTCTATTAAAGATGGAAGGATTTAGACAGTTTTTAACTCTCAGTGATGCCGCAGTGATCGTTGGACTTAGGGACCTGCAACAGAGTTTGGGACCAGGCACGACTAATGACGTCAGACTTAAAGACTGAATAGTAACAGCTGTTGGTGCCATTATTTTTTTTTTTTTAAAAAAAGAAAGAAACAAAATGACTGTAATCTGTCCTTGGTCTGTAGCTCCATGCAAAATCTACTCTATGGGTTGAAGATGATCATGAAAAGCCTAAAACTACACAGGAGGAGCTTGTTAATATTGTGAAGCCAGTTGGGATTACAATCACCTATAACACTATTGAAAAGATGCTATTATGGATTGAACTCTTGCAGCACCTGGAAGGTTCCAGCTCAATAAGGTGCTGTATAGACCTATATTAATTTACCAGCGAACATCTAAGTGATTCAGAGAAGGCTTGGAAGAAAGTGCTGCGGTCAGATAAAACCAAAAGCCATCTGATTTGAGCTGTGTTTCGAGGAAGAAAAATGCTTTTTATTGCCCAAAGAACACAAAAACCACAGTCGAGCAGAAAGGAGGAAACATTATGCTTTGAGGCTGTTTTGGGGCCCTAAATGACCTCCAGCTGACCACAGACTTCATGAGGGTGGCTCCAACATACTCCAGTGGCCCCTGCACTCTTGGTTGGCAACATGGCTTTTGCCATGGAATACCACTGGCGCCTGCTTTTCACAGATGAGAGCAGGTGGTCTAAGGAGTCATATTTATGGAAGGATGCACAAACCTCTACAGGCTAGGCAGTAGGGTTGGGCGTTATGTCAAAAATTTCTAACCTACAATCGCCAATCAAATAATCGACAGTGTGCAATATATTCGCGCATGCACAGACTTTTTTGATGGGTGGAGCAATGTAATCATGCACGGACTGATTTGCGTGCTTACAACACAGAAGTCCAAACATGGACGAACTAATTCCTAAAAAAAATATAAAGTCGCTAATTTGGGATTTCTTTGGCTTGATACTGGATGAAAGAAGTAAACCTAAGGATGTAACCAAAGCGATGTGCCGCTTGTGCAGTCATATAGTGCGATTAAAGGACTCAAATACAACTAACTTGCATGAGCATGTACGTGTCCACCATCCAAATGTTTTTTTTTTTTTCTGAACATAGGCTACTGCCTTTCTTTCGGTTATGAGTTTGAGTAAATTAATCTCTGAATTGGGGCGCACACTAAGGAAGGTGCATTTGCTCGCAGATGAAAGAGGGGGCTGTTAAAACAGCGCTATTAATATTATATTTTTCTGTTGACTGCTTCCATTAGCTCCATCATTATTAGCAAACTTACTCATGGGCAAATAAATAAATAAATCGCCCTTGTAAAAATGAACTGAGCCATCGTCGATAGTCGATATATTCAGCACTTACTGCACTTACTACCTTTTAGGACTGCCACAAACGATTATTTTGATAGTCAACTAGTCACCGATTATTTTTGCGTTTAGTCGACTAATCAGATCATGCATCCATTGGACGTGAAACGTACAGCTTATTGCACCAGCATGCATCTGCTCTTATATAACTATCATTAGTTTACAGTTTGAAGTTTTTAAGGGATGTGCTAACTAAAAATAAAGACAAGTTGATAGTTTATTAAATTTTAATGAAATTTACTGATTCTCTTGGTGGCGTTTAATAAACTCAGCCGTCTGCTCTTTGCTCCCTAAAATATAACAGGACATTGGAGTAAATTCGCGACCATCTCACACTTCTGTTTAATCAGTTCTGTTTGATGTTTATTCAGCTGTGTGAAAGCTATAACTTTAATCTCAGCCAAACCGATTTACTCAGGAACAAATAAAACACTGAAAAAAGCCAAACAATAACATTTTTACATTATCTAAGTGACTTATATATCATGTTTAACCTGAGTAGCCAAAGATCGCGCGGGTCTGAAAACGATTTGCCAAGAGTTCGCTGTTCTCACCGGCTCTAGTGAGCCTTGAACCCCGGCTATCTATCGAGCTGGTGGGTAACAGACGTCTCCAAAAACGTCGGAGCACTTTTGCAAATATGTGATGTCTTGATAAACTGAGCAGATATTTGAAGTTTGCACAGCTACATTCTCGACTGAAAATATCTTAAAAGTTTATTTTGTGACCCAGAAAGAGTAATTAGGGTAATATTTAAACTAAGTAGCTGCCGCCATTGTTGGAAACTGGGCCACACTATGAATTCTGGGATATGCTGGGCCATGAAGGATACACCTGACCTGATTCCCTTCCGCTACAGATCGGGTAGTGACACCTTCAAATCTGGGGAAATGAAGGACACATTTTTCGGCCGCATTTGGAAGCGTCTTTGAACTTGGACAGCCTTCATCGCGACGCTGTAACGTAATGCGGCCTCCGAAGAATGCGGCCCCTGAATTTGGACACAGCTACGATCTTGGGGACTGCTTCTTCTTCTTCTTCTTCTTCTTTGGGGTGTAACGGCAGCTTACACTCTTGAATCCTACTTATTCCTGCATCTTTCAGGATCTTGCAAAGCTTCAAACGACGCGTCAACTATTTAATTAGTCGTCGACGATTTTGATAGTCGGCGTAATCATGACTAGTTTATCATCCCGATAATATCCTTGGACTCATTATCAGATGTTATGCTGGTGCAGTGGATAATATGGTGATTATAAACTGGCAGTCACTGGAGGATGAAGGAATTGATACCACTGAGTGGTCCCCATGCTAACCTAGGATCCTGTCTCCCTGGACACATTTTCTTTAAATTCAGTTAATAATTTTAATTTCCATCAAACATTTTGGCATCCTTTCATTCCTAACACATTACTCAGTCCACATCAATACAGATATAATTTTTCCCTATTGAAATCTAATGAGTTTTCAAAGTGTTCCTTTAAGAAAAATAATAAGAACATATATAATTGCTTGCTCTCCTTTCCAGGCAGGTGAGGCAGTCCTGAGTGCTCTTGGTGGCTGTAAGATACTCAGAGAACTGTCCAAACGGGAGGATGAGACTGAAACCAAACTCTCCATGAAAGAACTGGCCCAGAAGTTTGAGAACCTGGCTCATGGTGAGACAATAACTACAACTGTCTGCTACTGTTGATGTTATAATAATTAGATATTAAGTTTCATAACAGTTTCACAAAGAGCCCTTTGAATTTTCCTTTTAACAGCTTATGTAACACATTAATAACAAACCTATCTAACTCTTTGTCATGTGTCTTGTGTCCACTTTACCTCAGATATTTTCAGCTCTTGCTATCGGAGTGATGAAAACCGCTCTTTCAGCCTGCTGATTAGAAAGTCTCATTTCTGGGGTCACAGCACCTGTCTTCAGATGGGTGTGAGCGCTGATGCTCGGCTTTTCTTCAGTAATGATGGTGTACAGGTGTGTCATATCTTCAATTCATCTTGTTGCCATGATTTCAAATAGCAGATGAGTATTACAAAGGAAATATAGCATGATTAGGGATGGGTATTGATAAGATTTTAACGATTCCGATTCCATTTTTGATTCTGTTTAACGATTCGATTCTTTATCGATTCTCTTATCGATTCTTGTTTTTAAAAAGGAAAACACTAAGGTCGATTAGCTTAGAACTGTTTTATATCTTCTCGTTCAACAAGATAGAAATTTAGGAGTAACATGGCCTTACAAACCCAACAGTGAGATCTTAAGAGATCCACAGCCTACGGCTCTTCAATGGGGTGTCACAGGGTCCCCCGGGAAAATTGTAAACGTAAAATAATAAAATAAATATTCTTCTGTAGCAATAACAAAGTATAACATAAATTATTCTGTAGCAATTACACAAGAATATCCAGTAATGTCCCTGCCTACAATTAAACACATTCACTTACCATCTGCTGTGGCAAATGGCTGCAAGGTTTTGACCACAAACTAGTCACTGCTCAGTGACATGCGGGCCTGAAAAGAGACGCTACCAGTGGACTGCAGCGACAACTGCCTGCGAGCGCCAGCCAGACTCTGTCTGTCTCTCTCATCATGGTCACCTAAATGCACAATGGCAGGTTTTGTAATAAAGCAGATCGCGCTAACATAATATGCACTGTTAGTTGATTATTTACCTGCTGCATTAACGGGAGATGACGTGCAAACGTTACCGCTGCTGCTGGGTTGAGATTCACGAGTCCGGAGCAGAATTAAAAACACAACATTCATTTAAGTTCATCGCGTGTTTTGTGAGCAAATGCTTTTGCATCTTCGTAGTGTTTCCTCCCTTAATGAAATATCTACTTTGCAAGTATTGCAAGTTGCCCTGAACGGATGACAATCCGTTCTCGTAAAGTATAAACAAACTTTTAAGCGTTTGAGCCACTTAGGCGCCGTGTTTCCTGCCAGGTACGCTCCGACGCTCCGCAACGTGGTGATGTCATTCGGGGCGACTGGAATCGATAAGGGAATCGTTTACAAAAATGGCAAACGATTCCAAGGAATTGAAACAGTGGGAACCGGTTCTCAACAAGAACCGGTTTTCGATACCCATCCCTAAGCATGATATTTCTAAAATAACAAAACACTTGATGTTGAGCCGGTGAGCTGCTGTTGATGGATAAGGACTCAGTTTCTGTCCTCTTCCAGTCTCTGCTGTCCCAGATCTGGTGGGGTGATATGAAGAGGAACACAGAGATCTGGAAGCTTCTGCTCGCGTTCTTCTGCCCCATCCTCTGCTACACCAACCTCATCTCTTTCAGGTAAAATTTTTAATTTGAGGTTTGTAAATTATTTTTTTAATATTTTTTTAAACATATTTAAAAAATCCCCCCCCCCCGCAGAAATCAATACGATCAGCAAGAGGAGGAGAGGATGCGTTTTGAGGATGAGCTGGATCAGGACACTGACAGTCTTTATGGGACCACTGTCTTCTCTTTCACTGACATCAAGCAGCAGTAATATTTCTACCTGCACTCTACAGTATTAATATGTAAAACATCAGTTTGTTATTTATTTGCATTAGTCTACTAATTTACTTTAAAATGTTTTTTTTAATATCTCAGTGAAGTTGACTCAGAGGGTCAAAAGAGTGATGCCATTAAAGGTGAGTCCTGTTTAAAGAGTCATCTGATTCTTGCTCCATATGCTGTCATTTTTAGTCACCTGCTTATCTGTGTTTATAATCTTTGATATAGGCGTACCCCAACGACCAACACAAAGTCCATTCATAGTGTCACGCTGGCGTCAGTTCTGGTTTGCACCGGTCACCTCATTTCTGGGCAACGTCCTGATGTACTTCCTGTTTCTCTTGCTTTTCGCCTACGTGCTGTTGGTGGATTTCAAGCCCCCACCACCCTCAGGTCCAGCTGCCACTGAGTGTGTGTTGTACTTCTGGGTATTCACCCTCGTTTGTGAGGAGATCCGACAGGTGAGTGAAGAGAGACATCTTACTTAGAACTTTGTTCACCAAAATGTTTAACTGTATAAAATGTGAAGTGAACAGCTGAATGCAGCAATATCCACTTAATTGAAATCTTTTTTTTAATTGCACATAGTAGAAAGAGACAATATGTGTGTCATTGGAACACAGTGGTTAACATGCTATCGTCTCGCAAGCATTAAGTTGAAGATGGACACAAAAATAAATAAACAAAATTAATAAGCTTCAAGGTGCATGTATAGGCAGGTATATAAACACTATTATCATAATAAAGTATGTTGATAGTTTTTATTATTGTAGTTTTTGTTTTCTGACGATCTGTTAAGTTTTTGTTTTTTTTTTGTCTTCTTCAAGACACTTTTTTTGGGGACGACCTGGACTCAAAGTTTCAGACTCTACATTCAAGATGTGTGGAATAAATGTGATCTCACTGCCATCAGCCTGTTCATTGTTGGACTGATTTGCAGGTATGGACAAGAAATAAAAACTAGAAAAATTTGCATTTCCTGCGAAAATGCAGTGTGGATGCTGTAATGCTGAAGCTGTCTGCTAAAAATAGCTGAAAAAGCTGAAAAGTTGCAGAAATTGTAAAAACTTTGCAGAAGCAAAGGAACTGTGCTAAAATGTAATTACTTAGCAGAACTGCAATATCTTAGAGGAAACATAATACTTGGCAGAAATACAATAGCATAGCAGAACTTAGCAGAAACATTGTAACTTACCAGAAACACGATAACTTCTCAAAAATACAAGAATTTAGGAGAAATAGTATAAGATAACAGAAAGAATATATTTAGCCAAAAATACTTAAGCATTACAGAAACACTATGATTTAGAAAAATAGTACAACAGAGCAGAAATACTGTGATTTACCAGAGACAGTGTGATGAACTATGAATATTGTAATTTTAAATCAATACTATGTTTTAGCACAAATACTATAATTTGACAGAAATACTATCATTTGGCAGAAATACTATGTTTCAGCACAAATACTCTGGTTTAGCACAAATATTATAACATAGCAGAAATATAATTACATAGCAGAAATGCTATATTTAGAAAGAAAAATATAATATAGTAGAAATAGTATGATTTAGCAGAAATACTACAATATAGCATAATAACAATGATTTAGAACAGATACTATGATTGAGCAGAATAGTAATAACTTAAGTGAAAATACTGGAAAAGTAAGATGACAAGCTGAAAAAAAAACGGAACATGGTTAAGTTCCCTCAAAACTAATTGTTGTTCACCTGTGAAAAAAAAATAAAGAAATAAAAATAAATTTAAAAAACAAGAAGGAACAGCCAACAGATACACACAAAATCAAATATGTATACACAAATGCACAGAGAGAGAGACACACGGAGGGTCTATGCCAGTCAACCAGTCTGAATATATTATATTTTTTTCCAACAATGAGATGCTGCCCTAAAGAGGGTCTCTCTCTCTCTCTCTGTCATGCACACACACACACACACACACACACACACACACACACACACACAGGGAGAGAGAAGCATGTTTTCAGTCAAGCAGCCTGGGAGCTGCTAAATTTGAATCCACAGAGGCTGTGTACTTTTTCCCGCCAAAACAGGTGCACACACGCAGCACAGAGACAGGATTTTTGTAGTCTATTTCTCATAGTGAGGATTCCCCTCAAACAAATCACCATAATTTCCTAACTGTATTGGCCAGAACGGTCATTCTTACACCGTTTTGTTCAGAAGAGATGGGAGAATCGTCAAGTGTTGACAATTTATCATTAAAATATGAATTTTTAGAGGTATACGACATCGATGACTTGTTGGCTTAGAAGCCACGAAGGCCCCAATATGCAAATTTGAATGCCTCAGCCCACATATATGATTGGCTGGCTGGGAAGCCGTCCAGACCCTGATTTGTAAATTTGAATGTGTCATCCCTCAGATATGATTGGCTGGCTGGGAAGCCGTGCAGGCCCTGATATGTAAATTTGAGTGCCTCAGTCCTCACAGAGGATTGGCTGGCTGGGGACCTGGCAGAAATATATAGAAATAATATGATTAAGCATAAATACTACATTTAGCAGAAATACTATATTAAGCACAAATCCTATAATAAGCAGAAGTACTATATTAAGCAAAAATCCTATAAAAAGCAGAAATATTATATTAAGCAATATAAATATCCTATAAAAGTCCTATAAAAAGCAAAAATACTGTACTATGATTTGGTAGAAAAACTATAATTAATCAGAAATACTATATTTAGCACAAATCTTATAAAACAGCAGAAATGCTATGATTTAGCACAAGAGTAATAACTTAAACAGAAAAATTGGAAAAGCAAAATGGACAGCTGAAAAAATGCTGAACATGCTGAGGGTCCCTCAAATATACTTGTTAAATGAAAAAAATCGGCAAAAAAAAAAAAAATATAACAGCCACACAATCACAAATATGGACACATATGGAAACACACATGCACAGAGACAGACACACACAAGATCCAATTCAGTCAACCAGTCTAAATATATTGAATTTGAATCTTACAATGAGATCATCCCATAAAAAGGCTTTCTCTCTCTCTCTCTCTCTCTCTCTCTCTCTCTCTCTGTCACACACACACACACACACACACACAAGATCCAATTCAGTCAACCAGTCTAAATATATTGAATTTAAATCTTACAATGAGATCATCCCATGAAAAGGCTTTCTCTCTCTCTCTCTCTCTCTCTCTCTCTCTCTCTCTCTGTCACACACACACACAAGATCCAATTCAGTCAACCAGTCTAAATATATTGAATTTGAATCTTACAATGAGATCATCCCATAAAAAGGCTTTCTCTCTCTCTCTCTCTCTCTCTCCCTCTGTCACACACACACACACACACACACACACACACACACAGGGAGAGAGAAGTAAGTTTCTAGCTCAGTCAAGCAGCCTGGGAGCTGCTGAATTTGAATCCACCAATCAGAGAGCCTGTGCACTTTCCCGCCAAAACAGGTGCACGCAGCACAGAGAGACACAGGATTTTTGCAGTCTATTTCTCATAATGACGACTCCCCTCAAACAAATGACCATAATTTCCTAACCGTAGGGGCTAGAACGGTCATTCTTACACCGTTTTGTTCAGAAGAGATCGGGGAATCTTAAAGTGTTGACAATTTATCATTAAAATATGAATTATTAAAGATATTTGACTTCTAATGCACCATAACTGAGTAGAACAAAGCAAAAACTGCCTTGACTTGCCCTCAAACAACGCTTTCTAACTCTAAATCTATTTGGAGTATCAATATCATTTTTTCACCGTAAGAGACAGCAGGCTTTGGTGAAAAATCTTGGAAATTTTCAGGTCTCTGTTGAAATCCATTAAAAAGATATGACGAGAGAAAAAAGTGCTACATTTCCAGAGTTTGAAATCTGAAGAAATCTGAGCGAAGGACGAATTTCCTACCCTCAAACAAGTCTAACTCATTTCAGAACGGTAATAGGTGATAAAAAAATTCTTGAATTGTGAGCGTCAGGAGTGTCTGAAGATATACGGGGACAAGCCTCATGTTTTAACTTCGCTTCGTTAAGGAGATATGACGATTCGAATATGCCTCTCATTACAGAAATCAAGCGATGATTTTGAACAAACTCTCCATTCACTTTCTATGGAAAGTTTCCAGACTTTGTGTTGGACTGAGGAGATTTGCCAAAATTCTATAAATCTCACAACAATGATGGTGACATTTTCTGAAAGCCAGCAAAAATACCTACGTTTTGATGTATAATTTGTGGAAGTTGAGTGAAAATTGAGCAAGTAGCAAGGAGTTGTTCGGACATGAAGAGAAGACTGCAAAACCTTCAGTGGCACACTGAAAGCCAAGTGCATAGCAACCATAACAACGCATGTATTTTGTGAAAAATCACAATTTTGCAACTCAAAACTTGAAGAGGGATAAAAATAAAACGGTAAAAGATTTGAAAAAACTGATTTATTCCTGAATAGCCCAATAATTTGAGAACATTTTAAAGTTTGAATGGTTGTTCTACGTGAAAGTAGGAAAAAGTAGTTAAGTTTCAAAAACAAGCAAGTTTTAGCAGAATTGCGGAAGTTTCCCATTCATTTCAATGGGACAAATTAAAGGAAAAAAACGTAACATTTTAAAAAGTATAATAGTATAAAATACCAAAAGATATAGCCATCATTAGCAGAAATAGCAGAATAGTTTAAAATTTGAACGGTGAAAATCGGCTGAAAATTGTGGAAGTAGATCCACGGCGAAAAACGTACGGAAGCAACTTGAAGAAGAAACAGGAACTCAATAGTGTGGATGCTTAAAGCATCCACACAATGATATCTTAATCTTAGATTGCCCATCAAAAACGTTCCACAACACTACAAACAGTTTAGTTTGTCATTGCATGATTGTAACATTTATGAAAGCACAGTATTTGTTTTGTGATACTTGTTTGGCTTCTTAAGTGTGTCTCAAATAATTTTCTTAATACTTAGTTTTTAGTCACTTAAATTTAAAACATTTCCTCAGTTAACAACCAAATGTCACTGGTTAATTTACAGGTTTGCCACCAGGTGGTGCTGCTACCTCACTGATTCAGTGATACTGTGCTTGTGTTTCAGGATGTTTCACCGGTCACATGAATTTGGCCGAGATGTCCTTTGTTTGGACTACATGGTCTTCACCCTTCGCCTCATTCACATTTTTGCCATTCACAAGCAGTTGGGACCAAAACTCATCATTGTAGGAAATATGGTGAGGAAATTACCATCAGTTGGCATTATACCAGGAATACGTGTTTAATAATACAATGTGAGCAACAACATGACAATTTCCTCCTCTTGTTCAGATGAAGGATGTCTTCTTCTTCCTCTTCTTCCTGGGTGTGTGGATCTTGGCGTACGGAGTTGCCAATCAGGCTCTGATCTACACCTACGATCCAAACCCGAATCGCATTTTTCTGAGAGTTTTCTACATGCCATACTTGCACATCTTTGGATACGGCTCTTCCATCGAGGAAGAGATGGATGGTAAAAGTGTTTGTGCAATTTGTATGAAAATAAGAAAATTGTTATTACACTGAAATCAGTTTTAAAATGCTGCTTTTTTCTACTGCAGCTTTTTAAAATTCATCACAGAAATTGAGGGGTTTTTTTTTTCTATAACTGTAACCCTTATTTTAACCTTTCTCTTATCTCTATTTTGTGACAGTGGGCCGGGAACTAAACTGCACAGACAATGTGACTTTGATTGAGAGCGGTGAAGAGCCGTGTAAAAATCAGGAGAGTAACTGGCTTGTAGTGATTCTGCTAGTCGTATATCTCCTGGTCACCAACATCCTGCTCATCAACCTAGTCATTGCCATGTTTAGGTAAAGAACCAGTCTGTCAATATGTTTCTCTGGCTGCATTCACAAACTGAATGGCTTAACTTGACTCAGTGGCTCTGATCTGCTTGTATCCACACAGCTACACTTTCTCTGAAGTGCAGGAACACAGTGACACCTACTGGAAGTTCCAGCGTTACAACCTGATTGTTGAGTATCACTCCCGTCCTTCTTTGGCTCCTCCTTTCATTATCCTCTCACACATCAAAGTCTTTATCAAGAGGATCATCCACAAAGTGCCCTCTGTAAAGATCCACCACTTTGGTCAGTATTGGATCAGGAGTCTTAGTTCACAATAATACAATAAATTTATTAATTTAATAAAGTTATTGCATTGATAACAGTTGCTGCCTTGTTATCACTCAGTTGCTCACTAAAAGTTGCACTGTCTAAATGAGAATGGGCTCTTTTTTTATTTGCAAACTGAGCTCAGCTTAGCACTGAATAAAACAAAAACTGAGTTGAAAGATAATCATTTCAAACCTTTGTCTTTTCTATCAGTGTTAGACTTGGAACCAAAGGCAGCGAACAGATTATCAACATGGGAAACGATTCAGAAGGAAGACTTCCTGACTGCTCGAAACAAGATCCAGAAAAGCAGCGACTCAGAAAGGCTCAAACGGATGTCTGCCAAGTGAGCACACCTTCATGCTCCACTGTAGCAGCAAAATGAGATATTGATTCCATCATTCTGAAGAAAATGCATCTTTGTATTTTTTCATATAGGGTAGATGATGTGCTTAAACGTCTGACTGAAAGCAAAGAGTTTGAACACAGACTACAGGCTCAGGTAAAACAGAAGCATTTTTCTGAAGCTCTCACTTTGTCATTTAATACCCTTTGACTCATTCCTCATACATATGTAGAAATACTGTGAAAGAGCATGTCTGCACAGTCAAAGTATTTTATATAGAGATTAGAGAGTATAATGACAGAAAGATAGAACATGGGGAAAAAACCCCTACTATACAGCAGAAAGTCAGTTTAAGTTGGGTTTATGTAAAGTTGTTTGTTGGCTGAGGTCAGAGATAATGTGGGTGATGGTAAGTAATGCATATTTAATATTTTAGAGAAAAAAGCCAATAGTTTTGGTTGCACATTGGTTAGAGTGATAGAAAGTGACAAATTGTGGTCTTGTAGAAATGAAAGGTGAGTTTTAGTAGGGCTGGTAGGTGGATTTTGGTCACTAGATGGAGCCAGGCAAGCAATCTCTATTTTATCTGTCTTTGAACTAAGCTAAGCGAGGCTTTGCTGCCCTCATGTGTGTCTTTGATGATGCAGTTTCCTTATTCAAGATGATTTTCTCCAGTAGAAGACATAACAGCTTTTAGCACAAAAACTTTTTTACTCTCTGAGCTTTCCAATTATTAAAATATTACTTTATGTTAATGGTCAAATGGGACTACGTAATATTTATTTGATATAAATAAAGAGATTATTTCAATCTGTTTTGTGTTTCGTTATAGACACAAAGACAAGACATGCAATGAACAGAAAGCTTGAACACATATATCTCTGCCGTTATTCATTATTGATATCAATAAAAATAAGTCATCCTTTTCTCACTTGGTTTTCATTTAGATTTAAGAATAAATCTATTCTATTCTGGACTTTTATGATATTCTGCTCTTTCTTCTCAGATGGAGCATTACTCAACTGTCCTCAACTGGGTTGTGGATACTTTAGCACAAGGAAGTACAGTCAAACCTCCTCGTCCCCCACCTGCATTACGAGGTACTTCCCAGAACTTATGAAATCAGTTTTGCTTACAAAACAGCCTGCATGTTGAGAAAGTCACACTGCTTTCACTCGGGTTTTTTTGCTGCCTCATTTGAAAATATTTATTGTTTTTACCTGGAGGCCTAATTTTTTTTCTTCCTCATCTTCATCCATCATACAGATTCCCTCCCATCGTCTTCCAAATCAACTGGATTTCAGCCTTAAATAAAAGAGGTTCCTTTCAATTCACTTCACTTTAGGAGGCAAAAAAAAGGAAAGAGGCACGTTCTCATTTGACAGCTTCCACCACCACGATCCTCCCTTAACTGTTACATTAGAATATAAACATGGATACAGTGCCAGATACTGCAATATATTTATGATATACTACTATATATGTAGTATATCATAAATATATTGCAGTAAGTAAGCAGATAACATGACATCTTCATTGCTTTCGTTTTGAAAGCGCTTACTAAATCTTTTACATTGTAGTCGGATTTTCTGTGATGTTGTCTATCAGGGGTTATATTAAGCGCACATTAATACTTTCTTTTGTTCCGTTACACTGCAAATATGGGCCGTATTTTTGTCTGCATTATTGTTTTCTATTTAATCAAGTTTTTATGCAGTATAATACATTTATTTTTAGTATGAGAACAAAAGAATTTGTTGCTGAGAGTTTGGTTAAAAAAGCATGCCACAACTCATGTGGTATGTCTTTTGGACAAATGAGACCAAAGTATTGATATTTTGATTATTTAAATAATTTCAGAGATTTATTTTATTAGATCATTATCTAGTTATTATGTCGTTGTAGAGAAATTCTTAGAAGTGAAAGATGTGTGCCTGTTTCACGTGACTGCACTATACAAAAAAGGTTCCTTCTCTTGTCTAATTCTTGGCACAAAATCAAAGTGCAGAGTGAGCAAACACATTCCAGACAGTGTCAGGCCTGTCTGGTTACATAACTTGTAACACCAGGTAGCCCTACAAGTTATGTAAGAAAAGAAACCAAGGATAAAATGTAGGTTTCTTTCGAATTCACGTTTTATGCAGATGACACAATTATCTATTGTTCGTCTACTCGATTAGTACAAACACTTGAATTTCTTTAGGCAGTCTTAGATGTTGTTCAGTCTCATTAAACTTTGTTTCATTTTCTTTTCCCTTTCCTTCCCTTTTTTGCATTACTGTGATCTGCTCTTTTAAAACCTACCAGGGCAGCACCTAAAGAGGCTGTATACTGTTTGTTATTGTGCTTTATGTTTTATCACTAGTTGCGAAAATTATGTACATCACTGTTCTCTGTATGCTGCTGCTAAGTGGCCATTTCTGAATATCCCCTTCTCTGTATATAATTGTTTTTTAATCTAGAAATGTCTGGTCGAGGGCACCAGTTTAGGTCACTGAGATGAGCAGGTGACCATATGCCATATGGCTGAAAGCACCTGGGCTGGGATCAAATCTGACCTGCAGCGCTTTGCCACGTCTTCCCCTTACTCTGCTTTCCTGTAACTCTTCACTGCACCTATCTAATAAAGCCAGAAAAAAGCCATGTGTCTACGCTTTCACAATATTATACAAATGTTTGTCTCAAGGGTCAGGATGGAGTTGTGAATAGACATTTTAAAATATCCTGTCCCCTTTGTGCTGCAATAATCTACATAAGAAGTTCAGACTGTCACAACTGATTATCAGACTCATGATGAGGGAGTTTAAGTCCATTTTAAAAACTGTGAGAGAAGTGTGAGCTCTTTGGGCCAGTTTGACTGCTTTTAATACCACTCTTGTAATAATGTTTGCTTTTTTGTGTTCACCTGTCTGGACTGGACTGCATTAGCTTTTTCTTTGTGCATTTGCTGAAACTTCTGCTCTGCTCTTTGCCAGGTATGTCTTTAAAAACAGATTAAATCTCAGGGAGACTTGAATGAATAAAGAATAATAATAAAAATACTTTTGACTGTGATCATTTTAGTAAACTTGATGAAAGAAACTATTATTTGTCATTAATAAATACATTTTAATTGTGTGCACAATGTGGGATTGTGATAGTTGGATCTACTATGCACATAAGTGTTGTGGATAGTGTTAAAGAAGCATGCTAGTTCTGAGTTTCAGTCTGACATGGCTCCATTGAGGGTCACATAGTGGAACAAGCTATTGAAGGAGCCTTCACTGTAAATAGTTAGCTGCGTCACCTGTCAACTGCCGGAGGAGCAGCTCACACTGAGAGGCACTGTCATCGCTTTCAGCCTGGCTGCTCTCTGCAGTATTGTAGCTGACTGTGCCACTGTGAGTGTGGACTTTATAACACTGTTGTCCTCCTGCTGGCTCCAAAGTTAAAAAAACAAACAAAAACAAAAAGACCAAAAAATGCTATTTTGGGAAGTAAGCACAAAGTGCTTTCCTCTCCACTTCCTTGCATGTACATGCACGTCTGCATGATCTTTACGTATTCTCATTTGCTGTGGACACTATTTTTTGTTTACACTAAATTAAATAGCAGATACTGAGAAGAATACTCCAAAAATGTGCGAACCATTAATCTAAAAAAAACCCACACATAGTATATTTATCAAAGCTCTGCTTCTTTCCTGAATAGTTTGGAAGCTATGACAAAAAAAAACTGTGTATAGAACCATAACTTTATCTTCAAATTATTTAATTATTGTAATTTCTAATAAGAAAAAAAAAATCTTATTTTTGCCCCCTCCTGCAGTTCAGTAGCCCCCTCCTCCTCCACCACATGCACACTCACCTCTCTAATGCTCTGTGTTAAGGGCATCAGGAGCATTCTCGCCATGTGCCTCTGTCACTCAAATACACACAGCCACACACAGTCGTGTTTCCACTGTGTCCTCTGTGTTCCCAGCACAAGGCTGGCACTCTGCTCTCTGTGAGCACACTTCTTTTCAAACAGTCTCTCAGGAGCCTGGGAAAAAGACCTGAACACTGCCTAAATCTGCTGCGCCTTTAGAAGCTTTTTGTCTTCCATCGACTGTTTTGGTTTTTGGTGGAAGAATAAAGTAACCAGAATAAGACCGTCTTCAAGTTCCAAAGCTGCATTTCTCCCAAGATGGCACCTGTAAAATTTTGGGTGGTAGGTCTCCTGCTTGTGATGCTGTGCTCATCCCAGGTCCCTTTCTCTGCTATTGTAAGTGCCCAAGACTTGAACGAACTGGAGGAAAGCCTCCATGATAGAAATGCTAAGGAGGCTGAGGCTGAAGAAAGTGAAACGGCTGAGGTTGGTAAAGGGAATGAAGAAAAAGATGAAGACTCAGATGATGATGAGGTAGAGACTGATGAAAAGGTGGAAGAAGAACAGGAGGATGAGAAGGAGACAGCAGAGGAGGAAGATGACAATGCTGATAATGAGGAAGAAGATGATTCTGAGGAGAACGGGGATGTTGAAAAGGAAGAAGAAGGTGAGGGTTCAGATGAGGATGATGCAGAAGAGGAAGAATCTGAAGAAGAATATGCAGCAGAGGAGGATGAAGAGGAAGAGGTGGAGGCAGATGCAGATGAGGAGGAGGAAGTCCCAGCTAATAATGAGGAAGACGACAAGAAGGAAGCAAGGCAAGAGGGTAATGATGAAAAAACTCAAGGAGAGGATGTAGATGAGGAAGAGGCTGACAGTGCTGAAGAGGATACACATGAGGATGACTCTGAAGATGAAGATGGTGAATCACACTTTAAAAAAAAAACATGCACACATTTTGAAACATATTAATGGGTTAGCAAGATACTAAATGGTGCAGTATTTAAAGTTACAACAAATAATGAGATTTTTTGGAATCCCGTGAGTCACTCTGTACTCTACAGTAGCTCTCTGACATTGTTCAGCTTACTAGGGTTACTTTAGGAACACTGTCATACATATCAGTCCTAAAATAGACTGGATTATCTGTGCAATAGCAGGAATGCAACAGTATCTATCTATTTTTTGGTGGCCAGTGTAGCTTTTGAGACTTCAAACAAGCACCAAACATTGAATACTTTGAGATTTGTCCAAAAGAGGGTGTTATAAAGGGATTTTTTTTTTTTCAGTCATTGCTTCATGCTAGAAAAAAAATGACAACAAATAATATTATGGAAAAACAGCACCTGTAGGAATTTTAGCTTTGTTTACAATAAATCTACTTAGACTATTTTGTAAAAACAAACATGTCACATGATGTTATGACAAAAATATAATACAAAAAAAGAGACCATCTGTCCCATAATATTGCATCAAGCAGAATTAAACGTTAGACACGTAACTTCTAAATAAATGGCAATAATCAGTACTCACTAGAAAAGGTCTTTTTGGATTGTGTGTTAGTACAGAGGCTCAAAAGGCCCAAAGTCACTGTACTCTCAGCGGTTAACTACAAAAAGGGTGAAAAAGTGATGAATGAAGTTGTAAATTACTGCCAAATGAATTTAAATCATCAGCACCAACACAACAATTTGGAAACCCATGTGAATACTTAGGTTTTGATACAGTGAATCAGGAACGCATTCACAGTCTTTCACTTGTTCAAAGGCCCTTGAAGGCCAGGAGAAACAAAATTTTCTGGTCTGATGAAAGCATAGATGGAAATCTTCCGCATGAATGCAAAACAGCATGTCTGGAGGAAACTAGGCATTACTCATCACCTGGCCAATACCATCACAGTGAAGCATGGCGGTGGTAGCATCAAACAGTGGGGATGGTTTTGGTAGCAGGAACTGGCAGTTGTAATTGTTGCAAAGGGTGTTAGTATTGACCAAAGGTTGTGAATACTTATGTAAAACTTATATAATTGTATTTTATTTTGGATAAATTTGCAAGAATTTCCTGCAAAATCTTTTCAAGACATATAGGGTTATAATCATATATTTATTTAGACAATTTAATGTTCTACAAGATACAGTTGGCTCTATTCCACAGCATGTCTTGTCCTGTCTTCCTCCCCTCACTCCCAACCAATCAGTATAGCTACCTCTCAATTTTCTTCCTGTTAGTTTTTTCCAGTCCAATGTCACCAAAGCACTTGCTCACAGAGGGTCATCTGATTATTGGGGTTTTCCCTGGTCCTTACAATATAAAGCACCATTGGGCAACTGTTGTTGTGATTTGGACGTATAAATAAAACTGAATTGAAATGAATAGAATACAGTTCCTGATTCTGTGCACCATTTACAGATGAGGCTGAAGGTAAAGACACAAAGGACAACCAAGGTGACTCAGATGAAGAGGAGGGAGTTACTGACACTCCACAGTTCCACTCTGGATCTTTGTGTAGTGTTTGCTCCATTTGTGAGGTAAAAAACAAAACAAAACAAAACAAAAAAACATGTAATGGAAATAACAGACTTTTTTGTGAATCTACCCAGTAATCACACATCATTGTAAGTCCTGTATTGTCGATTTGTCCTGACTATATACCATATGCATGACTAATCACTCTAAGTTGTGGTTCCTTCCCATCTTGTAGCATTGCTCTAATTACTGTGCCAAGTGCCCGTGTGAGGAAGGAGATGAGTCAGATCACTGCGAGCACTGCCAAGTAAGCATCTTGACTTAAAAAGGATTATAACTGCTCTAATAATACACAGCACTTCATTTTGCCCAGTTCCTCTTTGCGTTAATCCTTTTTGTTTGTTTTGTTTTCCAGGGTTGTTCAACTTGCTACATTTGTCCCATTCTTTGTGAAACAGTTTGCACACCGGGTAAATGCTAGTTGTGATTCTGTGGGTGTACTGCTGTGTGTTCACAGATTTCATTAACTTTGGTTTGACTTACATTTTGTAGGTGGTCTTGTTGATGAGCTGACTGGATCCCTCTTTCAGTAAGACTATTCATGTTTAAAAACACAGTGATATTTTTAGATTCATTATTGTTGCACTGTTGCCTTTACACATAGTTTTGCTTTTGTTTCTACAGGACTGTTGCCTCTCTGCTCTGAGCTCCTTGGGAATTATGTCCATTTGCTTTAATGTGAAACTGCTCACCAGACTTCACCACATCCCACACAAACTTTCTATGAATTTTGCAAACAAAAGCAAAGACATATTTATGTTTTAAATGATACTTAAAACTCTCCCGTAAGAGATGATTTCTTCTTTTCACTCTTTCTCCCCTTTTTTGTCTTTTCATTATTTCTACCAAAGTCCCAAAATTTGATAAAGTAATATTTTTACTTATGTCAAAGACATTATGTGATTGTAAGGTTTTGGAGTTTTTCTAACTGTAGGTTTAGGAATTTGGGGAATTATTCTTTTTTTATTGCGAGAAAGGGCACAATTTGACATTTAGCTTCACAATTACATATCAAATTGAAAAACAAAAATAACTATTCTGGTTTCAGAGATCCAGCTGGATCTAGAGACACAGTTTGTGCATGGTGTTAATGGAACGCACACACAGACACACACATATGCAGGCATGCACACAGACATATAGGAGCTTGTCATGAATCATGCAGACAAAAAAGATATATAAAATATATACATTACCAGTCAAACGTTTGGACACACCTTCTCATTTAATGGCTTTTCTTTATATTCATGACTATTTACATTGTAGATTGTCACTGAAGGCATCAAAACTATAAATGAACACATGGAATCATGTAGTAAATCAAAAAAAATGAAATAACTCAAAACATGTTTTATGTTTTAGGTTCTTCAAAACAGCCATGATTTGCTTTGATTACTGCTTTGCATATTTCTGGCATTCTCTCGATGAGCTTCATGAAGTCGTCACCTGAAATGGTTTTCCAACAGTCTTGAAGGAGTTCCCAGAGATGCTGAGCACTTGCTGGCCCTTTTGCCTTCACTCCCATGGACTGAAGGCAAAATCACACAAAGATATGGAGGGTGGGACCAAAGAGCTTAAATTTGGACTCATCAGACCGAAGCACAGATTTCAACTGTCCATTTCTTGTGTTTTTTGGCCCAAACCTTTTCTGCTTGTTGCTTTTCCTTAGTAGTGATTTCTCAGCAGCTGTTTGATTCGTGCAGTCTCCTCTAAACAGTTGATGTAGAGATGTGTCTGCTACTGGAACTCTGTGTGGCATTTATCTGGGCTCTAATCTGAGGTGGTGTTAACTTTCAATTTCTGAGGCTGGTGGCTCAGATGACTGTATCCTCAGCAGCAGGGGACTCTTGGTCTTCCTTTCATGGGCCGTTTCTCATGTGAGACAATTTCATCGTAGCATTTGATTGATTTTACAACTGCACTTGGGGATACATTCAAAGTTTTCTTGACTGACTGACCTTCTTAAAGTAATGATGGACTGTCGTTTGTCTTTACTTAGATGATTGGTTCTTGCCATAATTTGAATTCTAACAGTTGTCCAGTAGAGCTGTCAGCTGTGTACCAACCTGACTCCTGCACAACACAACTGATGGTCCCAATCTCATCAAGAAGGCAAGAATTTCCCCAAATGAAGCCTGACAAGGCACAGCTGTGAAGTGAAACCATTCCTGGTGACTACATCATGAAGCTGATTAAGAGAATGCCAAGGCTTTGCAGCGCTGTCAACAAAGCAAAGGGTGGCTACTTTCAGGAATCTAAAATAAAGGCATATTTAGAGTTGTATTTTTTTTTCTTTGCTACATAATTCCATATATCATGCTTTATATACTTGATAGGAATATGTGTGACTGCACTAGAGGAAAAAAGGACCATGAACATTATGACAATTTGCAATTTCTCATGTTGTGTCCTTTTTGACTTCTTGTGCTTGCATCCCGTTAGAGTACAATTTAATGCAAAACACTGTACAAACTGTTTTGCCATTATCCAATAAAAAATTTAGTTCTTTTAATAAAAATGTGTTTAGCATAGTTGCTTTTTGCATCATATGCATCCTTTAGCTTCTGCGATTTAACTGTTACAGTCTTTAAATGGTTCACAATAAATTGGGTTCAGAAACCGAAGTTGTGGGTTAAAGATTTTGTAAACAATAAAACCCGGAAGCCAGTAAGGCACCGGTGCAAATGTCAGATGTCATGACTTATATTTCTCTATAGGTAATTCAGGCACTTAGTCTTACATAACACACATAAAGGTGTAAAAAACAGATTACCAAAAAGGAAAAAATGGTCCAAATCAAAGGCCAAACTTGATACCAACAATTTAAAAATCTTTTTCAACAAGTAAACATGCAAATCTGTCAATCAAACAGGGACCCTGTGATCCATGTCTTTTTTGTTAGCGGTTTGTTGTCTTTAAGATCAAACCAAAACAACTGTGCTTGTTTTGTCGACATACTGCCACAGACTAAGAGGCAGTACTCATTGTGACAAATGAACCAAAGTAAACAGGAAAAATTGATCTACTGTACTCAGAAGTAAACATCAGATGATTAAATAATATAATGTATTTTTTTTGTAAATTAGTAAGATCAGGTGCAATCTTTCTGTGCTTCCCAACTAAAAAATCTTTGTTCATTTGTCAGTGATTTGGCAAAGAAAATAAGAAAAATAAAGACCAACAAATTGTAAAAATGATAAACATTGTCATGTCAAGATCAAGTCTTTCACTGATCCGCACAGTCATATGTCTTAATAAACAATCATTTTCATTTGACTGTCAGTTTACTCCATACCTCGCCATCATCTTTAATGTTTTGGAAAAAGGTGTTGTGTGTTTGCTGGATTTCTGTTCCGCATAAACACAAAGAGAACTGGGCCTAATGAAGCATAGTGATGAATGTGTGAGGACATGAAGGGCAGAAAACCTTTTTGTGTAGATTCACTTACCAAAGTGATGCGTGTATAAACACAAGACTGGTTGACATTAAACATTACCAGGTAACAGACATGCCGCCCGTGTGATAACAAATTGTAAATCTCTGTACCTCTACCTATCAATATTTTCTAATAAATTGATATATGAATGG
Organism: Oreochromis niloticus; assembly: GCF_001858045.2. NCBI lineage: Eukaryota > Metazoa > Chordata > Actinopteri > Cichliformes > Cichlidae > Oreochromis > Oreochromis niloticus. The sequence goes on along the minus strand of NC_031973.2, from coordinate 17,829,231 downwards.
AATTTGACTATTGAATTTTAATAAATTTGTCACCACTGTTGGCTGACTAGTGTAATTACTGCGGTTTGTGGGAATCATGTCTTAATTTATTTGCTGATCTAAACATTTGTGAATGTTTTGTGTATAATAGTTTTATTTTATTTGATAATAGTTTGTGGATGGTCACATGATTGGGGTCGTACTGAATGCTAATAGGCACCAGTTGGTAGGATGAATCTTTCAATGTTTTTTTTTTCTTTAAAATATAAAGTTTACACTTTTGGAATTTTTCATTTCCCTTTTCAATAATAGAGATTTAGTGGTATTGTTTTTTTGTTTTTTTTTATCAGTATCATTATTTTTGATTGATGTGTCACATGAATGGATAGGTTAAATCTCCATGTCAGTGACTTTAATTTGTTCCTGGGGGCCCTACAACTATACAATGCAATGTTTTAAATAGTATCACAGGAAATGCAGGAGTGATATCAATTTCAAAAATGTCATCTGAATATGAAGCTCATACCATCAGCTTTGTTTGACCCGAACACTGTATATGGGGGCTTGGTTGTCCAACTCAGTGATTAAGAAAAAAAAAAAATCCACAAGTTTGCATAAATGATAATACAAATGATAAACTCTATACAAAAAACAAAGTGAAGGACCTGTCACTGCACCAAATCAGAGTGTTTTGAATAAGACCTTTCTTATATTTTCACCTTTGTCTCGTCTAGGAGTAATAGAAACTAAGGGTGGTTTTTCTGGATTGTAAAAGAAAAGAAAAGAAAGAAACCCGACAAACAGCTTTATTTCCTATGAAACATTTTGTAAGCTGAGCATCTGAAACTTCTTGTACATAACAAGATTTGTTTGTGCTGTGCTTTAGAAAAAATGTATTGCCATTGGAATGAGTACATTTTGTTGCAGTATGCACTATTTTGGGGTTTTGTCTTGTTTTGTCCATTTCTTTAATTATTCCATCCTCTGGGATCAAATATATGATTTCATGTATGCATAAGCACCTAAGTGATGCATCGGAGTAGAATGAATATAGTTAAACATACTGACTTAACCTGATAACTGGTACACTCCTATTGATGCCTCTATTTGAATACCACATTCTGAGAAAGTGTCTTCAACCGTGTTGTGTGTCTCCCCTATACTGCTCTTTGTTTATACACAGGGGGTGTCCTCCCATTGATTACCATAATATATATATGTGTATATATATATATATATATATATAGATAGATAGATAGATAGATAGATAGATAGATAGATAGATAGATAGATAGATAGATAGATAGATAGATATAGATAAGTATCTTGAAGTGTACTGGAGCAGTTTCTTACCCCTTTCTCACTGATGGACTCATTGAAAGTGGACAAAAGTTTTTAATCTGAGACTTGAAACCAACACATCACTTCATAAGACTTGGAACCCAGAGACTGGAAGAGTGAAGGTAGGATGATTTGTCAAACTTTTAACCCTGAGTACAGTAATATGAACAGTTGTCTAATCTTGACAGCTTCTTCATGGAGTTTTGTAAAAGAATGAGGATCACAAATCTCATCCAAGTGATCATTTTAGGGCTTTGTGATGCTTGTTTTAAATTTATTCTATCTTAATAGAATAAACTAAAATTCCACTGAGAACAATACTGAGATGCTTCCTCTTTCCTAAAATCTCAAATCTAAAGTGATTTATTTTTTTTGTTATTGATGATTGGTTTTATTTTCCCCTTGAAGATGTATTATCCCACCCTTGTGCTGTACCTGGGTTTCTGGGCTTTGACAAAATGTGGTGAGTAAAATGCTTTACTTTTACTTTTATAATGATTAGCACCAACCTGTCCCACTCATGTTGAACATAAACATATAATACTTCACTTTCTCCCTCATGTCACTTTTACATGTTTATAAAAACAAGCCACAGTTTATCCAGGATGTGAATGAGCATTATTCGAAGCTCATATTTGCTGTGTTTCCGTTTCAGCTGCTGCAAGTTATTGGTGTTATGAAGGCTGTGGTAAGTATCCGATAAACATTTGAATGAACGATTTTGATCAACTTAATTGGTTGACTTGTGGTATTAAGTCCACATTTCAATTTTACAGCTCATATTCCGAGTCAGTGGGTAGAACTCCCTAATAGGTTTTGTGGAGGATCAAAGCAGTCACCTGTTGATATCGTGACCAAAAATGTAACAACTGACCCTAACCTGGGAAACTTCAACCTCACCGGTTTCAACTCTCGGGATGTCTTCACGTCCATTATGAACAATGGACATACAGGTACACAAACTACTCAAGTATTTAAGTTGATTTGCTTTTTGAGATACTTTACTGCTAATAATGAAAATGAAAATGCATTTTATAAATTTGGCGGAGAAAAAGTATTTTTCAGCACTGAGTAATAGCGAATGTCATTTATGTAGTATATTATAGAACTCAAGAAAGGCTTCAAAGCCATCGATGTCATAATTAAATATGTTTATCTTCTTTTTAATCTAACTAAAACTGCATATACATGCAAAGTTTTCCAAGTTACAACAATCTATACCATTTGTAGTCAAGTGCACACTGAAAGGAAATGAAGTTAAAGTGAGTGGAGGTGGACTCAGTGGAACATATACCGCACTTCAGTTTCACTTTCACTGGGGTGATGTAAAAAATCCAGGCTCAGAGCACACAATTGATGAGCACAGATATCCAATGGAGGTACAATGTTTCTTCATTACTTGACATCTAAACTCCTTTTCTATATTTTGCTTTGCCTTATAAGTTGTTGGACTCTCTTCCAGATGCACATAGTCACTCAGAAGGATGGTCTCACTGCCCCTCCAGAGCATCCAGACGGATATGCTGTACTTGGGTTTTTTATACACCTTTATGCAGTGAAACAGTTGTCTGGACAATCTTTACAGAGTCAATCAATGTGGACTTAAACCTGGTAAGTTATATGTAATGTCAGATATTTTAAAAAGGTAATTCAGCCTTGAGGCCTTTGTATAGTATGCCAGATGAAGAAAAATGGGAGTAATAATACAGATGTTTGACATTCCTATGTACAATGGTTAAAATTACTATATTCCCTTTGTACTGGATTGTGTTTACACAATGAGAAGGCTGATTGTTATTAAGAGGCACCTAGACAGGGAACAAATGCTTTTTTGGGGTTGTTGTAGCTCAGGAGGTAGAGTAGGTCATAGCTTGGTGGTTTGATCCTTGGCTTCTTCACCCTGCATGCTAAATATCCTTGGGCAAGATACTAACACCAAGTTGCTCTCCAATGCACCTATCCGAGTATGAACGTGTGTGAACAGCACTTAATTAGAAAAAGCATAGAAAAAAGTGTTTGTGTGAGTGAGTATGAATGAGGGAAGTTGTATAAAGCACTTTGAGCACTATATAGAAACCAGCCCTTTTTTACTTTCTACAAAATTGCACATTTTTTCAGTCTTAAACAATTTTTAAATATTTTAACCAACAGCTGTAACTTGAAATAAACAGTAATACTGATGGTAGAGAGTCGGTAATGTGTATTCCACGTGACATTCCGGTCAGCCACTTGAGCTGAGAGTTTATGGATTTAGATGTTAGCATGACATTATCTCATTAGTTTCCATCTAAAGGCGACATACTCTGTTCTGATTGAGGGATTTCCAAAAAAATAAAAGGTACAGGTCTGCTATCACCTTGCTAAGACATTAAATCGATTAAACCACTGATCAAGAAGAATTTATCATATAAAATATTAAAATATCTCTCCCCCGGGCAGTGACTTAACAGGGATTTTTTTTTTTACTAGTTCCTCATTATCTATAGAGATACTACAACACACTATAGATTTAAAACAACGTAGGTTTATTCAGTGCAAATATTATTAAATATATAATAGTAGGAATCTTTAGTGAATGAATATTAACAACTTTAAACTTTTATTGTGTTTAACTTTACTAGGTAAACTATGACATTACATTTAAAGTTCACTGTTCAGTCCTTTGGACAGCTGGTCGTGTGAAAATCCAAAATGTCTCCCTTTTCTTTAGTGGCAGGTCATGATCTCTAGCCAAGTTTTAAGCATGTTTAATCCCAGAAAAGCAGAGAGAAGCTATGGTATGTTTTATATCATTAATGTTGGCAACTTTATATCACAAAAGAAACATACCTAAAAACAGAATGTATCAGAAACATGTGATCCTTGGCCTTCAGTTGGAATAACTTTCACGCATACCAACATGCATATATCATGTAGGAAATTATTCTTAATTAATAAATGCTGACTACATTTCACTGCAAATATTGATTTTTTTTTATGTTGTCCTTGACTTGATGACTGTATTGAACAGTTTTTAGGAAACTTGATAGACTTGAAATCAGTGCCCAAGCTCAAGTATGATTGTGATAGTTGACCTTAACAACACACATTGAAAAGCAAAGCGCATTTACTATCATAAAAAAGTAAGAAAATACCGTACTTTTTCATAGCAATAATGTGAAACAAGGAGATGCAATGATGTTTAATGCTAGAGTAATGATAGAACTGCACCACAGCACAAAAAGCTATGATAGACTACGTTCAAATAGAGTCAGTATAATGTTGGGTCAGGTAAAGTGATTCATCTGCTCAGTTTCCTCTGATGTGAATGAAGCTTTCACTTATCTGTGAAATCAGCTGCTCTCAGTATATCACTAATCAGTGCTGGGCAGGAAGAGGAAATACACGTGACTGTCTTCAACAGTTCAACACAATCTTTGGCAATCTGGATGTGCGTCAGGTGAGTTCACCTTTTCATCAACCCTTATGAGACTTCTATGACAGGCGCCAGCAGTTAGCAGATTACATAACAGGTTACACTTCTGCACCAATAAACCAGGGGCATGTATTCTAGTGCAGGAACATAGACATCAAATAATGATGTGAACATTAAATATGTCTTAAAATATGTTTTTTTCCCTTTAAATCCACCAGATGAAGATGTTCCCTAATCAAACAGGATATTTCAATGTGTATCGACCCACACAGCCCCGTCATACCAGAACAATCCTAACTACAGCTGGCAGCGTTCGTGGGAACAGTGGATCTGTAGCCAGTGCTTCTCGACATCTGTTATGGTTTCTGCTGCTGGAACGCAGCATCTGTGTCTATTTTATATAATTTGGATCAGCTAAGAAGTGCTGTGAAGAATATACTGTGCTGCACTTATTAGGTTCTTTATATGTTAGCTTGGAAAGTGGTTTTTCATTGGTGACATTTGAATATGTAATTTTCATTACTTTCATTGTATTATTATTATTGGTTGATTTTAGGGTGAGCAGAAATGCAGCTTATAAAACTTTGAGGGGATTAATGTCATACTGACATGATATTAAACCTTGAAACTGAGATTACCAAACAAAAATATTTCTGCAGTTGCTATAAAATAGCTGTTTCTTTTACTTCATCAAAAAATATCTTATGAGAAAAAAAAATCACTAATTAAAAAAATATATGTTTCTTTAGTAAAGGTGATATGTTTGCTATACAAAAAGCAAAGTATAACAGTATATTTTTAAATCGAACACTATGCTTTAGCAGTGGAAAATGTATTCTTCTAGCCAGTTTAAATAAAAAAAAAAAAACCCCCACTTGTTTCAAACTGAAATGTGTGATTCTTGTATGACGCCACAGGTCTGAAGCTTCATGTCTGCTAGGGTTCACTTCACTTACATGTTTGATATAATATATATAAAGCGAGGAGGGAATTTAAAGCTCCTTCAAACTCAGGTCCTCTACCAGAGGCCTGGGAGCTTGAGTTTCCTGTGCAGTATCTTAGCTGTTCCTAGGACTGCACTCGTCTGGACAAAGATCTTCGATGTTGTTCCTGGGATCTGCTTGAGCCATATACTATACCAACCATTTGGTTATGGCATTTCATGTATGCCCTTCTTCCTAGCATCTTGCACCTTGCTGCTTTGTGCTGGATTGTCTCAGGGGCATCTTTACACAGCCTGCACCTGTGGTTGACCCCAGCCTCTATGGATCTTGTGCTTAGATCTTGTTCCTCTGCTGCCATGATTAGCAATAAATACAACTGAATTGGACTGAATTGAATTGGTGCCATGTTAATGTGAATCTGATCCATTTATTTATTTTGTAACCATTACAATACATGACTCTATGTTACTCTGGCTACAATTAATGCGCAGTGTCTCAAATTAAAGTTAAACAGTTAAGCTATGATATTAAGGTACATAAAGGTTAGGCACAGTACTTCCTGGAACATGCTAAACATAATGCAAATCTGACTGTCCTTAAGTTACTTTCTCAAGATAGATAGATATAAGATGCTCTCATCAACATACCTGTTAACAATGGTGATGACTAATGCCCGTTCTTTTAATAGGAAGCATCGAGTTGCATGACTAAAATTGAAGTTGCTGTTACTTTTAATAACAGCAAGATTAGTATGTCAGCCAAATGAAAGTAACGAGGGAGTGCCGTCTTTTGTCAGTTTGACTTTTATGTCAGCAAAAACTACAGTTGATCAGGAACCAGTCTAGGTGGCCCATGTTACTTAGACATATATAACCTGCCTAATCTCTACTCAATTGCATTGCTTTTAAAATTGAGCATGACCTTTAGCGTATAGTGGCGTAACCTAAAATGCATTTTGCACTGATATCATAATGGCACAAAGTTAAAAGAAATGTGTCATCTTTGACTACCACTACAGTTGGAATATCACAGTATGTCATCCTATGGCTGCCCTTTATCCTTTAAGTTTAGGTCCTCTACACAGTGGCTGATTCTTTCTATATGAAATGACTGGTGTGTACTAGGAACTGATCTGATATCTCTGTGCTGGTGTTGTTTTTACGTCATCATAACTGCTGATCCAGGAACAACATCACAGCTGACAAATGACGTGGTCTGAGCGTTCAATTAGCATTAGCCAAGAAGTTAGCTAATGCTTTTAAAAGCAAACATTAGCAAACCAAGACGAATTAGTTAAATTTGGGTAACAGTAAACCTAACTCTTTGTTCTAGGGCTTTAGGCAAACCAAAGCACTTTTTTCTTTCCCGCCACATTGCAAAGTTATGACATCGCAACAATGTTGTTGATCAGTTGGTCGATCAATTGCAATGTTGATCCTGGACCAATAAAACAATAAATCACATGATAGGGTTGGGCAAGGTTTACAATGGGTCCAACCGAAACCTTGGCTGATTTTGACCCAAACCTGTTTTCACACCTTGGCTCGTGTGATGAGGTAGAGGATCAATGACCCTCTTGCGGACACTCCTATAGGGCTTAAAATCTGGAACATTAATTGCACTTAGAACTGAAGAAGCTTCTCGGATGAGAGGTGAAACGTCTTCAAGAAAACTTGAAGTCCAGATGCTTTTCTTTCCATGCTCCTTTGACCATCCCAGACCAACATTATCATGAAGATACAAAAATAGCAGCAACATATCATAATTAGATATCTCCATATAAGCACAAAACACACCTCCAGAAGTTTAATATGAATGAAAAAAATCCCCTTTTTCTAAAACAATCATTTTCTTCAATTTTTTATTTAACTTCACAATTACATACGATTTGTTTCCAAAACCCAGGACCAGTATTCTGCTCAAAAACCTTCTCAGAAAGTAGTTTGAGTAAGTGTTTCACAAAGCTTTCTAGTTTAAAAACCTTCTGGTCATGAGAAAACATTAGCAGGGACATCCAGAGCAGCTCTAAGCAAGCTATGGACTGAAAATAGTAACATAACACATTCTTCCAATAGGTTTGACTGGTTGATTAAACAAACAAAAAAAACAACAACAACAAAAACAACAAAACTAGAAAAGTTGCCTGTGAATGCCAAAGTGAAAACAAACAGTGTCACACACATTGCATGTGCACAATGTGTGCTTATGTAATCATATTTTTCATGGTGACAAATCAAAGTACTTGCAACAATGATGGAAATAAAAGAATTCACCTTTAACTTGAAAAATACTCCAGCAGAGCCAGACTCAGGGAGGAAGAAGAAGGAAGGACAAGAAGACAAACTATGGGAGAAAGAAGACAACATTTAATGACATGCAATAGTGGTATGTGCTGTTGAAGTCAAAAGTTGCACTCATCATGGGCATGGGCGTCATGGTAATTTGGGGCTCTTAATGACTCTTTTGAACTGTTCTTTTTCCAGGGTGGAATCATGTACAGCATTCATCTTTAATAACCACCAACAAACTTCTGGCATAATTCTGGCTGGATATTTGATCACTCTTGGCAGAATTAGTTATTATCATTTAACATGATTAGTTTTAACAGAAACAGATTTCATTTCATGTATTTATTTCTTATTTCACACTTGGTTCAACAGTTTCAACAGTTTATCATTTCATACACACAAACCTTTTTAGATTTTTTTTAATCTGGAAAAAAAGGAGAAAAAAAGACAAGAATTTTTTTTTAAGTCTAAAAATGGCCTGTATTTGTATAGCGCTTTACTTACTATGGACCCCAAAAAGCTTTACACTACATTCAGTCATCCACCCACACACTGGTGATGGCAAGCTACATTGTAGCTACTGACAGAGGCGAGGTTGCCAGACACTGGCGCCACCGGGCCCTCTGACCACCACCAGTAAGCAACGGGTGAAGTGTCTTGCCCAAGGACGCAACGACCAAGACTGTTGAAGCCGGGGCTCGAACCGGCAACCTTCCGATTACAAGACGAACTGCCAACTCTTGAGCCACGATCACCCACAATCAAAAAGCAAGTAAATCATGTGTCACTCTTTTACAACTTAAGTGTTGTTGCTGGTTCGTTAATTATTCTGAAATGATTGTTAGCTGACCGTTTCGGAAACAAAAACAAACATTTTCTTGAATTCTATTTTAACTTAATCAGGATTTGTTTCCAAAACCTAATATTCTATTGACAACTCTTCTGTGAAGAGTAGCTGTAGAGGTACAGGCGGAAAAGGGCCTCATCTACTAATAGGAAGGTTGGTGGTTCATGGCTTTGAGTGCTTCAGGAGCACTCAAAGGTAGAGTAGAAAGGTGCCATAGAAGCCTTAAATAAAGCATTAAATATGTCGAAGGGACAAACAAAAGGCTAAGGAAAATGCTCAGGAGAAAAGCAGATCACTTTAACTTTTTTTGATGTATCAAAGTTTGCTATCTACAAGCACCTTACTGTTTTCTTACTAGTTTCCTTTTTGCACCATGGAAAAACTAAGTATGAAGTACTTAGTTTTTCACCTAGCACATCCAACCACCATTATGAAAGTCACCAATCTTATTATGTTCAATTCAATTCAATTCAATTCAATTCAGTTAAAGAGAAACCACAACAATCATTGATCCCTTATGAGCAAGAGCTTTTGCTACAGTGGGCAGGAAAACGTCCCTTTTTACAGGAAGAAACTTCCAACAGAACCAGGCTCAGGGAGGGGCGGTCATCTGACATGACTGGTGGGGCTGAGTGGATGAAGACAAGATAATAACCAATACGCAAAGAGGTGCATAAACACATAATGGATGGAATAGGTATCTGACTTGTACAACTCAACTGACTAAATCCCAATTTCAAGAGTCAGATGTTTCAGTTCAAAATGTATGTTTTGTGTCTGTTTTATTTCTCATAACCATTGCGACACACTGACAGTGCCTATTCCATCTGAAAACAGTTCTGTTGTTTCATATTTGTTGATGTGATAAACTTGTGTAATCAATAAATGATCAAAAGGGAGGAGTGGAAAAGGCTGAGATTTGGCTCTTGTCTGTGCCAAGCTTATCTGGCTAAATGGAAGGTTTCATAGTTTTATGTTTTGTCTACTTATAATCTTTTAATACAGGATATACTCAACAGTACAAGGAATGAATGTTCCGACTGTATCCTTTTTGCATTGTTTTTTCATTTAGGGGAATAAAACCCAAGATCAAATTAAGCATTAGTAATACTGAATTTTCATAAGATGTTCTTTTGATCTCATCAAAATGTAAAACTGAACAACTTAGCATTCCAAACTTTAGCCCAAATGAGAACAATTTGGTTGAGCATGTTCTGTAAATGGCAAAAAATGATACTTGCAAACTTACTTAAGGAAGTATTTTATCTGTCATTTCCTGGAATATAATTAAATGTGTTACATGTAACATCAATAAATGATTAGAAGTGCTTTTATTTCTTTGTAAATAGACATTTGTGGTAGCATTGGCTTTAAGACACAGTTTTTAGAAAATTATTCAACCCTTAGCTAACCTTCTTTTTTTTTTAAACATATCATATAACTTACTTAATTCTGTCTGGTGAAGCCTCTTCAAATACCATGCTAGAAAAATATACCTAACTTTGAAATTTTCACCAGTCTAAATTTCTAGAATTCCCCTTTCCCTTGCTTCCTCCACATTTCTTGTGAGGAAGATAAATGAAAAATGTAACACTTAAAGACACATCAACAACCTGTGTATTTTCAAAACCAAGTGTTAGAGGTACTTCAGTCATGTTAACTTCAGTGCATGTTTCAGAAATATATAGGTTCTCTGACAAGTGCTTGCCCATAAATTAAAGAGATAATCTGTGACCATAACTTGTGTCTATAAATAATTCTTTGCTGGTTATTCTTAATCTAAAAAGCCACTAAGATCGTGGTGCACTGTACTGTTATTTGACCTCTTTGCAAAGACAAAGTTAAACAATGTATAAGTTGTTCAAGGGATCTTGAAAACACAGATATACATGATATATTTGGTATCGAATGCACGCAGATCCCCAAGTGTTTAATGGACTGCAATAAATTAGTTTGTGAAACACTTGAGCAGGCAGCATTTGCAAAGGTTAGCAGGTCACTTCCCGCAAAAAACATCCATATATGCTTCCATATATGAGCAAACATACAAAAAACACACGGGCAGTGATTAAGGCAGCTGAGTGTTGCAGCTTTAAATGATGCATTTAACACTGACTCGTAATCTCAAAACACCCTGGCAACAAAACACTGAAGTTTACATCATGTATTTTGATGTATCAAAACTACAAACTTACATTGTTCCCTTCAATGAATAGAACAAGTCATAATTTCCAGCATGGGTCGAAACATGCTTAATCCAACAAAAGCTAAAAGGAGCCACATCATATTCTATGACGTTGAAATGGGCAATGAGCCATTAAAATGTCATAAAACTCAAAACACACCCAGAAACTGGATATATATAAAAATAAAAAACAGTACCTTCAGGATTTATTAGAACAACCATCATAGATGATATCAGAGTTGTGTGCAGAAAAATATATGCTGGCTTCATGCCACCATGAAAAGCTGGTTAAGATACATAAGATGTGTAAGACTACCAAAAGAACCTACATTGCTGATGGGACTGTCTGCACTGGACAATTGAACAATGGAAGAAGGTGGCTTGAGCTGATGAATCAGGTTTTGCTTTCTAACATCCCCATCCCACCAATTATGAAATAATTATTAACACAAACTGTGAACTGAATGGCTTTGATTAGTCTTGACAGAAGAGTGAAGCTATGACAAACAGGCTGCTGTGGTTCCTGGTTACATGTATGCAGTTAATATCAGCATCATATGTGTTCACTAAAAACTGGTTGTGGGAAATTTAAAAAACTGAAAAAAACATTCCATTTTAATGACAGCAACGACTCTCAATCAGATGATGCTGTCTTCCTGTTACTGATTTGGATGGGTGATAACACACTTGAACTGTCTATCAATACGTCTATCGTATTGCAAAGTTTTGTATGTTCAACCAGCTTCCCAGGACCTTACAAGAAGAAGAAACTGTAGCAGAGATCTAAGATTACTTGTCAGTGTAATTACCCACATAGCATTCTGGTTAGTTGCAATGTTTGTCATTTAATTAAAACAAAAATGTTGGCATTGAAAACACTATTGATGGATCGAGTTCCAAAACTCAAAACCCAAGCTGTCACCTGCACTTAACTGTCATGCATTCACACCTATCACCTTTCAAGAAAAACACAAAAGAAAAAAAATTCATGCAGATCAACACAGGAAAGCATAAATGCTCATGAATGATGGAAAGCATGCTGTCTGGAATTGTCTACTGGGTGTCTAGGAACAGTCCTACCAAGGTAAAGACTGATATGTTGTTTTAGCAGTGAGTCGCATTAAATCGTCTTATTATTCATGAATCGACACAATCACACGAAAACACAAATAGAACATGATTTTAAAAAACCCGATGATAAAACAATCTCCCTCTTTGTCAAACGGTTTTCATTCTTGTTCACTGCACAGTTCCTGCTTGTGTAAAACAATACATGAAAAAAGAGAGATCATCAATCATCACGACGCAGTATTAAGGCCACATTAATAAAAACTATCATTTTGATCATTTTGAGATTGAAGTCGAAACTATTTTGAAAAAAAAGTTTGCTGTACCCTTTACAAAATGCCTTGTTTGGATTAAATTTATCAGCCGTCTTGTTATGCATCATATTTATTGCACGAGGCTGTAATAACCATTACATAACCTTTCTGTCCAAAGTTGTGTGTTTTTTCCGTCTGCCCAAGATGCAGTTTTCTTCATATTTTCAACTTCCTTATGATAACACCCACACTTTGTGAATGTGCCAAAAGAAAAAGTATTTCTTTTCTTGTTACGCAAACCGATTCTGAAGTACGATTCCACTTTGTCTTGAAATAACGAGTGTAATCTATATGTCGCGACTTTTTTTTTTCAAAATAGAATTACGACTTTAAACTCGAAATTTCGACTTTATTCTCAAAATGATCGATAATGTATTTTTTTCTTAATGTCGCCTTAATACTCCGTTGTACTTCCGCGACATTATTGCGGAGAGATAAAGACCAACTCACATGTCACACGGAGGCGGTGTCCAGTCAGCTGCAGGATGCACTGAGGGAATAAAAAGAGGGAGGGTGAGGTGAGCTGCATCTGCAAACAGGCTGAACGGAGGCACAGGTGCATCAAAGGTAAGACACTGTGCTGCTCAGGTGAAGTGGACAGAAGCTAGAATTAGGTTACAGTTAGAAACCTGCATTCGTTGCATTCTTTTCTCTATTAACTGCAGCATTTGAAATTTTCAGTTAATTTTTAGAATTGAATGGTGAAAGTTTTTCTATAGGTAAATTTGTCATTCCATACAGCAACATGTTAATTAATAAATTCATTCATTTATTTCTGTGTTTTACATTTTGTCAAATTATTTTAATTTAATTTAATGTATTTTTTTTTTTTTAAATATATGCGATTCTAAACAATGTGGCTTTTTGCTCTTTTCAGATGGAGTGGTTTAAAGTTGTTGGGTTTGCTATGTGTGTCCTCGTACCCACCGCTCACTGCGCATCGCAATCTATAGGTGTGTATTCACTTAAGAGCTTTTTGTCTACATAAGGGAATCTGAATGTCCTGTTTTAACCCCATCTTTTTTTCATCCAGCCTGGTGTTATCACCTCCCATCCTGCAGTAAGTACCCAATATCTCCATTATCTATTCCATGTTGCCCACTGGGTGACCGCTCTCCGGTGACTTTATGTGCCCTTTCTGCTTAGATGACACAACCTGGCCAACACTTTCCTCCCAGTATTGCAACGGCACCCGACAGTCACCCATTGACATCGTCTCAGCATCTGCCACACCGAACGACAACCTGAGTGAATTCACTTTTGTGAATTACAACGACACCTCCGCAATGACATCCATAGAAAATACTGGCGACACAGGTAAGCACCGGGTGTATGGCTACAAAAGTGTCCTCTCGTGTTTTTTTTTTAGATAATAATAATAATAATAATAATAATGATAATTTGAAACAAAAAAGATAACATGTCTTACTTGGATTTCAGCGCCCCCCTCTTCTCTACAATTAAACTGCCTCGACCTGAACATTTCCTCTTACTTCTTGCAGGTTAGGTGTAACTTCACCATGTTTTTGTTTTTCCACCTTCTTCCAGTCAAAGTGACCCTTAAGAGCGGAGTTAAGATTTCAGGAGGGGACCTGTCAGACCAATACGACAGCCTCCAGTTTCACTTGCACTGGGGCAACGGCTCCTCTGTGCCCGGCTCAGAGCACACAGTAGATGGAAAGCGTTATCCTATGGAGGTACATTTTTTTTAACGTTTATTTTGTACTTTTATCTTGTACATATTCAATTGTAAAAATAAATAAATAAATAAATAAATAATATAAGAAAGCAAACGTGTATGAGTTTGTGAATCTATGGATTTTTCCAGCTGCATATTGTGAACAGCAAGTCATCCTACAACAGGAATACAAGTCTAGCCGTTAATGACTCCACCGGACTCGCAGCTCTTGGTTTCTTCATTGAGGTGAGAGAAACAGAGCACGAGATGATGCAATGCCTGCTGTTTTATTCTGCTTTGAAATCACTGCATTGTTGTGCGTGTGTGTGTGTGTGTGTGTGTGTGTGTGTTTGGGGGGGGGGGGGGTTCGTTGGTATTCTGTTTACACATTTTAGATGGGTATAACAATGTAGTCAAACTTTTTTTTGCAGGTAATGCCAGGTAGCTCAACTGGCCAGCCACAAAGCTGGCGCAGTTTGACCTCTTACTTGGCCAACATCACACAAAAAGGTAACATTTTTGGTAAAACAAACAAAAAAGAAAAACAACCTCCTCTCCTGTTTCTGACTCTAAATTGTGTCACCCATAGTTCCTTCATGTAGGTCTTGTTTCTGTCCTCAGGTCAGAAAGTTTCAATTGCAGCCGGGTTTTCCCTGGACGACCTGCTTGTTGGTGTGGATCGCACTAAGTATTACCGCTACCTTGGATCCTTGACGACCCCCGCTTGTAACGAGGCGGTGGTCTGGACCGTTTTTAAGGAACCAATTAAAGTCAGCAAAGATCTGGTAGGTGTTATTTTATTTCTTCCTTGTGTCTCCTAATTGTCATTGCTGCAAGCACAGATACACTGTTAGTGGTTCATGGAGCTAACTGGAAACAAAATATTTCTCATGACCAGATTGACCTCTTCAGCACCACACTGCACTTCAACGACAGCACGTCACAACTCATGACAAATGTCTACAGAAGCCTGCAGCCAGCACAGCAAGTCTGGACTCAGAGCATCAAGGCCTCCACCACCACAACCTGCTTCTCCCTGAGCCTGCTACTTCTCAGTCTTGCACTGGGCTGGAGTTGGAGCTAAAATAGAAAGAGGACATTGTCAACAAACTTTGCCGATCAACCCGTTGCCTCCCTTCAGCACATGCGTTCTTTCCCTATTTAATTAAAACTGACCTTTATGTTTCACATAATCATGAAAAGTGTAAAGAATAATTTATTAAGGTGAGGGCTACTTATCTCTGCTATTCTTGATTATGGCTACCTGCTACAAAGCTTTAACCTGTTGTCAGATTTATGTCTGTATGCATGCAGGCACCTCATGCTTGCAAAGTTTACTTTAAGCAATGACATGCACAAGTTTTCATTTTGCGAGGCCAAGACGGTCTGAACAATTGAAGCATGTTCCACGTCCGCGTTGAGCTGCCAGAGCTACACTTGGGTGACAAAGGGATGCACCTGCACTATTTACAGTGTAGTTCTGGTAGTTATGAAATCCAGCATTATAAGAATGTGTCACTATCTGATGACACGTGAAGATATGCCTTGATGTTGGCGTGTGCACATAGTTTAGTTTACCAAACGGTGATTGAAGGATCAGGGGACTGTTTTGTCCTTGTTATTTTTTGTATTGATTTTGAACTATTGTAAACTTTATTCTGGCTCCATCAGTGCAGCCACTACTGTAATTAAAGTGGAAAAACCCACAAAATGGAAAAAGAAAAGATGCTGATTCTTTTATGAAGGCTTTGTGTGCAACTTTCCCAGGTGAACAGAATAATTTCTTAGTAATGCACATTGTTTATGTCCTTAATACCGTACTGTATTGCTTGAACATGAAGAAAACTGTGACTTTCCTGGTCTTATTAAATGACAATTAAAATTATTCATGACTGTTTTTGCAGTTTTACTGTCTTTTTTAATTCTTGGAAGTTTCTGGAACTTTTTAAATGATACATAGATGGGTGGACTCCTCATCTTCCTTTTCTTACACTTAACTAGGGCGAGCTGTCTGAGCTTTTGAGAGCTTTCTATTCTAGTTCACAAAAAGTGCCTAAACAATGTACTTTAACACAAAAGTCCACGGTTTTATTCTCTGGTGGTTTAAAACCTGTGAAGCTGCCAATGTTTTGTTCACACTATTTTTAACCTTGCATAACCCATGCCATTTACTAACAAAGAACAGTAAACAGACCTGTTTAAACTCAATACGTTTAAAGGCTGTCTTTTGAAAAATGTGTAATGGTTAACAAGTCGTATCGTCAGTGAAGTTGAAGAAAAGGGGAAGGCCTTTGAATTAGTGTGCACAATGGCTCCTGTCAGGGTGACAGTTAATCTGATTTTAACTAAGTCAAACATATTTCTTTGAAAAAAAAAAAAACTTTCAGAAGAAGTTTCTGTGCTTGGTCTCCTACATCTTGTCCCTGTTTTTCCCGCCTTCTGTCTCCAGGCTTTTACCATTTACCAGAATAGAAGTTTGATTACAGTCTACCACGGAGAACAAGACATACCAAATGACTTTGACACTGTATTGCTGAAATCTCTTTTGGGAGGTATGTATAAGTAGACCGTAATTTTACAGCATAACAGCAGCAACCCCCTTTTTATCCTTAATTTAATTTTTGCCGCATTTGTATTTTTTTTTTTAGCAAGTAAACAGCGTGCATCAGTTGATGCCAGCCCTTATAGTGATGAGCTGAAGCCTCTGTTCTGGTGAAAGGTCAGAAGTGCAACGAGTGAGAGGTGAGAGCATTTAAGGGCGAGACACACATACAGACACATATAGTAAGAGAGGTCACGACACGTACGCAGTACACAGCACGCACGCGCCCCCGCACGTGCACGCACACACAAATTAGATCGACTCATTTAGGTAAGAGTTTATAACTGCAAAGTTTGGGTGCGGACGTGGTAGTCTGTTCCAGGAAGTACACCAGATGTCCCAGAAGATAAGCGACAGCGAAGGCGGGTTGAGAGGAAGCACCTGGCTTCGACCCGAAGAAGATGTTCTGTTTTAAACTATGTTAAAAGTCATTGTGGTTTTGGAGTGACGTATGCTTTGTTTAAGTCTGCCTGGTAACAGGAAGACTGCCAACCCTATAAAACCTTTGTCTAATTATTGTAAGTTTAGTTCGACGCTGAAATCTGCACAGCGTTCGGACTCACACATGTGTTCATTAAAATGCCGTCTAATTGCACACGCCCGGATCAGTGCTTATTTATGGATTCCTCCTCAACATTTTTGAACCTTAACATTACATGGAACCGCGTTGACATTGCCAAGGGTGAACTCTTCAATGGCGACATCCATGCAAGGTGAGGAGGGGAACAGATGTCTCATAGATGTTACACTGAAAGAAACACTAATAAATAAATTGTTTCCTCAGGTGTCAGGGGTCCTGAAACTGTTAATGGGCGATGCACAGACCTCTACAGGTGAGGCAGCGGCACTTACTGGGCCTACTGCTTTTAGGTATGGGGATGATATTCAGTCACTATCAGACGTTACGCTGGTGCAGTGGATAATATGGTTAGTATAAGCAGGCAGTTCCTGGAGGACGAAGGAATTGATACCACTGACTGGTATCATGCTGAACTAGAATTCTGTCCCCCAGGACACCATCCTAGGAGGATGCCCCTTTATCGAGCAAGGTGAGTCTTGTTTAAAGAATCATCTTTGAATAAGTGTTGTCACTCCCCACAAGAAGAAAGACTTCAGACTTCAGAGAAGATTCTTGTCTCCATGCTGTTATTTTAGCCACCTGCTAATCTATATTTATAATTTTTGATACAGGTGTACCTTACCGACCACCACAAAACACCACTGAATTTCCCGGAGGAACCGACCCGAGGGATTAATAAAGTTTTATCTAATCTAAAGTCCATTCATGGTGTCACGCTGGCAGTAGCGGTTTTAGATACGGGCGACACGGGCGGTTGCCCGGGGCGGCATCGTGGTGGGGGGGCGGCATCACGGGCATCGGCAAAAAAAAAAAAATATTGCTCGTACTCATGCTGCCCCGACATCATGCCAGCGCATATTGGGAATGGCATAGGCACCGATCGGTTTTCTATCGCCCATTTGCTGGGAGTAAGGGCGCCCTCCGTTTGCGAGGTGCGCCTGCTGCTTGCGGCACAGGGAGGAGAGGTCGGGCGGCGGGGGATTCTCTGGGTGGCTGGAGCAGCATCTAATAACCAACTTGCAAAATAAAACAAAATAAAAACAAACCAACAACACGAAAACACCAGACATTATGATACAGACTTATAATTTGCACCGATGTTTTTTCGAAATTCTATAGGCGAAAAGTGAGCGCGAGAGCCCTCGGTGCGCCTGCTCGCTGCTGAAGTCAAAGGAAACTTTATTGTCATCTCCGCTACATACAGTCCAGTATATACAGAGACGTGACGACGAGGCTCCAGTTACAGCAGTGCAAGTAAACAAACAATAAATATAAGAAGAGAAAGAAAATAAATATACACTTTAGGACTCGGGGTAAAGGGATCAATAACAATTTAAAATGTATATTTTATATTTTGTTGATTTAAAGTCTCACACACAAAGTTTAAAAAAAAGAGAAAAGAAGAGGAGGAGTGTAGCGACTTCCACAGTCGCTAGAGGCTGGGGGTGGAGCCTGCCTATTTGCCTGATGCGCTGTCAACTGTACGCAATAATGCGAGAGGTGGAATTGCTTGCTTGTTTATTAAAGTGCTTGAAAAGTTTACAGAGCAATGTGATCGGCTCGCGATTCAAACTCTTAAAACATCACAGCTCTAATGCAACAAGGAAACTCGTTGTGCTGCGTTCAACAAAAACTACAGCTACCCAGCCCTCCTCTCTGTCAAAATCAAACCAGTGAAAGACAGACTGACAACGCCCTCTTAATGTCCCACGTGACTCTCGTTACACATCAAAAACATAACACCCCACCTTATGTCTCAATTTGATTGATGACCCTAGCCTTGACCTTTTGACCCCTCCCCTCCCCCACCGGAAGTGTGTAATTTGATCCCCCCTCCCCCACAGGAAGTGTGTAATTTGATCCCTAAGCGTGACGAATTGCATCAGCGGCTTGTGTCAAAATTTGATTGATGACCCCTCCCCCACAGGAAGTGTGTAATTTGATCCCTAAGCGTGACGAATTGCATCAGCGCCTTGTGTCAAAATCTGATTGATGACCCCTCCCCTCCCCCACAGTAAGTGTGTAATATGATCCATAATCGCGCCATGAGAAAAAATAAAAAAGTTTTTAGAGGGAGGGAGGAGAATAAAAACAGAGAGGGCGGCGCACTATGCACAGACAGCAAGATGGATCCTTTCATTCTGCAGCCCTCTGTACTTGGACGGGGAAGAGATCTGGGGATCAAAGAGGGAGGGGTATGGTTCCTGGGGGTGAAGCATCAGATTTCTGTTGAGTCAGTGCTGTATAGTGTGGCAGTTAGTTTTCCACAGACAAACTCATAGTTTGAATGTTTAAATATTATGACAATTTTCTCAGTATTTCTTTTTTCAATAGCGGATGTAATTTTACTTTCTTATATTACAGGCACAATAAAATAAAAAAACTTTAAGATTATCTGACTAGTAACGGATTACATATATATATACTTATGTATATATACATATATATATATATTTACACATATATAGTGCCGGGTAGAGATAAGCTACACCAGCGCTTGTAATGGGAAAAGAAAATAGTGACTTCCTATTGGCTGTAGAGAACCATTTCTTTCAATAGTATTTTACTTTCTTATATGACAGACGCAATAAAGAACCTTTAAGATTATCTGCCTAGCAACAAATTGCATCTTTATAGAGTGGGGTGGAGGCAGGCGCTTGTAATGAAAAGAAGAACTTTCTATCCGCTTGTAACCTACAGACCACCCACCTCGTATGTGTAAGCCTTAGAGGAAAAAAAGCGCAGCGCACATCTTCAGAAATCGGCCTTACTTAAACAATTAAAACACCAGCTATTTTGGTTTTGTGCAGCCACTCCTTCTCAGACCAAAGTAAAGAGTTTTTCTTCATTTTTTGAGTCACTTTTACAACAGGTCCTCTCAACAGACAGAAACCCTAAAAGAAAACGGCCTTGTTTTACGCATATCGAGGAGGAGTCAACAGCCTCTCTAATCGTTATTAGTATTTCTTAATGCCTCCAGCCAAGCAAAGAATTTCATATTGGCCTCAACTCAATGTACGTGTAAAATAACCCTTAGTGAAAAAAAAGCACAGCACACATATTGAGAACTTGAATAAGTTCCGTCGGTTCATTACCTCCGAGAGATCGGGACGCTTCCTCCATCTCGTACCATAAACGTATGAGAAAAAAAAAACCCCAGAGAATTTATTATTTTGGTAAGAGAGAGAGAGAGAGCGAATCGAACAAACTTTTCTACAACACGATATACCACTCCGGGTCAGGAGGGGCGATATAGCACGGACCGGTCAGATGACTACGCCGGATGGAAGCATAACCGGAAGCGTGGCAGGGAGTTTCCCTTTGACCTTCATCCTGCTCCATGATCAGCCGTTAAAACTTTCCCCAATATTGTAACAACAAAGTTAGTTTTTTAAGATCAGACAGGTCCCAAAAACATTCCTTACACGCAGTCACTGAATTAGCATCTGTGGCACAAATAAGCTTCAGGGACTGACTTGTTTTTTAGAACCGACCTTTGACACTTGGATGTTGGCTTAATTTTTACACAAAGAGAAATTTGACCCTAATAAAAAAAACATGGTGAATACTTACCTCAACTTTGATGGGGGTTTTTCACAGCTATTTATTTAGAAAAAAGTAAAACAAGGACACAATTAATGCACATTGCAGAGTACATGAATGGGAATTCCTCCTCTCTATACTTACACTGCTCCCTAACAAATGCCGAGTCATCGTCTCCATATTGTGTCCCACTTTTCAAGTTTCATTGAAGTGTGCACAAGATGTAAAACAATGTATTAGTTTTTTAAGTCCCCGGTCTAACAAGATGCCGTTCATTTAGGAGACTAATCATTTTTTGATTTTAAATCGTGCTAACGCAGTAACATTAAAAATAAAACATATTAGAACTCTTTTTTTTTTTTTTTTTGTTGGACACAAGAACAACTCGAGCATCTTTTTTTTCGGGAGCCGGCTTACATGTTTGCCGTGCCCCTGGGGACCAGTGCGAGGTTGTTTGGCGTGGAGGGTCCGGACACTCCCACAGCGCAGACTTTGCTATCCGCACAGAGCTTTTCTGGTGTGTCTCATGCAAAAGAGACAATACAGCTCACGGTAAGCCTGTCCTTTATAAATATCTCTTTGATTATTCAAACAGTGTTTAAATTGTGACTCCAAAAACATTTTATCTATGTTAAAATATACAGATGTATATATTTCAAGTTTTTTAGCTTAAACAGACTCTTGAGCAAATCCGTAATGGCATAACCAGTGTGCAGCCTAATGTACATCTTTTAAGTGTATGTTAATCGGTACATGAAGCGTACCTCTGAAAAGAGTCCATCATTTGTGAATTTACTGATTTGTTTTTTAACCGCAGTTGATGAAATTATTGTAGAAAATGTCTTTAAACTATCGCCGTTCCTACTTATTGAGCTACTTCTTTACTATGTGAATAAACAATTTGAACGAGAAAGGATTTAAAGACACAAAAGTAAAAAATTTGTAATGAAATTTATGTGACCGTTCTCCGACACACTGAAAATCCAAGAGCAGCTGCAATCCTCTGATCTTTCTGTTTCTCTCCTTGTGTGTGTGTGTGTGTGTGTGTGTGTGTGTGTGTGCGCGCTCACAGAGCGGAGGTCACGGCAAGAGTTCCCCGAGTTGACACGTATGAACCATAAAGTCAGTTTGGACTGAGGAGCAGTCGGTAAACTACATTCAGTGTAGACAAAATTACTTTTTTATCCGATGCATGCACAAGAAATCAAATCTCTGTATCACATTTTCATTAAAGTCTTATTATTTTATGGGGACCGTAGATCATTAATAGGGAAGAAAAAAGGAGGATCACATCAGCAATGGGAGACAGAAGTCTTGATACGTGCTTATAACTTAAAACACAAAAAACCCCAGCTACAGCCGGTAAGATTTATGGTATAAACCAGACTTTCACAGTCTGCATCTTTACAGGGTTTTTTCTGCTTTTGTTCACTCCTAGTGTGTGATTAACAAACAACAACCACAGAGCCCACTAACTATTAGCCGCTTTTACCCCCTAAACAGTCAGTTGACTGAGAGAAATGCAACCCATTATTGTGAACGCTGAAGGCTCCATAGTCAAACTTATATTTCCTTAACTTACATCCTATGTTCTGTTTAATCCCTTTGATGGAAAATTGGTTAAACCGTTGCTCAACTTATGTCTGAATGACGGTAGATAATTCTGATGAAACTGACCCCGTAAGCACTTTGCAGCTGAGTCGAGGGCTCGTGCACATAAGGTCAAGGAGATGTCCGGCGTGAGTGCGGCCTGACATTCCAATTGGGACAGCTGCCAGACACATTAGTGGAACTGTGAGCAGCAACTCCTGTATAGTAGACATAAGAAAAGTAATGGGTAGTGCTTCTTTTTTTAAAAGCCAAGATTCCAGGGCTCATGCTTATATGGTTCAAAAACAGGTTAGTTTATCCGGTTTGAGGAGTTGGTTCCCTGGTCCAGATATTTGGGACGGTTCAAATGCCGAGTCTCCAAATGCAAACAAAAGGATATTTTCCACGTTATTTCTTAAATGTGTATGAATGAGATGTCCGATAAAAGTAAGAAAGGATAAATGTAAATCAGTTTTTGTAACTGTGCAGACTCATTTACAGTGAAAGCGATAAAAAACTATCATGACTTAAAAGAGATTATGAACAAAATGCAATACATTTTGGTTTTTTGCTACATTAACAACTTTTCCAACTCTGATTTCCTGCAGGACCAACACGGACATCAGTCCAGACTGAAATCCAGTTCAGACGACACACGCAACATGTTCAAGCTTGCACGGAGGCCTTTCAGTAAAAATAAGAAGATGGTTAAGGCGAGAGATTGCTATTCTGTCTTTTACATCGCTACAAAGGGAGGACTAAATGCCAAAAAAGAGAAAAGTTTTTTAAAAAATGACGCTTTAAAACAGTTCGAGTATCTTTGTGTTTACGGGGAGAAGGGAATAACTGCGGCCGAGGCTCTGAAAAGAGACTGTCGCTTCGCCGATGACCTGGGCTACTTTGAGCTGGTTAACATCGACGACGAACGTAAGACCGAGTGCACAGACATAATCGATTGTCTGGACAATAAGAAATTCCAGATATGTTTTCCACAGGGAGCAGATACGGACGTAGCCATCCCAGGGCAGCAGAAACCTCCACACGCATCAAATAATGCAAAGTGCAGCGGTGGAAAGGTTCATTTTCTCCTCTGATAGTAATCATATTAAACATGTCAAGAAAGAAAGAGTATAAAGAAAAATAGTAAATGTGTGTCTAATTCAACTCTTCCTGTAAACCTTATATCATCCTTTAATATGTTTGGTTTTAGAAACTTGAAGAAGCACAGAAAAGATCATCAGACATTAATCTAATCAGTTTTCAGCCTTCATTCATATTGAAAAGTTGAAATCTTCCCTGCTAGACCAAAGTGCAGCGTTTAACACAGTTGGCCATAACATTTTATTACTGCTATTATTAAACGGAGAGTCCTCTTCACACACTGAGGTTAATTATGAAGCTCCACAGGCTTCTGTGCAAAGACCAGTTCTGTTTACATTACACGTGCTTTAGAAGACATAGCGTACGTTTTCACTGCTATGCATACGATACCCTCTTTTATCGGTTAAACTGCCGAGATGTCTTAGACACATAATGAGCTTTAATTTTCTGCTTCTAAGTTCAGATAAAACTGAGGTTATTGTAACGGGGTGTAAAAACCTTAGAAACACTGTGGCCAACGAGATCCTTACTCTGGACGGCGATGCCTTGATTCGGCGCATTGTTGTAGTGATTTGGCACATTATAAGTAAAATTGAAACATACAATCCTGTCGCACAACATCAACATTTATTTATATACAAAAATAAAAATGCTTTTTTACAGAAAAGAATTGTAACTTCACAATTCATCACCGATTACGTGGGTACATTTTTTTTTGTTTTTTGTTTTTTTTTAAATGCACTAAATGTAGGATACATTGTTTGGTAAAATGCAGGTTACACGTTTTAAGAAAGAAAAAATCAGTCTTTCAGAGAAAAATTAGCAGCCACCTTTGTAACACTCTGCGACCAACCGTAGCTGTCCGATTTTCACCATGTCCAAACCTACCAGACTGGCATATGCCTCGGCGATGGCGTCAAAGACTTTCCTTTCCGATTTCAGTTCGTGCAAGAGAGTCTCCGCCACCATGCGGACTTTGACGTCGTCCATTTTGATGTTGCGAGCAATCAGCAGCCGTTGAATGGAAGGAATGAAACGAGGGGTGATAAGTCTTTTTCTGATGCTGTGATAATTTTCAGCGTAAAAGTCATCCTCCAAGACTTGCAGACACTCGTGCTGTTTGTGGCGGGGGTGATCGGACTTACAGCCGTTGCATTCGTCAGTGAGGTACCTGTTGATTGCTAGGTTGACAAGATGATACACCGCGGTTTTCACGGCGTCGATGAAAAAAGAAGACGCCCAACCGTCAAGCTCGTCGGCTTGCTGCTGGTGCTTCTCCAAGGGGCAATAGTAACCGGGCGTGTCAGGTACTATTGTGCCCTCGTCCGAGGAACTTTCCTCCTCCTCGGTGTGGCGCAGGGCTGTAGAGGCCATACTTCTCTCTGTTTTTGAGCTAAACAAAAAAGGCTCGAAGGAATGAGACGGCGGTCTTCTTTTTAAAATAACAGAAGGGGGCGTGATCTGGAAGTGGGTTGATCTTAGAGAGCGGGCGGGAGTGGCAGCGATTTTCAAAAAACCGTAGAGTTGGCCACTGCGTCTCTTTGGATACAGCTTCTGTTTTGAGGCTGCGAGTTTTTTTTTGTTTTGTTTTTTTTTTTCACATCCCCCAAAAACACCATTTTTAAAGTTATGTTCCTGCATTGTATTTTTATTTTCTGAAGTCTCATTTCTTCAGGCCACGCCCTCTAATACTCATGATGTCTCTGCGGATCTACCTCTTCACTGAGATCACAACCTGTCAGTTTTTGGCCATAGGTTCCTTCCAATAATATGACGCGAGACTGGCACTTTATTAAAGAAGGCACGTATTAACAGCACAAACACTAAAACAAAATGGCTTCCTTCTATAATCTACCTATTCGGGTGAACATCCGGACTAGCCCGAGGGTTAACTAATCAAAATGAAAACATTAACGTACAATTACATTAGAGCACATAACAAACATATACATATTTCCAAAAACGTACTATAAACAAATCAATAACATATGCTTCAACCATTACTATCTAACCACACTCCCCTAACCCACGTCCTGCAAGAAGCAACCGGGACAGGTGACTACTTTTACAAATTCTCTTTTCACATATGTTTAGGTAACCGACAAATGATTAAATGTAAGCAGCTCTACCTTTGACTCTTTTCTGACACAGGTAGGATGGACCTTGTCGTTTCACAAGCTGTCATTTTAATCCTACCTAATAAAGAATTCATAAGAACTAGCGCGTTGTTTTTATTATATTATTTTTAATTCCCAATCAATCAATTCATTAATAAAAATGCAAACTAAGTAATGGAACCACTGGTTTCCGTTGCATCCCCTAAAATTCCAAATACCTGAGTTTAATTATGAGCTGCTGTTAGATCAAGGAAACCAAGCCTTGCTTAACAATGGTACTGCCCTGCATCCTAGTACCAAACCGAAATCTGATATATTGCAGAGTTTGGTATCAGAAATGGTCGAATACAAAATGCGTCCTTCCAGTGCAGAACTTGATAATACGGCTGTGGCCCTGATAACAGAGTATCCGTGCTTATATGAGCAAGGTTCGGTCACTGGTTATTAAGGATGGAAATCCAGCCTGAAATACAAAATGGCAAACCAAACATTTTTCGAATACAGCCTTTCACAGATGACGCCCTTTACCACAAGTACACAAGTTTGATTTATCCTGCTGCTGCTCCTTCCTCCCTTTGGAGGGGAAGAAGTAAATAGTACCGATAACTATTTATTGGCTGGCGAAACAAACAACTTATCACCGTGCTTCTCATGCCGACATTTACTCGCTTGTCCCAAAAGTTGAATTGTTATCACCATGAATGAAAGCTTAGAGCTGAGTGTTTTCTCTGTTCAATCAATTTATTCATAAGCACACGTAAAAACAACACAGGCTGACCATGATGCTGTACATAGCAAAAAAAAGCAGATCAAACACAGACAAAGTACAGAACAAAACTCTGTTATAATTAAAAGCTAAAGATTAAAAATGTATTTTCAAGCGGGTTTGAAAAATGTCAAGTGTTGGACATCCTAATTTCAAGAGGCAGAGTGTTCCAAAGTTTGGGCGCAGCAATCGCAAAGGCCCGGTCTCCTGCATTTTTATTAATGAATTGATTGATTGGGAATTAAAAATAATATAATAAAAACAACGCGCTAGTTCTTATGAATTCTTTATTAGGTAGGATTAAAATGACAGCTTGTGAAACGACAAGGTCCATCCTACCTGTGTCAGAAAAGAGTCAAAGGTAGAGCTGCTTACATTTAATCATTTGTCGGTTACCTAAACATATGTGAAAAGAGAATTTGTAAAAGTAGTCACCTGTCCCGGTTGCTTCTTGCAGGACGTGGGTTAGGGGAGTGTGGTTAGATAGTAATGGTTGAAGCATATGTTATTGATTTGTTTATAGTACGTTTTTGGAAATATGTATATGTTTGTTATGTGCTCTAATGTAATTGTACGTTAATGTTTTCATTTTGATTAGTTAACCCTCGGGCTAGTCCGGATGTTCACCCGAATAGGTAGATTATAGAAGGAAGCCATTTTGTTTTTAGTGTTTGTGCTGTTAATACGTGCCTTCTTTAATAAAGTGCCAGTCTCGCGTCATATTATTGGAAGGAACCTATGGCCAAAAACTGACAGGTTGTGATCTCAGTGAAGAGGTAGATCCGCAGAGACATCATGAGTATTAGAGGGCGTGGCCTGAAGAAATGAGACTTCAGAAAATAAAAATACAATGCAGGAACATAACTTTAAAAATGGTGTTTTTGGGGGATGTGAAAAAAAAAAACAAAAACAAAAACTCGCAGCCTCAAAACAGAAGCTGTATCCAAAGAGACGCAGTGGCCAACTCTACGGTTTTTTGAAAATCGCTGCCACTCCCGCCCGCTCTCTAAGATCAACCCACTTCCAGATCACGCCCCCTTCTGTTATTTTAAAAAGAAGACCGCCGTCTCATTCCTTCGAGCCTTTTTTGTTTAGCTCAAAAACAGAGAGAAGTATGGCCTCTACAGCCCTGCGCCACACCGAGGAGGAGGAAAGTTCCTCGGACGAGGGCACAATAGTACCTGACACGCCCGGTTACTATTGCCCCTTGGAGAAGCACCAGCAGCAAGCCGACGAGCTTGACGGTTGGGCGTCTTCTTTTTTCATCGACGCCGTGAAAACCGCGGTGTATCATCTTGTCAACCTAGCAATCAACAGGTACCTCACTGACGAATGCAACGGCTGTAAGTCCGATCACCCCCGCCACAAACAGCACGAGTGTCTGCAAGTCTTGGAGGATGACTTTTACGCTGAAAATTATCACAGCATCAGAAAAAGACTTATCACCCCTCGTTTCATTCCTTCCATTCAACGGCTGCTGATTGCTCGCAACATCAAAATGGACGACGTCAAAGTCCGCATGGTGGCGGAGACTCTCTTGCACGAACTGAAATCGGAAAGGAAAGTCTTTGACGCCATCGCCGAGGCATATGCCAGTCTGGTAGGTTTGGACATGGTGAAAATCGGACAGCTACGGTTGGTCGCAGAGTGTTACAAAGGTGGCTGCTAATTTTTTCTCTGAAAGACTGATTTTTTTCTTTCTTAAAACGTGTAACCTGCATTTTACCAAACAATGTATCCTACATTTAGTGCATTTAAAAAAAAACAAAAAACAAAAAAAAATGTACCCACGTAATCGGTGATGAATTGTGAAGTTACAATTCTTTTCTGTAAAAAAGCATTTTTATTTTTGTATATAAATAAATGTTGATGTTGTGCGACGGGATTGTATGTTTCAATTTTACTTATAATGTGCCAAATCACTACAACAATGCGCCGAATCAAGGCATCGCCGTCCAGAGTAAGGATCTCGTTGGCCACAGTGTTTCTAAGGTTTTTACACCCCGTTACAATAACCTCAGTTTTATCTGAACTTAGAAGCAGAAAATTAAAGCTCATTATGTGTCTAAGACATCTCGGCAGTTTAACCGATAAAAGAGGGTATCGTATGCATAGCAGTGAAAACGTACGCTATGTCTTCTAAAGCACGTGTAATGTAAACAGAACTGGTCTTTGCACAGAAGCCTGTGGAGCTTCATAATTAACCTCAGTGTGTGAAGAGGACTCTCCGTTTAATAATAGCAGTAATAAAATGTTATGGCCAACTGTGTTAAACGCTGCACTTTGGTCTAGCAGGGAAGATTTCAACTTTTCAATATGAATGAAGGCTGAAAACTGATTAAATTAATGTCTGATGATCTTTTCTGTGCTTCTTCAAGTTTCTAAAACCAAACATATTAAAGGATGATATAAGGTTTACAGGAAGAGTTGAATTAGACACACATTTACTATTTTTCTTTATACTCTTTCTTTCTTGACATGTTTAATATGATTACTATCAGAGGAGAAAATGAACCTTTCCACCGCTGCACTTTGCATTATTTGATGCGTGTGGAGGTTTCTGCTGCCCTGGGATGGCTACGTCCGTATCTGCTCCCTGTGGAAAACATATCTGGAATTTCTTATTGTCCAGACAATCGATTATGTCTGTGCACTCGGTCTTACGTTCGTCGTCGATGTTAACCAGCTCAAAGTAGCCCAGGTCATCGGCGAAGCGACAGTCTCTTTTCAGAGCCTCGGCCGCAGTTATTCCCTTCTCCCCGTAAACACAAAGATACTCGAACTGTTTTAAAGCGTCATTTTTTAAAAACTTTTCTCTTTTTTGGCATTTAGTCCTCCCTTTGTAGCGATGTAAAAGACAGAATAGCAATCTCTCGCCTTAACCATCTTCTTATTTTTACTGAAAGGCCTCCGTGCAAGCTTGAACATGTTGCGTGTGTCGTCTGAACTGGATTTCAGTCTGGACTGATGTCCGTGTTGGTCCTGCAGGAAATCAGAGTTGGAAAAGTTGTTAATGTAGCAAAAAACCAAAATGTATTGCATTTTGTTCATAATCTCTTTTAAGTCATGATAGTTTTTTATCGCTTTCACTGTAAATGAGTCTGCACAGTTACAAAAACTGATTTACATTTATCCTTTCTTACTTTTATCGGACATCTCATTCATACACATTTAAGAAATAACGTGGAAAATATCCTTTTGTTTGCATTTGGAGACTCGGCATTTGAACCGTCCCAAATATCTGGACCAGGGAACCAACTCCTCAAACCGGATAAACTAACCTGTTTTTGAACCATATAAGCATGAGCCCTGGAATCTTGGCTTTTAAAAAAAGAAGCACTACCCATTACTTTTCTTATGTCTACTATACAGGAGTTGCTGCTCACAGTTGCACTAATGTGTCTGGCAGCTGTCCCCAATTGGAATGTCAGGCCGCACTCACGCCGGACATCTCCTTGACCTTATGTGCACGAGCCCTCGACTCAGCTGCAAAGTGCTTACGGGGTCAGTTTCATCAGAATTATCTACCGTCATTCAGACATAAGTTGAGCAACGGTTTAACCAATTTTCCATCAAAGGGATTAAACAGAACATAGGATGTAAGTTAAGGAAATATAAGTTTGACTATGGAGCCTTCAGCGTTCACAATAATGGGTTGCATTTCTCTCAGTCAACTGACTGTTTAGGGGGTAAAAGCGGCTAATAGTTAGTGGGCTCTGTGGTTGTTGTTTGTTAATCACACACTAGGAGTGAACAAAAGCAGAAAAAACCCTGTAAAGATGCAGACTGTGAAAGTCTGGTTTATACCATAAATCTTACCGGCTGTAGCTGGGTTTTTTTGTGTTTTAAGTTATAAGCACGTATCAAGACTTCTGTCTCCCATTGCTGATGTGATCCTCCTTTTTTCTTCCCTATTAATGATCTACGGTCCCCATAAAATAATAAGACTTTAATGAAAATGTGATACAGAGATTTGATTTCTTGTGCATGCATCGGATAAAAAAGTAATTTTGTCTACACTGAATGTAGTTTACCGACTGCTCCTCAGTCCAAACTGACTTTATGGTTCATACGTGTCAACTCGGGGAACTCTTGCCGTGACCTCCGCTCTGTGAGCGCGCACACACACACACACACACACACACACACAAGGAGAGAAACAGAAAGATCAGAGGATTGCAGCTGCTCTTGGATTTTCAGTGTGTCGGAGAACGGTCACATAAATTTCATTACAAATTTTTTACTTTTGTGTCTTTAAATCCTTTCTCGTTCAAATTGTTTATTCACATAGTAAAGAAGTAGCTCAATAAGTAGGAACGGCGATAGTTTAAAGACATTTTCTACAATAATTTCATCAACTGCGGTTAAAAAACAAATCAGTAAATTCACAAATGATGGACTCTTTTCAGAGGTACGCTTCATGTACCGATTAACATACACTTAAAAGATGTACATTAGGCTGCACACTGGTTATGCCATTACGGATTTGCTCAAGAGTCTGTTTAAGCTAAAAAACTTGAAATATATACATCTGTATATTTTAACATAGATAAAATGTTTTTGGAGTCACAATTTAAACACTGTTTGAATAATCAAAGAGATATTTATAAAGGACAGGCTTACCGTGAGCTGTATTGTCTCTTTTGCATGAGACACACCAGAAAAGCTCTGTGCGGATAGCAAAGTCTGCGCTGTGGGAGTGTCCGGACCCTCCACGCCAAACAACCTCGCACTGGTCCCCAGGGGCACGGCAAACATGTAAGCCGGCTCCCGAAAAAAAAGATGCTCGAGTTGTTCTTGTGTCCAACAAAAAAAAAAAAAAAAAAGAGTTCTAATATGTTTTATTTTTAATGTTACTGCGTTAGCACGATTTAAAATCAAAAAATGATTAGTCTCCTAAATGAACGGCATCTTGTTAGACCGGGGACTTAAAAAACTAATACATTGTTTTACATCTTGTGCACACTTCAATGAAACTTGAAAAGTGGGACACAATATGGAGACGATGACTCGGCATTTGTTAGGGAGCAGTGTAAGTATAGAGAGGAGGAATTCCCATTCATGTACTCTGCAATGTGCATTAATTGTGTCCTTGTTTTACTTTTTTCTAAATAAATAGCTGTGAAAAACCCCCATCAAAGTTGAGGTAAGTATTCACCATGTTTTTTTTATTAGGGTCAAATTTCTCTTTGTGTAAAAATTAAGCCAACATCCAAGTGTCAAAGGTCGGTTCTAAAAAACAAGTCAGTCCCTGAAGCTTATTTGTGCCACAGATGCTAATTCAGTGACTGCGTGTAAGGAATGTTTTTGGGACCTGTCTGATCTTAAAAAACTAACTTTGTTGTTACAATATTGGGGAAAGTTTTAACGGCTGATCATGGAGCAGGATGAAGGTCAAAGGGAAACTCCCTGCCACGCTTCCGGTTATGCTTCCATCCGGCGTAGTCATCTGACCGGTCCGTGCTATATCGCCCCTCCTGACCCGGAGTGGTATATCGTGTTGTAGAAAAGTTTGTTCGATTCGCTCTCTCTCTCTCTCTTACCAAAATAATAAATTCTCTGGGTTTTTTTTTTCTCATACGTTTATGGTACGAGATGGAGGAAGCGTCCCGATCTCTCGGAGGTAATGAACCGACGGAACTTATTCAAGTTCTCAATATGTGTGCTGTGCTTTTTTTTCACTAAGGGTTATTTTACACGTACATTGAGTTGAGGCCAATATGAAATTCTTTGCTTGGCTGGAGGCATTAAGAAATACTAATAACGATTAGAGAGGCTGTTGACTCCTCCTCGATATGCGTAAAACAAGGCCGTTTTCTTTTAGGGTTTCTGTCTGTTGAGAGAACCTGTTGTAAAAGTGACTCAAAAAATGAAGAAAAACTCTTTACTTTGGTCTGAGAAGGAGTGGCTGCACAAAACCAAAATAGCTGGTGTTTTAATTGTTTAAGTAAGGCCGATTTCTGAAGATGTGCGCTGCGCTTTTTTTCCTCTAAGGCTTACACATACGAGGTGGGTGGTCTGTAGGTTACAAGCGGATAGAAAGTTCTTCTTTTCATTACAAGCGCCTGCCTCCACCCCACTCTATAAAGATGCAATTTGTTGCTAGGCAGATAATCTTAAAGGTTCTTTATTGCGTCTGTCATATAAGAAAGTAAAATACTATTGAAAGAAATGGTTCTCTACAGCCAATAGGAAGTCACTATTTTCTTTTCCCATTACAAGCGCTGGTGTAGCTTATCTCTACCCGGCACTATATATGTGTAAATATATATATATATGTATATATACATAAGTATATATATATGTAATCCGTTACTAGTCAGATAATCTTAAAGTTTTTTTATTTTATTGTGCCTGTAATATAAGAAAGTAAAATTACATCCGCTATTGAAAAAAGAAATACTGAGAAAATTGTCATAATATTTAAACATTCAAACTATGAGTTTGTCTGTGGAAAACTAACTGCCACACTATACAGCACTGACTCAACAGAAATCTGATGCTTCACCCCCAGGAACCATACCCCTCCCTCTTTGATCCCCAGATCTCTTCCCCGTCCAAGTACAGAGGGCTGCAGAATGAAAGGATCCATCTTGCTGTCTGTGCATAGTGCGCCGCCCTCTCTGTTTTTATTCTCCTCCCTCCCTCTAAAAACTTTTTTTATTTTTTTCTCATGGCGCGATTATGGATCATATTACACACTTACTGTGGGGGAGGGGAGGGGTCATCAATCAGATTTTGACACAAGGCGCTGATGCAATTCGTCACGCTTAGGGATCAAATTACACACTTCCTGTGGGGGAGGGGTCATCAATCAAATTTTGACACAAGCCGCTGATGCAATTCGTCACGCTTAGGGATCAAATTACACACTTCCTGTGGGGGAGGGGGGATCAAATTACACACTTCCGGTGGGGGAGGGGAGGGGTCAAAAGGTCAAGGCTAGGGTCATCAATCAAATTGAGACATAAGGTGGGGTGTTATGTTTTTTCACATCACCATAGCCAAACAAATGAAAACCCAGTGATCATTAAAATTCAATACATTTAATTATGGCTCCTACAAGGAGATATGAGCAAAAGATACAGGTAAGCAGATGTGTCATTGGATAATGGCAGGTCATGTATCCTAAAACATGAAGAATCAGAATACTTTCTTAATCCCTAAGGAAATTATGTGGGTTACAGTTCCTCCAAGAAGAAATGGTAAAAATAGTAACAGTAAGAGACTAAACTCCAAACAATATATACAATAATATAATATTAATTAGTCAGTGTCAATTGTTGATTTGTCCTGTTCCCATTATATGACGAATTATGATGTCTGTTTGGTAGCTGTTTGCATACTATGCATACTCTCTCTCTCTTCATATATAGGGTCATATACAGTTAAGCCCATAATTATTCATACCCCTGCCGAATTTTGACTTAAAGTTACTTTTGTTCAACAAGCAAGTTATTTTTTGAGCAGAAATGACACAGGTGTCTCCCCAAAGATAATAAGACGATGTACAAGAGGCATCATTGTGGAAAAAAATATTTCTCAGGTTTTATTTATATTTTAGCAAAAAGTATCATGTCCAGAATTATTCATACCCTTCTCAATAATCAATAGAAAAAAGCCTTTATTGGCTATTACAGCAATCAAACGCTTCCTATAATTGCAGACCAGCTTTTTGCATGTCTCCACAGGCATTTTTGCCCATTCATCTTTAGCAATGAGCTCCAAATCTTTCAGGTTGGAGGGTCTTCTTACCATCACCCTGATCTTTAGCTCCCTCCACAGATTCTCAATTGGATTCAAGTCAGGACTCTGGCTAGGCCACTGCAAAACGTTAATGTTGTTGTCTGCTAACCATTTCTTCACCACGTTTGCTGTATGTTTTGGGTCATTGTCGTGCTAAAATGTCCACTGGTTCCCAAGGCCAAGTTTTTCTGCAGACTACCTGATGTTGAGAATCTTCATGTATTGCTCTTTTTTCATGGTGCTGTTTACTGTGATTAGGTTCCCTGGTCCATTGGCTAAAAAAACACCCCCAAAGCATTCCCAAACATGAGGTTATGCCCTCCCTTATGACACTGTCAAACATGGTGGTTCCCACCACGTTTGACAGTGGGGATGGTGTTCTTTGGGTTGAAGGCTTCTCCATTTTTATGCCAAATGAAGGCAACATCATTGTGACCAAATAATTCAATTTTTGTTTCATCTGACCATAACACTGAAGACCAGAAACCTTCTTCTTTGTCCAGATGAGCATTTGCAAAGGCCAAATGAGCTTTGGCATGCCTTAGAAGTGCCTGGAGAAGTGGCGTTTTCCTTGGTCTGCATCCGTGGAACCCAACAGTGTCCGTTGGACTGTCTGCCTTGAGACATTGCCACCAGCAGAGCCCAGATTCACCAGAATGGCCTTGGTGGTGATCCTTGGATTCTTTTTCACCTCTCTCACTATTCTCCTGGCCAACACAGGTTTCACTTTTGGCTTCCGACAACGTCCTCTGAGATTTTCCACAGTGCGGAACATCTTGTATTTTTTAATAATATTTTGCACTGTAGCCACTGGAACTTGAAAACATTTGGATATGGCCTTGTAGCCCATTCCTCACTTGTGAGCAGCCACAATGCACAGCTGCAGGTCCTCACTGAGTTCCTTTGTCTTAGCCATGAATGTCCACAGACCACCTGCAGAGAGCTGCTGTTTTTCACCTGTTGAGTTGATCAAAACAGCTATTTCCAATTAATCAGGTTAATTAGGATGCTTTAGAACAGCTTTGACTATTTGGAATGGTATGGAACTTTGGATTTTCCCAGAGACTGTGACAGTTTGTAAAGGGTATGAATAATTCTGGACATGATACTTTTTGCTAAAATGTAAATAAAAGCTGAGAAATATTTTTTTCCACAATGATGCGTCTTGTACATCATCTTATTATCTTTTGTGAGACGCCTGTGTCATTTCCAGTCAAAAAATAACTTGCTAGTTGAGTAAAAGTAACTTTAAGTCAAAATTTGCCAGGGGTATGAATAATTATGGGCTTAACTGTATGTGTGTGTGCGTGTGTGTGTGTGTGTGTGGTGGGGGGGGCGGCGCAAGAGGGCGTGTTCGCCCGGGGCGCCAAACAGGCTAGGACCGCCACTGCACGCTGGTGTCAGTTCTGGTTTGCACCGGTCACCTAATTTCTGGGCGTACTTCCTGTTTCTCTCACTTTTCGCCTATGTGCTGTTGGTGGATTTTAAGCCCCCACCCCCCTCAGGTCCAGCTGCTACTGAGTGTGTGTTGTACTTCTAAGTATTCACCATCGTTTGTGAGGAGATCCGACAGGTGAGTGAAGAGAGACATCTTACTTAGAACTTGATTCGCCAGAAACTTTGGCAAGTGTATAAAATGTGAAGTGACTGAATGCAATATTATACACTTAATTGAAATCTTTTGTCTAATTGCACAAAGTAGAAAGACAATATTTCTAAAGCAGGGGTCTCAAACTCGCGGCCCGTGGGCCATTTGCGGCCCATTTGCGTCCCATTTGCGGCCCACGTCACCTCCACTTGCAGCCACATACTGATGTGAAGAAATATTTTTTTTTTAAATTGTATATGAAAAATGATTTAATACTATGGCAGAGTGTTACAGGCATAGCCCTTTAAGACTGTAGCCTCATGGGCGGTGTAGTCCGTGCTGCAGGGAGAACGTGTGGGACCGCCCCTCCTGCTATGTGTGTGTGAGCTGAGGGAGGGAGAAAAAGGAAAGTCGAAAAGTATGAGGTGCTACCGAGCAGAAACGGGAGCTGGAAGCATGTAAATATAAAAAAACCACTGCAGCCAAAAAGAGTGCCTGACGAGCCCAGTTGTAAGTAAGTTATTAAAACTCGACTGTACATTGTGTTGTGTTTTCCTCCAACACAATAATGTTCTGCTGGAGCAGCCTTTCAATGCCTCTTTCTGTCTCTTGCTAGCAAAGTTGACCCAGACAGTAAAGCTAGTTCTCGGCTACAACACGGAGCCCAAAGTATTAGCCAGAGGTCTCCTTACCACGGATCAGAGCCGCGGACCTGGCCAAGGTAACAAGAGAGTGCAAACATCTTGAGGGATTGGCTGTGTTAGTTCAGGGAGAGATTTATTTGGAAAGAAAACAATTTTCACTTGCAGTCGAAAACTAATCTGTACGCTTATGCCTGCATTTTTATTTTGTTAAATACAAACAAAATTGTAGCAAAAGTACTGCCACGTGTCTGGCCAGAAAGAGCTGTTTAACTACTGTACTATACTGCTGAGTGACTGTCTTTTGCTCATCAAATACATTTCATTGCAATGTTGACCCTGTGCTAACTTGCATATGACAAATGAAACTGAAAGGCTTCAGATAGTTAAGAGTGAGAAAAAAAATGCGTTCGTGTTTGCAATTTTGTCTTGTTACACAATATTTGGAATTAAATAAAACAAACAAAACACTACATTTTAGGAAATATTAGTGGGTGTCTCATGTTTGTTTTTTTGTACTACTTGGACACTAAAGTTGCCCTCCAATAAGATGACGGTGCCAGAAGTGGCTCATTTGAGTTTGAGACCCCTGCTCTAAAGTATCATGTCAACACACTGGTTAACATGCTGTCATGTTACAAGCATTAAATTCAAGATGGACACTAAATTAATAAACAAGTAAATCTTTCATTTATCACTGATTTCATATGACTTAAACACAGAAAATGAAATAATATCTCTTAAATTAAAATCTTATACTTTTTAGCTTTTCTTTGAAATGACAGCACAGAGAAAATCCTTTTCAATGTTTTTTTTATTATTATTGTAATTAAAGCCTTTTTAAGCAGGTAATTTCACTGAGATCAAAATCTCCTTTCGGAGAGACACCATATTTAATTCAGGGTCATCTTAAAATATAAAACATGATATTAAAACACAACATTGCAGCATATTATATTCATATTAAAATTCTTGCAGCTTCTTATAGTGGAAGTGTTAGGGTTTGGGTTGGGTTAGGGCTTTAGGGTTACCATCTTGTATAAGACTACCAATTGCACCATGTGAAAGGATCCCTTTTTCATCATTCCTAATTTTAATTTTACCATATTTACTTTTATGTAGCTACCAACTGAAAGCTCCAAAATGTTTTTCCATTCAAATTAAAATATTTGATATATGAATAATTGTTTATGTTTTATTATTGTTATACTTGTTTAAGCTTTGTATCATAAAGTGTTATATGCAAAATCAAGAGGCTTCAAAGTGCATGTATTAGTATCCATATGAGCATATATATATATATATATATATATATATATATATATATATATATATATATATATGAATGCATATAATTTACAAGTTTGCCACCAGGTGGCGCTGCTGACACATTGATTGATACTGTGTCAGCTGTGTCATTCAAGGTATTCAGTTTCCCCACATCAGATGCCATAGACGAGGTAATTGAATGAGGAAGGATTGCAATAAAGCTCAGACTCCATGTCTGAGTAGTTTGTGGTTTTGACCGGCTTTTCTTGTTTTCAAAGTTTGGAGGAACTGTTTGACTCTGGAAACCACACGATTACCTTAGTCCTGGCTGCACTTACTTTTCTTTTTGCACACTGAGTGACAGGAGTGGCAGGGAATGGGGTTTCAGCAGTAGGAAACAAGAGGAAAATCGTCAGGAATAAACAGTTTTAGTCCTTTTGCACACATTTGTCACTGAGAACGACTGAAGGAGAAGCATGAATGATACGGGAGCAGAAGATGGGAGTAAGAATAGAAGAAGGAGATTAAGGCGACAACACTGACAATATCTGCCAAACTGAGAAGAGCCAGGTAGGTCAGCTTTTGCTAACTGCTGTTGTGATATCATGGTGGCATGTTGGCAAAAACCAAAACAAAAGAGAAAGAAACCAATCTAAAGAAAGAGCTCAATGTAAAGAATGTTTTAAGATGCGCTCACATTATTGATTGGCAAAGAAAAGCTTTGTGTACCACTGACACTTTCAAAGCAATTCTGCAATAATTGTATCAAGGTTTCAAAACAATCTGATAATCATCTCCACATTCACTGCTGCTAATCTCACAGGTTGCAAAATGAGCAAGGCAATTCGTCACAGAAAAATACATGGCAATAATTTTGATCTAATAGTTGTACAAGTAAGAAAAAAGTTGAAATTCTTAAAGACAGCAAGCAGAAGCTGTAAAAAAAAAAGGTGTGCTTCAGCAAAGAGTACTTTCTCCCAAAGTTAAAATACACTACTGATCAAAAGTTTTAAAACACCCCAATTTTTCAATGTTTTAAAAGTTTAAAGTATGCAGTTACGCGGGCTGTGCCTTCTGCCGGGCACACATCATTCTCTGGGACTCCAGGGCCCGTATCCCTAAAGATTCTGAGAATCCTCTCAGAGAGCTCCTAACTTAACCTAAAAATTCCTTGCCAGGAGTTTTAGCTTAGAAGTGATTCCAGAACATTTTCAGTGAACTCTGAGCAAGGAATGGATGGAAAATCCTATCTTAGTGAGGAGGTGTGGTTGACCCCGTTGCTAGGTATGAGTCATCATTTCAAAAGCCGTGATTGGTTGATCCTACAAGTGTGATGGAAATGAGCTTTTGGTGAGAATGAGCAAAGGATGTACCCTCAAATCAATAAACATAATTATACACTCTAATCTTATGCTGACTGTAATTGTAAATATTTCACATTCAAGAAAATATCTGGAAAATGAGTAGTAAGCTGTAGGGGTTATAGCCTAACATTAGAATCTAAAATATGTGAAAACTTAAACTCATTACACCCTCTTCAAATAATGATTCGTGTCTTATTTGCTCATATCAATATCCTAGCTGGCATATTTTGTACTTTCACTCCCATATGGACCCCATTGAAAACAACATGGCCTATCTCAAGGGGCTGTCCCTAATGAAGTAGAAATCACAATGTTACAAGTCCAGTGTGGTCTTAACGAGGGTAACACGGCTCAGCTTTTATCAATGTCTGTGATTGCTGGCTGGTCTATTTATAAAGGCTTGTTAACAAATATCCTACAAACACAGAAAATGGAGAAAAAAAGGACTCGCAAGCCGAACTGGACTGAGGAGCAAGGTTTGTTGCTGGCCCAGTTGGTGAACGAACATAAAGGTATCTCTCCTGCCTCTTCTGTTGGCCATTTTGTGCAGCTGCTTAGGGGAACTCCTAAGCCACTAAAAGTCCTCTTCCCTGCTCTTAGCAGATCTCGCCTTAGGAGCTCTTTTAAGCGCTAGGAATCTTGAGGAATAGCTTTTATATTAACTGGGATTATCGTGTCACTTTTAGGGGAAATTCTAAGAAAACGTCATGACTCTGAGAATTTTCTTAGAATTTGGCCGCTAGGAGCCACTTTTTGCACAAAGATTCTTTAGGGATACGGGCCCTGGTGAATTTTAACTAAATCTTTCTTGTGTGCATCTGAGCCCGGAGTCCTGCGCTTGAGTCCTCCTCTAAACCGTAACAGTAAGGTTTTAAAAACTGAGCTTAAATAATGATTAGCGGTAATAAAAGCCGAGGGAGGTCAACAGTGATCACTGACTGTTTTTAGGAGCTTTTTGAGATTAAATAGAAGAAAATACAAAACATTGAACATGTTAACAACACAAAAGCCATATTAAACGCAAACTACTTTAGGCCCGGAAGCAGGATTCGTCACGTCATCACTTAAAGACCGGATTCTTTTTCTTTCAAAAGTCTTTTTATTAAACAAAGGTTTCAATGCAATGTATACAATAACACAAAGTGCTTCAGAATTTTTCAAAATTTCAATCTTGTTCCCACCCTGACCCTTAAAACAACAAATAATTGGCAGCCTGCTGCCCAACTAAACCAAAAACACAGAGAAAAACAAAACAAAACAAAAAAAACAAAAAAAACGAACAAAAAAACCCAACAACAAACAGACTCATAAAGGAAAAGAAAGAGAAAAAAATTAAAATAAAATATATATTTATATATATATATATACATAAAGGGGGTTGGGGACTACTCGGTAACAGTAGTTGTGGGCCTTTCAAAGAAGTCCAGAAAGGGGGACCACAGTTTATAAAATGTATTTTTAGACCCACGAACTGTATATCTAATTTTTTCTAAATCCATACAGGACATTATATCCTTTAGCCATTGTGTGTGTGAGGGGGGAGAAGAGTCTTTCCACTTCAGCAATATAGCTCGCCTGGCCAGCAGTAATGAAAAGTTTAATGTTCTGAGTCTGGAGTTGGACAGATTCAAATTCTGGACCGCACCAAACATAGCACAGAGTGGCTCTGGTTCAATTTGATGCTGCAGGACATCAGACATCGTATGGAAAACAGATTTCCAAAAGGTGGACAATGAAGGACAGGACCAGTACATATGAAACAATGTACCAGGAGCACCCCCACACCTTATACAGGCTGGGTCCACCCCTGGGTATATGTGTGCCAGCCTATCCCTGGACCAATGCCCCCGATGAACTATCTTAAATTGGATAAGTGTAGATCGAGCACACATTGATATATTGTGAACCTGGCCAAGGATAGAGTCCCACAGTTCATCCGTAATATGAAAAGTAAGGTCCTCTTCCCATTTAGACTTGATAGCAGCTACTGAAGAGCATTGTAAATTGTAAATTAAACTGTACAAGGCTGATATTATACCCCTTGAGGTTGGGTTGACCATTAAAAAATCATCTACTGGATTGCATGGAGGTATTTGGGGGAATTCTGCTGTCACACTCTGCACGTAGTGTCTGGCCTGTAAGAAACTGAGCTGCAGCTACGCCAAACTTGGTGGATATTTGAGAGAAACTTGCAAAATGTCCATCTTCATATAAGTCTGCAAAGGATTGACCGGATTGAACAGAATTCAACTTTATTGTCATACATGTCACAAGTACAAGGCAATGAAATGCAGTTTGCATCCATCCAGAAGTGCTTTAGCCATGATATAGATATATTACAAAATATATATTAGCAATAATATAGGTATATAGATATATTACAGAAATGGGTCTGTTATAGGTATGAGGGTACAAAAATGGATCTATTATGGGTATGTTACAATGTACACGGTATGATGGCGCACATCATGCCTGAAGTGCAGCTCTTCCTCTGATAGGAAGAGGTCTGGCAGACCCAAAGCCACAACTACATCAGAGGACAAGTTTCCGAGAGTTAACAGCTTGCTTGATAGGTGGACAACAGGACAACAGCTTAAAGCAGAGCTTAATAGTGGTCGTAGTGAGCAAGTCTCAGTTTCAACTGTGAAGAGAAGAATTTGAATTGCAGGTTTGACAGGACAAGTTGCAGCAAGAAAGCCATTGCTAAGATGTCAGATGAAGACAATAAAGCTTGTCTGGGCCATGAAACACCACCATTGGACTACTGAAGACTGGAAGAAAGTATTATGGACTGATGAATTAAAAAGTGAAATCTTCGATGTGCTTGGCCCTGAAGTGTTCTCAAGGAGAGAGGAAATTAGGACAGAAAGCCTAATGGAAGGCCTCTGCCCTATCACATTATCAATGAGGGCAAACCAGGGCCCAGTAGCAGCAGTGGGCTTCCCACTGACTCCCTCACCTGACCGTGGATACTTGTAATCCTAAAGGCAGAGGAAATCAAAAACGACAGTAGACAAATAAAAACAACACAACTCCTCTTAGGCTCTTAGTTCACACTGCAGGCGAAAGCGCATCAAATCCGATTTTTTTTTTACCCTATGCGGCCCATATCCGATCATGGTATGACAGTGTGAACAGCACAAATCCGATATTTTCAAATCCGATCTGGGTCACTTTCGCATGTGGTACTGAATCCGGTACATATCCGATGTTTTAGAAAGCGTCTGCTGTTTGAACGGTCATGTGGCATTAAATCCGTCTTTTACATCACTGACACAAGAAAGACGCCAATTATCAGCGCCGGAGAAGCGCCCGAGAAGACATCGCGAACGCTTCCTGGCCATCCAGTGTAGATGTTAGTGAAGCTGTTGGGAACACAACGTGAACATTTTATTTGTACTGTATAAT
Source organism: Oreochromis niloticus (assembly GCF_001858045.2). Lineage (NCBI taxonomy): Eukaryota > Metazoa > Chordata > Actinopteri > Cichliformes > Cichlidae > Oreochromis > Oreochromis niloticus. Next base: position 17,786,857 of record NC_031973.2, on the reverse strand, counting down.
CTGCAGATTCTGACAGAAATCTGCAACTATCCTCTGAAGCACCGCTCCTCTCTAAAACAGCAATAAGGATAATTATTAGGTTATTTACATTATTATGTAAATAACAAAATTGCAAAAATTGGGAAACGTAAAGTCCGAAGTCTTTATATTAAGGGCCATCAGTCAAACAATATTGTTTGCTCTGGGTCTAAACGGAGCACGTTTTGTGTGACATCTTTTTAAGTTACACCATTTTTTCTGGCCTGCAAATGGGTGACTTTCCCCTGCAGTCTCATCTTCTCCAAAATTGTCCTGATCACACACAACAAATAAGAGAAGAGAGAAAACCATGGTTAATCCCCAAAATTTTCACAGCAGAACACAAGAGGAATACCGTCTGGACATCACAGGTTCTGTACAGCATGAAGGTTAATTAAACAGTACTTATATGAATATGATGTGTAAATTGATTGATTCTTGTATCCCCATGCCACAGTGGCCGAATACTGCACCCCAATGAAGAGGTGATCATTTTCTGTTCTCAATTTAATAAATTGAGCCGTTTGGTCTTTGTTCCCTAAAGAATATAACCAAAAGGTTAAATGTGAAAAAATACAAATTAAGGATACACCCGACCCATCCTTCAAATCGTGGGGGGGGGAATTATTTGCCACATTTGGAGGACTCTCGAATTTGGACAGCCTTCGTCGCATCGCTGTGACATAATCGCCTCCAAACACAGCCATCAAATCATGCTACCCCTGAATTCAGACACAGCCAGCGTGAGCATATGGTGGATGTCGAGAACGAATGACAGTCATGATTATGGTCTTTGGGAGGGAAAAGGTGGAGGAGTGTAGAAGGATTAGGTGAGTGTGGATGGAAAGGTTCCCATCTGGGCCCGTATCCCTAAAGAATCTTTGTGCAAAAAGTGGCTCCTAGCGGCCAAATTCTAAGAAAATTCTCAGAGTCATGACGTTTTCTTAGAATTTCCCCTAAAAGTGACACGATAATCCCAGTTAATATAAAAGCTATTCCTCAAGATTCCTAGCGCTTAAAAGAGCTCCTAAGGCGAGATCTGCTAAGAGCAGGGAAGAGGACTTTTAGTGGCTTAGGAGTTCCCCTAAGCAGCTGCACAAAATGGCCAACAGAAGAGGCAGGAGAGATACCTTTATGTTCGTTCACCAACTGGGCCAGCAACAAACCTTGCTCCTCAGTCCAGTTCGGCTTGCGAGTCCTTTTTTTCTCCATTTTCTGTGTTTGTAGGATATTTGTTAACAAGCCTTTATAAATAGACCAGCCAGCAATCACAGACATTGATAAAAGCTGAGCCGTGTTACCCTCGTTAAGACCACACTGGACTTGTAACATTGTGATTTCTACTTCATTAGGGACAGCCCCTTGAGATAGGCCATGTTGTTTTCAATGGGGTCCATATGGGAGTGAAAGTACAAAATATGCCAGCTAGGATATTGATATGAGCAAATAAGACACGAATCATTATTTGAACAGGGTGTAATGAGTTTAAGTTTTCACATATTTTAGATTCTAATGTTAGGCTATAACCCCTACAGCTTACTACTCATTTTCCAGATATTTTCTTGAATGTGAAATATTTACAATTACAGTCAGCATAAGCTCATTTCCATCACACTTGTAGGATCAACCAATCACGGCTTTTGAAATGATGACTCATACCTAGCAACGGGGTCAACCACACCTCCTCACTAAGATAGGATTTTCCATCCATTCCTTGCTCAGAGTTCACTGAAAATGTTCTGGAATCACTTCTAAGCTAAAACTCCTGGCAAGGAATTTTTAGGTTAAGTTAGGAGCTCTCTGAGAGGATTCTCAGAATCTTTAGGGATACGGGCCCAGGTGTATATACAAGAAGGTGCGGGGGGAGTGCTATGTACACCTGAGTGAGGGGAAAAGGGGCTCCAGGGAAGTCCAGGGGAAAAGCACGCGTTCTTCAGATAATCCACACACACAATCGCAGGTTGTCACTCCAACACTCGCCACTCGGGAATCACACGGGGGAAAATCCAGGGAGCTCTGCAGACAGGGAGACGGGGTTAAATACAATACACAAAAGAAACACACTTGACTTGCTGTAGCTTGACTTCACTAACGCGTGGTAGACAACAATCCAGCGACGAACAGCAGTCACCTCCTGGCTTAAATGCTGATCATCTTAATGAGACCCAGGTGTCTCATCTCCTGAGGGCGTGGGCCGAGGGCCTGAACCCACAGTGAGTTCCGCCCCGGCAAGTGAGAAGAGGAGAGAGAGAGAAACAGATAGAAAGTGCTGATCAGCGTGCAGCTGATCCGCCTGGCCGTGACACTTACAATGTAACTACAGCCCAGCCCATACAGCAGTATATTAATGACTAACTTCGTATTGTGGATGGATTATCTCAGTTGTTCTCCTGGCTGAAGTTTGGTCCGTTTACAGCATCCTGCCATTCGATTACATTTGTTCCTGACCACTGAGAATCCTCACGTTAACTTTTATCGAGTGGAAAAAAGTTAGTGTGTTTATATTATGCTCACATAGCTGTGTCACTAGCGGTCACGTAGCACATCGTTATATACCAGCCAGCCCAGATGCCTGGCCAATAAAATCGGGCCATTATTTTCTCCAGAGTTTTATCGCATCCCATATGGCCTGCCATAGGGTTACAGTGAGCCACCTGGAAAATAATTTCCTGGCAACTTTGCGGCACCAACAACTGGGTTTGTATTTCATCAGTGTGAGTGTTGCGACTCACTTGGTACAGCCTATCATTCCATAATTGGAAATGTGGGTAAGTCCACGCGGCTTCGGAGCGCACCACATGACCATCAATATCTATCATTTGGTCGTACGCTGAGCATAGGGGGTCGTCACAAGACTGCTCCAGTGGAAAATCTTCTGTGGGGCGAATCGAAGCCACACTGTCACCACTGGTCTGGAGACAGTGTCACAAAGGCGTTAGTGGGGCTCCATGCCGGTGTCGTGCCAAAAAGTGATTGTCTGCCAAAAACTGATTTCCAATGTTTCTGTGTATTTTTTATGTGTAATATCTTTACGTATCTTCGTAAATAGACTTCGGTGAACAGGGTTTACAAAGGGGTTATATATAGAATTAAAAAATTATCTGTTTTTCAAGTATCTTTACAACTCTGTGTTATTGTACTTACATTATAACCAATCCGCACCTTTATCCCCACTTGAAATATTTTTACTGAACTATTGTAATATTTGCTGCCATTTCTTCTGTCCTCTTGGCCAACTTACTCTTACAAAAGACATTTTTAATGTTAATGAGATTTTTTTTAACTGCATAAATAAAGGTTATATAAAAGTCACTGCCAAAAACTGATTGCGGCTTCTACCTTGTTAAACAAATGTTGTTTGTGGCTCAAGATGACTTTATGTCATCCATGGGGGATGCATTTGACATATGTTTCACATATTATAGCCCAACAAGTTACTTATAGCAGTTTAAATACGAGCAATCAGTTTTTGGCAAATACCGGAAATCAGTTTTTGGCAGACAATCACTTTTTGGCACAACACCGGCAACCGGTCCATCATGCTTGGGGCAGGGGGCTTCTTCTGCGGTACTGGGACCCCTGCAGGCTGGTGATTCTCGGCCAGGGTGAACAGCGCCTCCAGGCACCGGAACCACCGCGTGGTGCCCCCAGGCAGTCCCTCCACAAACTGCTCGAGCACGATCAGCGACAGCAAGCGGGCCTCGTCCTCTGAGGGTCCCGGCTGCAGACATCTAGTGGCTGAATCCTGCAGTTGCCTGGCCCAGGCGAACTGTCGTTCCCCAACGGTCATGCGGCTAGCTCAAAAACAATTAGTGATAATGAACTTACATGCCTTTTTCAGTGGGAATACAAATAGGGGGAAAAAAGAGATGCCCCCTTCTGTAACTAATGAATGTGTTTTTTCTCCTCTTGCAATATGAATACTTCTAATGCCTGCACAGTATGTAGGCTAGAGTGAGGATGATGTCACTTGATGCAGCAAAGTAGAAAAAATAGATTGGAGTAAGACGTGAAAATTTTTGCCTGTTTTCTCCTTCGCCTATGCTGGTCATTTCAATCCACAGCAAAAATAATAATGACAAACAAGGTATTGTTTTCTTATATAAATGTGGGTTTGCCCCTTGTTAAAAATAGAAGCAGTAGTATTAAAAACATTAATTTAGTAATAACAAGGTCCAGCCCAAATCACTATTGTTCATGCAAATTGAAATCATGGCACCTTGGCTTACATTACTAAAAGCAGCAGGTAAGCAGCCTGTCAACACTGGGGTGTAATTCAACCAGAACCTCAATTGGTCATGGTCACATGTCCTGGGTGTTTTGAACCACAGTGTTTCAAAAAACCTGAGCTTCAGACGCTCAACACACTTTCAAAACGTCAGTATTGAGCATCACATACCTAGCTTTCATAATAGTGGAGTATAAATGAATACCAATACCAAGGTCAAATTAAAAGTTCAACTGAAAAAATTATTTGTTTGTGGGTTGTATAGTTCTACAACAGAATATATGCATGCACCAGTTCACTGTTATACAGATTTTTGAGCCTAGTATAAGTTCATCACAATATAACATTTTTAAAAAATGCTTTCAGAGTTGGATCCCCAAAATCATCAAGAAACGAGTGTGCAGCACCTTTGTAAAAGATTCCTTCAGGTACTGTGACCTCTTCCTTTTGATAGTGACATGTCTTTATTTTAAGTAGGTCCTCATGGTGATGTATTTATGCCTTCACCTTTCTCAGTAATGGTGCATTGTGTCAGTGTGGGGCTGCAAGAGATGACCATGCCTCTGTGGCTCTTGGAGACCATTCCAGCACAGCGATGTTGAAGCACTGGAAAAGTGCGGAGCACTCCTCTGAACAACCAACTGATTTAGAGAGGTGCAATTTGCAGGAGCCAGCAAGAGGCACAGCTATGTGGGTGCTTTTCTTTTTGTCTCAAAATGCTTTTTTTTAAACATGTCTGCGTATTTTTAAAGGAAAACTCCTGTAAAGCTGTAGTAGTCAGTACTTTGAATATTCCTGACCTGCAACCTACTGCTGCTGCACCTGAGTAAACAAGGTCAGTACAGGTAAAAGTGACAAGCTAAAAACCCATAAGAACCCACATGACACAGGTGTCACCGCCCCTTTACACATTGGGGAAAACACGTACTCTCCTATCGTTTTCCAGAAAAGAAAAATTTGTCTGGACTCTAATGTTTTAAGTGTCATTTTTATTTTCTGTGTTATTTACAGTTTAAAGGTTGAAACAACTGAAGCATATCTTTAGCTTTAATACTAGATAACAGTTCATTACTTTTCAAGTCTTTGTGCGTTGCTGACATGTGCTTGTTTCCTTTTATTCATCAAATCTCTAAACTTAGTTCCAGCGTCTGTCATGGAGCACTGAGCCTTCTGTCATGTACAACATATTGACAACCCATTGGGGTCTTCCTCTACCCAACCTGGTTGTTTCTGTTGTAGGTGGAGAGGGCAGGACACATGTGAAGACCTGGGTATGGGAGGTTCTCAGGCAGGGGCTTGTGAAAGCGTCACAAAGCACAGGTAAATACTTTATGCATCTGTGAGTGTTTTAATGTCTGAAACTCATCCATGAGGTTCACAGTGTGCTTGGAATTTCTGTGAGTCATTTGCTGAAATATTTATTGTTGGTTAGCAGATGCCATCATATTTTCCAGACGGTTCCCTATGCCATATAACTTTTTTTTTTAAAAAACATGTTGCCTTACCTGATTTTTATTTAGTGTTTAGATTTTTAAAACTATGTAAGTAAATAGCACATTCTGCTCATCTGGACATAGCATTTTTAGCCATGAAAACGTAGCTGAAATGTTTCCTTACCTAGATAATTGAGCATGCATCAAGTCAAATAGAAGTTGTCTTAATGCAATCACATATTAATGTGATAATGTATTAAAGTACCTGTCACCTCTGGCGAAGCAGATGGCGTGGCGTGGATGAGAATAAGGACCCAAGCGCAGACAAACAGATGAATGAGAAGCTTTAAACTGAAAACAAGCCTTTAATGGCATTTGTACCAAAACACTACAAAAGCAAAAAGGGAACCATCCATCCATCCATTTCATTGTCTTCCGCTTATCTGGGGCTGGGTTGCAGGGGCAGCAGCCCAAGCAGAGAAGCCCAAACCTCCCTCTCCGCAGCCACCTCCTCCAGCATGTCCTGGGTCTGCCCCGGGGCCTCCTCCCGGTGGGACATGCCAGGAACACCTCTCCCAGGTGGCGCCCAGGAGGCATCCTTGTCAGATGCCCGAACCACCTCAACTGGCTCCTTTCGATGTGGAGGAGCAGCGGCTCTACTCTGAGACCCTCCCAAATGGCCGAACCTTTCACCCTATCTCTAAGGGAGAGGCCAGCCACTCTTCGGAGGAAGCCCATTTCTGCCGCTTGTATACGCAGTCTCGTTCTTCGGTCACTACAAACAGCTCGTGACCATAGGTGAGGGTAGGGACGTAGATCGACCAGCAAATTGAGAGCTTCGCTTTTATACTCAGCTATCTCCCATCACTCGTGATCAAGACCCCGAGAAACCCAAACTCCTCTATAGGGGAGGAACTCGGCCCTGACCCGGAGTGAGCACTCCACCCTTTTCTGGCTGTGGACCATGGCCTCAGATTTGGAGGTGCTGATTCTCATACCCAGCGCTTCACACTTGGCTGCGAACCATTCCAAGGCGAGCTGGAGGCCATCACATGATGAAGCCAACAGAACCACATCATGTGCAAAAGGTAGAGATGAGATCCTGAGACCACTCAAGTGAAAGCCTTCCACCACTTGGCTACGCCTAGAAATTCTGTCCATAAAAATTATGAACAGAATCAGTGACAAAGGGCAGCCAAAGCCCATCACCCACCACGAACGAGTTCGACTTACTGCTGGCTATGCGGACCAAGCTTTTGCAATGGTTGTATAGGGACTGAATGGCCCGTAGCAATGGGCTAGATACCCCATACTCGCGGAGCACCCCCCACAGGACCCCCCAAGGGACACGGTCGAATGCCTTCTCCAAGTCCACAAAACACATGTAGACTGGTTGGGCAAACTCCCATACACCCTCAAGTATCCTTGAGAGGATGAAGAGCTGATCCAGGGTTCCACAACCAGGACGAAAACCGCATCGTTACTCCTGTAGCCGAGGTTCGCCTAACGGGGGGAGTCTCCTCTCCAGCACCCTGGCATAGACTTTCCCAGCGAGGCTGAGGAGTGTGATTCCCCTGTAGTTTGAACACACCCTCCGGTCCCCTTTCTTAAAGATGGGAACCACCACCCCGGTCTGCCAATCCAGGGGTACTGCCCCTGATCTCCACGCAACATTGTAGAAGCGTGTCAGCCAGGACAGCCCTACAACATCCAGAGCCTCCAGGAACTCAGGGCGTACCTCGTCCACCCCAGGGGCTCTGCCACCAAGGAGTTGTTTAACTGCATCAGTCACCTCGCCCCAGAGATTGGCGGGTCATCCCCCTCGTCCTCAGACTCTGATTCCTGCACGGAAGACGTGCCAGTGGGATTAAGGAGGTCCTCGAAGTATTCCTTCCACCGCCCGACTGGCAAACCGTCAGCCGACTCAGGAGGGGAAAGCAGTGTTCTACCTGCACTGTGTATAGTGCGGGTGGAGTCCTGCTGACTTAGACTGAGAAAGGGAACTAACAAAACCTAAATTGGGAGCAGCTAAACTAAAGAATGTGGGAAACATGGAAAAATGTTACAAAAACCTTAAAACCATGAACGAGGAGCCTTAGACATGAAAACATGGAGGAGGGAACACAGACAAAACACCGGAGAAGACTCACAGGAGAAAATGCAGAGATAATGCAGACTATCCAATGAGTAACAGAGGGGAACACAAATTATATATACACACACACACACGAGGAAATGGCAGACAGACAGACAGGGAACCAGTGATGGGAATAATGGCGTTACAAGTAACGGCGTTACTAACGGCGTTACTTTTTTCAGTAACGAGTAATCTAACTAATTACTATTCCTATCGTTACAACGCCGTTACAGTTACTAACAAGGAAACGCGGTCCATTACTATTTTTCAACAAACAGACGGTTAAAGCTGTGTTCAGCTTACCGCATCTTATATCAGCTGCACGGAAGTAGCTGTAAGTAATCTGGACGCTACAGCTTTAAGCAGCTGCGCGCTCCCGCGGACGGTAATCACGATCACTGTCTAGCACAACACCTGGAGCTCAGGGGGCAAAACAATCGAGTGCTGCTGTTTGACTGAGGAAGAATAAAGTAGTCGTGGTAAGTCAATCACGTGACCACTTAAAGACAAAGCAACAAGGTGATTTATACCAGTTTTTAAATTGTGTCGATAGGCCACGTAAAACCAGAGTCATGATAAACAAGATATACGCGGCGTTTTTTCCTCAATAGTTTCACCACGTTAGCGCTAGCAAGCACTCTGCTTATGAGCAAAAAACAAAACAAAACAGGGGAAGTTTTAGGAGTGACGGAGAGGGAGAGAGAGAGAGCAGAAAAAGAGAGAGAGCGAGTTTTGAGATGTGAGATTTGTGACGTTTAGCGTGTTTGGAGTGTGTAGTTAATGTGTTGTCTTGTGTAGTTAGTGTGTAGTGTTGTGGATAGTTTTGTGTTGTGTGTCAGAACAATGAGGCGACTGCTGTCTCCAGGTAGAAACAGAGGTGATACACCTGCTGCTGTCAGACCTGCAGGTATCAGGCTCTGATGTTCTCCTTTATAGTGGACACAAAATATTTTTTTGGAGTGGCACAAATAATTTGTGTGGCATCTTATTGAAGAACAGCTGATTGTTGTGTAAATAGTTTGAAATGGTTGTTTAAAAAATCAAGGTAAATGGATGCAATTAAATTTGTTGTTTGCAAAACTTGTGCATAGGATTTTAAAATTGACAATTTATATTTGCATTTGAAGTTATGAAATATGATTCATTAAACATGTTTGTGGTTGTTACAGTAAAAATATAACTTTTTCTACTCTGATTTCATGGTTTTTGTCTGATTTTAGATCAATTCGGGTTATACAGTATGACAAAATGAGAACATAACTGTAAATTCAGGCACGCAAGGTTGTGCTAAAAAGAATGATACCAAACAAGGCAAAGCAAATAGTTTTTAAAGGTAAAATGTGGAGGGAAAATCAAGAGTAGTAAAAAAATGGCCAATTATACCCTGGACCCCAGAGGGTTAAACGTTCTTTGTTTTGTTTTTTTAAAGTAACGCAATAGTTACTTTTCCAAGTAATTAATTACTTTTAGAATATTGTAACTCAGTTACTAATTCAGTTACTTTTTTGAAGAAGTAACTAGTAACTATAATTGAATTACTTTTTCAAAGTAACTTGCCCAACACTGCAGGGAACACAGCTGACACTAATCAGATGAGACAAGACTGGGAACAAGCAAAACAGAATAATTTCAAATAGGTCACAGACTTTCAAAGTAAAACAGGAAACACATGCACAGAGGCACAGACTTGATACTGAACAGAGGGAACATTGAATAAAGTGACAGGAGTGACAGGAGTGACATGAGATACGACTGACTGGGGAACAAGAAGACAGAAATAAACCTACACCAAACATGAGGAGCACAGGAACCAAAACCTAAGAACTAGAAATCACAAACCAAAAAGAACTGGAGCACTAGAAATATAAAACATAAACTAAAACACTAGCAGTCAAAAACCATGATGAAATCAAAGATCAATAATAATACAAAAGCACTGGGTCACCTATCCATATTATAAATAACTTAATCTTGACTAAATTAAGTGCAACAAAGTGAGGCTGAACATGACCCCGGGTGAGTCTTAAAATGCAGCAATGTGAGCATCTGCTCCCACGCTGGCCACTGGAAGAAAAGGGGCTCTATTAGCGGCCACGAAGTGACCCCAATAAAGCTGTTTTCCTGCTCACACTCAAGACAACAAGACGGAAGCAGTGTTGATTACTTAATGGATTAGAGTATAAGCTCTAATAAAGTATACTATATTACTTCCAGGGGTCTGGTCCTGATTTTTGTAGAACAATTGCGATTTTCTCTCTGGCTAGTGTACCAAGTACAGGTGGCACAATTGTTGTTTTTTCAAAACATGTTCAAAGTGCAATGAACCCTCACGCTAAGTAAACAGGCTTATTGGATAAGATATAGGACAGGGCGTGGTAGACGAAAGCACACACGTCGTTTTTGTGCTTCTGAATTGGTAAATTGGTGTTAAAACGTGTTGCATATACACATGTTTTATGGATATTTTTGGTTTTTACTAGTCTAAATGTATGCTTTTAATTCTTTTACAGATAAGCATGTCTCTTTATCTGATAATTGACTTGCAGTTTGTTGTGTATTTGGATTTATCCGTCAGGGATCAGTAATTTGTTTTGCTCCATTTGTTTTGCTTCTGGTTTTAGCATCCTTATCATCAAGTTAATTTTGCTATTTCTAATGACAAATTATAACATTCAGCTTTAGTTTGTTTATATTAGTGAAAATAGTATAAAAAACATTCTTACAACTTAAAAAATGAATTTAGTCTGATTTTTAAGCCAATTCAAGGAAACACAACAAAACCTTTAATAAATAATTTACAGCCTGAGGAAAGAGAAAGCTAAGATAATGTGCAAAATGTAAATAACCCCATTTATAGACAACATATCAAATATAGAGATATGCAATTTGCAAATGATGGTAAAATTACTATTCTGCTTTTATTTACATTTTACACAGCTTTTGCACAATTATGGAAGCACAAAAAAAAAAAAAGAAGTTAGTTAAAAAAAAGCCAAAAAGCATGAAAAGTTTAAAAGCAATATTAGATTAGAACCAGGCCATTCACCACTTATTTGTTTCCCCCAGGTCCATGGATCTTACCTACAGGTCTGCAAGAAGGTGTTAGCAGGTGTGTTGGACAGGCAGTGCGAGATCATGCAGCTGCAGCATCTTCAGTCACCCTCAACAAGGTGGTAGCGTTGGGCATTGCTCCCTGGTGCCTTGTGGAAAAGTGAGAGCAGCTGGTCAAACCTCAGGTAGTACAGACATTTACACATTTAAACATTTTCCAAGCATTAAAAAGAATCATGTTTACCTTTATTGTGCAAAAAACTCTCTTAAAATTTTGATTTATATTTGTCTTTTTGAGTTTTTGTTTTAGTTGCTTATAATTAATATAAAAGGCTTTTATAGGTAAAACAGTGTTTTACCTCCATGTACTGCTTTTTTACAACTGTAAATGCTGTTAAAAATGTTCTGTGTAGATTTCATGATGTGGATGACTGATTTACAGTGTTGGGCAAGTTACTTTGAAAAAGTAATTAATTATAGTTACTAGTTACTTCTTCAAAAAAGTAACTGAGTTAGTAACTGAGTTACAATATTCTAAAACTAATTAATTACTTGAAAAGTAACTTTTGTGTTACTTAAAAAAAAAACGTTTAACCCCCTGGGGTCCAGGGTATAATTGGCCATTTTTAACTACTTTTGATTTTCCCTCCACAGTTCACCTTTAAAAACTATTTACTTTGCCTTGTTTGGTATCATCCTTTTCAGCACAACCTCACGTGTCTGAATTTACAGTTATGTTTTTATTTTGACATACTGTATTAACACAATTGATCTAAAATCAGACAAAAAACATGAAATCAGAGTAGAAAAACATATTTTTTTACTGTAACAACCACAAACATGTTTAATGAATCATATTTCATAACTTTAAAAGCAAATATAAATTGTCAATTTTAAAATCCTATGCACAAGTTTTGCAAACAACAAAGTTATTTGCATCCATTTACCTTTTACCTTGATTTTTTAAATAACCATTTCAAACTATTTGCAGAACAATCAGCTGTTCTGCATTCAATAAGATGCCACACAAATTATTTGTGCCACTCCAAAAAAATAATTTCTGTCCATTATAAAGGAGAACATCACAGCCTGATACCTGCAGGTCTGACAGCAGCAGGTGTATCACTCCTTTTTCTACCTGGAGACAGCAGTCGCCTCATTGTTCTGACAAACAACACAAAACTATCCAAAACACTACACACTAACTACACAAGACTTCTATCCTTCTCTCTCTCTCTCGCCGTCATTCCTAAAACTTCCCCTGTTTTTTTTGTTTTGTTTTGTTTTTTGCTCATAAGCAGAGAGTGCTTGCTAGCGCTGTCTTTAGTTAGTAAACGTGACGAAACTATTGAGGAAAAAACGCTGTGTATATATTGTTTATCATGACTCTGGTTTTACGTGGCCTATTAACACAGTTTAAAAACTGGTATAAATCACCTTGTTGCTTTGTCATCTTGAAGTGGTCATGTGATTGGCTTACCATGACTACTATAAATACTCCTCAGTCAAACAGCAGCACTCATGCGATTGTTTTGCCCCCTGAGCTCCAGGTGTTGTGCTAGACAGTGATCGTGATTACCATCTGCGGGAGCGCGCAGCTGCTTGAAGCTGTAGCATCCAGGTTACTTACGTAGTCAGCTACTTCCGTGCAACTGATATAAGATGCGGTAAGCTGAACACAGCTTCAACCGTCTGTTTGTTGAAAAATAGTAATGGACCGCGTTTTCTTGTTAGTAACTGTAACGGCGTTGTAACGATAGGAATAGTAATTAGTTAGATTACTCGTTACTGAAAAAAGTAACGCCGTTAGTAACGTCGTTACTTGTAACGCCGTTATTCCCATCACTGCTGATTTATAATAAATTACATAATGTCATATATCTATATATCTATATATATACATCTATATATATAGTTTGTGTTAAAATGTCTTTATTTGAAATGTACATGTGTAAAGTGTTAGAGCTAGTGTCTCGTGAGAATACCCTTAACAAGAATACACGAGACTTTTCATGGACTGCGAGGGAGCAGATGTCTCTCATGAAGTTAAGCTAAAAAAAGTTTTTAAGCTAAACGTTTTCTAAAAGAAAAAGGACTTAAGGACCTCTTTTCAGGACAAGCAGTCAACAAGGTATTTCTTGTTTGAGGTTTGTTTTTATCATTCACAGTGGACATAGATGGCTTCTTTTACTCCTCTTTCCATCTATGTCCACTGTGAATCATATGAGAACCAGAAGCAAAACACAGCTGACACTAATTAAAAAGACGAAACCAGGGAGTATGTGTGAAAAAAAAACCCCCATTATGTACCCTTATGTAAGCACATAGAAAAAAGTGTTTGCATAAGCAGGTGTGAATGGAAGAATGGAACAAGTTGTATAAAGTGCCTCAAGTGCTTCAGGAGAGTACTCAAAGGTAGAATAAAAAGGTGCCATATAAAAAACAGTCCATTTGCCATTAAAGTAATTTGAATGAGTATTTTGGATTGTACGTAACAAAGTTTCTTAGTACAATGTGTATCTGAACATGAGAAAATAATAGTGGCTGTGACTAATTCCCATAGCTCCCAGAGCTCTGGGCTGAAATAGTAACCTATGGACACACTCTTTTAAGAGGCGTGATAGGTTGATCAAATTACAAGATGTTTGAGTAACAAATTTGTGTTCCCACAAGGTGGAAATTTCCATCTGAGACTGCTAATGGAGTTAGAGGAAAAACCAGAAAGTAAAAGAGATAAAAGTGAAGAAAAAAATTGGTTGAAAATCCCCTGGAAGCATTAGAGAAAAAAAGGATTATGAAAAGACAGATTTATCATCTCAGAAAAATTGTTTTTGTATCCTTCCTTAGAGCCTCGGTGTGTTGGAGCATTTTTTGATGTATCAAACTTTGCTATCCACTGTTTTCTTATTAGTTTCCTTTTTGCACCATGGGAGAACTAAGTGCTAAGTACTGCGCTGACATGTCTTATCTGTCCAGAAAAGTGTGACAAAAGCACAACTCTACCAGGACTGAAAAACAAATAAGAGCAGTACTTAGCACATTCAACCAACATTATGAACTATATAATGTCACCAGTCTTATTATGTCCAGTGTTTATTTTGTTTTATATTAAATCTTTTTTTCTGATGTGTCTTAGACAAATACTGGTAAAGTTGGAAGAGTGAATACCAAATCTGGGCAACAGTTCAGTTCAATTCAATTCAGTTTTATTTAAAAAGCCTCAAATTAAAACAACAGATTGCATCAAGATGCTTTATATTGTAAGATAAAGACCCTACAATAATACAAATAAAAAAGAGAAACCACAACAATCATTGACCCCCCACCCACATAGCAAAATTGGTATGGCCCACACAGTGTGATTACACATGGCCCACATTCTGCAAAGAATGACGGCCCTTTGGTGGCCCAGATCTGGTTTGCCAGAGGTGGCCCACACATGGACCAGCACAAGGCCAGTTGCAGACACACTGGTGGTCCTGTGCTGGCCCAGAACAGTTTCAGCTCTGGCTGCGGATGTCAGCCTTAATCAATAACAAGATGTGCGAGAACATAATAGTGCAAAAGTAACATGACGAAACTCTGTTCAGACACTGAATGGACTGATTCTTATATAGCGCTTTTCTACTCTCCCGGATTACTCAAAGTGCTCTATACAACATGTCACATTCACCCAATTACACACATGTGGCCCACATCTGGTTTACATACACCCTGCCATGACACCAGTCAGTCAGAAGTGCCAGCTTGACGCTGGATATGGGCCAGACCTGTTTTCTATGAGCCTGGGCCACATAAACCAAACCACAATTGGGCCAGATGTGGCATGCCATCACATAAACAGTGCCGTCTGCGCCAGGTCTGGCCCATATCTGGATGACATACCACTTACCATGCCAGAAGTCAGCCAGCAGTGCCGGCTTGACACCAGATCTGGGCCAGACCTGTCTGTTATGTGGGTATGAGCAAGAGCTTTGGCTACAGTGGGAAGAAAAAAGTTCCTTTTCACAGGAAGAAACTTCCAACAGAACCAGACTCAGGGAGGGGCAGTCATCTGACATGACCAGTCAAGCTGAGTGGATGAAGACAGGATAATGACCATAATGCTCTCTTCTGTCTGTTTTGTTTCTCATTACCGTTGTTAACGCACTGACAGTGCCCATTCCATCTGAAAACAGTTCTGTTGTTTGTTTTATATTTGGAAATGTGATATACTTGTGTAATCAATGAATGATCAAAAGATAGGAGTGGAAAATGTTCAGATTTGGCTCTTGTCTGTGCCAAGCTTACCTGGCTAAACGTGAGGTTTAGTGGTATTATGTTTTGTCTCCTTATAATCTTTTAATACAGGATATACTCAACAGTACAAAGAAGGAATTTTCCAACTGTATCCCTTTTGCATTGTTTTTTCATTTGGGGGAATAATGACAATAGTCTTCTTTTATTCAATCAAGCCCATAGTTTTTTTTTAAACAGACTTCTTTTATGGTAAAACCCAAGATGAAATTAAGCATTAGTAATACTGAACTTGCATAAGATTTTTTTTTGATGTCATCAAAATGTAAAACCGATCAGCTTAGCATTCCAACCTTGAGAACAATGAGAACAATCTGGGTGAGCATGTTCCAAAATGTAAAAAATAATACTTGCAAACTTACTTAAGGAAATATTTTGTCTGTAATTTCACAGAATATAATTAAATTACATGTATTACATGTAACATCAATTAATTAGAAGTGATTTTTATTTCTTTGTAAACAGACATTTGTAGTAGCATTTGCTTCAAGACACAACCTTTACCATACAGTGACAAATCAATTGTCTGGTATAGTTTTTGGAAAATTATTTAACCCTTATCTAACTTTAAAAAAACAAAACAAAAACATATCATATAACTTACTTAATTCTGTTTGGTGAAGCCTCTTTGATTGCCATGCTAAAAAAATATACCTAACTTTGAAATTTTAGCCAAACAGTCTAAATTTCTAGCATTCCCCTTTCTCTTGCTTCCTCCTGATTTCTTGTGAGAAAGCTACATGAAGACATTACCACTTAAAGACACATCAATATCCTGTGTATTTTTTTAGTCAAACAGATAAAAACCAAGTGTTAGAGGTGCTTCAGTCATGTTAACTTCTGTGCATGTTTCAGAAAGATATATGGACTCTGACAAAGAGATAATCTGTGACCATAACTTGTGTCTATAAATGATTCTTTGCTGGTTATTCTTAATCTAAAATGTCATGCAGAATGTGGTGCACTGTATTATTGTTTGACCTCTTTGCAAAGACAAAGCTAAACAATGTACACGTTGTTCAAAGGATCCCGAAAACACGTAATGCGTGATATTTTTAGTATGCACAAAAAGTTTTGAATGTAAGCAGACCCCCGACTCAAGTGGTTAATGGACTATTCAATTCAATTCAATTCAATTTTATTTGTATAGCGCCAAATCACAACAAAAGTCGCCTCAAGGCGCTTTATATTGTACAGTAGATAGCACAATAATAAATACAGAGAAAAACCCAACAATCATATGACCCCCTATGAGCAAGCACTTTGGCGACAGTGGGAAGGAAAAACTCCCTTTTAACAGGAAGAAACCTCCGGCAGAACCAGGCTCAGGGAGGGGCGGCCATCTGCTGCGACCGGTTGGGGTGAAAGAAGGAAAACAGGATGAAAGACATGCTGTGGAAGAGAGACAGAGATTAATAACAGATATGATTCGATGCAGAGAGGTCTATTAGCACATAGTGAGTGAGAAAGGTGACTGGAAGGGAAAAACTCAATGCATCATGGGAATCCCCGGCAGCCTACGTCTATTGCAGCATAACTAAGGGAGGATTCAGGGTCACCTGGTCCAGCCCTAACTATATGCTTTAGCAAAAAGGAAAGTTTTAAGCCTAATCTTGAAAGTAGAGATAGTGTCTGTCTCCCGAATCCAAACTGGAAGTTGGTTCCACAGAAGAGGGGCCTGAAAACTGAAGGCTCTGCCTCCCATTCTACTTTTAAATACTCTAGGAACAACAAGTAGGCCTGCAGTGCAAGAGCGAAGTGCTCTAATAGGGTGATATGGTACTACAAGGTCATTAAGATAAGATGGGGCCTGATTATTTAAGACCTTGTATGTGAGGAGCAGGATTTTGAATTTGACTACAATAAATAAATTTGTGAAACACTTGAGATTCTGAGATTCTGATTGAGGCAGCTGAGTGTTGCAGCTTTAAAAGGATGCGCTCATGCACACACTGACTCATAAGCAACACACATATGATCTCGGGATTCTTTGGCAACAAAATACAGAGGTTTACATCAGATATTTTGATGTATCAAAACTACAAACTAACATTGTTCCCTTCGATGAATAGAACAAGTCATAATTTCTAACACAGGTTGGAACATGCTTAATCCAACAAAAGCTTAAAGAAGGCACATCATCATTGTATGTCGTGAAAATGGGCAGTGAGCACTCAAAATGTCTCAAAACACGCCCAGAAACTGGATGTACGAAAAAAAAACAAAACCTAAAAAACAGTAGCTTCAGGATTTATTGGAATCACCGTCATAGATGATATCAGAGTTGCTAACCCATTCACAATACTTCATATGGGTAGTAATAATTCAGAATCGATATTAAAAGCTGGTTGGATACATAACAATGTGTAAGATCACCAAAAGAATCTACAGTGCTGATGGGAGTGCCTGCACTGGACAATTGAACAATGGAAGAAGGTGGCTTGAGCTGATGAATTAGGTTTTGCTTCTATTATGCCCAAGGCAGGGTAGGTCAATAATCTCCTAGGAACATATGTCAGCAGGATGCAAACTGTCTAAGGCAGGGTGATGTTTGTTTAATGTTCTGCTCATGCCATTGTTACTTTGACATATAACACCTGCAAACTGTATTGCAGTTCAGCCTGTTGATTTGTCCTTCAAGTTCCCCCCACATTCAATAAAGCCCAATCCATGGAGAATAAATCTCACAACTTAGCGGGCTTAAAGGATCTGATGCTACAGTAATAAGTAGTGGTTGATGCCATAGGCCACCATTACAGACTGTGGAGTTAATCACATCATGAGAAGCTTTTAAGGCCATCCTCATCAATTCTGCCCGCTGGAGAAAACTGAGAAGCTGCGTGTGTTACTACTACATCCAATGCTACTTCATAACAGTTTTTTCTTTTTTTTTACCTAAATTAACAGAGAATATTATGTTGTCTTTAGTATCATTAACTGTGTCCAAATAAAAACATTAAAAACCTCTAAAACTCATCCAGTTTTAGAAGAAGAGTATTTTTTACTGAGAAGTTCTGGGCATTTATGAAATTCTGAATGCAATGCATAACAGTGAACTGAATGGCTTTGATTAGACTTGGCAGAAGAATGAATCTATTACCAGCAGGCTACTGTGGTTCCTGGTTACAAGTATGCAGGAAAGATCAGCATCATATGTGTTCACTAAAAACTGGTTTGAGGAAATTTGAAAAACTGAAAAAACATTCCATTTAAATGACAGCAACGACTCTCAATCAGATGCTGCTGTCTTCCTGTTACTGAATTGGATGGGTGATAGCACACTCTGGTTAGTTGCAATGTTTGTCATTTAATTAAAACAAAAATGCCGTAATTGAAGTTCCAAAACTCAAAAACAAAAGTTGACACCTCGACTCACCTGTCATGCATTCACACCTTTCAACTTTCAACAGAAACGCAAAAGAAGAAAAAAAAGAAATCAAATTTCATGCAGGTCAACATAGGGAAGCATAAATGCTCATGAATGCTGGAAAGCATACTGTCTGGAATTGGCTATTGGATTTCTAGGAACAATTCTACTGAGGGAAACACTAATAGGTTGTTTTAGCAATCAGTTGCTTTAATCCTCTTATTAATCATGAATCCACACAAAGCGGTTTTTGAAATGATCGACATGGGCGGTTGTCCAGGATGGCATCGTGGTGAGTGCGGCATCGGCAAAAAAAAGTTGCTCCCACCCATGCTGACCCGACATCATGCCAGCTCCATTTGCGAAGTGCACCTGCTGCTTGCCACACAGGGAGGAAAGGGCAGGGCGGCGGGGGATTCTCTGGCTGGCTGGAGCGGCACTTAATAACCAGCAAACCAACAAACTAGGGCTGTCAATGTTAACGCCATCATCCCAATAACGCGATTAAATATGTTACCGCAATTAATCCATCTGGAGCGCAGAATGACTCAGACTCCCTGAAACGTCTCTGCCAACGCATTTCGAGCAGTTTTGTCCAAAGTTTGTCAATTCTGCGCTCCAGATTGCGTTACAAATTTTAATCGCGTTAATGCTGACAACAAACAAACGCAAAAACTGAAGACATTATGATGTAGAATTTGCACTGATGTGTTTTCTACATTCTATCACACACATATACACAAAAAGTGAGCGCGAGGGCCCTCAGTGCGCCTGCTTGCTGCTGCTGAAGTCTCACACACAACCAGTTGAAAGGGGAGCGGGCGGGCTGCTTCCAAATGGTGCACATTTCATTCAAACCCGTTATGTATTAATTATTTCTCCTGAGTTGTGTGAAATCCCCCCCCCCCAAAAAAATATATATATACAAGGTGTTGTCTATTAGTCTGTTCGTTTATGTTGTGGGGTTGGGTGTTGATACTGAAGTGCAAAACTACTGATGGAAGATGGACGAGAAAACATCGAAGCCATCAAGTCCCCAGTTTAGAAAAAAAGAGAAAAGAAGAGAAGAAACGAGCAAAAGATACAGGTAAGCAGACGTGTCTTTGGATAATATCAGGTATTATGTATCCTGAAAAAAGATAACATTCATTAGTAGCGATTGGGAAAACTTCTGTTTACCTGTGTTAGAATCTTGGTTATAATGATGTAGCTTATTGAATCTTTTGGACTGTATTTGAAAAAAATATTATTGTGATCATTTTGACATTGAAGTCAAAAATGTATTTTAAGAAAAAAAGTTTGCTATACCCTTTACAAAATGCCTTGTTTATACTGATCAGCCGTCTTGTTATAAAACATGCATCCTCTTTATTGCACGAGGCTGTAATCATAACCATAAGTTGTGTGGGGGGTTTTTTTTTCGTCTGACCAAAATGCATCTTTCTTCATCTTTTAAACGTCCTTATAATGACACCCACAATTTGTTAATATACTAAAAATATTTCTATTCTTGTTACGAAAACCGATTCTGAAGTATGATTTCATAATTCGGCAGTTTGTCTTGAAATAACGAGTGTAATCTATACATCTTGACTTTTTTCTCAAAATAAAATTACGACTTTAATCTCGAAATTTCGACTTTATTCTCAAAAAGGTCGATAATACATATATATATATATATATTTTTTTTTTTTTATTAAAGTCGCCGTAATACTCCGTCGTACTTCCTCGAAATTATTGCGGAGAGATAAAGACCTACTCACGTGTCACATGGAGGCGGTGTCGGGCCAGCTGCAGGATGCACTGAGGAAATAAAAAGAGGGCAGGTGAGGTGAGCTGCCTGTGACAACAGGCTGAACGGAGGCACAGGTTCTTCAAAGGTAAGACACTGTGCTGCTCAGATGAAGTGGACAAAAGGAAAAATTAGGCTACAGTCAGAAACCTGCATTTGTTGGATTCTTTCCTCTATTAACAGCAAACTGCAGCACTTCAAATAACATTAGTTCATTTTTTAGAATTTAATCGTCAAAGTTTATATATAGGTAAGTTTGTCACTCCATATAGTAACCTGTTAATCAATGAATTCATTCATTCATGCAGAATCAGAATACTTTATTAATAAATTAATTATAAATTAATTATTCTTAATTATTAATTATTCTTTTCTGTGCTGTCCATTTTTTTCTGATTATTTTGATTTAATTGAATTTATTATTTTCTAAATATATGCGATTTCAAACAATGTGGCTTTTTGGTCGTTTCAGATGAAGTGGTTTAAAGTTGTTGCCCTTGTTGTGTGCGCCTTCGTACCCGCCGCTCACTCCCAATCAATAGGTGTGTACTCCCCCCCCCCCCCCCTCCGATATTTTGAATTTACTGTTACACTGAATTTCTGCTTATGTGAATCTAAATCTTCTGTTTTTCACCCCCTTCTTTTTTTGTCATCCAGCCTGGTGTTATCACCTCCCATCCTGCAGTAAGTACCCAATATCTCCATTATCTATTATATGTTGCCCACTGGGTGACCTCTCTCCGGTGACTTTACGTGTTCTTTCTGCTCATAGATGACACAACCTGGTCAACAATTGTCCCCCAGTATTGCAACGGCACCCGACAGTCACCCATTGACATCGTCTCAGCATCTGCCACACCGAACGACAACCTGAGTGAATTCACTTTTGTGAAGTATGACGACACCTCATCAATGACATCAATAAAAAATACTGGCAACACAGGTGAGCACCGGGAGTATGACTTAGTGGCTACAAAAGTGTGTTGTCATGGGGTTTCTGTAACCTTTGTGTCTCACTTGGATTTTAGCGCACTCATCTTTTCTACAATTAAACGCACTGGCTTTGCACCTGAGTATTTTAGGTTAGGTGTAACGTTATCGTGTTTTTGTTTTTCCACCTTCTTCCAGTCAAAGTGACCCTTAAGAGCGGAGTTAAGATTTCAGGAGGGGACCTGTCCGAGCAATATGACAGCCTGCAGTTCCACTTGCACTGGGGCGACGGCTCCTCTGTCCCCGGCTCAGAGCATACAGTGGATGGAAAGCGCTATCCTATGGAGGTACAGATATTTTTTTCCCCAGTTATTTTGGTGATGCTGGTGTATTTCTTTGATATATTAATTTTAAATCTGTAAAAATAACAACCCCCCCCCCCCCAAAAAAAAAACAACAAAAATAAACAAGCAAACTTCATTTTCGCAGCTGCATATTGTAAACAGGAAGTCATCCTACAATGGGAATACAAGTCTAGCCCTTAATGACTCCACCGGATTTGCAGCGCTTGGTTTCTTTATCGAGGTGAGAGAAGCAGCGCACGAGATGACATAATGCTTACTGTGTTGTTCGGTATTGAGACGTCACTCGATTTCTTTTTTGGGGGGGGGAATTCTCTTTCCTCGTCTGTGATGGGGAATGCAATACCCCCTTCTTTTTATTCCAGGTAATGTCAGGCAACTCAACTGGTCAGCCGGAAAGCTGGCGCAATTTGACCTCTTACTTGGCCAACATCACAGAAAAAGGTGACATTTTTTTGTGGAAAAACTCCTCTCCTGTTTCTGACTCTAAATTGTGTCACCCATAGTTCCTTCATGTAGGTCTTGTTTCTGTCCTCAGGTCAGAACGTTTCCATTGCAGCCGGGTTTTCCCTGGACGACCTGCTCGTCGGTGTGGATCGCACTAAGTATTACCGCTACCTTGGATCCTTGACGACCCCCGCTTGTTATGAGGCGGTGGTCTGGACCGTTTTTAAGGACCCGATTAAAGTCAGCAAAGATCTGGTAGGTTTATTTTATTTCTTCCTTGTGTATGCTAATTGTCACTGTTGCAAGCACAGATGCACCGTTAGTGGTTCATACAGCTAACTGGAAACAAAATATGTCTCATGACCAGATTGACCTCTTCAGCACCACACTGCACTTCAATGACAGGACATCACAAATCATGAAAAACGTCTACAGAAGCCTGCAGCCTGCACAGCAAGTCTGGACTCAGAGCATCAAGGCCTCAGCCTCCACAACCTGCTTCTCCCTGAGCCTGCTACTTCTCAGTCTTGCACTGGGCTGGAGTTGGAGCTAAAATAGAAAGAGGACGTCATCAACAACTTTGCTGATCAACCCGTTACCTCACTTCAGCACATGCGTTCTTTTCCCATTTAACTAAAACTGACCTTGCTGATTTCTAATGTAGTTCTTTGTGTTTGACATAATCACGAAAAGTGTAAAAAAACAACTTATTAAGGTGAAGGCTACTTCTGCTCCCATCTTATCTCTCTTGATTATGGCTACCTGTGACCAAGCTTTTGCCTGTTGTCAGATTTGAGTCTGTATGATGAATGCACCTCGTGCATGCAATGTTCACTTTAAGCAAAGACACTGACATGTTTTCATTTTGCAAAGCCAAATGGTCTGACCAATTGAATCATGTTCCATGCCAGAGCTACATGTGGGTGACAAAGGGATGCACCTGCACTATTTACAGTGTACTTCTGGTGGTTATGAAATCCAGCATTATAAGAATGTGTCATTATCTGGTGACATGTTACGATATGCCTTGATGTTGGCACATGCACCTAGTTTAGTTTACCAAGCGGTGATTGAAGGATATGGTGATTTTTTTGTAAAATAAAACTTTTGCCTCCATCATTGCAGCTACTGCTGCAGTTGAAATGCACTGGTAGCTAAAACCACAAAATGGAAAAAGAAAACATGCTGTTTCATTTATGAAGTTCATAGATATGAAAGATTTGTGTCTTACTTTCTTAGATGAACCAAATTATTTGTCATTGATACACATTGCTTATGCCCTTAATACTGTACTGTACTGCATGAACATGAAGAAAACTGTGGCTTTCCTGGTCTTAATAAATGGCAATTAAAATTATTTGTGACTGATTCTGCAGTTTTACTGTCTTTTTTAATTCTCGGAAGTTTCTTAGAAACATTGAAATGATACATAGCTGGGTGGAGTCCTTATCTGCATTTGTTACACTTAACTAGGACAAACTGTCTGAGCTTTTGAGAGCTTTCTATTCTAGTTCACAAAAAGTCCCTAAACAATGTACTTTAACACAAAAGTCCCCAGTTTTATTCTCTGGTGGTTTAAAACCTGTGAAGCTGCCAATGTTTTGTTCACACTATTTTTAACCTTACATAACCCATGCCATTTACTAACAATGCAGAGTAAACAGACCTGTTTAAACTTAATCCGTCTAAAGAATTTGGCTGTTTTTTTAACCAAATGTGTAATGGTTAACCATCAATGAAGTTGAAGATAAGGTGAAGGTCTTTGAAGTAAGTGTGCACAATGGCTCCTATCAGAATTGCAGTTAATTTGATTTTAACTAAATTAAACATATTTCATTGAAAAAAAAAAACTTTCAGAAAAAGTTTCTGTACTTGGTCTCCTACATCTTGTCCCTATCATCTTGCAGTTGTGTGTCCAACATTCTTGTTCCTTTTTCCCATCTTCTGTCTCCAGGCTTTTAGAATTTACCAGAACAGAGGTTTGATTACAGTCTACCATGGAGAGCACAAGAGTCCAAATGACTTTGACACTGTCCTGCTGAAAACACTTGTGTGAGGTACATATAAGCAGACCATAATTTTACAACATAACAGCAACATTAACTTTTTATTCTTATTTTGATTTTTGTCACATTTGTATTTTATAGCAAGTAAGCAGCATGAATTAGTTGAGCCCAACCCTTATAGTGATCAGCATGGAACAGGGTTGACATTGCCAAGAGTGAACTCTTCGATGGCGACATTCAGTGGAGGGTGAGGAAGGGAAATGATGCCACACAGATGTTACACTGAAAGAAAAACTAATAATAACATATATGGCATAAAAATATTGACCTGTCTCAAAACATGATCTTACCTTCCTCCAATTAAACAGTATGACAGATGCCCTGATCAATTACAAGCCCCAAGTTTGTTCGGCTTTTCACTGAGAACGGTTTGAACATTGTGGACTACCTAACTTATGGCAAGCTGGAAACCCTCTATCACTCTGTGCCAGGTGGAACCTTGCTCTATCAGCTACTACAGCACTGCTAGAGGGAAAATATGGCATCTGCACAACCATCATCAGAACAACAGAGTTTATCCTTAAAAATGGCAGCAGATAACAATCAGAGCAGACCAAGGAGGGAGTGAAGCCATGAAGGTATTCTGAACTTTTTAGAAGAAACAGATAATGTACTTGTGGTGGCAGCATGTCTTTTTTATAGGTGACCTGTGTTAGTCATACCTGGCGGTATGAGTGGGGTTAAATATTGAAGAGTGGACATAGAGCGCTTGAGGGTCCTTTTCTGCTGCAAGCTTGCACATACGCTTGTCTCTGGGTCAGAGAGTCTGAACAAGATATCCTTAACCAGACCTTAGAATCAGTAGAAGAACAATGGATATTAACATTATCAAGGCTAGGCAGGGGTTGTTTTTCTTTTCTGTCTCTCACAAAAGAGGGAGCAGATACGAGGCGAAGTCGAAGAAGTAAGTGGACGTGAATGGAGAGAGGATTCATAAGGAGACAGCAGGACTGCCACGTTGCCTCTGGAAAAAGATAGCCATAATAAACTTTGTTATTGTCACAGTATAAAAACTGTAAGCCTGTTTCAGGGTTATCCTTTTGGTCAAACAGATGCTTAATCTCACACAAAGATCCAGCGCTGAAACTTGTATTTTCAACTGCCAAAGCAACTTAAATCTTTTTAAACCACAGATATTTCTCCTGAATTCCTTCTGAAAACTTTGAATATGACACTTGATAATAGGTATTTTTAATAGGTATAGGTATTTTTATTTATTTTTTAATAAATAAAAATGATAATATTTTGACCCCCTGCTGAATTTATAAATTTGCTCATTTCCCTCAAAAATGAAAAGTTACTCATTTTTCCAGTAATGTCATTTTAATGGAAATAAACAGACAATAACATAGAAGATATAAACTGATGTGCATGTCTTTTGATTGAAGTAAGTATTTGATCCAGTCAGACGCTGTCTGTGTGCACGCATGGCGTGTAGATTATAACCAGTCAATCACAGTATGTGTATAAAGCACACCTGTCCACAGAATTCACCTCCATGGGCTCTCCAAAGACAAGACACATTATGATTTGAGGCTGTTTGGGGGCTGTAAATGACATCCAGCCGACCACAAACTTCATGAGGGTGGCCCAGACATCCTCCAGTGACCCCTGTGCTCTTGGTGCCACCTTAGGATTTGCCATAGAATACCAGGATGGTTGTTTCACTGCTGGCTCCCTGCTTTTTCACAGATGAGATCAGGTTAACCCTGAGCACATGTGACAGACATAAAAGGGTCTTGAGAAGCCGTTGAGAATGTTATGCTGCCTGTAACATTGTTCAGGATGACCAGTTTGGTGGTGGGTCAGTGATGGTCTAGGGAGGCATATCCATGGAGGGATGCACAGACCTCAGATGTTGCATTGGTGCAGTGGGTAATATGGTGAGTATAAGCAGGCAGTTCCTGTAGGACAACGAAGGAATTGATACCACTGACTGGTCCCATGCTAACCTAGAATCCTTAGGACACCATCCTAGGAGGATGCCCTGATATTATGTTTCTCTTGCTTTTCGCCTACGTCCTGTTGGTGGATTTCAAGCCTCCACCACCCTCAGGTCCAGCTGTTACTGAGTATGTTTTGTACTGGGTATTCACCCTTGTTTGTGAGGCGATCCAACAGGTCGGTGTAGAGAGACATTTTACTTAGAACTTTATTCACCATAATGTTTATGTGTATAAAATGTCAAGTGAACAACTGAATGTAATAATATGCACCTAATTCAAATCTTTTATTTAATTGCTCATGGTGGAAAGACAATATCTCTAAAGTGCCATTTTAATACAGTGGTTAACGTGGATGTGTGGAAGACATGTGACCTCACTGCCATCCACATGTTCTTTATTGGACAAGAAATAAAGATGATATATTAATCCTGGATTGTCTGTGAAAAACTTTCCACAACACTACAAACAGTTTATAGTTTGTCATTGCAACATTGCAACATTTATTACAGCACTGTAGTTGTTTTGAGGCACTTTTGGCTGTCTTGTCTGTGTGTGATAAATAATTTTCTTAATACTTATATTCAAAACATTTCCTCAATTAACAACCAAATGTCACAGGTTAATTTACTGTTTGCCACCAGGTGGTGCTGCTACCACAGTGATTAAGTGATACTATGCTTGCGTTTCAGAATGTTCCACCCGTCACATGAATTTGGCCGGGACTACATGGTTTTCACCCTTTGCCTTCGTGTTTGTCCAGTTTGCATGAAAATAAGAACATTTCTATGACATTGAAATCAGTTAAAAATATTAGTACAGCTTTTTAAAATTCACCACAGCAATTAGAAATTGAGCCGTTATCATAACTCTAACTCCTTTTTTAAAAACCTTTTTTCTTTTATCTCTATTTTGTGACAGTGGGCCAGGAGCTAATCTGCTCAGACAATATGACTTTGAGAGCGGTGAAGAGCCGTGTAGAAATCAGGATTGGCTGGTAGTGATTCTGCTAGTCGTATATCTCCTGGTCACCAACATCCTGCTCATCAACCTGCTCATTGCCATGTTTAGGTAAAGAACCAGTCTGCCATTATGTTTCTCGGCATTAGCATACTGATTGATTTTATTTGACTCAGTGGCTCTGATCTGCTTGTGTCCACACAGCTACACTTTCTCTGAAGTGCAGGAACACAGTGACATCTACTGGAAGTTCCAGCGTTACAACCTGATTGTTGAGTACCACTCCCGTCCTTCTTTGGCTCCTCCTTTCATTATCCTCTCACACATCAACCTCTTTATCAAGAGTCGGTGATGCATGCTCAATCATCCAGGTAAGTAAATCTCCAAAAGTTGATTCTGTTCATCTGGACGTAGCGTTTTGTGGGAGAAACGTTTCGTCACTCATCCAAGTGACTTCTTCAGTCTCAGCTGACTGCAGGTTTCCCAATCTTATAAACAGTACATTTGCATAATGACTGAAACCAGACTCGTTATCAAGAGGATCATCCACAAAGTGCCCTCTGTAAAGACCCACCACTTTGCTTTATTACTTTAAAGTAATAAGTGATGAGTGATGAGTAATAAGTGAGAAAGCCACAGTTGAATGAAAATGTATAGCTCTGGTTGTTATTTGTAAGTGACTCATTTTGTATTTTTAAGTAGTGGATCCCATGTTGTCCAAAGACATGCAGTTTGAGGGGATAGGTTAATTGGATAATCCATGGTATGCTTAAATGTCTGACTAAAAGCAGAGAGTCTGAACACAGACTACAGGCTCAGTTAAAACAGAAGCATTAATCTGAAGCTCTCACTTTGTGATTACATACCCTTTTACTCATTCTCTATACATATGTAGAATTGATGTAAAAGAGTATGTCTGCACATTCAAACTATTTTATATAGATTTTAAAGCACTACATAGCTTTTGTTACAGCATAACGACAGAAAGGTGGAACATGGGGAAAACGCCTACTATACAGCAGAAAGACAGTTTTAGTTGTGTTTATGTAAAGTTGTTTGTTGATTGTGGTCAGAGATAATGTGGGTTATGCTAAGTAATGCTAACTTTATAAAAAGCAGCCAATGGGTTTGGTTGTGTATCAGTTAAAATGTTTTTAAGTGACACATTGTAGTCTTGAAAAGTGAGTTTTAGCAGGGCTGGAAGGTGAATGTTGGTCACTAGATGGAGCCAGGCTAGCTGTTTTATCTGCTTTCAGTCTTTATACGAAGCTAAGCTGTGCTGGCCTCATGTGTGTCTCTGATGATGCAGTTTCTTTATTCAACATAATTGTTTCCATTGCAAGACAAAAAAAAACCCAAACAAAAAACATTTAGCTTAAAACAATCTGTACTCTCTGAACTTCCCAATCATTAAAAAAATTACTTTGTGTTTATGCTCATGCTTATGTTTAGTATTTATTTAACAGCAAATCACCTGTTTTGGCTTTTGTTATAGACACAAAAAAACACATGTAATGAACAGAAAACTTAAACACGTATATTTAAACACGCACTGCGGAAGTGCGTGCACTTCTGAGGACCCGAGACTCTGCCTTCAAAGCGGGTGATAAGGTGGCGCTTAGTAGAGCTAGGGCCGAACTTTCTCGGGCCATCAGAGAGGCGAAGTGTGCACACGCCCAGAGAATCCACAACCACTTCAAGGACAGCGGCGACACACGGCGCATGTGGCAGGGCTTACAAGCCATCACTAACTACAGGACGACATCACCTGCCTGTGATGGTGACGGCTCCCTCCCAGATGCGCTGAACAACTTCTACGCTCGGTTCGACACGCAGAACGACAGGCAGAACGACAGGCAGAACGACGTGGCGGCGAGGAAGTCCACCCCTCCTCCGAACGACCAGGTGCTGTGTCTCACTACAGCTGAGGTGAGGAAAACTCTACGCAGAGTCAACCCACGTAAAGCTGCTGGACCAGACAACATCCCAGGCAGAGTGCTCAGAGAATGTGCTGAACAGCTGGCAGATGTTCTCACCGACATCTTCAACATCTCTCTGAGCAGTGCCGTCGTTCCCACGTGCTTCAAGGCCACCACCATCGTCCCCGTGCCCAAGAAGTCTTCTGTGTCCTGTCTCAACGACTACCGTCCTGTTGCACTTACACCCACCATCATGAAGTGCTTCGAGCGGCTCGTCATGAGACACATCAAGACCCTGCTGCCCCCCTCACTGGACCCACTGCAATTTGCATACCGCCATAACCGCTCAACGGATGACGCCATCTCCACTGCACTCCATCTTGCCCTTCTCAGATGGAGCAGTACTCAACAGTCCTGAACTGATGTGGATACTTTAGCACAAGGAAGCACATTCAAACCTCCTTGTTCACCACCTGCATTACAAGGTACTTCCCAGAAACTATGAAATCAGTTATGCTTACAAAACAAACTGCATGTTGAAAAAGTCACACTGCTTTCACTCAGGTTTATTTACTGCCTTATTTAAAAAAAAATATTCATTGCTTTTCCCTGGAGGCCTTTTCCCCTCTCACTCATCTTTCTACCTGTTCTTTGTCCTTCTGCACAGATGTGTTCCCCTCGTCTTCCAGATCAACTTGATTTCAGCCTTAAATAAAGGAGGACACCTTCAATTCACTCAAAGTGAATTAGGAGGCAAAAAAGAAAGACACGTTCTCATTTCACATCTTCCACCACCATCATGACCTTCAGTGAACTGTTACGTTAGATAATAAACACTGATAAATTGAAAAAGAAAAAAATATGGCACACAGACAGTGCCAGATACTGCAAAATATTTATGATGTGACTGTATACACACATTATGTAAGTGAACAAATTAAATGACATTTTTTTCACTTTATTTTTAAGAGGTCCAACTGATTTTTTTGCATTGCAGTCTGATTTTCTGTCATGGTGTCTATCAGGAGTTATATTAAGAGCACATTAATACTTTTTGCGTTCCATTACATTGCATAATGTGCCATATTTGTACGTCTGTAATATAGTTCTTTTAAATAAAGTTTTCAGGCAGTATAATGAATTGAATTTTACTATGAGTACAGAAGAATTTGTTGCTGAGAGTTATGTGAAAAGTTAGCCAAGCATAGCTCAGCCAAAGATTGGTAATAATAAATACCCTGACTGTGACACATCTCAAAAAGTTGTACATGAGTGGAGAAAGTACAGGAATCATATTTAGCACAATAACCTGGACAAACAACCACATCATGAATTAAATAGTTTCTTATCAAAGCATGTACTGTAGGGCTGTGGCTTGTTGTACAAATGCAACATCTTAGAAAAACTACACTACACTTCACAAAAAGTAGAGACAGGCACAGGTTCACCAGTCAGCAAAAAAAACTGTTTAGAAATTGAACAATTTCAGAATAATGTTCCTCAGTGTTTCTCTACATAACATTAAAAGATTCTAGGAAACTGGAGGAATCTCTGTGCACAAGTGACAGAAATTTAAAAAAAATCCAAGAGCTACATCAAAGACTCTACATATCTCAGCGAGCATGTTAAATGTCAAAATTCATGACAGAACAATTAGAAAAACACTGAAGAAGTATGACTTGTTTGGAAGTGTTACCAGACAGCAAAAAACTCTTCTCTCTATAAGGAGCATTGCAGCATTGTTTAAGTGCATCTGAACAAGACTTCAGAACAGATGAGACCAAAGCGTAGATATCTGAATTGTTCAAATAATTTCAGAGATTTTTAAAGATTACATCATTTTATATTATGTCCTGATGCATAAACTGTTAGAACTGAAAGAAGTGCCTTTTTTCACGTGACTGCAGTATAAAAAAAAATTCCTTCTCTTATCTGATTCTTGGCACAAAATCAAAATGCTGAGTGAGTGAACAAATTCCACTGTGTCAGGCCTGCCTGGCAACTTAGCCCTACAAGGAAAAGAACCCAAGTGAAAAATGTAGGTTTCTTTTGAGCTCGATTTTTCTGCAGGCAATACAATTATCTATTGTTCAGCTCCTTCATTAGTAAAAATACTTGAAATTCTTCAGTCTGTCTTAGATGTTTTTCAGTCCCACCAAACTCAACTTCAGTTTGTGCCAAACGCAGGCAAATCCAAGTCCAAATTATTTTCAAATGGTAAAGAGTTATATCTCAGCTGAGACTTTCTCTCTCCAAGTGACGACAGATTCTGTAAGTTTTTCCCCCCTTTATTGGATTACTGTGGTCTGTTTTTTATGAATATCCCAGGCCAGTACCTAAAGACTCTGTCTGTCATTGTACTTTATGTTTAATTACTGGCTGTGAAACTTATGTGCATGACTGTTCTCTGTATGCTGCTACATATATATCTATAGTTATCAGTTGTATTTGTTGAAAGTTCTGCTGCCCTCTTGCCCTCTTGTTTCTCTTGAAAATGAGATTTTAGTCTCAATGAGACTTTTACTTGATTAAATAAAGGATAATATTAAAAAAAATGTTTTTGAATGTTATTATTTAAGTGAACTTGATGAAAGAAACTTTCCCATTTGCCTTCAATAAATACATTTTAATTGTGTACACAACGTGGGAGTGTGATAGTTGGACAGAACTATCATGCTGGTGCTGAGTTTCAGTCCTCCATGGCTCCATTGAAGGTCACATAGTGGAACAAGCTATTGAAGGAGCCTTCACTGTAAATAGTTAGCCACGCCACCTGTCAGTTGCAGGAGGAGCAGTTCACACTGAGAGGCACTGTCATCGCTTTCAGCCTGGCTGCTCTTTGCTGTATGGTAGCTGAATGTGGCACTGTGAGTGTAGACTTCTATAATGCTCCTAAATGTGAGTGTTCTCTTCCTGCTGGATCCAAAGTAAAAAAATATGAGTACAAACATTCTGTTGTTCAAATGGCTATTTTGCAAAGCACCACATGTTCACAGTGCCATGCTTTCCATTTTCTTGTATTTACACAAACGCCATACATCATATTGACATGTTCTCACTTGCTTCAGGACTGACAAGAAGAAATAAATTTTGCTGTGTAAAGTGTGTTGGAAAAGTTATTGTTTACACTAAATTAAATAGCAGATACTGAGAAGATTTCTCCAAAAATTTACGAACCATTAATCGAATGAAACACACACACAGTATATCTATAAAGTTCTGCTACTTTCCGCAATAGGTTGGGAGCTATGACAACAAAAGCTGTGTATAGAACCAAAACTTCATCTTCAAATTATTTAATTTTTTGCAATTAAGCTTTCCATTTTTTTAAGTGACTTATTTTTCCCCACCCTCTTGCAGTTCAGTAGCCCCCTCCCCCACCCACCAAAGGCATACACCCACCTCTCTAATGCTCTGTGTTAAGGGCATCAGGAGCATTCTTCCTCGACATGTGCCTCTGTCACTCACGTACAACTACAACACACACACACTCGGGTTTTCACTGTGTCCTCTGTGTTCTTAGGACAAGGCTGGCACACTGCTCTCTGTGAGCACATTTCTTTTCACCCCGTCTCTCGGGAGCCTGAGAAAAAGACCTGAAGACGCTGCTTAAATCAGTTGAGGCTTTAGCAGCCATCGACTGTTTTGGTTTTTGGTGGAAGAATAGAGTGAAAAGAGTAAGACAGTCCTCAAGTTCCAAAGCTGCATTTCTTCCGAGATGGAACCTGTAAAATTTTGGGTGGTAAAGCTCCTGCTTGTGCTGCTGTGCTCAACCCAGGTTCCGTTCTCTGCTGTAGTAAGTGCCCAAGACTTGAATGAATTGGAGGAAAGCCTCCACGTTAGAAATGCTGAGGAGGTTCTGGCTGAAGAAGCTGAAACAGCCGAGGGTGGTGATGGCACTGAGGAAGATGATGAACATTTAGAAGAGGAAAAAGATGATGAAGACTCAGATGATGATGAGATAGAGACTGATGAACAGGTGGAAGAAGAAAAAGATGAAAAAGAACAGGAGGATGAGGAGGAGACAGCAGAAGAGGAGGCTGAGGAGGAAGATGACAAGACTGATAAGGAAGAGGAAGATGATTCTAAGGAGAAGGGGGATGTTGAGGAAGAGGAAGAAGAAGGTGAGGCTTCTGATGAGGAAGATGAGGATGATGCAGAAGAGGAAGAATCAGAAGAAGAATATGCAGCAGAGGAGGATGAAGAGGAGGAGGTGGATGAAGATACAGATGAGAATGGCGAGGAGGAGGTGGATGAAGATGCAGATGAGAATGGCGAGGAGGAGGTGGATGAAGATGCAGATGGCGAAGAGGAGGAGGTTCACGAGGAAGTCCCAGCTGGTAATGAGGAAGATGACGAGAAGGAAGCAAGAGAAGAGGATGACGATAAAGCAACTCAAGGAGATGAGGAAGAGGAGGGTGACAGTGCTGAAGAGGATACACATGAGGATGACTCTGAAGATGAAGATGGTGAAAACACTTTTTTTTAAACCCACACACATTTTTAAACATATTAATAGTTTAGCAAGATACTGAATGATTCAGTATTTAAATATTAGTTACAAGAAATAATGAGTTTTCTTGGATGAGTGAATCTGTACTCTACAGTAGCTCTCTGACATTGTTCAGCTTACTGGGGTTACTTTAGGAACACTGTCATACATATCAGTCCTAAAATAGACTGGATTATCTGTGTGGTAGGAACCCAACAGTATCTAAACCATCTATTCCATTTGTTGTGCCAATGTAGCTTTTGAGACTTCAAACAAGCACCAAGCACTAAATACTTGGAGAGTTATCTAAAAGAGGGTGCTATACAATTTAGGGGATGTTTTAAAAACACAGTCATTGCTTCATGATAGAAAAAGAATGACAACAAATGATATTATGGAAAAATGGGATCTGTAGGAATTTTAGCTTTGTTTACACTAAAGCTACTTAGACTATTTTGTAAAAACAAACATGTCACATGACATTATGACAAAAGTATAATACAAAAAAGAGACTGTCTGTGTCATACATAAAAAAATATTGCACCAAATTACACAGTTAGACATGTAACTTCTAAATAAATGTCAGTAATCAGACCTTGCTAGAAAAGCATTTCTTGGATTGCTTGTTAGTACAGAGACTGACTGACTAACACATAACCTGGGCTGTCAGTGAACAGATTTGTCACAGGGGGGTTGATGTTAGTAGAGAGTCAGTAGTTAAAAAAGAAAAAGATATGGTCTAAAGTTGCTTGTAGTGTCAGCGGTTAACTACAAAAATGGCAAAAAAGTGACTAAAGTAGCTTGCAGACGTGAGTGTTGTTGAATGACATTGTAAATTACTGCAAGATGTTTTGAAATCAGTTCAATTAAATAAGGTTTACTCCAGCACCAGCACAGCAATTAGGAAACCCATGTGAATACTGAGGTTTTGATACAGTGCGCCCGGAAAGTATTCACAGCATTTCACTTGTTCCACATATTGTCATGTTACAGACTTATTCCAAAACAGATTATATTCATTCACAGTCTTTGACATGACACTGAAAATTGAGCTCTTTCAAGGAAGTGACCAAGAACCTAATAGTAACTCTGACAGAGCTCCACCAATCAGGTGGCTTGATAGAAGCCACTCCTCAGTAAAAGCCCGACCTTGCTCATCAGCTGGCCAATACCATCCCCACAGTGAAGCATGATGGTGGCAGCATCATGTTGTAGGAATGTTTTTCGGCAGCAGGAACTAGTAGATGTAATTGCTGCCAATAGTGCTGCAAAAAAATATTGACCAAAGGCTGTATTTTATTTTGAATAAATTTGCAAGAATTTCATGCAAAATGCTTTCAC
Organism: Oreochromis niloticus; assembly: GCF_001858045.2. Lineage (NCBI taxonomy): Eukaryota > Metazoa > Chordata > Actinopteri > Cichliformes > Cichlidae > Oreochromis > Oreochromis niloticus. Next base: position 17,752,075 of record NC_031973.2, on the reverse strand, counting down.
TTTTTCATTATGGGTTATTGTGTGTAGAATTTTTAAGGTGAAAAATGAATTCAATCCATTTTCGAATAAGGCTGTAACTGTCACGCCGGGGTGCGCCGGTGTGTGGAAAGAGGTAGACCCAGATGCAGACACGGTGGAGACAAAACGTAGTTTCAAAAAATAAGCGAGCCTTTATTGGCAGATGGCAAAAGAAAGACCAGCCACTCGGGAAACTAAGGTGGCTATTGAACTCTGTATCAAAAAGGCTGAGACACTCAGTGAAAAACTATGACAACTAAGAACACTGAGCAACTAGAAAACACAGAGAAACAATAGAGCAAACCTAAGTAAACTGTAGTGAGGTTAACAGACGATCCGACACTGACTGAGGGGAACACACAGACTAAATACACATGAGGAATAATCAAGGGGAGTCGGATCACATGGGAAACACGGCTGACAACAATTAACATAATGACAGGACACGTGAAACTAAATACAATAAACACAACACACCAAGCTCTTTCAAAATAAAACAGGAAACATAAGAAGACACGGCCATGACTTGAATCTTACAACCAAGGAAAACTTAGACACAAAACATGGCAGAATGAAACTAAGTAAGCTGTAATGAAAACTAGACTAAAAAGAATAACAAAACACCAAAAAACTCAACATACTGGGTCGCATGACCCAGGGCCGTGACAGTAACATGAAAAAACGTGTAAGAAATGAAGCACTGTGAATACTTTCTGGGTTTTGATCCTTGTATTAAAGAGCAATTGAACAGGTGTAACTAATGAAATGGACAGATACATGGCATTACTTGCTTTTGTAATTGTGCTGGGGCGTGGTCTGCCATGCAGGGGAGATGGATGCACCTACACTGCATCTGCAATCACCCCTCGTTGGCATAAGAAGCTGTGATGCCTGTCTGTGGTGGTTGTTGTTGTTGTTGGTGGTGATGTGTGCGGCTGGCAGCTGTAGAGCTGCAGCCATTCGTGTGTTTGCAACAGCAACCATAATAAAGAAAGCGATGCTAAAAAGCATTGAACTGTCATCTGGTCTGCCGTGGATCATTTACAATAATAAATACTTACCTATGCATTTTCTACCCCCCATTTATGTCTCAATGCTGTATAGTAACAGAGCAGTCTGGCAGAAGATACATTCTGATACATTTTTAAGCTGCATTTTACTACATTTGTACCAACCAATCGTGGCAGTTTGCTGAATGAGCCTAGTTTATCCTTCTTCCTGTTAAAAGGGAGTTTTTCCTTTCCACTGTCACCAAAGCACTTGCTCATAGGGGGTCATTTGATTATTGGGGTTTTCCCTGGTCTTCAGCTTACAATATAAAGCGTCTTGGGGAAACTGTTGTTGTGATTTGACGATATATAAATAAAACTGAATTGAAATGAATATAATACAGTTCCGATAAAGATGATTTCCTGAACCATTTACAGATGAGGCTGAAGGTAAAGACACAAAGGACAACCAAGGTGACTCAGATGAAGAGGAGGGAGCTGCTGACACTCCACAGTTCCACTCTGGCTCTTTGTGTAGTGTTTGCTCCATTTGTGAGGTAAAAAAACATATCATGGAAATAACAAACTTTATTTGCACATCTGCCCAATAATCACACATTAGAGTTGTGTTTCACATAATTTCAGTAACCATGATTATAAGTCCTGTGTTGATTTGTCCTGACTATATACCATATGCATGACTAATCACTCTAAGTTGAGGTTCTTTCCCATCTTGTAGCATTGCTCTAATGACTGTGCCAAGTGCCCGTGTGAGGAAGGAGATGAGTCTGATCACTGCGAGCACTGCCAAGTAAGCTTCTTGACTTAAAAAGGATTATAACTGCTATAACAATAAACAGCACTTCATTTTGCCCAGTTCCTCTTTGCGTTAATCCTTTTTGTTTGTTTTGTTTTCCAGGGTTGCTCAACCTGCTACATTTGTCCCATTCTTTGTGACACAGTTTGCACACCTGGTAAGTGCTAGTTGTGTTTCTGTGGGGGTACTGATGTGTGTTCACAGATTTAATTAACTTTGGTTTGACATAATTTTTGTATTTCTCTTCAGGTGGTCTTTTTGATGAGCTAACTGGATCCCTCTTTCAGTAAGACTATTCACATTTAAAAACACAAAGATATTTTTAGATGCATTATTGTTGTACTGTTGCCTTTACACACACTTTTGCTTTTGTTTTCGCAGGACTGTTGCCTCTCTGCTCTGAGCTCCCTGGGAATTATGCCCGTTTGCTTATGTGGGAAACTGCTCCCCTGACTTCCCCACATCAAACATGACCTTGTCATGAATCGAGCAAACAAAAGCCAAGATATATTTATGTTTTAAATCATACTTAAAGCTCTCTTGTAAGAAGAAAAGAAAAAAATCAGTGTGCACAGGTTTTGCACATATGGTTTCTTCTTTCTTCTTTTTCTCTTCTTTTGTCTTTTTATTGTTATAAAAAATATATAAAGCTTGACAAACTTGACATGGCATCAATCATGCAGACAAGAAAATATGTATGAAATATATATAAATGGCAAAAGCAGAAGTGTTTATAGGAATATGTATGACTGCAGCAGAGGCCAAAAGGAACATGAACATTATGAAAATTTGCAATTTCTCAGGTTGTGTCCTTTTTGACTTCTTGTGTCTTGCATCCAGTAAATATTGTTGTTCTTTTGATAAAAATGTGTTCAGCGTAGCTGATTTGTGCATCATGAGCATCCTTTAGCTTCTGTGATTTAATTGCTAGACTCTCTGAATGGTTCACAATAAAGAATTGGGTTCAGTAAGGGAAGTTATGGGTTAAAGATTTGGTAAACAATAAGAACCGAAAGCCAGTAAGGCAGGTGTGCAAATGTCAAATGTCATGATTTATATTCCTCAAGGGGTAATTCAGGCACTTAGTCTTGCATAACACACAGAAACCTGTAAAAAAAAACAGATTACCAAAAAGGGAAAAATGGTCCAAATCAAAGCTGAAACTTGATGCCAACATTTTAAAAATCTTTTCTAACAAGTAAACATGAAAACCTGTCAATCAAACAGGGACCCTGCGATGCATGTCTTTTTTGTTAGCAGTTTGTTGTCTTTTAGCTCAAACCAAAACAACTGTGCTTATTTTGTCGACAGACTGCCACAGACCAAGAGGTAAGGCATGGCTGCTTTAAAGCAGTACTCAATGTGACAAATGAACCAAAGTAAATAGTAAAAATTAATCCAGTGTACTCAGAAGTAAACATCAGAAGATTACATGCGTTAATGTTTCTTAAATAAAACAATACATTTTTATCTAAATTGGTAAAACCGAGTATGATCTTTTTGAGATTCCCCGCTAGTTAAAAAAAATGTGTTCATTTGTCAGAGACTTGGCAAATAAAACAAAAAACAAACAAAGAAACAGCAACAAATTGTCAAAGTCACAAATGTTGTTAAGTCAAGATCAAGTCTCTCACTGATCCACACAGTCAGTATTTGTCATAATAAACAATCATTTTCATTTGCAGTTCAGTCTGTAACACGCCATCGTGTCTAATGTTTTGGAAAAAGGAGGTGTTGTGTGTTTGCTGGATTTCTGTTCCGCATAAACACAAAGAGAACTGGGCCTAATGAAGCATAGTGATGAATGTGTGAGGACATGAAGGGCAGAAAACCTGTTGTGTAGGTTCACTTACCAAAGTGATGCGTGTATAAACACAAGACTGGGTGACATTAAACATTACCAGGTAACAGACATGCTGCCCGTGTGATAACAAACTGCAAATCTCTGTACCTCTACCTATCAATATTTTGTAATAAGTTGACATATGAATGATGGACATAAATGGATAAATTTGTCTCCACTGTTGACTGACTAGTGTAATTCTAATTATGTAATCATAATTAACTGTGATTTGTGAATGTTTTGTGTATAATAGTTTTATTTTATTTGATAATAGTTGTGGATGGTCACATGATCACTGTAGTATTGACTGCAAATAGGCACTTGTCTGTACACTGTAAAATGTAATTCTAGATGTTTGTTATTTCAACATATTATTCTATATCAGTTTGACGATAGATGACTGAAGTTGTTGTTATAACATAGAATTACAAGTTAAAAACGTCCCAATTACACCAAAAAAAGCTAACTTGAAAACTCATGTCCAGCTAAATCAGCAACTTATGTGAACTTGACAATGTGGGTAAGTTGAGCACAGCAGGATTCAAAACTGCCTCACGTGACTGCTACCGAGGTGCATCATGGGGAATTGGCGGTTAACGACATGCTCACTTTACTTGGACGTTTTCTAATCGTCTTCTTTGGAATATGCTTTCAAGGTGAGTAACATTGGTTATAACTATAAGGAAAGAGAGCTACAAAAGTTGGAACATGTTTTGAATCTATGGCATGATGTGTGTTTTTCTCTTTTACCGAAATGTTTGCTTTAGCTAATGTAGCTTTAGCGGACAAGGTCCAGCTTGTATGTCATGACCAAACTTGAGCTAATAAACTGACATATGGCCTTTTTTATGGGTTTAATGTGGCACTGACCAAATCACAAGTATTGTGCCGCTAGCTTTAAGGTTGTGCACTCAACCACTGTTGCGATATTAGCAAGCTAACTCAGCTAATTAATAAAGCTTATTTCATATTGTCTCTGTACTTGTAAATTTCTTTCAAGTTCACAGGCTGTTGTATTTTGGTGGAAGTTCATTTTGGCAATATTTCCAATAACTGACTGGGTTCAAAAAGAACTTTTTGGCAGGACTCGGATGCTTGTTGTCATCTGTTTACCCCTATGTAATCACTTAAGTTGTTATGAACTGCTGCATGCTAAGCTGCAAGAGTGCACTGAGGACTGAGACAAAATATGGTCTACAAACCAGCATTATATTAGTTTTTATCAGATAGTCCTCCAGTGTGTTTAGTTTTTGCTTTAATTCTATTGTGCAGTTATTTGTTACCCTGAAATGCTTTATGCTTAACAACAGCTCACTATTTTGACTTATTTTTGAACTCTTGTGATCAGTATGACTAGTTTGTGTGAGTTTCCATACTAAAAGAGCTGTAGTGATAAAATAATTGGCATCAGAGACACTGATTTTTGGCATGGTATACTGCAGAAGTTTTTTTTTTTTTTGCATAATTTACCTTTTAATTAAACTGCATTCTCTGTATTGTAACAAAACTAACATTGTTTATATGTCAGAAAATTAGCAAACATGAATAAATGGCGAAAACAATATAATTATAACATATATTTTTATTTTACTTATTTTAGGTCTGTGAAGCCAAACTTGATGCTGGGGATTTATTTTTGTCAGTGGAGTCAAATGGTAAGTTACAATTTGTGCATTTTGTCATACTGGAAACACCACAGATTATATTGTAACTTAATAGCTCTGTAGAACAAATGATATAAAGATTGTAGTGTCAGGGTACTTCTTAAGAAGTAATATGGCACTATTGATGATCACATGCAGGTGGCATAAACTAAATATTCAGACCTGTTACCAACAAGTGATTCATTAACAAAAGCAATGGAGCAGACTGTTTAGGTTCTTGTGGTTGTAATAACATCCATAACTGCAAGTTTGTCATTAATTTATTTTCACAGGTCTAGATGATCACATCTGTCTTTGTCATTTAAATGAGGTGGACTTGCAAACTTTGCACTCTTTTGGGTAAATTGCTGTCCACTACATATACACAGAATGTGCACAGTATTTCAGATCTAAAAAGGGAGTATGTAATGGACTTGCTGGCTTTAATGTAAAAAGCCTGTTGTGTAACTTTAATGAGGCAGTTGGACTAAAACAGTATTGCTCATCAAGGTAAACATCTGAGGAATAAGGAAATTGTTACTTGTCCTTTTACTCAGTGTTCTTTTAATCGCACGTTTACTAAAGTTTTACATCACATAAGTCATTTTCACAATCATTCTACTTTAAAAGATTTCAAGACAGAGCTTATTGTTCTCTGAACTTCCTTGTTTGCTGAACGGCAGGTAAAGTGCATCTTTTTGTTTGTTTGCTTTTGTGTGTTTGTGTTTTCTCTAATGGGCCTCAGATGACTGTTTGCTTAAATTTGGGTCTCAAAGAATCTTTTTTTTTATTCTGCCTGTACTCTCCACCCCTCTTCTTCTATTGCTCAGGTTGAAGCAGAATTTGCCCGTCTTACATCTGTTGACCTGAAAGGGTTCCTTTTTGCTGTGCTTGACCATTATGGAGAGGTTCGTGGAGCTGTACAAAATCAAGAGCGGCATAGGAGGGCTAACTAGGCTCATAAAATGCTTCGGAGATGATGTAAGTGTTCAACTGCGAAATGTTCTCCTTTGTTTAAGTTTTAGGTTATCCAGTTCAACTGATGAACTCATTGAAAGAAAGCTGATAAGTAAAGTCTGTCATCATATTTCACAACTGGACATTTAGTGTGGTAACTTTTACAGAATCTGTGTATATTGGTGGTAGGTTGGATATCATATTCTACTTGAATGTCCTGATAAGCCTGATTCAAAATCTCCAATGATAATCATATATTGATGGAATTATGTATCAAAAAGCTGTGAATTTGGAGCTGTCTACATGCTTCATAAACACTGTTTAAAAAGTGTTTTTGTTTTCTTTTTGACTTCTTTGACCAGAGCCCTACACAAAGGAAGAGGACAGAGGACCTCATTTTCTAAAGGAAGAGCCCTCACACACTTTCAAGACTGTGAAGGTTAGCATTGTTTCTTTTAGTAAATTTAATAATGACAGCACCACAGTGGATTTTAAATGAAACATGTGTACTTTTTCCTCACCAAATGTATTATTACAAGATCTTTGACACTGGATTTGGTCTGGGTTTCAGAGAAACTAACTGGCAAGCTAGCATTGATATTATTAGTGTCTTGTGTTTATTCATGTCTTCACCAGGGTCTTTGACATTTCGCTGCTGTACTGTTCACTTCAGCTTTACGTTTGATTTCTCACATTGTATATTGTAATGGCAGAGATATTAGGATATTTAAGGGGCTGCAGTGGCTGCTACAGCTGTGGGGGGCAATACTTTGGTGAAATGTCCTGGACCCTGGAAAAGAGACTGTGTAGACTGGGTAAGCAATTAAAGGTTACTGGCCGAGAGTCATTGGGCAGCTGGGTAAAGGTGGATGTTGATATTCAGTGCCAATTATGCAACCTGTTCAGCCACGTCTATATGCTCTTTTTTCATGCTGTTAATATAGGGGGAAAAATAAACTTTAATCAATAAACTGATTAAAGAAGCATTGTCTATGGAGCCACAATCTGATCCTGTAGTGTAGCTGCAGTTTGCACATTTCGTGTATTCTCAGCCAGATTTGGTTTAGAGCACAGCCAATATTTAGCATAACTAGATTTAAATTCACACACTGGTGATGGCAAGCTACATTGTAGCCACAGCCGCCCTGGGGCGTACTGACAGAGGCGAGGCTGCCAGACATTGGCACCACCGGGCCCTCTGGCCACCACCAGTAGGCAACAGGTGAAGTGTCTTGCCCAAGGACACAACGACTGAAACTGTCGGAGCCGGGGCTCGAACCGGCAACCTTCCAATTATAAGACGAACTGTCAACTCTTGAGTCACGATTCAGTCATCCACCCATGTGTGTGAATGACTGAATGTGTAAAGCACTTTGGAGTCCTTAGGGGACTAGTAAAGCGCTATACAAATACAGGCCATTTACCATTTAAATTGAAAATTTTGTTTGAATTCTGCAATTGAAGACATGCTCAGTTATTTATGAACATGGTCTTTGTTTAAAGCAAGAAATGGATTTGTAACATGGGGGTGCATATCTCATTCTGAAAAAACTTTAACAACTAATAAGTGTTACCCAAAGCCAATCACCATCATCCAAAGCATCAGTATGGCTCTTCTTTGGAAAGACATGAATTCTTAAGCACAAGGGATATTGTGTAATTGTAATTGTGTAATTTTTTTTTTTTTTTTGTCTTTGAACCCTTTTATAGCCGACAGGTATTGAAGACACGTTTTCTAAGAGGATGAAAGTTGGCATTGCGATGGTGAAAGAAGAAGACATCATCGATGTGTTGGTTGTCCTTGAGGCGGCAGTAATCCTGTCTAATCTGAGGGATGTCTCAAGTGCCATTTCCATGCTGATGGGCCTTCTTTTTGCCCTCAACATAGACTATCCAAAGGAACTTAAGGACATCTTTGAAGTCATTCAGAACATCCTAATGAACATTGGTGGAAGGCAGTGCATCTCACTAGTGCATGGTCTAAGAAACAGACTCTTGCAGAAAGCCATGCAGAACTGTAATTGTATGTTCCTTAGTGTTAAGGACAGTTTTTATTTTACTGTTTGTTTTTTTATTCTTGCAAGTTCTCATTCTCACTTTTGTATGTCACTAAATGACTACACTTTACATTCCAGATTAGACAATTACTCATTTGTTCATGGTTTAAGAAACTTATGTGAACAACAATATAATGCTGGACTTTGCAGATGCTTATCTCATGCAAGTCAGTAGTTTTTCCTTTGTTTTGCAATTGAGCAGACTCAAACTGATGTTTCTGAAATATCCATATTATCAAATGTTTCAGAAGCATGCACTCATTTTCAGAGATATTGGTTCTGTGGAATTTGTTGCAATTGTAAACGAAGACAAATACAAGAGTTTGATGTCTTACTTGTTATAAACTGATCTTTACTGTCACTTATCAAAGGTTTTGTACTATTTTAATATTTCAAGTTTTATGCTAACAGGTGTGACTGAGCACAATGAAGTTTAAAAATTTTGTAAATGTAAAGAATAACTTTTCTAAAATATCAAGTGTCCCGTTGATACATTACATTAATGCAGACTTTATGTTGTTACTTCACAAGAATCACTACTGCTCCTAGAGTATTGGTCAGAATTTAATCTTCACCCAAACTGGGCTCAAGACCAAGTTCAAATTTATTGTTTCACAGGGAGCAGCCTTTGAGTTTTGATGGATTGTGAGCCTGATGAGCTACGTCACTGATTTTTCTGTTTCTCAGATGACTAAGATGGCACAATAAATGGTGAATGTTGGGTGCTCATGAGTAATTGTCTTGTCATGTTCTTAAAACAAACTTTCTGTATGAAATGATCAGATAGACTTTAATGGAATCTGTGGGGTTTTATTTTTTTTTCTGTAAACAACAGAAAATTAATTTAAAGGAATGTAGGTATTTAAACCTGAGCTCTAAGATGAACCTAACAGGTAGTTTTGCTGAAATGGATGTTAGAAAGCTAAAAAAACAAAACAAAACTTAAGATGTTTAATACACATTTTTCTTTACATCCAGTCAATCAACTCTGATAATTAAAATGAAAATGATTTACAAGTTCACTCAGCTACCTTAAGGAGCTCAGTTAATTAATAAACTTAAATCAACTTAGCTAACAGATTATGTTAGTTAAGCTAAAATAGATTCCTAAGTTAAAAGAACTACTAAAGTATTTGAATTAACTAAAAAACCCAAGTCAACTGAACTAGGACAAGAGTTTAAACAATAGATTATTTTAATTTAGCTGAAAGGGTTTTCCCAAGTAAAAATGACAATTAAAGGAGTTGAACTGACTAACAAATCTCAGTCAACTAAACTAAGATGAAAGTTTAGACAACATGTGATTTTTCATTAAGATAACAATTGGTTGTGTTATAAGAACAAACTCTATTTCTTGACTTAACTTAAAATTTTAAGGCAGCCCTTTACCTCATATTTTTAAGTTGAAACAACAAGTTATATTTTACAGTGTAGGTATGAGTGTCATTATTTTTGAGGGATGTGTCACATGAATAGAAAGATTCATTCTCACTGTCAGTGACTTTAATTTGTTCCTGAGGGCCCAACAACTATACAATGCACTGATTTAAATAAATAGTGTCACATGAAATGCAGGAGAGTGGGTGATATTTCAAAAATGTCATCTGAATAAGAACTCATACCATCAGCTTTGTTTGACCCAAACACTGAATATGGGGGCTGGGTTGTCCAACTCTGTTCAGTAATTAAAAAAAATGCACAGGATTGCATAAATGAGAATACAAATGATTAACTCTAAACAAAAAACAGAGTTTAAATAAGTTGTGGCAGTGAGGGGTCTGAACTGCACCAACACAGGGTTTTGCATAAGACCCTGCTTATATATTCACTTTTATTTTGTCTAGATTATTCAGAGGAGTAATAAATACTAAGGCTGATTTTTCTGGACTATAAAAAATAAAAATATGTGAAGCTCAACAGAAAAGTCTTCTATTTTCTGTGAAACATTTCTGTGTCTGATGATTTTGCTTATTATAAAGCAATTTTTGGACACCATTTCTTCAGTTCTTCCAACCTCTGGGAGCAAATATATGATTTCATATTGTTTTCTTGCTTCTGTTTTATTTGAGTAGTTTCAGTTGTAATTTGAAGTAAATAGGTTTGAAGTTGCAGCTGGCACACTGGACTTCTCGGAGAAATCAGAAATGAATCAAACGTCACATTCAGCCACTAAAACTGATTTTTCGCTTCGGGAGTGAAAGTAAATAACTTTTGGCATATTTAACAAAAATAATAATTATGTCCTTTACTTTTTTCTGCATTCTTTTGTAAAACAGTATATTTAAAAATTCATAATCATATTTTATCATTAAAAATGGCACTTTGATTCAAACGTTTGCGGATACTGGTAGATTAACCATTACAGAAACATTAAAGATTCTCTTTATAATTACCAGTATTGTTAATTTAAGGCAGCTGTGCCATAAACCGTGGATGGTGGTCTAATTAATCTATTAAGCACTGTAAGTGTTAAGGTTAAATCAGGCTCAATTATTTCACCTTTGCATTGAGCCTGTGCTCTATAGGTGCCTGAGTGATGTGTCAATGAGTAGAAGTAATTTAGTTAGACATACTGACTTAACCAGATAACTGGTGTGCTCCTATTGATGCCTCTATTTTGAATACCATGTTCTGAAAAAAGGTCCAGCAACCATGTTGTGTGTTCCCCTGTACATGTTCATTGTTTATACACAGTGGACCTCCTCCCATTGATTACCATAGTACATATATAAATTTTGAAGCATACTGCAGCAGTTTGTTACCCTTTTCTCACTGATGGACTTATTGGACATGGACAAAAGTTTTTAATGTGACACCTGAAACCAACACATCACTTTTCAAGCCTTGAAGACCTGAGACTGGGAGAGTAAAGGTAGCACGATTTGTCAAGATTTTAACAATGAGTACAGTAAATTTTAACAATGTAATCAACACGTCTAATCTTGACAGCTTCTTAATGGAGTTTTGTAAGAAATGAGGATCACAAATCTCATCCAAGTGATCATTTGAGATCTTTGTGATGCACATTCTTCAGTTTATTCTGTCTTAAGGCACTTAATTGGGTTTCAGTTCAGAGATGGACTGTTATGTACTCAAATACTGGATGACTCACAGTCACATCATACCTGTCAAACCTCACAGACAAGGGTTGGTCTTTTTTTAATAAATAATGCAAACACAGTAGTTTACAATAATTCCATTTGCTTAGTGTCTTTCATTTTAATCTTTTCACAGGGAGTGAGGTTCACTTAAACTATAGCATCTCTATTGATGACTTAATTGGAAATGTAAATTTGACAAAGTTCTACCGATACATGGGTTCCCTGCCAACGCCTACTTGCAATGAAGCAGTCGTGTGGACAATCTTTCATGAGCCAATCCACGTCAACAGCGAACTGGTGAGTTCTCTTTAGCATAAGAGGGGCAAAGGTTGTGTTTAGTGAATGTAAGGAGATCTGCAAATATGAATGTTCTCTCCACCTTTTAACACAAACACAACTAACTAAACGGTCCAAGCTGTATGAGAAAATGCTGAAGAGAAAGCTTCTTGTATTAATTAACGTGCATTAGAAATCAGTTAATTTATTTCTTAATCCTACTGAATAGCTCGACCAGTAAATGACTCATGGCAAATAGAAACCTTCTGTCTGTGTTGGAATCACAAACAGTAACAGTACAGCAAACGCTGAAATGTGCAGACAAGCATCCCCAGACTTACTGGTGAGATACCATCAGAACATACTGGTACATGCTGGTGTCTGCTTTGATTATTGTGTTTGATAATCATGCCTTTTATTTATGTTTTTTCTGTTGACTATCACCAAGTGAAAATGTTGGGCAAATGGCATGTGACTGTGTGGGATAAACAGATAATTCTGAGTCATGCAAATGTAACAGAATGACACGTGAAGTCTTTCTTTTCACCTTATCTACCTGATGGCAATCAGCTGTCTGCAGTTAGCGAGGTGTACATATGTCTATGTAAGCCCTATACTTGTCTGGTGGCTCGGCAGGTGCATGACTCTTTGAATTTAACTTAAAGCATCAACCAGCATATAAATGTCTTAAAACACTCAGAGGACCTGTTTGCATAGTCTGTAAGATTATGAAGCACCTTGTGAGCCTGGATTTGACAGGCATAATAGATGGATGAGATCTAAGAGTTTATTTTTGTGGCGATAGTAGATATCTTCTACAATTATTATAGTTTTGTATTTACTATTTATTTTTTTCCCCTATTTTGTTTTTGTTTTTGATTTGCTTTATTTCAGTAAAAGTTCAGAACAGATTTGCTAATCATAATATGGAGGATAATTGTCAGGGGCAAGATTTAAGATGCCCAGAACCTGGATTACATTATTGGCTAGTTTACAGTCTCAGTAAATAGATGCACCAAAGCCTCATTAGGCGGGGCATTTCCTAAACTTTCAATTTTCATGCTTTTATTTTTGTGTTTGTACGTGAGAGAATCTACCATAGCTGACCTTGTCTGGCAGGACAGCCTGATGAACAGTCAAATGACATAACAGCCACAGGCCCTGTAGTAAAATGGGCTCCACTAGAGATATTCAAGGACACAACCAAATTTACAGTTTTTTAATTTGATGGCAACAGCGTCAGTCAATCAAATTGGGATGAGGGCAATAAAAGGCAAAAAGTAAGTGTAACCCAGTAGAGAAAACCACTTTTGTTGTTATTCTTTCTTGTTTTTGCTTTATTTGTATAAATGTATTTTCATTCTTTTATTTTGAAAAGAAACGTTTATTTTGAAAAAAGAAAGTGTGATCCTCCAGCAAACTTTATTTTTCTGTTGCCGGATCACAAGGGGTAAATGCCTTTTTCATTGGTTGAAAGTGGTTTTAGCCCTGTCTTCCAAAACACCAGACCATCATTTCACATGAGCTAGGTCTTTTCGCACGTGGAAGTAGATGAGACAGGCCACGGATAGCTCGTGCGGAATTTTCTATCATTTTGGTGAGTTGAGCCCATGTGTTTGGAAAAATAATAATGTGTTAGTCTGTTGCTAAAAGTTGTTTCTTCTGTTCATGCTGATTCGCGAGTGGTAATTTGCTGTTTAAAAATGATGGAAATGCTGTTTGTGGTAGAATTTGTTTAGCATACTTGAAGGATGATTGAAAAAATCTATTATCTTGTTGGTTATACCTATTAATCACAATTTCATGGTTGAAAAGAGAACGAGAAATTCATTTGTTGTTTTACATGTGGTTAAAATAATTTCATGTACAACGAGAGATATATTCAAAGCATGCATGTAATGTATTACTGTGGTAATGTGGAAAAGAGATAAAGAACTGAAGCTATAGCTGTGATACAAGAGAAGAAACGGAGCTGGCTGTGTGCAATAATGTTAATATTGTTGTGCAGGCTAGGTTTTTTTCCCTTGTTCGTGTGGAAGGAACTAAGATTCTGGATTACGATGGATTCTCCCCGGATGGAGATGGCGAGCCTGAGCCCGGACTGAACTTTGCCGAGGAACTTACTCTTCTTCCTCGACGGAGACTCCCAAGTGGTAACACACAAACCACAAACGAAAGAGAAAAAGAACTAGACTAATAAGAATTTCTGACTTGACAAATGACCAAAGACAAAAAGACAATTGAACATTGAGCTCAAAGGGACTATTGTTGGGGTTGTTTTTGTTTGCCGGCTTATTCTTATTATTGTTATTGTTATTATTAACAATAACATTAGAAACAGGTGAGTAGAATATTTGGGTATATGCAAATGCACCGACGCAAAGTGAAAAACTGTTCTGTGGTCAGAGAAATCTAAATCTAAAATTCTAATTGGACAACATGGACGCTGCAGCTTCTGGACTAAAGAGGAGAGGGACCAACTGGCATGGTATTAGCACAATATTTCCAATTACTATATAGAACCATATTACCATATTACAGCAGCTTGGCTTCTTAATAGAAGAGTCTGGGTGCTGTGGTCTGCTTTGAGTCTAGATCTTTTACACATTTGGAGCATCATGAATAGAATGGCACAATATTCCCCTTACAAAAGTCCTGCAGCTGGTCTCCTCAGATGTTTATGGACTGTTGTTAAAAGAAGGAGGCCTTCTACAGAGTGGTAAACATGCCTTTTTTTTAAAGATTTGTTGCTGTCATCAAATTCAAAATGACCTTTTTTTCTTAAAATTGTATATTTTCTATGTAAAACATTTGATACATTTTCTGTTCTATTGTGATTTTTTTTTTTTTTTTAAATGGTATGTTTCCTTGTTCTTACCCCAAAGTACAGGCTTTCTGAATGTGCAAGGTTTTTTCAGTCAATGGTCTAGGGAGTGTATGTCTGTGCTGCCAGGTCACTAGCAGACTTTGACCTTCATAATGCATTTTTGATTGTAACATCACACTGGATGAGCCTTTGGTAATCCATTCTTAGATTAAGAAGTTTCCCATGGAAACAAAGCTGGATAATATCTACCGACCTACACAACCTCTTCACGAACGTCATGTGTATGCCTCCCCTGGAACTCCTCTGCCTGCCTGTAAGTTAGAAAATGCATAAATGATTGATACATTTTTATGACTCTGATTTGGCACATTACATATATGATTTTTTTTTCCATTCTTCAGATGAATGGTGTTATGATCCACATCACTGTGGTATGTATCAGCACATTTATCAGGAGAGTTTTATACTGATTATACTCTGAGATCAGGATTTTAACTGAAAATGTTTTCTGCAAATAGCTGTCACTCCACCTTCTTGGCACCTTCTGCCCGGCTCCCTCTGTGGGGGTACATATCAGTCACCCATCAACATTGACACAAACAATGTTGTGCCGGACAGCCATCTTGATGCCTTTGTATTTAAAAATTTTGATGACAAGCATGCTATCAAGTACATCACCAACACAGGCCATTCAGGTTTGAAGATTTTTTTTTATCATTTGTAATGGTTGATGTAAAGGTTCTTATTTACGTAATTACAGCATCCTACACTATTATGCCAATCTTTTTCATAGAAATTAAAAGAGTATGTGTGTAATATTCTTTTCTTGTGTTCTTAAACAACTTTCAGTGAAGTGTGTACTGGTGGAAAATTTGGTGAAGGTTTCAGTTTCACTTCCACTGGGGTGACACATCAGATATGTCTGAAGGCTCAGAACATACTGTGGACTCAATAAGATACCCGATGGAGGTAGTGACAAAGATTAAGCATCTGAAGCATTTTTCCCAAACACCTAGCCTGTTTATATTTCATGCCATTAATTTGGTCTTTTGTCCAGATGCACATTGTAAGGAAGAGAAAGGATTTAACCCTGGATGAGGCACTACAGGCACCTGATGGCTTGGCAGTGTTGGGATTCTTTATTGAGGTTAAACCTGGACAAGTTAAGTTGTTAAGAGCATCTATGTGCTATATTCGTTGTCAAACACTTTTGATGGCTTGTGATACACATTCCAAACATGTCAAAGAAAGCTAAATCTATGCTACACTCAAATTTCTGAAGGGATCTGCTAAGTGAGACGGGCAGAAAAAAATAAGTAAGACAAAATAGTTTCAATCTCTACCTATCCAACGCACAAAGTTATGTGATCGCTGTCTCAGGCACTCAGTGTCATCGTCTTAGAGCTATCTGATTAACAGTGCAGTTCATGCTGGTGGCAGGTGACAGTTTTAATATCAGACATGGGAATCCATTCCTGATAGTTAAAGTAGAAAAATATATTTTGCACTCTATATTTGAATTTAAAGATCATTAGAATTCAACACAGATCTGAGAAAAGTAAATAAACATCTCTCAAATACAAAAAATATACAAATCTCTGGCATTAGCAAAATTAATATAAAGCTCACTCTCAAGTCATATTTTTGCAGAAATAAAGACTTCAACTGAAAATAAAGATGATTAATCATTTTCCTAAATACTTTGCATTATCAATGTCAGACTAAAACTCTGGTCATAATTATGCAATCATGTGAGATGCTTTAAGCTACAGAAGTGATGAGCATCTTTGTGGTTTTAAAAAGTCACGTAAAAAAGAATATATTTCTTTATGTTATGTTCTTTTTTTAAAAATCAATTATTTGATTAATTTTAAAAGTCAATCAAGGCTTTCAAAAACCTTGAAGCAATTGTTAGTTCTATAAAGAAAGCTTGCTGTTATTTCCAGTATCATTTTTTTAAAAAACTGAGTTGTGGGTAAACAGTTTCTCCTAATGTCGATTTTCCAGTCTACCCCTACTACAAAGAGCACCTCTCACGGGAGCACTTCGAGCAGCTCTCATGGGAGCACTGGATCAGGATCAGTAAGTTTCTGGTTTTTTGTTTGTTTTTATTTTAGCTTTGTTAAACTACAACCCATATATTTGAGTTTCTCTCTAATTATCCGATATAACTGTCTTGATAGACACATCCTACATCAGCACCAACATCTAACACAGACGCCTGGAAAAACCTGACCAGCTATCTCTCAAAGATACACAAAATTGGTGAGCACACATGTACTTTGTTGAATACGAAAGCAAAATTCTGAAGCAGATCACTGCATCTTGAGCATTTTTTTTTGTTTGTTTCATTGTAGGTACAACAGTGATGGTCACAGATGAGATCTCCATTGATGACTTGCTTGGCAATGTGAACCTGCATGCATACTATCGCTACAGTGGGTCCCTAACCACACCTTTATGCAGTGAAGCAGTTGTCTGGACAATCTTTAAAGAGCCAGTCAATGTGGACTTAAACCTGGTAAGTTTTACCCATCATCCTTAATGGCAGATATTTTAAAAAGATAATTTGCTAGCCTTGAGGCCTTTGCATAGTATGCCATACAGATGAAGAAAAATGGGAATGATAATATATATGGCTGACATTCCTGGTTAAAATTACTGTATTCCCTTTGTATTGAAATGTGTACACAATGAGAACACTTGAGTGTTAACAAGAGGAACCTACATTGGAAAACAAATGCTTATTTGTGGTGGCTGTAACTAAAGAGCTAGAGCTGGTCATCATGGTTAGATCCCTATGATCCCGCTGTGAAAATTTTTCCAGTCTGCATGCCAAATATCCTTTGGCACAATACTAACCCCAAGTTACTTTCAGACACATCCATCAGAGTTTAAATATGAGTGAATGATAGAAAGCACTTAAATAGACAAAAAATAGAAAAAAGTGCTTCTATAACTGGGTGTGAATGAGGCAAGTTGTATAAAGTATTTTGAGTATGAAAATTGCTTTAGAAGAACTGTTACGGCTGTGGCCATAAGAACACTGTGTGGGCTGTTTTGTTCTGTCTCTTTACTGTGCTTAAGACTCTTTGCAGGTCCTTCCCCTAATGAAGAGTAGTGAGCAGCTGATTGGACCGTGGAACACGTGACCGCATTCAAAAAGCCGCTCTGACAGCTCCCGCCAGAGAGAGAGAGAAGCGAGCGAGCGAGCAGTTTGACAGCCGACGCGGTCCTGGCCCTGGTTTCCAGCCTATACTTTTGCTGTGTGTTTGTGTGAGCGTGTTCTATGAGAGCCGCCCCTCGTGTATTAACGTAGTGCTTAGGCACCCATAGACTGAAGCGGAAGGGGTGAGCCGCCTTTTTCTTTGGACCAGTTTTCTCCTGTTTTCTGGGTTAGGGAGCGAGGGTCAGTATTGTCATTTGTTTGTTTGGTTTCTTTCTTAGGGTTTAGTTAGTTTTCTCTGGTGGGACTTAGTTGGTTTTGTTTATTATTTTGGCCTGGGTTCACCCTGGAGCTATGCTTCATTACCTTCAATAAAATCACCTTTTTTTACTCACAACTGGTTTTGGATGTTTGGCTTGGGAATCAGGGCGGGTACGTGTCTCTCTCTCCTCCAACCTTATGTGCGTCTCTACACGCCTAGACTAGGGGCGTAACATAAATGGGGGCTCGTCCCTTTTTGTTCGTGTGATTGGTTCGCTTCCTTTTCGCTTTTGCGGTGGGGGGGAAGCGTCATTGAGGGTGTGTGGGTAGACGGAGAGTTTCATTCGTCTATGCGTTAGGCGCGTGTTTTGCGGCCCTTTAGTGAGCGGATGCGGTTAGTTGTCTGCAGAGTTCTGTTTTTCTTTTTTGCTTTGCTCGTGATGTCGTTTGACATGGATGATTTTGCGCAACAGCCCTCCATTGAAAAGCTGGAGCGGTGCACAAAAGCGGATTTGCTATTAGTGGCTAATTTATTCAATGTGGATGTTCCGTTGAATTCTAAGAAGGCGGAAATTAGTGTTTGGTGGACAAACTGGTGGACAGGGGAGTGTTTGGGAGGATGAAAACTTCGCCGGGTGGGTCTGGGAGTTTGGAGACGGCGGTGGGGGCGGAAGCTGCTGGGGCCGTCCAGAAACCTTCCAAGGGGCGAATGACGTCGGGGGCGGAAGCTCCTGTCGCCGTTAAATCTCCTAAATTTGACCCGACTGGCCAGGCTGCGGCGGGTTTGATGACGGAAGATCTTACGGTGTGTTCACACCGAACGCGATAGAGGCGGCCAGAGCGTCAGGTTTACATGTAAAGTCAATGGAAAGAGCGCGATGACATGCGATTGCGCGTCCAGCGAAAATTCGGAGGCAGATTTGCGTCGCGAAAACGCCAAAACGCCTGAAACGCGCGTCAGTGTAGCGCGTGGGGCGCGTGGGGCGCGTTTGACTCGCGAAAAAAACCACGCGCGTGAATTTTTGTGTTGCATTTTGTGCATACGCGTGTTTCGCCTCTACCGCTCGAGTTGGAAAATCTGAACTCCAGCGTCAAATCGCGCCGCGACAACCAATCAGGAGCCTGGTGACGTGGCTGTGACCTAGGTCAAAGGGGCAGATCCAGCCAAAGCCCTTCATTCTTCAATGGAGGGAAGGCTAATCAACACCGTAGCAAACAACCTGGTGCTGTACGACACCAACTGCTTTGTGTACCAAGACAGGAATATAAAGGACCGAGCTTGGAGGAAGATATGTGAAGAGATCGGGCAACCTGGTAAGTTCATTAATTTCTCTTTTTACATTTTTCACTGACCCGGGGAAGCCGCACAAAAGCTAGCAAGCCACCGCTATTTTCCCACTGATGTACAAATACCGTTCTGCTTTTATGCATGTTGTCATATAGGAATATATTTTGTTTATTAATAAACAGCACACAGTGGTCCCGCTCATCCGTCACTGCCTCGCTTTTTCGCTGATTTTTTTTTTTGTTTTGTTTTGGGGTTTTTTTGCACAGTACAGCATTGCATTCTGCAGCCTGATTGACAAATCTCCTCCGTGCTGTGTCTCCTGCGCTTGTCAAATTTATCATGTTTTGTTTTGATAACTATCACATCCAATAGATAAAACAGCACAAAAACACCCATAACTATGACCTTCATTCGGAAATAGACACCTGCACCGCGAGGGAAAAAGGCGCACGAAAGTGGCAGGCAGATGAAGACAAAACACGGCATAATACTTATACGTTTTGCAATCTACAAAGGTTTGCACTTTGAGAAACAACTTGTGAGAACTGTGACTTATGTTCATGTGTGTGGGGGAAAAAGTGTATAAAGTGCATGGCGAAGGGCTAGTTATTCTGACAACCCCTGCTGCAATAAATGAGGGACCACTGTATATACTTTCTCTATGATTATTGTATTCAACCTGTTAACATTTAATATTGTCTTGATAGAACCAGCTGATTCTGCAGCAGAGCATCCCCTGTTGCTTCTCCTTGCTCCCCAGTCCATGAGCTCCCGCTGCTGCACCCACAGGTATGCAATTGTAGCATCAGATGTACAGCAAGCACTGATAGCTTTTTACTCGGTGGGATTCCCTTGTGATCACCTTTACTAAATATCTACAACCAATCTGATTATATCCTGTTTTTTTTGTTTATTTGTTTTTTCAATGTTGAAATTAAAATCTAGTAGCAGCCTTCTCATTTCTTTGTGTTTTGTGCTGTTTTACAGGCCCAGAGAGGAGGACAGCTCCGAGGCAGATGAGGGATGGGTCCATCGGTGGTGGAGCTGGCCATCCTGGTGTCCCTGAAGAGGCCACACCAGTCTCCAATGGAGCATTTCCTCCTCAGCCTTGTTCCTGCTCTGGAGAGCAGCTGGGTCCTTTTTATTCCTGTCTCTCTGTAAATACTTATATTTTATATATTTATGTTTAATGTTTTTCTTTTTTAGAATTTTAATATTATTTCAAATAAATTTTTATAATGACTAATGTCTCAGTTCTACTACACAGCAAATGTTGGCACACGACTTGACACATGTAGAATTTATTTCATATTATACTAATAACAGAATATAGTAATACAGTGGGATGCAAAAGTTTGGGCAACCTTGTTAATAGCCGTTATTTTCCTGTATAAATCGTTGGTTGTTACAATAAAAAATGTCAGTTAAATATATCATACAGGAGACACACACAGTGATATTTGTGTTAAATGTGATAAATCAAGCAGGTGCATAAATTTGGGCACCACAAAAAAAGAAATGGAATAAATATTTAGTGTATACCAATGTGTGTGTCTCCTATGTGATATATGGGGTGCCTTTGTCTGGACGTGCTTCCCATCCAGAGCTCCACAGCAGAGAGGGAAGTTCCAGCGCTCCTGGAATCCCTCTGTGATGGACCGCCAGTCTCCAGGTGAAGGCACAGCCATGAAGTCGCCCACTAGACAGTCCCAGATGGCCGTCGCTACCTGGGGGGTGATCTGGCACACCGTGGACACACCGACTCTGAAACTGAACGCGATGATCCTGAAGGAGTCCCCGGTGGCAAGGAACCTGGACAAAATTGTTCAAAATTAGTATTATGTGTACTGCAGTTACAAAATACATTATTCAAATTCCAAAATACTTTTGTGATGTCAGATTTAAATTACAAAACTTAAATCTTACATAAAACATTTTGTAATTATAAGGTGTTACGGGTTCGAAATTGAGGATGAGAGTAAAACAATGATAGTCCAGAAAAGGTCGTTCAAACAATTGATTTTAATGAATGCACGCAGCGTGGAGAGGTGTAAACTGCAAAACAGTTGTACATCTCTGCCCAAAATACACTCTAGATTGCTTTTATAACATCAGGGTATTGTAACGCCCCTTCTTGCGCTTACAAACACATAATTTGCATGTCCAGAACATTCATGTATTTTAAGAATTAACTGCAACATAGAGGTTCCTCTTTCTGGCATCCTCTTAAGAATATGGTGATGATCTAAGGCCTTTGAGGTCACCATGGGCTGGACATCCTTACGTCACCTGTAACTAAGCAAACTCAAATACCACAAGAAGCTGAATACATTCAGGCCTTTGCTCAGCTACTATTTTACTGTAACAATATACTCAGCATATGAGTTATGATACATATATTTAACTCAATCATTTTAAAGTAGTTATAACTGCACCTGTAATAAACATGTTAATATTTGATTATGATAACCCCTATAATATAAATTATAACATAATGCCAGCAGCTTCAATAAACACTTTGATGAAATGATAATTACTGCAATGATAAGATGATGGTTATGTAAAATAATCCCTGTAATTCCACAATTCCCTCTCTTGACGTCTTCCAAAGACGTCACTACACTATTCCCAGGTCCACTACCTTCGCTCTGACCCTCTCTAGCCGCCCCCTGACTCAGCAAATCCGACAACAACCTCATGTCCTCTAGGTGGTCCAGCAATAAAACACCAGCTCCCACTTGAAAACACTTCATGCTTAAGTGGTCTCTGCTCCTTTTCTGGGTCCCTCTCTAGTGGAAATCTTCTCCTGTAAGGGATAGAAAACAAACAGCCTCTCTCTGCTATACCTTACTAACTTACTGTGTTCATCTCAGGTTCCTGTCATTATTCAAAGTTGGTTCCCAATATCATATCAGGCAAAATCACAAACCCTACTGCCACGTCTGCTTTGTTAAGCTCTTCAGCTAGACTCTGTACCGGTTTGCCAATCTGTGTGTACATGCCTCTACACTTTTACTAAAGAAATTTTAACAGAGCCCAAAGAGATTTTTATTTCTCCTGTGCTTGACAGGTTAAGCGAAGTTGTTTTTTGTTTTGTTTTGAAATTTTCCCTTCTGTGTGTGTGTACATAAGTAAGAATATAATAATCAACATAAGATCCCTGGTTTGCAAATGATTTTCTGCCCCCGCTGCAGGGCAACATCATGTGGTGGTGAGTCTATGTTGGCTAGTTTAATGCAAATATGTAACAGTTGCTTCATTACATTGCCCACTCAGAGTTGCGCAGTTTCAAAGTATGTGGAGAGTTCAATACACATTTCTTGGCTGATTATTTTCCCAATAAAAGTGAAATCATACATTGCATTTGATTTCACTTATATATTATCCTGTTCTGGGCTCTATCCATTATATTAACTTTATTCAATCTCAATACTCTTTATGTGTGTGAGCAACGCTTTTAATTTTATTAAACACCACCCCAGTAAAATACACACCATCCCCATGTCAGCCTGACTCTCCGCTAAAAAGCACACTTCAAAGTTTTCTATCTGGTTTTACGCCTCTTTTGGCCTCAAGCATATACATAACATGCAAAGGTTACTGTTAATGCCCGTTAGACAAGTTTCCATTATCTACAACATTTTGTTTCACCCGGCTCACCCTTACACATTTCCTGTTCACTTATTGCATATTTATCTTTAACATCATTTACCTCAGTAGTTGCTAAGCAGAAACAAAGCAACCTGTGGTCCACCTTTACCCTGTAAAATAAACCCCTGTCATGTTTGTGTCTGTAAGCATGTTTTGCATTCATTCATTACACTCCCCGCCATTCCTGCAAGTTAGGAGCTGTAAAGTTGAAAGCTGCATCAAGTCCAGGCCTTTGGCCTGGCCTATATTTAAATCATGTGTGTTTGTAAGCGTGCATGCAATTCACCTGCTATGTTCTCATCTTCCCTCAACATGTATCACCTGGACACTCTCACCAGTGAAGCTTAAAACCTGTTTGGACGGAACATCAACTCTAAACAAGCACAGTTACGCATTGTGTATAAAATTAACTCAACCTGTAAATAGAGACATCACTGTTATGACCAAGATCGACCTCTGCACAGCTCAGACGCCAGTTGCAAGAGCTCTCTAACATTAGAATCATCAACGGTGACTTATATAGTGTTATTTCGGTACTTTATACTTCACACATTTTTGAACGTTGTTTATATGGGGAGTTCCTCTTTTTGTGTCTATATTTATTAATATGCCTTGTGCACTAAAGCTTCCTGTTTTTCAGTCTGGCTGAGCACTTGTTTGTGAGTATAAACTGGCCTCTACAAGCCTTCATTAGCAGATACACATTACAAATGCTTCATATATGCAGAGAAAAACCCAATAATCCACATTTCACTATTTCGTTCTTTGGTTCAGATTTGGATTCTGTATTGTTCTTTATTTGTTATTATTTTGTCATAAAATAAGTCAACCAAATAACTTAAGCTGTGTGACAGCACCTTGCGTTTACGCCAGGCTGTGAACTGCCCTGAAGCTACACCCCCTTTTACCCCATTTACTTTCTCAATCTTAGTTTAAACTATTCCTGACCTTCTCCTTCTCTCGTCTGATCATCTCAAGTACGTCCTGTACCAAATTTGCTTCCTCTTTTCAAGCCCCACATTTAATTACAAGCTCAAACATATTTGCCCTATATTGCTGTCTCGACGTGTTTCCTGTCAACTTAACAGAGTTATTCTCAGAACTCAAAGCTGAAGTTCCCCTTTTCTAAGTCTGTATGTTCTACAAGAGAGCAAGTCGGTAAACAAGTTTATCATCACAAAGGTTATTAGGTAAAGGTCACGTAGACATTTGCTTAGTAACCCTAAAAGAACACATTTCATGTAGCTAATCGCATATATTAACACCCCCCTTTTTGTGACACATCTCATGTGTTACAAACTCAAAATCCTTCACTCAAGCTTAGGAAATTAAAAGAAAAAGGTTAGTCCTATCATATTAGGCATACATGCTCTGGCCCTTCAAACCTGTATTTAAGGAATGAAATCAAATTAATCATCATGTCAAATCCTTTCTTGGCTCCATCCACAGCCTGCATCCTTGAAACGTCCTGGAAACAAAAACCTGTGTGTTAACCAGAACATCACCTTTTATACTCAGTTTCTCCACTTATGATCCAACCTGTGTTATAACACAAAATAAACTTACACAGAACAGTTATTAATCATGTGTCCCCTCCGTTCATGGTAACTTAAGTTACATCAATGTTTCCCTTTTAGCATTTAGCATTCTATAATGTAATAACATAATCCAACCCCAGTAAATAATTTTCTCAACGCACACATCAATATCTCAAAATCAGCATCCCCAGATTTAAGTCTCCCACTTGTCCTTTCATTTATTTCCCCTCTTGGTCCCATCACTCACATTCACTCCCATGCATTCACACGTGATATTTTTTGCTGATCTGCAGCCTTCTGCGCACGTCATCAGATGCTCCACATCAGCAAAATGAGCTCGATCATTTGTTTTATTTCGTTTTCCTTTTTAGGAAAATAGTTCGCTATACTTTTGACTGGATTGACTCGCTGCAATCATTTTTAGACAGGGACTCGCCGCCACTCAGTCTCTGATTATAATCAATTATAATTCTGTAAAGCCCACCTGATTTTCGTACTTGGTAATTTTGTCAGCGCCGTCCGTTCACTGTCTTCCAGGCCTACTTAGAACAAAAATGAAAAAAGAGAGCTGATTATTAGCTCATCAAAGTACAAAACAAAATCACCTGACAGGTTTTTTCTCTAAGTGCACTGTTACAAAAACTATGGGCCCCTTTAGACATGTCCATGTTTATCAAAACTCCCTCTCTTGAAATAGAAACAACAGCCTCAAAAATCTAAAACAATCTTAAATTTCACCCATTCAACACACCGAAAACCTCGCCAAAAGCTACACCGTTTCGTACACCACAATAACCCCGGTTAAGCACATCACCATACTCAGATTCAGCCTAACACCTTACAACAATGTGTCAACACTAATTTATAGACCTCCTAATCAAATTTGCACCTCTGAACAATCTACCCCTCCTTTAAGGCCTCAATCACACACACACACAGGAAGTGTTAAGAAAAAATGAAGAGAGGAAGTGTCTCTGCTCATAGACTCACAGCTCAACTGCCAACTTGACAAGAAAAATACATGTTTACACCTTATCACATTATTGAACGATTTTCATATTCTTTCTATACTAATCACTTACTTTGATCAATCAGTGCAAGAGCACTCCTGAGTCACTCTTATAGACACTTTTCTTTTGTTTTTCCATCTATTTTATGAACCATTCACACCATTCTCTCACTCATACAAGCAGCAAGCAGATCTTCATTGCATATGCTTATGTTCTTAGCCAGGTTTTTAATCAATATCTGTTCATTAAGCTTCAGGAGCTTGTCTTTATAAGGTTAATGCATTTTCTGTTTGTGTGTGTATGGGTATATGTTATTTTGCATCTATGACTTCACAGTCTCCCAGACTTCTTCCCAACTCTCCAGTTAAGCAGTCAGTTTTCTTTTTCCCCGAGTTACTAACCCACATTTTGATTTCCCACCTTAAATTACCGCCCTCCTGGTCTTCAGCCAGGTGTTGGGGCTTGCTTTTCAGGTTCCTGGACACATCATGCTGTGAACAATTCAACCAGAAACTTGCCTTAACTTATCCATAGATGTTAACCTCTAACTTTCTTCCGACTGCTGGATCTGGAGAGCCGGTCCAAGTCTGCTTTACTCCTGAAAATAACAAAACTAAGACATTTTCATTATTATCACCAGTGGTTAAATAACCCATTTCTCTGTCTCTGGTCAGAAACACCAATTATGCCAGGCATGTAAGCGTGTTCTTCCCTGCATTTTATGTTAATTGGGTGTAAACTGCTTCTTCATTAAATTAATTCATTGAGTTCTTCGTTGCCTTGCGATGTATTCATGTTAATGTACACTACGTGTAAGCTGTTTCTTCATTGCATCCTATATATTCATATTTAATTTATGCATTTCACCACTGAGCTTTAGATTCAAACTATCTCACTTCTGATTCATTTCAAAAATAATCTCACATGTAACAATTTGTATGTGTGTTTTCTATTCATTAAGGTAATGACAATTATTTTCGTTCATTATTCTTACCTTTTCTAATGTTTACCTCTTTGTTATGCTATGGTGGACATCCCTAAACAATTCATGAGTTCAGGCTTCAATTTTCAATCCAATTATATCCTATATTCTCGCAGTCAAACTCGTCCAGCTTCATCTCTCACTGGTCCTCTCTGCACAATGTCCTGTTCGGGCTTCAAGGCTCCAGCAAACACAGTCTCAACTCAGCTGTTGTCTTCTTCTCTGTTTCTTTACAGTCTTTCTTTCAGATTAAGTCCCAGCGTGGCAAAATATCACTCAATGTCCAGTGCTCTTCCACAGTTCTTTATCCCACTGTTCAACTGCCCAGCCTGTATTTTCACAGTACATGTTGCAGTACTCTTACATGCTGCTGCTGGTCGTCAGTCGTCATCAGTGTTAATGGATCAGTGGCACTGTCGTTTGCCTGCTGTATTCAAGTCCACGATGTTCTATCGGTCTTCATCAGGCGATTGACTGTCCTTTGAACTTCTTCTCCGCTTCAGGGACAAAGTGAGAGATCCAGCCGCACAATTTCGAGCCAAAAACTGGCTTATTCTCCCAATTCTTTTAATCTACTTTTCTGCTGCTGAACTCAAGGTTGCAATGTTGAGAGAGTCCACCTGTATTGACACACTAAAGCATACAATTAGTAATATATTCATTTTCTTAAAGGCTTCATTTGCTCCATGGGCCTCGTCTGTCTCTCTGTGTTCTTTCTGTACACACTCAGTTCCCATATATGGGCATGCAAAGTTCCTGTTCACTATTTCCTGTCGCTGCAGCCCCGGTACACAGAGCCATATTTCCTGTTCTTCAAACTAATCTAACTCCTTTTCTTTCTAACTCCCCCTTTTCACTTACTCAGACAAATCACACAGTCACTCAAATCAAATACTGACAGCATTCACACAATTAAAATCACTCGAAATACGCTTTCATACGAGTATCTTGGACATGCCTTCCATGATCAGAAAGAGCAAGTCAAAAGAAAAAAGAAAAGGAAAACTGAAACCTCTCATAACATCACTGAAGGTCAAATATCTTCATAGACCCAAAAGTAAGCATATTATGTCCCTAGTCAAAAGTCAAACCGTTACTCACAGTAATTTTTAATCTCACAGCCTTTGTGTTTTGAAACTAAAAAGAGGAAGGAACAGCGCCCAATTTAAACTGCGCATGTTGTCACTCAACAACACACACACAGAAAATGTAACTGTATATATTATCTCAAACTGAAACAGAACCCATCTAAAAATCCTAAGACATCTTACTTCAACACCCCAAAACACACATCGCTTACAGACATCTTTTTTAATTAAATTATCTCAAATTCAATTTCAGTTCTTAGAACCCAGATAACGGTCTTAAGTATCAACAGTTTATGTATCCTATCTCAAAACCCAGCAAAAATTCATACAGTCATGGCAAGAAATAAAACTTTACTTACAGTCTTGTAATAAACAAAACCAGCGTCTTAAATACAGGCATCAGCCATGTGTAGCAGTCTCTATAAACTTCCTATCAGTCTTACACAGTTTTACCTAGTACAGACACGTGTCAAGCAAACCCCATACTCATATTCTACAGTTATCATGAAATACTTATCATAATCAACAACAGTCACACAAATATAATAAACATAAACTGCATTTCTTCCCTTAAAACACAGATTGAAGTCGTCCTTAACCCAGGCTCTGCAGTCTGTCATTAGCCACTCATTAGTAAACAGGAAATGTCACTCTAAATAAGTCACAGGCATCTCATTTACATAGACACAGACACACTCTCAAAATAACCAGCCTGCTGCAGTGCCCGTGGCAGACAGAGCCTATATACAAACATAAAAATTATAACACAGAGACGTCTGATAAATTAAATAATATTTACAAGGCCTTAAATTGCACAACCTACATAATTTAGACAAAATTTGAATTAACCCTCCAAGGGACAAACTCCAAGTTTTTGATAATCAATGACCCAGTATCAGGTCCAACCTGTGTCTGGTCTAATTGCTAAAGTTCCTAAGTCAATTTAAAAGCGTCCAACGCCCAAGGTCCAACCTTTATTACCCAAACAAAGTGCAAACACCGTTCCAAATGGTCAACTGATCCAATCAGTAGCTATTTTGGACCGTCCTCAGTTGTCCACGATTGCCAATCGGACTATCCCGTCCAACGGAAAATCCTGAGCGTCCCCAGGAAATTGGGAGCGTCACCTCCGAACAATGCACTTTCTTAGAACTTCCCACAGTTCCGTTCTACAGAAATTTACTTGTATTTTAAAGACATCCTATGAAACCACAAAACCGACTGTATTGATGTCCAAGCCCAGCTTTATATTCAATTATAACTGTATTACCATATACAGATTTCAAATGACCTATATCCTAAATTCAGTAGTCCAACTACTTTAAATTCTCTTTCCTTAGCAGTCCAACTGCATTTCCTTTAATCAGTACTGTCACTTAACCTTACATTATCATTACTTCAACTTCAATTCTCATGAGATTTTCACCAAAATCAAAACAGACCTTTACCAGTAATTTTCAGTGAGTAGACTTTCAATTTTGTCAGAACCAATTCAGCACTGTTTGGAAATAATTCAACAGGTAGTGCCTTACCTTTGAATAAGCCGGCTTATGTCCACTCACTTCGACCACTGACTCGTGTCTGCCTGTTTGAGCACCTTGGACCCTCTCGGTCTCAACCTCCAACTCTCTCTACTCAACCTCGGCCAATGCACCAAATGTTACGGGTTCGAAATTGAGGATGAGAGTAAAACAATGATAGTCCAGAAAAGGTCGTTCAAACAATTGATTTTAATGAATGCACGCAGCGTGGAGAGGTGTAAACTGCAAAACAGTTGTACATCTCTGCCCAAAATACACTCTAGATTGCTTTTATAACATCAGGGTATTGTAACGCCCCTTCTTGCGCTTACAAACACATAATTTGCATGTCCAGAACATTCATGTATTTTAAGAATTAACTGCAACATAGAGGTTCCTCTTTCTGGCATCCTCTTAAGAATATGGTGATGATCTAAGGCCTTTGAGGTCACCATGGGCTGGACATCCTTCCGTCACCTGTAACTAAGCAAACTCAAATACCACAAGAAGCTGAATACATTCAGGCCTTTGCTCAGCTACTATTTTACTGTAACAATATACTCAGCATATGAGTTATGATACATATATTTAACTCAATCATTTTAAAGTAGTTATAACTGCACCTGTAATAAACATGTTAATATTTGATTATGATAACCCCTATAATATAAATTATAACATAATGCCAGCAGCTTCAATAAACACTTTGATGAAATGATAATTACTGCAATGATAAGATGATGGTTATGTAAAATAATCCCTGTAATTCCACAAAGGATAATTACATAACATATATTAGATATAATATAAAACAGTCAGTTGTGTTTTGTTTTAACTTTACCATATCATAATTTGATTGGTAGCAACTTTTACCACTACAGTGTGCCAATCACTCATAATTCCTAGACATGTCAATCAGGTAGGAATGAAGTAAGACATTAACAGAAATAAAGAGTTGTATGTTGACATGTAGCCCTTTCCTTGCTTAAATCATTGTTAATATTTTTGAAAAATTAACCTGTGATAAGACATAGCTTATCAAGATAGAATATGCTAGATAGAACCATATAACTAAAGATGAACCAAACTGTTCACAATTTTATCTAGCTCTCAGTTTAAAGAAAGGCTGCTGACCCCTGTTATAGAGTCTGACAGCTGCAGGGATTATATACAAATATTCAGCTATACCAGAATTAAACCAGGTCTAAAGAAAAAAGAAAAAAGGAGTGAGTATCACTACAAAGATTAACCCACAGTGGTCCTCATACCACAGTTTGATATCAGCAAACACCGAGAGCATACATTGATATGACACCACAGCCATGCTATCGTTGCTAACACTGATAACAGCATAAATTGAATTAAATCGGGACTTGATGAGAACTGTCGAGTATCACTAGAAATATTATAAACAGTCGTCTCCATACCACAGTTTGCTATCAGTAAACACCGACGGCATTCACTGATAGCATACCACAGCCATGTTAGCAGTGTATAAACGATAGTTTAGCATATATTAGCACAGGTATCAATAAAGGACTACCGTATTAAACACTTTTACTAACCTCAGACAGATGGACAGGCGCTCTGCAGGTGGGATTGAGCGCCTGTAGTTGGTGTCTAGGCGGGCGATTCTGGGACCGACGCGGGACAGCAGGTCCTCAAACTGGGCGAGTGAAAGACGGTGATATCGCTGAAATCGGCCGTCATCCAGGCGCTGCTCCTCGAGCAAGTGGTGAAACTCACCAAACTGCGCACGCCTCTGGAGGACCTGATGGACCCAGGTACGGCGAGGACGTCCTTAACGCCGCTGCTCTGCTCTCCACAGTAAATAGAGGAGGGAGACTCTCTCTTCAAACGCTAGCTCGACAGCTGCCATCTAGCAAAGATACCGTCTGGCACAACTTCCTCCCACATCCCTCCCACATTTCCGGTTCACGCGTGTCAAAATATGCAATTTTGACGCGCGATGGATTTTTCTTGGACACGCGTTGAGGTGCGAATGTGCACGCGTCAAATTAGGGGCGTTTGGGGCGTTTTCGCTCGCGTCTATCGCGTTCGGTGTGAACACACCGTTAGGCTTGCCCTTCGCTTGAAGGAGGTGGAGCTGGAGGCTAAAGCCAAGGAAGTCGAGCTCATGCATCTTCGATACGAGCTATGGAGCTTGATCCTTCTCGAGCGAAGGACGTTGTTCCCGTCCCTGCAAGTACAACCCCCGACACTTCCATTGTAGACCAGTTTAACGCTAGCAAGCAAATTGTTTTGGTACCTCCTTTTAGGGAGGGAGAGGTTGATTCCTATTTCACTGCTTTTGAGCGCATCGCAACCACTTTGAAATGGCCAAAGGATGTCTGGAGTCTATTATTGCAATGCAAATTAGTAGGAAGAGCGCAGGAGGTTTGTGCGAGTCTTTCCATTGCTGACAGTCTGGATTATGAGATTGTCAAATCCACTATTTTGCGAGCTTATGAATTAGTCCCGGAGGCATATCGCCAGAAGTTTCATGCGTGTCGCAAGTCCGACAGTCAAACGTTTGTGGAGTTTGCACGGGAGAAAGCTGTATTATTTGACAAGTGGTTGGCTGCCAGTAAAGCGGAGGACTTTACTCAGCTGAAAGAGTTGATCCTGTTGGAGGAGTTTAAGACATGTCTCCCTGAAAATATTGTGGTGTACATTAATGAACAGAAGGTGGGGTTACTGTCCAAGGCCGCTGTCCTTGCCGATGAATTTGTGTTAACTCATCGTGCAGCACTCTCAACGGCGCGCCGTGAGTACGCTTCCGCAACTCATGCCAAAAGTTGTAGGATTTCTCCTAAGCGACAGAGGCGTTCTGCTGCTATTCCTGTGTCAGATTGCAAATGTTTTTATTGTCATGAAATCGGTCACCTCATCGCTGCTTGTCCATCACTACAGCGCAAGGAGCAGGCTCACACTGTAAGGAAGCCGAAAAGTGTTGGTTTCGTTCGTTCTATGTCTGCTTCCACTTCACCTGACAATGAAGTGAGAAGTGACAGCCTTGATGACAGCTACCGTCCCTTTGTGTTGGAAGGATTTGTTTCTTTGAACGGAAAGGAGGAGGATCGGGTGCCGATCACGATTTTGCGTGACACCGGAGCCGCGCAGACACTTATTTTGAGGGGTATTTTGCCTTTTTCTGATGTCTCTTTTTGCGGTTCGGATGCTCTTGTCTGGGGAGTAAAAATGGATGTGCTGCGAGTGCCACTACACAATGTGTTTCTTCAATCACTGCTCGTTTCGGGTTTGTTAACGGTTGGAGTGCGCGATCATTTCCCAGTGCCCGGAGTTGCGATGATTCTGGGGAATGATTTAGCAAACGGGAAAGTGTTTTCTGCTCCGAGAGTGGTTGAGAATCCTGTGCCTGATACTTTGTTATCTGACCTTGCTGCTGAGCGCTCACCCTCTGTTTTCCCCGCTTGCGCTGTAACTCGCGCGCACAAGCGCAAGTATGGTGACGTTGATCTGTCTGATTCTTTTCTCTGCGCTGGTGGTGAGCCGGAGTCTGAATCCAAAACCTGTGACCCGCTGATGGGCGACTCTGAGGCAATGCTGTCTGTTAACCCATCAGTGACATCTCAACTGCCTTCCGGAGTTAACAAAAAGGATTTTGTTTTGGCACAACTCAGTGACTCGACTCTGGTGGGTTGTTTTTCAGCTGCCCACTCTAGTGACCAGTACCCTCGTGTTTATAGTGTTGAGGATGATGTGTTAATGCGTACCTGGTATCCGCCTGCAGCTGGTGATCTGGGTTGGAATGTGTCTAAGCAGGTTCTGGTGCCTCTACAGTACCGGCCCAAAGTCCTTAGTCTTGCCCATGACAATTTTTCTGGACATTTAGGTATTAGGAAAACCTACCACCGCATTCTGCGCCATTTCTTTTGGCCAGGACTGAAGAATGACGTTGCTAAGTATTGTCGTTCTTGTCACACCTGTCAGATTAGCGGTAAGCGTAACCAAGTCATTCCACCCGCTCCATTACACCCTATCCCAGTTTTAGGGGAACCTTTTGAACACATACTCATCGACTGTGTTGGTCCACTCCCTAAAACAAAATCGAGCCACCAGTACCTCTTGACTTTGATGTGTGTTGCTACACGTTTTCCCAAGGCAATTCCATTGCGCACCCTTAAAGTTAAATCAGTGGTTAAAGCGTTAGTGAACTTCTTTTCCACTTTCGGGTTACCAAAAGTTGTCCAAACCGACCAAGGCTCTAATTTCATGTGTAAGATTTTTGCTCAAGTTTTGCAATCACTTGGTATTAAACATCAGAAATCTAGTGCCTATCATCCGGAGTCGCAAGGTGCACTCGAGCGGTTTCATCAGACGTTGAAATCTATGATGCGGAAATTTTGCCTTGAGTCTGAAAAAGAATGGGATGAGGGGTTGCCACTGCTACTTTTAGCGGTGAGGGAAAGCGTGCAGGAGTCACTAGGATTTAGCCCTGCTGAGCTGGTGTTCGGTCACACAGTCCGTGGCCCGTTGCAACTACTCAAGGAGAATTTTCTGTCCGACACAGACGCTCCTAAGGTAAATGTGTTGGACTATGTGAGCTCTTTTAGAGAGCGTTTGCATAAAGCATGTGCAATCGCACGCAATGCTCTTGTTGCAGCGCAGGGTAAGATGAAGAGGAAGTTTGATAAGAAAGCTGTGCAAAGGAAATTTGAGGTTGGTGATAAAGTGTTAACACTTTTATCGGTCCCTGGTTCTTCTTTTCAGGCAAAGTTCAGTGGTCCGTATACAGTGCAGGCGAAATTGAGTGACACGGATTATGTCATAGACACCCCAGAGCGAAGGAAAAAGTGTCGTGTGTGTCATATTAATATGATGAAGCCCTACTTCGCTAGTGGTGTGTCAGCAGTTGCGACTGTGGGGGTGCCAGGTTCCGAAACCCGGTATGATCCGAGAAGTGATGATTTGGTTGTCGGTTGTGCTGTGGACTGCGCACGACTTAGGAATTCTGAAATCCTACGTGATTTAGGGTCACATTTAACTGAGGTAGATGATGATGTTCGAAATGACGTGTGTCGGTTGATTGAGAATCATCCTAATCTTTTCTCGGACACTCCATCCCGTACCACTGTGCTGGAACATGATATCGATGTGGGGGACCATCCTCCAATCAAACAGCATGCCTACCGGGTGAATCCCACTAAACGTGCTCTTTTCCAGACAGAAGTTTCTTATCTGTTGGAAAATTGTCTTGCTGTTCCTAGCTCTAGTGCGTGGAGTTCCCCGTGTCTCCTAGTGCCTAAAGCGGATAAGACCCCACGGTTTTGTACAGATTTTCGGAAGGTGAACAGCGTGACCAAACCTGACTCCTATCCTCTTCCCAGAATGGAAGATTGTGTCGATAGGGTCGGTTCTGCGAAGTTTGTTACTAAGCTGGACTTGTTAAAGGGCTATTGGCAAGTTCTTCTAACATCACATGCGGCCGAAATCTCTGCCTTTGTTACTCCCGACCATTTTCTTCAGTACACTGTCATGCCTTTCGGGTTGCGCAACGCCCCCGCCACATTCCAACGGCTCATGAATATTGTGCTGGGAAGCGTTCGCCAGTGTGAAGTGTATCTAGATGATATTGTCGTCTACTCAGACACCTGGTCAGAGCATATGGAAACACTCGCTGATGTGTTCCATCGTTTGGAATGGGCATCCCTCACCCTCAACCTTGCCAAGTGTGATTTTGGTAAAGCCATGGTGACTTATTTGGGGAAACAGGTGGGTCAGGGCCAAGTGCGCCCTATCTTGGCCAAAATCCAGGCCATACTGGACTTTCCTGCCCCTCGTACTAGGCGTGAGCTCCGCAATTTTCTCGGCATGGTGGGCTACTACCGGGGTTTCTGTCGAAATTTCGCAGAAGTGGTCGCACCCCTCACTAGCCTCACCAGTGTGTTGAAACCTTTTGTGTGGTCCTCTGCGTGTCAGAGTGCTTTCCTGGCTGTTAAAACTCTCCTGTGCAGTGCGCCAGTGCTGGCTGCCCCTGATTTTGCACGCCCTTTTAAATTAGAGGTAGATGCCAGTGCTAACGGAGCAGGTGCCGTATTGCTACAGGAAGACCAATATGGTGTGGCTCACCCAATCGGCTATTTCTCAAAGAAATTCAACGTCCATCAGCGAAGGTACGGCACAATTGAAAAAGAAGCCCTTTCTCTGCTGTTCGCATTGCAGCATTTTGAGGTGTATGTCGGTTCCAGCCCCTCGCCTGTGATCGTTTACACCGACCACAATCCCTTGGTGTTCCTAATGCGAATGCAGAACTCGAACCAAAGGCTTATGAGATGGTCTCTCCTGGTGCAAGATTTCAACTTGGAAATCCGCCATAAAAAGGGTACAGAGAATGTGTTAGCGGATGCCCTATCCCGTGTTTTCCTTTAAACGTAACTGTCAAAACATCTGCAAAGGAGATGTCTTTGATTTTGGGAAGGGGGGTGTTACGGCTGTGGCCATAAGAACACTGTGTGGGCTGTTTTGTTCTGTCTCTTTGCTGTGCTTAAGACTCTTTGCAGGTCCCTCCCCTAATGAAGAGTAGTGAGCAGCTGATTGGACCGTGGAACACGTGACCGCATTCAAAAAGCCGCTCTGACAGCTCCCGCCAGAGAGAGAGAGAGAGAAGCGAGCGAGCGAGCGAGCAGTTTGACAGCCGACGCGGCCCTGGCCCTGGTTTCCAGCCTATACATTTGCTGTGTGTTTGTGTGAGCGTGTTCTGTGAGAGCCGCTCCTCGTGTATTAACTTAGTGCTTAGGCACCCATAGACTGAAGCGGAAGGGGTGAGCCGCCTTTTTCTTTGGACCAGTTTTCTCCTGTTTTCCGGGTTAGGGAGCGAGGGTTAGTATTGTATTTTGTTTGTTCTGTTTCTTTCTTAGGGTTTAGTTAGTTTTCTCTGGTGGGACTTAGTTGGTTTTGTTTATTATTTTGGCCTGGGTTCACCCTGGAGCTATGCTTCATTACCTTCAATAAAATCACCTTTTTTTTACTCACAACTGGTTTTGGATGTTTGGCTTGGGAATCAGGGCGGGCACGTGTCTCTCTCTCCTCCAACCTTATGTGCGTCTCTACACGCCTAGACTAGGGGCGTAACAAGAACCATTTGCTTTTACTAAATTACACATTTTTTGCAGTCTTGAGCAACTTGGAAATGTGCTGAAGAGGTAAAAAGCGTTACCAGTAATGTGACACTCTGGTCAGCCACTTCAGTCTGATGTCATTAGTCATCCAGGTCCAAACTCTTATATGGTGCCCAAAGCCACACATCACTGTAGCATCACTGAGTTTAAAACATTAAATTGTTTTAATTGAGTTTTTATTTGAGCGTTGCATGATCTGACCTTGGGGTGTTAACACACACCTGAATGCTTCAAACCAGAAACCTGATAAAACCTCTGCATTTATAGAGGTAGCTACTTTTGCTGATGATTGTGTAATCAAGTCCATTTGATAAGCAGCACCTGAACTTGCCCTTTTAATTCTTAAGAAGCAGTAAGAGTGTACTTAGTTTTTCACAGGACTCTATGCTGTTTGTAAGAACCTTACATAAATGTATGTCACCTCAAAAATCTCTAGGAGATCTCTAGCCTTTATGAAAACAAAATCAAAAGTGTATAAAAACTCATTTTTTACTATAGCACGAAGCCTTCAGCAATGACTACTGAGTTGAAGTTTAATTGAACTGAAGGGCATGTTTGAATTTTATGACGTTGTCCTTTACTTGATGACTAAGATCAAGTATGATCATTATAGTCTACTTTACCAACACACACTTAAAGGCAAAGCGACTCTCAATGCCATCATTAAAAAAGTAAAAATACCATAATTTTTTGTTGCAATAATGTGAAACAAGGAGATGCAATAATGTTTATTAATGCTAGAGTAATGGTAAAACTACTTCACAGCACAATAAGCTATGAGAGACTACGCTCAAATCTAAGCAATTCACCTGCTCAGCTTGAATGACGCTTTGAGTTATCTGTGAAATCAGCTGCTCTCAGTATATCACTAATCAGTGCCGGACAAGAAGAGGAAAAACATGTTACCGTCTTTAACAGTTCAACACAATCTTTGGCAATCTGTAATGTATCAGGTGATTTCACCTCTTCATCAACCCTTATGAGACTTTCACGGCAGGCTTCAACAGCTAGCAGATCATATAACAGGTTGCACTTCTGCACTAATAAACCAATGATGTGACTTTTTTCAAGTGAATATAGTACATTCATGTAGCCAGTTTAAATAAAAACACCTTGTTTGAAATTTGGAAATGTGTGATTATTGTACAAAGATACAGGCCTGAAGCTTCATGCCTGCAAGATTTAATTTTACTTACATCTCCTTTGGTGTAATAAATCATATTAATTTTGACAATTTTTTTCAATGATACCATCATCCCATAGTGAAGGGAGCTTTACAATATATATGTGTATATATGTATGTATGAACACCCATCTTGCCCCTGCGGGCGGTTTATCCTTCAAGCTCGTGTCCTCTACCAGAGGCCTGGGAGCTTCAGGGTCCTGCGCAGTATCTTAGCTGTTCCCAGGACTGCGCTCTTCTGGACAGAGATCTCCGATGTTGTTCCCGGGATCTGCTGGAGCCACTCACCTATCTTGGGAGTCACCGCACCTAGTGCTCCGATTACCACGGGGACCACCGTTACCTTCGCCCTCCACATCCTCTCGAGCTCTTCTCTGAGCCCTTGGTATTTCTCCAGCTTCTCGTGTTCCTTCTTCCTGATATTGCTGTCATTCGGAACCGCTACATCGATCACTACAGTCGTCTTCTTCTGTTTGTCTACCACCACTATGTCTGGTTGGTTAGCCACCACCATTTTGTCCGTCTGGAGGGGCTCAGAGTAGAGCCGCTGCTCCTCCACATCGAAAGGAGCCAGTTGAGGTGGTTCGGGCATCTGACAAGGATGCCCCCTGGGCGCCTCCTGGGTGAGGTGTTCCGGGCATGTCCCACCGGGAGGAGGCCCCGGGGCAGACCCAGGACGCGCTGGAGAGATTATATCTCTCGGCTGGCCTGGGAACGCCTTGGTGTTCCCCCGGATGAGCTGGAGGAGGTGGCTGGGGAGAGGGAGGTCTGGGCTTCTCTGCTTAGGCTGCTGCCCCCGCGACCCGACTTCGGATAAAGCGGATGAGGATGGATGGATGGATGGATGGATGTATCTGGAAGTCCCACAGGATCTTAGCTCGGTCATTCTCCATCACCCTTGGGGGCATCTCCCATTTTGACCTCGGGACTTCCAGGTTATACTCGGCACAGATGTTCCTGTACACTATGCCGGCCACTTGGTTATGGCGTTCCATGTATGCCTTGCCTGCTAGCATCTTGCACCCTGCTGTTATGTGCTCGATTGTCTCTGGGGCATCTTTACACAGCCTGCACCTGGGGTCTTGCCTGGTGTGATAGACCCCAGCCTCTATGGATCTTGTACTCAGAGCGTGTTCTTGTGCTGCCATGATTAGTGCCTCTGTGCTGTCTTTCAGTCCAGCTTTGTCCAGCCACTGGTAGGATTTCTGGATATCAGCCACCTCCTCTATCTGCCGGTGGTACATACCGTGCAGGGGCCTGTCCTTCCATGATGGTTCCCCGTCTCCCTCCTCTTTCTTGGGTTTCTGCTGCCTGAGGTATTCACTGAGCACTCGGTCAGTTGGGGCCATCTTCCCAATGTATTCTTGGATGTTCGTTGTCTCATCCTGGACTGTGGTGCTGAGACTCACCAGTCCCCGGCCCCCTTCCTTCCGCTTAGCGTACAGCCTCAGGGTGCTGGACTTGGGGTGAAACCCTCCATGCATGGTAAAGAGTTTTCTTGTCTTTATGTCAGTGGCTTCCATCTCCTCCTTTGGCCAGCCTATTACCCCAGCAGGGTACCTGATCATGGGCAGGGCGTAGGTGTTGATGGCCCGGATCTTGTTCTTACCATTCAGCTGACTCCTCAGGACTTGCCTGACCCTCTGCAGGTACTTGGTGGTTGCAGCTTTTCTAGCGGCCTCTTCATGGTTCCCATTCGCCTGCGGGATCCCCAGGTACTTGTAACTGTCCTCTATGTCTGCAATGTTGCCTTCTGGTAGTTCAATCCCCTCAGTTCTGACTACCTTCCCTCTCTTTGTTACCATCCGACTACACTTCTCCAGCCCGAATGACATCCCGATGTCATTGCTGTATAGCCTGGTAATGTGGATCAGTGAATCGATGTCTCATTCACTCTTGGCATACAGCTTGATGTCATCCATGTACAGGAGGTGGCTGACAACTGCTCCGTTCCGTAGTCGGTATCCGTAGCCAGTCTTGTTAATGATCTCATTGAGGGGGTTCAGGCTGTGGAATTACAGGGATTATTTTACATAACCATCATCTTATCATTGCATTAATTATCATTTCATCGAAGTGTTTATTGAAGCTGTTGGCATTATGTTATAATTTATATTATAGGGGTTATCATAATCAAATATTAACATTTTTATTACAGGTGCAGTTATAACTACTTTAAAATGATTGAGTTAAATATATATGTATCATAACTCATATGCTGAGTATATTGTTACAGTAAAATAGTAGCTGAGCAAAGGCCTGAATGTATTCAGCTTCTTGTGGTATTTGAGTTTGCTTAGTTACAGGTGACGGAAGGATGTCCAGCCCATGGTGACCTCAAAGGCCTTAGATCATCACCATATTCTTAAGAGTATGCCACAAGGAGGAACCTCTATGTTGCAGTTAATTCTTAAAATACATGAATGTTCTGTACATGCAAATTATGTGCTTGTAAACGCAAGAAGGGGCGTTACAATACCCTGATGTTATAAAAGCAATCTAGAGTGTATTTTGGGTAGAGATGTACAACTGTTTTGCAGTTTACACCTCTCCACGCTGCGTGCATTCATTAAAATCAATTGTTTGATTGACCTCTTCTGGACCATCATTGTTTTACTCTCATCCTCAATTTCGGACCCGTAACATTTGGTGCATTGGCCGAGGGTTGAGGGAGAAAAGGTGGAGGTTGAGACTGAGAGGGTCCAAGGTGCTCAAACAGGCAGACACGAGTCAGTGGTCGAAG
The DNA here is from genome assembly GCF_001858045.2 of Oreochromis niloticus. Classification (NCBI taxonomy): domain Eukaryota; kingdom Metazoa; phylum Chordata; class Actinopteri; order Cichliformes; family Cichlidae; genus Oreochromis; species Oreochromis niloticus. Next base: position 17,711,975 of record NC_031973.2, on the reverse strand, counting down.
TGAGTGGACATAAGCCGGCTTATTCAAAGGTAAGGCACTACCTGTTGAATTATTTCCAAACAGTGCTGAATTGGTTCTGACAAAATTGAAAGTCTACTCACTGAAAATTACTGGTGAAAGTCTGTTTTGATTTTGGTGAAAATCTCATGAGAATTGAAGTTGAAGTAATGATAATGTAAGGTTAAGTGACAGTACTGATTAAAGGAAATGCAGTTGGACTGCTAAGGAAAGAGAATTTAAAGTAGTTGGACTACTGAATTTAGGATATAGGTCATTTGAAATCTGTATATGGTCATACAGTTATAATTGAATATAAAGCTGGGCTTGGACATCAATACAGTCGGTTTTGTGGTTTCATAGGATGTCTTTAAAATACAAGTAAATTTCTGTAGAACGGAACTGTGGGAAGTTCTAAGGAAGTGCATTTCTCGGAGGTGACGCTCCCAATTTCCTGAGGACGCTCAGGATTTTCCGTTGGACGGGATAGTCCGATTGGCCATCGTGGAGAACTTGGGAACCTCCAAAATAGCTAGTGGTTGGACCACTTTACCGTTTGGAACGGTTTATGCACTTTTTTTGGGCAGTAAAGCTTGGAGCTTGGGCGTTGGACGCTTTTAAATTTACTTAGGATATTTAGGGATTAGAGCAGATACAGTTTGGAACTGAGACTGTCATTGATTATCAAAAACTTGGAGTTTGTCCCTTGGAGGGTTAATTCAAATTTTGTCTAAATTATGTAGGTTGTGCAATTTAAGGCCTTGTAAATATTATTTAATTTATCAGACGTCTCTGTGTTATAATTTCTATGTTTGTATATAGGCTCTGTCTGCCACGGGCACTGCAGCAGGCTGTTTATTTTGAGAGTGTGTCTGTGTTTATGTAAATGAGATGCCTGTGACATATTTAGAGTGACATTTCCTGTTTACTAATGAGTAACTAATGACTGACTGCAGAGACTGGGTTAAGGACGACTTATATTGGTGTTTTAAGGGAAGAATTGCTTTTATTTCTACTTTGTTGGCATTACGGTTGTTAAATACGATGACTACTTTATGATACATGTCTGTCTCATTTTGCATGTGTGCGAGTGGCTTTCAAATGTAGTTTTGTAATGTAACCTGTACACTCCATGGAGGAAACAGACCATGGAGTTTTGGAAGAAGATAGCAGAGATATGACTGGCTTTACGTTTAGTCTTGTGTTGACTCCAATAACGGATGGTCAGACAGGGCTGGTTGAAACAGAGGTGCGTGTTTGCTGTGAAATAGGGGCCACTGACCATGACTCAAAACACAAAGGCTGTGATATTAAAATTACTGTGAGTAACGGTTTGACTTTTGACTAGGGAAATAATATGCTTACTTTTGGGTCTATGAAGATATTTGACCTTTAGTGATGTTATGAGAGGTTTCAGTTTTCTTTTTCTTTTTTCTTTTGACTTGCTCTTTCTGATCATGGAAGGCATGTCCAAAATACTCGTATGAAAGCGTATTTTGTGTGATTTTAACTGTGTGAATGCTGTCAGTATTTGATTTGAGTGACTGGGTGATTTGTCTGAGTAAGTGAAAAGGGGAAGTCTGAGAGAGAGAAAGGCAGTGCGTGTGAGACGATTTATGGCGTCTGAAAGAGGTTAGAGCATTTAAAAGGTGTGTATGGAATAAAGGAGTGTGAAATATATTTCTTGTGTGATGAAAAGTAGGATGTGCTAAAGTTTGAAAGTGTTTTTAATTCAAGAAAACAAAAAAACAAAGGAGTTAGATTAGTTTGAGGAACAGGAAATATTGCTCTATGTACCGGGGCTGCAGCGACAGGAAATAGTGAACAGGAACTGTGCATGCCCATATATGGGAACTGAGTGTGTACAGAAAGAACACAGAGAGAGAGATTTAACTCTAGGCACATGAAGCAAATGAAGCCTTTAAGAAAAAATGAATATAATACTAATTATATGGTTTAGTGTGTCAATACAGGTGGGCGTCTTTCAACTTTGCAACCTTGAGTTCAGCAGCAGAAAAGTAGATTAAAAGAATTGGGAGAATAAGCCAGTTTTTGGCTCGAAATTGTGCGGCTGGATCTCTCACTTTGTCCCTGAAGCGGAGAAGAAGTTCAAAGGACAGTTAATCGCCTGATGAAGACCGATAGAACATCGTGGACTTGAATACAGCAGGCAAACGACAGTGCCACTGATCCAGTAACACTGATGACGACTGACGACCAGCAGCAGCATGTAAGTGTAATGTAACATGTACTGTGAAAATACAGGCTGGGCAGTTGAACAGTGGGATAAAGAATTGTGGAAGAGCACTGGACATTGAGTGATATTTTGCCATGCTGGGACTTGATCTGAAAGAAAGACTGTAAAGAAACAGAGAAGAAGACAACAGCTGAGTTGAGACTGTGTTTGCTGGAGCTTTGAAGCCCGAACAGGACATTGTGCAGAGAGGACCAGTGAGAGATGAAGCTGGACGAGTTTGACTGCGAGAAGATAGGAGATGATTGGATTGAAAATTGAAACCTGAACTCATGAATTGTTTAGGGACGTCCACCATAGCATAACAAAGAGGTAAACATTAGAAAAGGTAAGAATAATGAAAGAAATAATTGTCATTACCTTAATGAATAGAAAACACACATACAAATTGTTACATGTGAGATTATTTTTGAAATGAATCAGAAGTGAGATAGTTTGAATCTAGAGCTCAGTGAAAAGATGCATAAATTAAATATGAATACATGAAAATGCAATGAATACATAAGGATGCAATGAAGAAAACAGCTTACACTGCATTTACATGACCACATAACGCAAGGAAGAACACGCTTACATACATGGCATAATTGGTATTTTGACTAGAAAAAGAGAAATGGGTCGTTTAGACGTCCGTGATAATAATGAAAATGTTTTAGTTTGTTATTTTTAGGGGCAAGCAGACCTGGACCAATTCTCCAGATCCAGGAGTCTGAAGAAATTACAGGTTAAGATGAATGGATATGTTAAGGCAAGTTTCTGGTTGAATTGTTTACAGTGTCCAGGAACCTGACAGCAAGCCCTAACTGGTGGTGGAAGACCAGCAGGGCTTTATTTAAGGTGGGAGATCAAAAGTCTGGGTTAGTAATTCGGGGAAGGAGAAAACTGACTCTTTAACTGGAGAATGGGAAAGTGTCTGTGAGACTGTGAAGCCATATATGCAAAATAGCACACACAAACATACGCAATGAAGATCGACTTGCTACTTGTATGAGTGATAGAATGGTGTGAATGTTGAATAAACTGATTAAACTAGTTTAAAAGGGTGACTTAGGAGTGCTTTTGCACTGAGTGATCAGAACAAGTGATTAGTATAGAAAGAAAATGAAAATAATTGAATAGTGGCATGAGGTTTAAAAAGTATTTCTTTTGCCAAGTTAAATTGTTGAGATATGGCTGAGTATGGAAAAAGTTTGAGAGCTTGTGTGAATGTGGACAGAGGAGCTTGCTGTGTGTGTGTGATTGAGGCCTTAAAGGAGGGGTAGATTGTTCAGAGGTGCAAACTTGATTAGGAGGTGTATAAATTAGTGTTGACACATTGTTGTAAGGTGTTAGGCTGAATCTAAGTATGGTGAAGTGTCTAAGGGGACATGGTTGTGTGTAAAACGGTGCAGTTTGGACAAGGTTTTCAGTGCGTTGAATGGGTGAAATTTAAGATGGTTTAAGATTTTTTGGGGCTGTTGTTTTTCATTTTAATAGAGGGAGTTTTGATAAACATGGACATGTCTAAAAGGGCCCATAGTTTATATAACAGTGCACTTAGAAAAAACCTGTCAGGTGATTTTGTTTTGTGTTTTGATGAGCTAATAATCAGCTCTCTTTTTCTCATTTTGTTCTAAGCAGGCCTGCAAAAGAGTGGATAACAGCGCTGACAAAGTAAAAGGATTGCCGCGAGCCAATCCAGTCTAAAAGCAGAAAGAACTATTTTCTTAAAAACAAAGTAAAACAAATAAATGAGTTGATGTTGCTGAGAGTGAAGACTGAATATTTGCGAGATAGTCTCCACTGTCAGCAATACCTGATGGTAATGCGTGTGAGTGAATGTGTGTAAATGGATGGTGACTGGACGGACGAGGCAGACCATAGGGTGGACCGACTGGACACTGACAAAAGACTGGACTAAGGTTGGACACATGACTGATAATTGTTCTGTTTTAACTTTTCTGTTATAACACAGGTTGGATGAAGTGGAGAAACTGAGTATAAAAGGTGATGTTCTGGTTAACACACAGGTTTTTGTTTCTAGGACGTTTCAAGGATGCAGGCTGTGGATGGAGCCAAGAAAAGATTTGACATGATGATTAATTTGATTTCATTCCTTAAATACAGGTTTGAAGGGCCGGAGCATGTATGCCTAATATGATAGGACTAACTTTTTCTTTTAATTTCCTAAGCTCGAGTGAAGGATTTTGAGTTTGTAACACATGAGATGTGTCACAAAAAGGGGGTGTTAATATATGCGATTAGCTACAGGAAATGTGTTCTTTTAGGGTTACTAGGCAAATGTCTACGTGACCTTTGCCTAATAACCTTTGTGATGATAAACTTGTTTACCGACTTGCTCTCTTGTAGAACAGACAGACTTAGAAAAGGGGAACCTCAGCTCTGAGTTCTGAGAATAACTCTGTTAAGTTGACAGGAAACACGTCGAGACAGCAATATAGGGCAAATCTGTTTGAGCTTGTAATTAAATGTGGGACTTGAAAAGAGGAAGTAAATTTGGTACAGGACGTGCTTGAGACGATCAGACGAGAGAAGGAGAAGGTCAGGAATAGTTTAAACTAAGATTGAGAAAGTAAATGGGGTGAAAGGGGATGTAGCTTCAGGGCAGTTCACAGCCTGGCGTAAACGCAAGGTGCTGTCACACAGCTTAAGCTATTTGGTTGATTTATTTTATGACAAAATAATAAGGAAATATTAAAATATACAACACGTTGAGAAGATCTCTTATGTTATATTTTAGTGTTTAACATGGAAGATGCCTCTCTGGAGCTTCTCTCCTGATGCTACTCCACCAAAAGAAGCTCATTTATAGAGACTATGTCAGCTCCCAAACAGACAACAACAAACCAAGACTAGCAAAAAACAATCTGAATATAAATAATAACAAATAAAGAACAATACAGAATCCAAATCTGAACCAAAGAACAAAATAGTGAAATGTGGATTATTGGGTTTTTCTCTGTATATATGAAGTATTTGTAATGTGTATCTGCTAATGAAGGCTTGTAGAGGCCAGTTTATACTCACAAACAAGTGCTCAGCCAGACTGAAAAACAGGAAGCTTTAGTGCACAAGGCATATTAATAAATATAGACACAAAAAGAGGAACTCCCCATATAAACAACGTTCAAAAATGTGTGAAGTATAAAGTACCGAAATAACACTATATAAGTCACAGCTGATGATTCTAATGTTAGAGAGCTCTTGCAACTGGCGTCTGAGCTGTGCAGAGGTCTCTCTTAAGACAGGTACGTATGTAGGTTAGCATGAGGTTGAGTTAATTTTATACACAATGCATAACTGTGCTTGTTTAGAGTTGATGTTCCGTCCAAACAGGTTTTAAGCTTCACTGGTGAGAGTGTCCAGGTGATACATGTTGAGGGAAGATGAGAACATAGCAGGTGAATTGCATGCACGCTTACAAACACACATGATTTATATATAGGCCAGGCCAGAGGCCTGGACTTGATGTAGCTTTCAACTTTACAGCTCCTAACTTGTAGGAATGGCGGGGAGTGTAATGAATGAATGCAAAACATGCTTACAGACACAATCATGACAGGGGTTTATTTTACAGGGTAAAGGTGGACCACAGGTTGCTTTGTTTCTGCTTAGCAACTACTGAGGTAAAAGGTGTTAAAGATAAATATGCAATAAGTGAACAGGAAATGTGTAAGGGTGAGCCGGGTGAAACAAAATGTTGTAGATAATGGAAACTTGTCTAACGGGCATTAACAGTAACCCTTGCATGTTATGTATATGCTTGAGGCCAAAAGAGGCGTAAATCCAGATAGAAAATTTTGAAGTGTGCTTTTTAGCGGAGATTTAGGCTGACATGGGGATGGTGTGCATTTTACTTGGGTTGTGTTTAATAAGACTAAAAGCGTTGCTCACACACATAAAGAGTATTGAGATTGAATAAAGTTAATATAATGGATAGAGCCCAGAACATGATAATATATAAGTGAAATCAAATGCAATGTGTGATTTCACTTTTATTGGGAAAATAATTAGCCAAGAAATGTGTATTGAACTCTCCACATACTTTGAAACTGCGCAACTCTGAGTGGGCAATGTAATGAAGCAACTGTTACATATTTGCATTAAACTAGCCAACATAGACTCACCACCACATGATGTTGCCCTGCAGCGGGGGCAGAAAATCATTTGCAAACCAGGGATCTTAGGTTGATTATTATATTCTTACTTATGTACACACACACACACAGAAGGGAAAAATTTCAAAACAAAACAAAAAACAACTTCGCTTAACCTGTCAAGCACAGGAGCAAAATAAAAATCTTTTTGGGCTTTGTTAAAATTTCTTTAGTAAAAGTGTAAAAGGCCAAACCTAGGAAGTTCGGCAAACAGGAAAGTTCCTTGAGTATCAGGAGTTAATAGTCAGGAAACATTTCTCACATTAACGCCTTATATCTGACAAATCATTGACTCATAGATGCAGATAGACATACAAGTGCACATACATCCAGATGTGCATTTAGACATTAAAAGTGTAGAGACATGTACACACAGATTGGCAAACCGGTACAGAGTCTAGCTGAAGAGCTTAACAAAGTAGACGTGGCAGTAGGGTTTGTGATTTTGCCTGATATGATATTGTGAACCAACTTTGAATAATGACAGGAACCTGAGATGAACAAAGTAGGTTAGTAAGGTGTAGCAGAGAAAGGTTGTTTGTTTTCTATCCCTTACAGGAGAAGATTTCCACTAGAGAAGGACCCAGAAAAGGAGCGGAGATTACCTAAGCATGAAGTGTTTTCAAGTGGGAGCTGGTGTTTTATTGCTGGACCACCTAGAGGACATGAGGTTGTTGTCGGATTAGCTGAGTCAGGGGGCGGCTAGAGAGGGTCAGAGCGAAGGTAGTGGACCTGGGAATGGTGTAGTGACGTCTTTGGAAGACGTCAAAAGGGGGAATTGTGGAATTACAGGGATTATTTTACATAACCATCATCTTATCATTGCATTAATTATCATTTCATCGAAGTGTTTATTGAAGCTGTTGGCATTATGTTATAATTTATATTATAGGGGTTATCATAATCAAATATTAACATTTTTATTACAGGTGCAGTTATAACTACTTTAAAATGATTGAGTTAAATATATATGTATCATAACTCATATGCTGAGTATATTGTTACAGTAAAATAGTAGCTGAGCAAAGGCCTGAATGTATTCAGCTTCTTGTGGTATTTGAGTTTGCTTAGTTACAGGTGACGGAAGGATGTCCAGCCCATGGTGACCTCAAAGGCCTTAGATCATCACCATATTCTTAAGAGTATGCCACAAGGAGGAACCTCTATGTTGCAGTTAATTCTTAAAATACATGAATGTTCTGTACATGCAAATTATGTGCTTGTAAACGCAAGAAGGGGCGTTACAATACCCTGATGTTATAAAAGCAATCTAGAGTGTATTTTGGGTAGAGATGTACAACTGTTTTGCAGTTTACACCTCTCCACGCTGCGTGCATTCATTAAAATCAATTGTTTGATTGACCTCTTCTGGACCATCATTGTTTTACTCTCATCCTCAATTTCGGACCCGTAACAAGGCCTATGCAGAACAGCAGTGGGGACAGAGCATCTCGTTGGTAGATCCCGCACTCGATGGTGACTTGTGCTATGGGCTTGGAGTTGGCCTCTAGTGTTGTACGCCACATCCCCATTGAGTTCCTGATGAAAGCTCTTAGGCTCCTGTTGATCTTGTACAATTCTAGGCATTCCAGGATCCAGCTGTGGGGCATTGAGTCATAGGCCTTCTTGTAATCAATCCAGGCAGTGCACAGGTTGGTCAATCTGGTCTTGCAGTCTCAGCTGACTGTTCTGTCTACCAGTAGCTGATGTTTTGCGCCTCTGGTATTCTTGTCCATTCCTTTCTGTGCCCCGCTCATGTATTGACCCATGTGCCTGTTCATCTTAGCCGATATGATGCCTGACAGGAGCTTCCATGTAGTGCTGAGGCAGGTTATTGGTCGGTAGTTGGATGGGACCGGTCCCTTCTTGTGGTCCTTGGGGATCAGGACCGTCCGACCTTCGGTTAGCCATTCCGGGTGTCTCTCGTTAACTAGCAGCTGGTTCATTTGTGCTGCCAGACGCTCGTGGAGTGCAGTCAGCTTCTTCAGCCAGAAGGCGTGAACCATGTCGGGCCCTGGTGCTGTCCAACTCTTCATACTGGAGACCCTTTCTTGGATATCTGCCACTGTGATGGTTACTGGACCCTGTTCAGGGAGTTCGCTATGGTCTGCCCTCAGATCCACTAGCCACTGAGCATTGCCGTTATGGGTTGCGTCCTTCTCCCATATGCTCTTCCAGTATTGCTCCGTCTCCAGCCTTGGTGGTGCTGTTCTCTTATTGTTCCCTTGCCACTGAGAGTACACCTTTGCTGGTTCTGTGGAGAACAGTTGGTTTATTCTCCTGTCTTCTATCTCTCTGGTGTACCTCCTCAAGCGGCTGGCCAAGGCTGTGAGTCTTTGCTTGGCAGTTTCCAAGGTCTCAGGTATGGACAGCTTGCTGTATTCCTTATGCACCTTCTTTGTCGCACCTTTCTGCAACTCCGTTAGTTGGCTAACCTCCCTCCGTGCTACTTTGATCTTGCCCTCTAGCCTCCTTCTCCATGGATATGTATATATACGTATATATGTATATGTATGTTTATATATGTATGTATATATATATGTATGTGTATATATGTATATGTATATGTGTGTATATGTATGTATATGTATATGTGTGTATATGTATATATGTATGTGTATATATGTGTATATATATACACTTCACCTCACACTATCACACTACCAACACCAGCCTGATCTGTTGACATAAGGCAGGATGGATCCATGTTTTCATGTTGTTTACATTAAATTCTGATTCTACAATCTAAATGTCTTGGCAGAAATGGAGGCTCATCAGACCAAACAACAGACTTTCAGATGTCTGTTATCTAGTTTTCTCTAAGCTTATTGTTTTAACTGAGAAGAGTGGCACGCAGTGTGGTCTTCTGCTGCTGTAGCACATCTTTCTCAAGAGTCAATGCATTGTGCATTCAGAAATCCTCTTCTGTGTACCTTGAATGAAACAAGGTACACAGACTCAAATAGTCACATTTGAGTAAATCATAATGTGACTATAAGTCAAGGTTTCATAAATTCTGTGATTAGCAAAGAATTGCATAGTAGTTTTCTACTACTACTTTCTACTTCACAGAGCATTCAGCAATAATGAAGTGTAATTTGAACTGAAGGACGTGGTTAATTTTTTTGACACTGTCCTTTACTTGATAACTTTAATGCAAAGTAATCAAGTAAATGCATATCACTTTTCCACAACTGACTACCATTACTGTTGGGGTTATGTTTTATTATTGTCATTTGTATTAAGAAACATGTAATCATTTGTGTTTAGAAGTATATAGTTGATGGCATATTGAAAGAATGTCTCATCCTAGGAGGTCTGTAACAACTCTGTGTAGCATGAAGAGGGGAGTGCGTCCACTCCTCTTCAGAGTGTTCTGGCATAGATCACACGCCTCCTAGGAGGGGGGTATCTTCTCTTGCTGATATATGGTATAGCAAACACACGTATATCTGTTTAAGCATAAGAGCCTTTTGTTTAGATGGACCGCTAGACTCCTGGCACCAGCTTTGGAGAGTCTTCCTGGGGTCACATCTTGACCCCACACACACACAGATACACACACACACACACACACACACACACAAGGTACTCTTTGTTCACATGTATACCTATGTAAGATGTCATATGTTAATGAACCTATGCATATTCATGTAACCACAATAAAAGGAGTGCTATGGGGAACCGGCTGAGAGTCTGACGGTGGTCAAGTGGGTGGAACGACACTTGGCTCCAGGCAGGCCTCCTCATGCATGAGTAACACAAAGAACGTTGCCTACTTGTGTCTTGTTCTTTGCTGTGTAGCAAATTTTCCTGAACGTTCCAGCGAATAGGTTTATGCTACAAACCTATCATTAATCATTAAAAAGTAAAATACCATACTTTTTTATTGCAATAATGTGAAACAAACAAACAAACAAACAAAACAGTATATAAAATCAAATATCAAAACAGTAGATAAAATCAGAACAGTAGATAAAATCAGTAGTTAAAAAGTAGGTTTTGAAATTTAAACTTAAGTGTGGATTTGGTGCTTTATTCAAATGCAGCTGAGAATAGGTGAGTCTTCAACCTGGATTTAAATAAACTGAGTGTTTCAGCTGATCTGAGGCTTCCTGGGAGTTTGTTCCAGATATAAGGAGCATAAAAGCTGAATGCAGCTTCTCCGTATCTGGTTCTGACTCTGGGGACTGATAACAGACCGGATCCAGATGACCTGAGGGATCTGGAAGGTTCATACTGGGTCAGGAGGTCACTGATGTATTTTGGTCCTAAACCATTCAGAGCTTTATAGACCAGTATCAGAACTTTAAAGTCTATCCTCTGATGGACAGGCAGCCAGTGTAAAGACCTCAGAGCTGGACTGATGTGGTCCACTTTTTTGGTCTTAGTGAGGACTCTAGCAGCAGAGTTCTGAATGAGCTGTAGTTGTCTGACTGATTTTTTAGGTAGACCTGTAAATATGCTGTTACAGTAATCAAGCCTACTAAAGATGAATGCATGGACTAGTTTTTCCAGGTCCTGTTGAGACATCAGATCTTTTATCCTTGAAATATTCTTGAGGTGATAGTAAGCTGATTTTGTTATTGTCTTAATGTGTTTTTCTAAGTTTAGGTCTGCATCCATCACTACACCCAAATTTCTCGCCTGGTTTGTGGTTTTTAGGTGTATAGATTGAAGTTCTCTGGTGACCTGTAATCGTTTTTCTTTGGCACCAAAGACTATTACCTCAGTTTTATTTTTGTTTAGCTGGAGAAAATTGTGGCACAACCAGTCATTAATTTCCTCAATGCATTTACCAAGAGCCTGTACAGGGCCTCGGTCTCCTGGTGACATTGTGATATATATTTGTGTGTCATCTGCGTAGCTATGATAGTTTATTTTGTTGTTCTTTATAATCTGTGCCAGTGGGAGCATGTAAATGTTAAACAGAAGGGGTCCCAAGATGGAACCTTGGGGAACTCCACATGTGATACTTGTCTGCTCAGATGTGAAGTTACCTATTGATACAAAGTATTTCCTGTTTTCTAAGTATGTTTTGAACCAGTTTAGTACAGTTCCTGAAAGACCTGCCCAGTTCTCCAGTCGTTTGAGTAATATGTTGTGGTCAACTGTATCAAATGCTGCACAGAGATCCAGTAAAACTAAGACTGGCATTGTTCCACTGTCTGTGTTCAGACATATGTCATTAAACACTTTGGTCAGAGCGGTTTCAGTGCTGTGGTTCTGTCTAAAACCTGACTGGAAGGCATCATAGCAGTTATTCTGTTTTAAGAAGTAATTGAGCTGTTGAGAAACTGCTTTTTCAATAATCTTACTTAAAAATGGGAGGTTTGAGATCGGCCTGTAGTTATTCATTTGTGTCTTGTCAAGATTGTCCTTCTTCAGTATAGGTTTAATTACAGCAGTTTTTAGTGATTCTGGAAACACACCTGATATTAAAGAAAAGTTGACAATCTGTAACAGGTCTGACTCCAAAGTCTTTGTGACCTTTTAGAAAAAACTTGTTGGCAGGACATCTAAACAGCAAAAGGAGGAGTTCAGTTGACCTAAGATGTCCTCCAGGTCTTTGCTGTTAATAGGGTGAAACTGTTTGATGGTGTTTAAACAGTTTTTCATGCTAGGGTAATGGTAAAACTACGTCACAGCAAAAAACAAGCTATGAGAGACTACAGTCAAATCTAAATGACGCATTCAGTTATCTGTGAAATCAGCTGCTCTCAGTATATCACTAATCAGTGCCGGACAGGAAGAGGAAAAACATGTGACTGTCTTCAACAGTTCAACACAATCTTTGGCAATCTGTAATGTATCAGGTGATTTCACTTCTTCATCAACCCTCATGGGACTTCCACGGCAGGCTTCAACAGTTAGCAACTTACATGACAGGTTGCACTTCTGCACTAATAAACCAGGAACATGGGTCAGCCCCGTCATACCAGAACAATCTGAACTACAGCTGACTCTGCCAGTGGCCATGGGAACAGTCATCCTCAGCCAGTCCCAGCTGACAGGAGTGGCACCCAGTGTGGTCTTCTGCTTTGTAGCTCATCTGCCTCAAGATTCCGTGTGATTAGATAATTGGATTACTGAGTAGTTGAACAGGTTCACTTAACAAAATTGCAGGTGACTGTATATTTACAAAGTAAATATATAACTACCGCTGTCAAAGTTAACGCAATAATAATTCATTAATGCAAAAATTTTTAACGCCTTCTTTTTTGATGCAGAATTAACGCAGTCACACTCCCGGCCTGTGACCTTTGGCCCACCCTGTTCTTTAAGGAGTCATGAAGTGATGCATCCAACATTTGCTCTCAGAACTGAAGAAACTTCTTGGATGAGAGGTCAAGCGTCTTCAAGCAACTTAAAGAAGTCCAGGCTCTTTTCTTTCCAAGCTCCTTAGACAGTAAATGTGAATCCATTTTTTTTTAAATCATCACAGTACACAGCGTTATGTCACTCTGGATGAGAATGTTTGCACATTGTCTCAAATGTAAGTTAAAAAATTAATAATAACTAACTTGCTCCGGATGAGCTGCTTTCTTGTATTCTTACATTTAACGTCAGAAAAGGAAGTTGAATAAGAAAGTACAGTACTTCTGGGAGGATGTTGAACATACTGTAAATCTGACTGACCTCAAATCACTTTTTCAAGATGAGCAAACACAAGAAGAAGTGCTTTGATGTAAGTTGCACTCACGGAACAATGGTGATGATTAATGCTTACTCCGGTAATAGGAAACACATACCTCCATGACTAAAACTAAGTCTATTGTTACTTTTAATGGCAGTAAAAAGACTGTAAATCAAAGGAATGTAACTTGGGAGTGGTGTGTTTTGTTTTTCTTTTTGATTTTAATGTCAACCAAACCACAGTTGATCAGGAACCAGTCTAGGTGGACCATGTTACTTAGAGACAGATAATACCTGCCCCACCTCTTCTCAATTGCATTCCTTTTAAAATTGAGTGTCATAGGCTCTATCATATTTCTTTTAGTGTACAGTGGCGTACACTGTAAGTTGTACAAAATGTCTTTTGTACAACTTACAGATACCTGCACTTGTTCTGGCCCACTTTGATCCCTTAGTATAAATGCAATAAATTATACAGTTGGGCCTAACGTAACAAACCTGTTTTTACAGTGTCTGGAGTAGAAAGTATAGATATGTGTTCAAATATAGTGAATAAAAGTTTTTAAAAATAAGTCAGAAAATTAAATACTCAAGTAAAGTACAGATACCATCTCTGACTATACAGCTGAGGTTAGGACTCTGTGCTGGCCGGTCAAGTTCGTCCACCCCACATTCGTTCATCCATGTCCTCATGGAACCTGCTTTGTGCATTGGTGCTCAGTCATTTTGGAACAGGAACCGGTCATTCTCAAACTGTTCATACAAAGTTCGGAGGATGAAGTTGTCCAAAATGTCTTGGTATAATAAACATTAAGAGTTCCTTTCAGTGCAACTAAGGGGTAGGCAACTCCTGAAAAACAACCCCATACCATTATCCCCATCCAACAAACTTTACACTTGGCACAATGCAGTCAGAGAAGTACTGTTCTTCTGGCAGCCACCAAACTTTTCAGTCAGATTGTCAGACAGAGGAGCATTATTCACCATCCCAGTGAACACATCTCCACTGCTCTAGAGTCCAGTGGTAGAGGGCTTTATTTACATCATTATATCCAATGCTTTCCATTGTGCTTGGTAATCTAATGTTTGGATGCAGCTGCTTGGCCCTGGAAGCCCATTCCATGAAGCTGAATGAAGAATGCCTAGGTGCTTGACTTTACACACCTGTGGCCATGGAAGTAATTGGAACACTTTAAAATGTCTTTAGTTTTACATAATATTGCAGCAGTTTGGAATATTTATTTTGGTTTTACATTGTTTACATGGGGCTTCCAATATAAATTATATTCAATTGCTACACCCAAAAATCTAGTTTCATACATTCTTTTATTTAAACATCATTCATAACATAACAACATCAATGATAATCATCTCTTTATCTCTTGAGCTAGTCCATTGTGTAATTTCAGATGTCTTTAGAATCATCATTCTGTTGTAGAAGCCATTTGCAGCTTGATGTGCTGACAATGTAATGACTGCTTCCAAAGACAATCATTGGTATGCATTTTGAAATGCACAATCTGTATCTCGGTGTGCCAAAATAAATAAAAATTATTAAAATTAAAATTATTAAATTAAATCATATTAACATTAAAAGAGTTCCTAGCGAGTATATTCCCTGCTTCACTTTGACTGACTGTTTAACAAACATTAAGCAGTGGTTGAACAACAATTATTTACAGCTAAACCTAGGCAAAATTGAAACTTTTATTATTGCACCAGACGGTGCAATGTCTGACACTAAACAGCGATTGGGTGATTTAGGTTCCTCAGAAAAGCGTAGCCTCAGATGTAGGTGTTATTTTTGATGAAGCTTTTTCTTTGGGCCAAAACTTAAAGCAGATAGTAATAACCTGCTTTTTTCATTAGAGGAACATCTCAAAACTTAGATCAATGTTGTCAACAAGTGAACCTGAGATAATAATCCTTGCTTTTGTCTCTACAAGACTCAACTACTGTAACAGTCTGTTTACTTGTCTAAACAAGAAAGGGCTGGCTCGTCTCCAGGTTGTTCAAAACTCTGCAGCGAGACTACTGACTTGCTCAAACAAAGCAGCCCATTTAACTGTTTTAAAGTTGCTACACTGGCTACCAATCAGATCTAGGTTCCATTTTAAAATTTTAGTTTTAACCTTTAGAGCACTACATGGACAGCCCCCTCTCTATATTGGTCATCGAATCAAAACCTTTTAGTGGTCCCCCACTCTTCAGAACTCAGGGGGACCGACCCTTACAAGCTGTTGCACTCAGACTGTGGAATGCACTTCCTCTATTTCTACAGAGTTTGGACTCTGTGGACACCTTCAAAAAGCAGCAAAAGACAACTTCATAATTATTTAACTTCATAATTACACAGAATTGGTTTCCAAAACACAGGATGGGTATTCTGTTGAAAAAAAATGCCAAAATTCAGATAAACTCTGTCACACACTGTGCATGTGCATGTGTTACTTGATATATGATGACAAATATATGGTGACAAATTGGCATCATATAACAATGATGTGAGGAAAACAAATCCTTTCTAACATGAAAATACTCCAGCAGAGCCAAAGTCATAGGGGGCAGGCAAATGCCACGACTGTTTGGGGCTGAAAAGGAAAGAGAAGAGCCAGAGGACAAAAACACACTATGGGAGAGAGAAGACAACATTTTTGTCATTTTGTCATATATATATATATATATACACCCATATTTATATTAGGCTAAATGTTCCTTAGCAAGTCATAGCTTGAACCAAACGCTTTTGATAGCCGCTGAACACGGAACAAACACACACACACACACACGCATGTACACTGACACAGACCTACACTCACCCCCCCTCCGCCTCCAAACTCCTTCGAAGCTTATGTCTTCTATGTTGTGAGATGTGATGATTCATGTGCTATGTGAGGTGTTTTTTTCTGTTCTCAAACTGATCTCCCTGTTGGAGCTCAGTCTGGGGAGAGTTCTTTTTTCTCCTCGTCTTTCCTCATGTTGTGCACTTTCCATTGTTATACCTCTCTGACCTGTCTTCCCCATGTGATGTTTGTGTAATGCAAGGGCGTAGATTTGGTTTGGGCATTGGTGGGGATGGATGCTTCAACCACCGAACCCTGCCCTGTTTCCTTTTTTTTCTTTTTGTCTTTCCTTCTTAATAAAAAGAGGAGAAATATACTTGCCTACATATGCTATTCTACATGCTTTTAAACCATTTAAAATCACAATTCATAGTTTTATATGTGAATTATATAATGTTAAATTACTATTAAACAAATGACTAAGTATTTTAGACTTTAGTTTACTTCAGCCATATTCCGTATAAATCAGGTATCATACAAAATTAAAAATAGCTTCAAATACAGTCATGACAATAAAAGAATATGACTTTAAGGACTTAACAAAATTACTTCAGTTATAGTACACCGACATCTCTTATACATTAGCACTAAGGGAACACTGAATGACCTGGTGGTTTTTGTCCTCAAAACTACTCATCTAAGATTACCACAAAGGAAAAGATCTCTCAGCAAAATGATGCAACATTTTAGCCACACTATTGCCCCGATCAAATCAGTGAGCTGGGATTTTTTATTCTAAACGTGAACTACTGTTACACCAACAGACATGGACTACTGGTGTCCCACACAACAACTCAATGTCCACTATGTGAAGCAGCCAAACACATGCCTTCTCCTCTCGTTAACTGAGATAAACTGCTGGCATATTTGTTTTACATCTATACTGTCCAGTCACTCCTGGTGGACATGGCATCACGTTATTCATGGTTACATACAATTTTAGACTGATGTGGGCCAAGCCTAGCACATACTTGCCAACCTTGAGACCTCAGAATTAGGGAGACATTCAAAAGGGCTGTTGGGGCTTGGGGGGTGGGAGTGATATACATATACATATATATACAAAAAACTTGAATCTTACAGTGTTTATCTATTGGATAAAATAAGTTAAATGCCACCGTTATTATTGTCCGGCCGGAAACAGGTCGGGGGTGTCCAAATTCAGAGGCTGCGTCCACCTGAGGACCCGGCCTTCGTGGTGTAAGTGGGCAGGGTCCTCCGAAAGCCGGGTAGGCCGGAAGTGAGTGACTGTGATGATCTAGCCTTCAGAATTACGTCACGAGCTCTCTCGGTGGAGTGAAACTCTACCGTCTGCTCCTTGCTATCTAAAATATGACCGGACGCTGGCGTAAATTCTCGACCATCTCACACTTCTGTTTAATCAGTTTTCTGTTTGACGTTTAGTCAGCTGTGTGAAAACCCCCGGAGGAACCCTCCCAAGGGATTAATAAAGTTTTATCTAATCTAATAACTTTAATCTCAGCCAAACCGATTTACTCACGAACAAATAAAACACTGAAAAAGGCCAAACAATAACATGTTTAAGTTATTTAAGTAACTTATATACCATGTTTAACCTGAGTAGCGAAAGACCGCGGTGGTTTGAAAACGATGTGCCCAGAGTTCGCTGTTCTTGTCGGCTCATATATTTGAAGTTTACACAGCTACATTCTCGCCTGAAAATATGTTAGTTTATTTTGCTGCTCCGCAGCTACTGAGTATCTCCTCATCTGGGACTCTCCTCAGCTCTTTCTGGGATAGTGGCACAGCTGCCCCTCTGTTGGTCTTCCTTGGTCTCTTGTGTTCTGAGGGCCTCTGGATGTCTGGAGTTTTGATCTCCTCCATACCTGCTTCATGCAGGAGGACAGGGCTGTGGCTCCCCACACCCTCTAGCAGATCATTACATGAAGGAACCTTTTAAATACAAGCGCGCTCACGCTCACAGGTGTACACACGGGTGATCACACACACAAACTACACCCTTTTTGGCTCCTACCTCAAAGCACATTGTGCGCTGTCGATCTTACGTGCTGCACAGTAATATTCAATATTTAGTATTTACTGTTATATTCCCATAGATAATCGTGATGTTGTTTATTATGTTGCTCTTTTTTTCTGCTTGTTTTCTCTTTTTTCTTTCTCAACAGGTGATCCAGGTCATTGATATATGTGTTTTTTGTCTGCTTATTTTGTTGTTTTTTGTTTTTTGCCCTTTATCCCCGTCCCTCTTCTCCGCTGTTTTTCTTTCATTCTTTCTTTCTCCCCTTTCTTTTCCCCAGTCAAGTCTGTCCCGTATTTAACAAGTGAAAATAAAATAAAATAAACAATAAAAGGTGAATCAAATAGACTATTACGGCAAGGCTGGGATGGTCCATTTGGTAAAGTAAATCCGTTGGGCATCTTTCTTCACCTTTAGACAATAATTCTGATGGCAAAGAAAGAGCCAAACGGGACAGGCGAGGAAAAAAAAAAAAAAGAAGTTTATTTTGCGACCCAGAAAGAGTAATAAGAGTAATATTAAAACTAAGTAGCTGCAGTAATAGAAGCCATTGTTGTTGCTGCAGCCAATTCCAGCCAATCCCAGGCCAACCTGGGATATGGTTTTTCAATTTTGTTGTCTGGGTGGAAAGTCAGGAGAAATTGGGGAGAATGGTGGCTCCGGGAGATTTTCAGGAGGGGCACTGAAATTCGGGATTCTCCCGGAAAAATCGGGAGTGTTGGCATGTATGGCCTAGCATAGCCTGTAACGTTATTATGACGGACACATTTTATGAGTGAACTTGACTTTAAGTGACTTACAGGTTTATTTGAAAAATACTTTCTTATATCCAGGTTCTTCCTTTTTGCTGCCATCCTCCTCTCTTCCTTGTAGGTCCTCGCAGCGCAGGCTTGCCGCTGCTAAAACTAAACCCAGATAGCAAGGAAACATTGAAACAATGTTTAGTCAATATCAGACGATGTCACTGAATCAACGTTGAGGTGTGACGTTGACCTAAGGTCACTCTTGCACCCGTTATTGTTATTGAAACAACGTCAGGTTTTGATATTGAACCAATGTTGAAACCTGACATTGATTCGACGTTATATTTTCTAATACTGTTGACATTGAAACAATGTCAGATTCTGATATTGAAACACTGTTGAGCTATGATGGTGATTTTCTATGATTTTCTATGATGATTTTCCACCTCTTTCACACAGTTGCTTTTTATTAAAACAACAGTTAAATCATGACTGGAAATATACCTTTCTTTATAGGTATTTTAACCAATACTAAACTACTGCATGTTTCCATCAATACTTAAACCACCTAAGTCAAAGGAGTTTGCAAAGAAAAGCATCTGGACTTCTTTGAGTTGCTTGAAGACGTTTCACCTCTCATCCGAGAAGCTTCTTCAGTTCTAAGGTCAAATGGCCGAGAGTCCCAGATTTAAACCCAGTGGGAGTATCCCCCCAAGGAGGGACAAAGGACCCCCTGGTGATCCTCTAATCACATGCGCCAAGGTGTGAAAGTGGGTGTGGGACCTAATCAGCCAGGGTTTCGGGTGAGCTCATTGTGAAACCTGGCCCCACCCTATCATGTGATTTCCTGAGGTCAGATGGCCCAGGATGTGAGTGGGCGTTAAGGCGTCTGGGGAGGGAACTCAAAACTGGATTATAGATGGCAGACAGTTGGTGTCGTAAACCACCGCCTCTGTTCAAAGATGGTCGCTCACAGTGGACATAGATGGCCTCTTTCACTCCTCTTTCAAACCATCTGTCCTCTCTGTCCAATATGTGAACATTGGCATCCTCGAAAGAGTGACCTTTATCCTTAAGATGCAGATGGACTGCTGAGTCTTGTCCTGTGGAGGTGGCTCTTCTATGTTGTGCCATGCGCTTGTGAAGTGGCTGTTTGGTCTCTCCAATGTAGAGGTCCGGGCATTCCTCACTGCACTGTACAGCATACACCACGTTGTTCAGTCTGTGTTTTGGAGTTTTGTCTTTCGGGTGAACCAGTTTGTGTCTGAGTGTGTTGCTGGGTCTGAAGTACACTGGGATGTCGTGCTTGGAGAAAACTCTCCTGAGTTTCTCTGATACACCGGTTACATAGGGGATGACAACGTTGTTGCGTCTGTCTTTCTTATCCTCCCTCGCTGGTGTCTGATCTTCTTTTCTGTGCCTTTTTGCTGACTTTATGAATGCCCAGTTAGGATAACCACATGTTTTCAGTACTTCCTTTACATGTGTGTGTTCCTTCTTTTTCCCTTCAGGCTTAGAGGGAACAAGTTCTGCCCGGTGGTGTAGGGTCCTAATTACTCCAAGTTTGTGTTCCAGAGGGTGATGGGAGTCAAAGAGGAGATACTGGTCCGTGTGTGTGGGCTTCCGGTAAACTTCAATGTTGAGGTTGCCATTCTCTTCAATGTGCACAGCGCAGTCCAGGAAAGGCAAGCAGTTGTCTTTTGTGTCTTCCCTGGTGAACTTGATGTTTTTATCCACGGCATTAATGTGCGCAGTGAAGGATTCCACTTCTTGTGTCTTGATTTTGACCCAGGTGTCGTCTACATATCTGTACCAGTGGCTGGGTACTCTCCCTTTAAAAGAGCCAAGAGCCTTTCTTTCCACTTCCTCCATGTAAAGGTTGGCTACAATAGGTGACACGGGGGAGCCCATGGCACAGCCATGTTTTTGTCTGTAGAAGCCTTCGTTGTATTTGAAGTATGTTGTGGTAAGGCAGACAAAAACATGGCTGTGCCATGGGCTCCCCCGTGTCACCTATTGTAGCCAACCTTTACATGGAGGAAGTGGAAAGAAAGGCTCTTGGCTCTTTTAAAGGGAGAGTACCCAGCCACTGGTACAGATATGTAGACGACACCTGGGTCAAAATCAAGACACAAGAAGTGGAATCCTTCACTGCGCACATTAATGCCGTGGATAAAAACATCAAGTTCACCAGGGAAGACACAAAAGACAACTGCTTGCCTTTCCTGGACTGCGCTGTGCACATTGAAGAGAATGGCAACCTCAACATTGAAGTTTACCGGAAGCCCACACACACGGACCAGTATCTCCTCTTTGACTCCCATCACCCTCTGGAACACAAACTTGGAGTAATTAGGACCCTACACCACCGGGCAGAACTTGTTCCCTCTAAGCCTGAAGGGAAAAAGAAGGAACACACACATGTAAAGGAAGTACTGAAAACATGTGGTTATCCTAACTGGGCATTCATAAAGTCAGCAAAAAGGCACAGAAAAGAAGATCAGACACCAGCGAGGGAGGATAAGAAAGACAGACGCAACAACGTTGTCATCCCCTATGTAACCGGTGTATCAGAGAAACTCAGGAGAGTTTTCTCCAAGCACGACATCCCAGTGTACTTCAGACCCAGCAACACACTCAGACACAAACTGGTTCACCCGAAAGACAAAACTCCAAAACACAGACTGAACAACGTGGTGTATGCTGTACAGTGCAGTGAGGAATGCCCGGACCTCTACATTGGAGAGACCAAACAGCCACTTCACAAGCGCATGGCACAACATAGAAGAGCCACCTCCACAGGACAAGACTCAGCAGTCCATCTGCATCTTAAGGATAAAGGTCACTCTTTCGAGGATGCCAATGTTCACATATTGGACAGAGAGGACAGATGGTTTGAAAGAGGAGTGAAAGAAGCCATCTATGTCCACTGTGAGCGACCATCTTTGAACAGAGGCGGTGGTTTACGACACCAACTGTCTGCCATCTATAATCCAGTTTTGAGTTCCCTCCCCAGACGCCTTAACGCCCACTCACATCCTGGGCCATCTGACCTCAGGAAATCACATGATAGGGTGGGGCCAGGTTTCACAATGAGCTCACCCGAAACCCTGGCTGATTAGGTCCCACACCCACTTTCACACCTTGGCGCATGTGATTAGAGGATCACCAGGGGGTCCTTTGTCCCTCCTTGGGGGGATACTCCCACTGGGTTTAAATCTGGGACTCTCGGCCATTTGACCTTAGAACTGAAGAAGCTTCTCGGATGAGAGGTGAAACGTCTTCAAGCAACTCAAAGAAGTCCAGACACTTTTCTTTGCAAACTCCTTTGACTACGATGACCTGGATGACTGAGAACCTTCACAGACTTAAACCACCTGAACACATAATTGTACTTATTCCTCAAATTGGACACCCTTTATAAAAAAAAAATGTCTCACAATGTATCATGTCAATATTAATATCCTAAAATAAGAATGCATTACATGTGATGTAACAGAGAAAAAAAACTAAACAAAAAAAGGTCAATAGACGTTTCGTTTGCTAAATACTTTATTAAAAGACAGTTTCCTATTTACATTTCTATGTTTCACGTTAGTTTCTAATTTTTACTCTGGGATGGGGATGGATGATGTGCGTCCTGCGACACCCATACGATCTGGTGCGTATCAGAGCCATTTCTGGACTGCTTGTGCAAAGACAAACTCGGACATAGAGTTCGCCCCTAACTGCTGCGTCAGGCCATCTAGGACAAAAATACACACACACGCAAACAAAAAAAGTGAATTAGAGCACATGAATAAGCTCTTGTTAACTGTCTTCAGCAGGGAGAAAGTATGTAAACTCCTAGGCTGATAAACATGAAAGTCACCAGGCGTAAATCTGCAAACTGCCGCATTTGATTCCCAAAGAGCTATGAGCTGAAAAAGTGATAAGTCTTAGCATGGTGTGCCGTGTATCCTTTAAAACAAAATAAACATGGGGTCCTCGGGCTGTACAAACTGTACAACCCGAGGACTTAACAAGCCGAAGACCAAAGACTCCATCTCCAGATTAACCGGACATGAAAGTCTTGTTATTAAGAAAGACAAAGTAATATAGCAAAAACCGGACATAGGAAATGTGAAACACACCAAACAGAGCTCTCTGAAACGCACAGCCAATTACATTGGCTATATTTGTTACATGATCTAGGACTCCAGTAGAGAACGTAATTTAACTCTTTGTGCAATGCTAGGTGAATGAGACGTTGACAGATCTTTTTTTTTTCTTGCCATCGGTTTTGTTTTTCTTTACTGGAAGAGATGAAATTATTGGTGGGGACAATTCAATAATCGCTGGATATTGGTGGGGACATGTCCCTTCCGTCCATGCCAAATCTACGCCCTTGGTGTAATGTATGTATGGTCGGAAGGGTATTGGCCCAATTTCCTTCAGGGCCAACCTTTGGGATCAGTAAAGTTTATTGAATTGAATTGAACTGAATTGAACAAGCTTTTGGCATAATTTTGGCTGGATATTTCATTGCACTTCTTGGGAGGATTGATGGAGTTCAATTAAATTGGTTGGAGTTCCTGCACAGATGCAACTTTTTTATTTTAATTTGAAAAAAGTTTAAAAAGAGAGAGAGAGAGAGCTTAAAACCGAGGAATTTGCTTTCGCTAAAAACTTGTGTCCATAAAAGAGTTTGCTTGTAATTTGCCTTTGTCAAATGTCATGCAGACTATTAAAATCCTCACAAATACAACCTGTTTATGTGAAATTTGATTTATTTCTGAGTTCCATACAAACTTGGTGTCAGTGACGTGCGATCTCTTGGTCTGATCCCTCAAAACTTCAGCCACCTCCACCTTTTCTCCTGTAGCCCAGCATACCTGATAGCAACATCCAGACCCTCTAGCTGCTGCTGTGACCGGTGTAAATGAATATCCCTTTCTTTCAACCTCGGTCAGAGGCACAGTTATGACTCATGTGCCATGCCCAAGGAAGCCAGGCAAGAGGATTGTTTAGGAGCTGGTTGTTTTTTGCTGTACCATGGCAGACCTGAGGTACCTGCTGACACTAAAGTTGAAGACTGAGCAAAAATTTCTGTCGACTCTCCTACACAAAACATCCACAGACAACATCATGATTGGGATAATGATACCAATCAGGCATTTAAAAAGGCTGAAATAGCCCTATGCAAAGTTATAGAGTTAGAGAAGGTGTTTCCTCCATGTTTGGAAACTACAAAAATCTCTATATGCAAGCAGAAAGATAGTGAGTGTGTTTAGGAGTATTATGCCATTCTGACTGAAGTGTTTACCACACTGACCGCCATATAGACAAATCCATACCTAGGAAGTAGTGTTGGGGTCGCTACTCAAAAAAAGTAATGTATGACACATTACTTGTTGGTTTTCCTAAAAGTGCTGTGGATTCCTCAATTACTCATTTTAGAAAATAATTTATTACACCACTTATCATATGACTTTCTATAAATATAGTTTATATCATGTTCTCATTACTTACTAAACTGTCACACCTACACAAATCCCTATCCTGATGAAGACGTCCTGCATTGGATCTTTTTTTTTTAGTTTTTTGGTATAAACACAAAGCGAAGGTAAAAACCAGTACAAAAAAGACTTTGAAACGATTGTCACAGTCATTCTGCTTTAGAAACATAAACAGGTAGGAAAGCAGGCTGCAAGTCTGCTCATTACTGCCTTTGTTAACTGGATCTGGGCTGAGGTCAGCTTTATCATCACTCTGGGTTTTTAGCCAGCTTTGTGTTAGCATGCTGTCTGTGTAGATATTTGCAAAGAGGCGAATTTCTTTTTGCGGTATAATGAAGTTTTTTCTGTCCTGGATTCAGTTCACACTTTACAGTTGCGCTCTTTTCCTTTTTGTGCAAAAGAAATAAAGATAATATTCATATGCCCACTGCTCAAAAGTTGTAGACCACACCACCATTTTCCTCCTACCACATGCTTGTTTGTTGCATATGTAATCTCAAACTCTCTACCAACAAAACATGGAACTTTAACACAAATATTTTGATGTACCAAACTACCAACTTACATTGTTCTCTTCAGTGAATATAACAGATCGTGATCTCCAACCCAGGTTGAAACACGTTTAATCCCATAAAGGCTGAAAGACGCCACATCATGTTTTATGTCATTAAAATGGGCCGTGTCCACTCAAAATGTGTTAATCCAACAAAGAAACACACCCAGAAACTGGAGGTACCAGATACAAGTAAGCCTAACAGGATTTCTTGAAAAAACACATTCACATTACTTCATATGGGCAGTAACAATTTGGAATCATTATATACTGGCTTCATGCCACCATGAAAAGCTAGTTGGATACATACACGGGCCATTAGAAGAACCCACATTGGTCATGGGAGTGTCTGCACTTGAACACTGAAAGAAGGTTGATCTGATGAATCAGGTTTTCATCTGTATGATGCCCAAGGCCATGTGGGTAAGTTCTGAGACATCAGCAGGATGCATGATAGAAAGAAGACAAACACTGAAGGCAGGCTCATGTTTTATTTCATGTTCTGCTCATTACATTGTTACTTTGACCAACGGTGTTGCTGCAGTTCAACCTGCTGATTTGTCCTTCCAGTTTCCCCCACATCCAATCAAGCCCGATCCATTGAGAATAAATCTCACAGCTGAGAGGATTTAAAGGATTTGATGCTAAAGAAGCAAGCAATGTTCCCTCTAAGCTGCGCACGTGCGCAATTGCGCACTGCTGGCATGGTCTCTGCGCACAGAAAATCTGCATTGCGCACAAAAAAAAAAAAAATCTAACTTGAATTGAAATTAGAATTAATACTTTAGCAATTCGGTTTTGCAGTGTTAGTCAGTAAGTGACTGGCTGCTCCCGTATGGGATTAGAACGATGCCACCTTATCCCATAGTCAAGCCAATAATGCGATTCACATTCGTATATATGCAGCCAATCAACGTCGTTGACAGGATATGACAGTGTCCATGTGCCGACACAGGTGTTTTAGCTAGCAAAGCGGCGTGGCTGATGTGCAGTGAAGCCACGTTAATGACAACGTGTACAACTATTGGAGATGTGAGCAGGACAGACGGAACAATTGACGGAAAAAGTGTGGACTTTATACCAGTTTTTAAATTGTGTTGATAGGCCACGTAAAACCAGAGTTGTGATAAAAAAAAAATGCAATGTTTGGTTTTCTTCCTGAATACTATCGTTGTTTATATTTACTGCGGGACGAAATGGTAAAAACTGTGTTTTATAAGAAAAAAGGCTCGAAAGCGCTCTCCGCCTGTGAGCAACCCGCCCCCACCTTCCCACCGCTACCCCTTTCCTATTCGTCCAAAAAAGTACCATGTCGACCAATCAAAAAATGATATGGCAACGTCGCATCTAGTTGTTAAGAAACGGGGGGAAGTTTTAGGAGTGGCGGCGGTGTTTTGAGATGTGAGAGATTTGAGACGTTTAGCGCAAATCTTGTGTAGTTAGTGTGTAGTGTAGTCAATAGTTTTGTTGGCGTGTCAGAACAATGAGGCGACTGCTGAATGTTACAGGTGTTACAGGAGTGATACATCTCCTGTTGTCAGGCCTGCAGGTATCAGGCTGTTGTTCTCCTTTATCTCATAGTGGACAGAAATTATTTATTCGAGTGGCACAAATAATTTGTGTGGCATCAGATTTCATGCAGAACAACTGATTTTTCTGTAAATAGTTTGAAATTTTTATTTAAAAATGCATTGGCTGCATTAAAAAAAAGCTGCAAAAAACTTTGTTGTTTGCCAAACTGAGTTACTTTTTTGAAGAAGTAACTATATAATTAATTGCCCAGCATTGGTCATTATATACTATATTTTGCAGACAGAGAGTTACAGGACTCTCTCCCAGACCACAGACTCATACTCATAATACAAGTCAGAGCTTTATAAAAAAAAAAAGAAAAGAAAAAAAAAAAAGAAAGTTGTGTTTTTGAAATTGGAGTTCAAGTTATTTTTACTTCCAATAGTGTTAACATACTTTCATTGTAAATGGGCTAAAACAGTTAATTAAAAGTATTCTAACATAAATGTAACTGCTGTAATTTGATTTGATTTTAATAAACCATGTAACTTGGATGGATTAGATGCTGGAGTGACCACAGTGCACACGTCTGATGTCGCTCACAGAGATCGCTCAGGGAGTTTGTGTGTTCGCTCAGACACATGAAAAATTAGAGGGAACATTGGAAGCAAGTTATTGATTGATACCATAGGCACCTTTATAGATTGTGGAGTTAATCACTTGATGATAAGCTTTTTAGGCCCTCCTCATCTATACTCCACACAGGAGCAATTCTAATTTTATCTAAATTTACAAAGGGGAGGCTGGTTTCTTCAGTATCTAAAGATGTGTTCCAATAAAATATGAAAAACTTCTTAAATTTGTTTAGTTTAAGAGGAAGGATATTTTTCTACTGAGCAGCACTAGACCATTAGGACATGATGACGCCACTGCGAAAGCAAGGCTTAACTGTGAACTGAATAGTTGTAATGACGCTTGACAGAAGAATTAAGCTACTACCTGCAGGCTACTGTGGCTCCTATGAATGGCGGAGGAAAGAACAGCGTCATATGTGTTCACTAAAACTGGTTTTTGGAAAATTGAAAAATGGGAAGAACATTCCATTTATGTGACAGCAAAGACTCTTAATTAGATACTGCTGTCTTCCTGTTACTGAATTGGATGTGTGATACCACACTCGGACTGTTTATCAGTATGTAATTCACTGTCAAAGCTATGTGTGTTCAGCTAGCTTCTAAGGAGCATTCAAAAATTTGCTAGAACGAGGACAACTTGCTTATAGAGGAGTCTTTTTGTTGAAATCAGAGAAGATCCACCCATATAGAAGAATTCACCCAAAAATGTTATATTACAAGCAGTTATTACTGCTTGTAATATAACATTTTTTTGGGGGGGGGGTTGATATTAGATTATTAGCAGTTTTCTGGCCCTGTCTTACAGAGAACCAGTTGCATGAACTTTAATTATCATTTTTCAGCATGAACAATCACTGAAAGTACAAGTAGACTGAAATGAACCATGCACTGTGTATCCCACTAAGCAGTGACGCGGTCAAAGATGTGTCAATAAGGGCATTAAAAAAATATTATTTGGCAGAGTTTGAAGGGATCAAGGAAAGATTACAGTGATGAAAATATAAAACAATAGCAAGTGTGTGGTTGAGATTAGTTTGTGGAGTGCTGTTTTGAAACCTTGAGTTTGAAATTATGGCATTCACTCAGCTTTCAGAGGTGGCCATATTTGGAGAGGAATGCTAGCAGACCTGCAGGTCAGGGGCGATTCTAGGATCAGAGCTTTGGGGGTGCTGAGCACCCAGAGAGCTGCCCAGCCAGGCAAGATAAACTTTACACGTCACGATGAGACTTCTTCCCTGTCTCTGTGAGTCCATGCATCCTTAAATGTCTCCAGTTGTCCCGAGTTCCCTCTGACTGTCTCCTTGGTGCATTTAAACCCCTGTTCCTCCCTGTCCTCATCGTCTGTTGTCTTCATCTCCGCTATCAGTCATCATAATTTTACCATCTCTATGCAAGTCTGCAAATTTCTTTATTAAATCATAAGATTCTTAAATTCAACAAGTCTCTCTCTGCCTGGGTCCTCGTCACAAAACATGACATCACCGTTTTGTACATTTTAACACAATTTAATCCCCACATTTGTGAAAGAAAAGCAAAACACTTTTTTGAGAAGTCTGTAACAAAACCATCAAATCTGATAAAGGTTATTTAAATGATGCTCATAGTGAGTAAGAAGTAAACTGAGTGCATGTTTTGGACAGAGATTCACTTTTAATGTGTATGTATAATATAATACAGATACATAAAAAACACTCCCAAAACAGAATAAATTATTACAAAATATTAATAAAAAACTATAAAAATGGAGGCAACTTTGCCTGTGGTAGAATGTATACAATGTATGAAAAAATCTTTACTGCAGATACTAATTTAACTAATTTAATAATACTAATTTTGTGTTGTAAGATTTATGAGTTTCATGCTTTCATAGTGGTACTTGGGAGAGCTTGACATTTTTCTCAGGTGGTACACACTGTAAAAAGTTTGAGAAACACTGATAAGTGTTTCTCTGCCGCATAAGTCTGTATGCGGCAGTCAAACTGGACGGTCCAAAAGTTGGCCTACCTATTACTGGCTGAGGTTTTAGTAGAGTTGTGGCTGAACCACATAAAAATATATCATTAATTTTAGTCTCGCCAATCAATGATAATGTTATGTTGGAATGTTGTTAAAGAGGGTCAAAAATGTTTCAACCCAGTTTGTTTTGCAGATTCTGTAGCAGCTTTAATATAGGGAGGACAAAACTTCCAGACTGTGTGAGTAAAATCAGGTTTTTTCTCTTCGTCAGTTTAATAGTTTCTGTTTTGCCTGTCACTGTTCCCTGTCTGTTTTCTTACCTGGTTCTTCCTGACCTTGTACTTTCTCCTCACGTTCCCCTCTTTCTTCTCTCCCTCTTTGGACTGACAATAATACACAAATAGATTGTATTCAATTAGATGAAAAAATTACATTAATATGAAAAAAATAATTATTAAGATCACTAACGAAAAGTCCTCTCTCAGTGTACTTTCAACCAAAAGGCAAATAACCAAACCACATGAACATCTAATAAAAGATATAAAATATTGAAACACTGATCCAACATTATCCTTTATTGATGAATCATTTGTTCTTACACTTTTACCTGAATGTGGCTCCTGTTTTTGAAAAAACTTCCTTATATCCATTATGAACCTGGCTGTCTCTCTGTACACAAACACACACACACACACACAACAGGAGTTATAAGGTTAATGGGCATTCAGTCAGTTAGCTAGTTAGTATCCATTTCAAACAGGACAGTGGTAACAACAGCAGGCTACGGACAATTTTAAGTTTTAGATTTTAAATAGGTTGTATACATTTCAGTGGGAGCAACAGGACGGTCAAATGTCGCTGAATTTACTACAGAGTAGGACGGATTGTAGGGTAGGAAACATCATTGGAAAACACGTTTTCAACACTGCAGGTTACCTGGTGTAAGGTTTTTCAGCTAAAAAGAAACATGACTCCTATCTAACTACATAAAGAGTAACTGAAGGTTAAATGCTGCTAATATGTCCTGTTTTAATCCACGCACTCCACCGCCGCTCCGCTGCGTCTCAGATACCATCGCTCTGGCAGCAACGACCCTAGAGCCAGAGTGGGGGCGAACTGTAACAAACCATTTTGGGAGGGGGGAGGGGTTATCTATACTTTTGTTGTTAAAATGTTCCATCTCAACCAAGTACTGTATACTTTTTATATTTTTAGTAGTGTGTCACACAAACAGCAAATATTGTCAAAAAAAAGTAAGAAATCTTTGGGGGTGCTTTGATTCATTTTGGGGGTGCTTCAGCACCCCCAAAATGGGCTAAAATCGCCCCTGCTGCAGGTGTATCTACAGACTGTACTGAGAGCATTGCACAGATGCAGACACCTGCTAACAGAGCTTGTATGCGATTTTAAAAATACAGGCACGTAAGAAAGTGAAGCACAGACATGCCAAATTACCGGTTAGTGTAATTACCCATGTAACATTCTGCTTAACTGCAACGTGTCTCATTTAATTAAAACAAAAGTGCAGACAGCTGGTTTTCGAGGGAGCATGGACTAACAATAGATAATGTGGATGAAAGTGACCAGAAACAGTGAAAAAGGACTCAATAATGAAGCTGTTGTGATTTCAGGAATTGTCATTCTGAGTTTCCAGGAAAGTTATTGGAGAAAACACTGATTTGTTCTATCAGTCAGTTTACTTCCTCCCATTAATCATGAATCCACACAATCACACAAAAACACAAATGAAACATCATTCCAACCAAAAACCCCATGACAACGCGGCCTCTTTCTCTTGCAAAAGGGTCGTCATCCTTGTTCACTCTGAAGTTCTTATTTGTGTGTTCTTGTGTAAAACAATAAATGAAAAAAGAAACAGACAGACAGAGATCATTATTCACTTCAGCGGAATTATTGCGGAAAGATAAAAACCTGCTCACATGTAACATGGAGGCGGTGTCCGGTCAGCTGCAGGATGCACTGAGGGAATAAAAAGGGAGAGGGTGAGGTGAGCTGCATCTGGTAACAAGCTGAACGGAGCAAGCACAGGTGCGACAAAGGTAAGGTGAGCAGGACAGAAGGAAGAATTATTCTGAAACCTGTATTTATCGCACATTTATCGTCATTCTGTATTAATAGCAGATTAATACATTGAGTTTAAACAGGTCTGTTTCAAAATTTAAGTTTAAAATTTTAAAATTTTAGATTGAGTTAATTTTTTTATTTAATGTTTAAACTTTATTTATAGGTAAATTTGTCATTCCATACAGTAGCCTGTTAATTAATTGGTGTATTAATGTATTAATTTTTGTTTCAAAAGTTTGATTTTCTTTCTGATTACTTTAATTTAATTTAATTTTAAATATATGCGATTATAAACACTGTGGCTTTTGGCTCGTTTCAGATGAAGTGGTTTGTAGTTGCCGCTCTTTCTTTGTGCGTCCTCGTACCCACCGCTCACTGCGAATCAATAGGTGTGTAATTTTTTTTTCCTTTTGAAGATATTTTGAATTTAGTGTTACGCTGAATTTTTACTTATGGGAATCTAAATGTTCTGTTTTTTCACCCCTTTTTTCATCCAGCCTGGTGTTATCACCTCCCATCCTGCAGTAAGTACCCAATATCTCCATTATTTATTATATGTTGCCCACTGGGTGACCTCTCTCCGGTGACTTTACGTGTCCTTTCTGTTTATAGATGCCTCCACCTGGCCAACACTTTTCCCCCAGTATTGCAACGGCAGCCGGCAGTCACCCATTAACATTGTCTCAGCATCAGCCACACCGAACGACAACCTGACTTCATTCACTTTTGTAAAGTATGACGACACCTCCGCGATGACATCCATAGAAAATACTGGCGAGACAGGTGAGCACCTGGTTTGTGGCTTAGTGGTTGCAAAAGTGTTTTCTTTTTTCATCTTTGTTTCAAAACAAAAATATTTCCACCTAGTTTAACAAGAAATAATAATAATAGTAGTAGTGAAAATATAAATAAATAAAACGATAAAAACGATAACTTGTCTTACCGGGATTTTAGCGCCCTCATCTTTTCTGCAACTAAACGCACGCTCCTTGCATCTGAACATTTCCTCTTACTCCTCCTCTGTTTTTGTTTTTCCACCTTCTTCCAGTCAAAGTGACCCTTAAGAGCGGAGTTAAGATTTCAGGAGGGGACCTGTCCGAGCAATACGACAGCCTGCAGTTCCACTTCCACTGGGGCAACGGCTCCTCTGTGCCCGGCTCAGAGCATACTGTGGATGGAAAGCGCTATCCTATGGAGGTACTTTTTTTTTTTTTTTTTTTTACGTGTAGTTTATACTTTTGGTTCATATTAAAATAGTAAAATAAATAAAATAAACAAGCAAACATCTGTATGAGTTTATGAATGTATGAATTTCCTCAGCTGCATATTGTGAACAGCAAGTCATCCTACAATGGGAATACAAGTCTAGCTGTTAATGACTCCACCGGACTTGCAGCGCTTGGTTTTTTTATCGAGGTGAGAGAAGCAACGCACGAGATGACGTAATGCTTACTGTGTTGTTCGGTATTGAAACCTGACTACATTTTTGGTGTTTTCCCTTCTTGGTTTGTTTCTTCTTCTTCTGATCTGGGGAAAACAATACAATCAATGTTGTTTGTTTGTTTGTTTGTTTTCCAGGTAATGTCAGGCAACTCAACTGGTCAGCCGGAAAGCTGGCGCAATTTGACCTCTTACTTGGCCAACATCACAGAAAAAGGTGACATTTTTTGTGGAAAACCTCCTCTCCTGTTTCTGACTCTAAATTGTGTCACCCATAGTTCCTTCATGTAGGTCTTGTTTCTGTCCTCAGGTCAGAAAGTTTCCATTGCAGCCGGGTTTTCCCTGGACGACCTGCTCGTCGGTGTGGATCGCACAAAGTATTACCGCTACCTTGGATCCTTGACGACCCCAGCTTGTAATGAGGCGGTGGTCTGGACCGTTTTTAAGGACCCGATTAAAGTCAGCAAAGATCTGGTAGGTTTATTTTATTTCTTCATTTTGTCTCTTAATTGTCATTGCTGCAAGCACAGATGGGCTATAAGTGGTTCATGAAGCTAATTGGAATATATATATATATATATATATATCTCATCACCAGATTGACCTCTTCAGCACCACAGTGCGTGTCGAAAACAGCACGTCAGAACTAGTGACAAACGTCTACAGAAGCCTGCAGCCAGCACAGCCAGTCTCAACTCAGAGCGTCAAGGCCTCAGCCTCCACAACCTGCTTCTCCCTGAGCCTGCTGCTCCTCAGTCTTGCACTGGGCTGGAGTTGGAGCTAAAATAGAAAGACGATGTCATCAACAACTTTGCCGATCAACCAGTTGCCTCACTTCGGCACATGCGTTCTTTCTCCATTTAACTAAAACCGACCTTCGCTGATTTCTAATGTACACTGTAAAAAAAAAACTGTCAAATTTACGGTAAAATACCGGCAGCTGTGGTAGCCAGGAATATACCGTGAAAAAAATGTGGAATCTGTAAAAGACAATACGGTATACTGGTTTTGTAACCCTAAATTTTAAGGTAGACAACGTATTATTTTACCAAAATCATGATAGAAAAAAACAAATATATTTGTCAATTATACAGCAATTTAATGTAAAAAATGCAACTTTCCATAGCTTTTTACGGA
Source organism: Oreochromis niloticus (assembly GCF_001858045.2). Classification (NCBI taxonomy): domain Eukaryota; kingdom Metazoa; phylum Chordata; class Actinopteri; order Cichliformes; family Cichlidae; genus Oreochromis; species Oreochromis niloticus. The sequence goes on along the minus strand of NC_031973.2, from coordinate 17,678,530 downwards.
TATTTGCAGTAAAAAAAAGGTTATAATATAATAATATTTACAGTAATTTGTTGTTAATTTAACAGTAATAGGATAGACCCTATTATTGTAAATAACTGTAAAAATAACAGAAATATGTTAAACCTTATTAAAACCTTTGACAGTAAAAAACACAGTGAAATTGTATAACAAATTACAGCATTTTATTTTGACCAGATACATTTTACGGTAAATTCCTGGCAACCACAGCTGCCGGTATTTTACCGCTAAAAATACAGTACAATATGAGGAACATAAATGGTTTACCGTACATTTTACATTTGCAACCGCTAAATATAGAAAAACCTAAAGATGCTCATATATAGCCAAGGTAGTGAATATTACTGATAAACAATGAGAAAATTTGACATACTATTTGAAAACAGACTAAACATATCATTTTCTCTATTCCTACAAAACAGCATAGATCTTGAGAATACAGCATGTGTCCATATATATGGCTGGTAATCCATGGAGGAATGAATAAACATGAAACAAAATATTACCTGCCCCTGACCTATCAACAGTAATGAGTCACTGGGTCCTGCCTTGGTGAAGGAAAGGACTCAGTGGAGTTTCTAATGCGCATGGTGTCGAAGATACAAGCTCTGCAGGAGTACTTCAATGTCCATCAGGAGTTCACTTTGGACTGGCAGGATCCCCTCTGCAGCAAAAAATGGACAAAGTTTGATCAGTGCTTGAGCAAAATGCACAGAAATGAACAAAACGTGCTGCCAAAAACAGATCTAATGATAAATGATTTCTTAAGTGTAAAATATACAGTTCTTAAAGGATAGCTATTGTCAAAATGCAACCTGGGCTGTTTTTTTTTTTTACTGTAAACGAGACAAACATATATCTAAAAGCATAATTACGACAAACAAGCCGTTTTTGAGATTGACCGTGATTTTGTTTTGTGGTCAATAGCCAGTGAATGGGAATACTAGGGGCCGGGGCATAAATTTGAGCGCATCAAAATCGATACAGTAAAAAAAAAAAAACAGCCCAGGTTGCGTTTTGGCAATAGTTATCCTTTGAATCTACTTATGTAAAAGTGATACATAGACAACGCAGCCCTAATCACAATCATAATTTGTTGGAAAACGTATTTAAGTTTCCTATTGATTTATCATAGAACTTGAAGTTAATGGCTGAATGCATGGTGATGAGACCTATCATTCAATCTACATTTTATAGCGTATGAAACTGCTCACCTGGACATGAACCTGAGCTCGGCTGATTAAGATTAGTGTCTCCTGTCCATCTTTCTTTAGCAAAACTTGAATAATACCACTGCTTACCTCTTATTGAATCTTTGGGTGCAGACTTAATTGAAGAGCCTCGTATAAACAGGCAGGGTGTGATGTTTAGGGAAACCAAAGAATACAGGCGCCATCATTTCTGCCAGAAGACTCATGGGGTGCACCGAAGCTTTCATTGTGGACTGGCTAGATACCTTCTGCATTCAGAAAGAAAACAAGAAGGGCATACACCATAAACAATAATAACTGACAAAAATAATGAGACAAGAAATTAAAGTAACAAAATAAGTGCAAATCAAGTTTCCCTGTGTTGCAGTGTAGCTGAATGTTTTTCAACAATTTGATTTACGGTAAAACACATACCAAATATTTCCAGCCAAGGTTTGTTTCAATCTTCAGCATGTTTTTCCTGCCATTGTCTTGAAACTGTTTCATCTGTCCCTCTCATTTGATGCTGTTTACAAAAACAAAACAGCAATATTGTAAAGGGAAAAATGAAAATGAATTTAATGGAAAAAAAAAAGGAAAAAAGATTATGACCTGAAATCTCACCATTTCCTGAGAGTCACAGGTCCTTTGAGTATCCTTATGGTTTCTGCTCAAATTCAGTGTCTGAAAAGGGCAGGAACAAAACAAACCTTTTTAAACATAATAAAGACAAAATAAGATTTAGAGACAGACAACAAAGAAATGTGTATAATATCTTCTTGAATCTGTTTACTTTACTAACCTTGAAAGAGACTCTTGGGTCTTAGCTGTGCCACCACCCTTAAACCTTAAAACACATGCATCAGAAAACCACTGCAACAGAATTTCAGATGTCCTTCACTGACATTTTTATTGTCTTGAACATATTTTGACCTCCACACACTTGCTGCTAGTCAAATATATTGCTTTAAACAAATAAAGGCAAAACAAGCATCTAAAGCTTCTCCTGGCATTATGAAAAAAGAAAGCCAAAACTGCTTAAGGTCTACACTTATAGTCAACTAACAAATGTATATTAACCATTTTCAGGAAAACATGAATTTGAACAAGCACATAAGCTTGCGACATCACTTTTGCAGAAACGTACAGTTACAAAATGCTATAATAACAAGTAAAGTCAAGTAATGTTTGCAACAGACAGTGCTGTTTAAAGTTCAATGTTAACAGTTCAGTGCAACACTTAACTTGTTTGCTAATTAGGGCAATACAAAATTCAAATAGTTTAAACTCTGTTGTATAGAATATAGAACATCTCTGAAACATCAAAAGTACAGTTCTCAGTAACAATCCCTAGTTAGAGGGATTGTTTAAAGATATATGGTCAAAACCTCTGAAAAGCATGCCTGTGATAACAGAAATCAGGTAAGAGCACAGTACTCAATATCAGCTGGGATAACTGAAAACATAAACAACACAGTAGTTCCCAGTCAAGGTACAGTTAAACTGACTGTACCGATCTGTTCAAAATGTCTTTAAACGGTCTCTCGCCACTCGTGATCAGAGAGATCAGCGATGAGGGTAAGTACTCTTGGGTTCACATGCAGTGTCTTCTTCTTAGTTTTTTCAACTTTTGTTCCCTTCTCTGGGTTAATGTTGAAGAAACACCTTGATAAACACAATAATCCATAATAAAACACTATACAATGAAAAAAAAAAGAAAGGGAAAGGCAAGGGAAAAGTAAAAGAATTACCTCTGAAGAAATTCAAGTGTGGAGCCAAGTTCCAGGGGATAGTGGATGTTCAGGCAGTAGTAGCTACCAAGCATCAGACAGATTGCAGAGATGAAGTCAGTTATTTGGTCATTTACAACTTTGTGGTCAATGCTGAGCATGAACAGTCTCGATGCAAAGCAGGAGGATCCTTGGAATGAAATACAAGTGTAAAAGAATTAACTGTAAAACCCCCTTTACCATTCAAATGTGTCTTAAAATAGTGAAAGTGCAGACATTTAATATAGCATATCCTTGCATTAGCTTAGGTTCTGTGCACACTGTACTGATTTTCAACTCACCACAAACAATGATACATGGTGTCACAGGCAGGCTTTCCACTTGGACTTCTTTTGCCAGACATGTTTCATCAACATAGTGGAAGAGGGTCTCCTCTTTTTCATCAAAATAGGAGAGGAGGAGGAGCATCATATCTTTCACGTCTTCTGAGCAGCCCTTCAGCTGTCCCCTCTGCATTCGAAGCTTTATGACAGCCTCCAAGACACGCTTGCTCTTGTCTGCACAAGTGGTTTTCAGAAAGTCCAGAAGCCGTTTTCCCTTCTTTTCCAGACTGGTGAGGAAAGTCTCTTTCAGCGGTACCCCAGTAAGTTCTTCAAAATGGACTGTCATTCCAATCGCCTGAAACAAAAAAGGCCACTCTTCTTTGAGGGTTTGCATGTCTGCTCCGCTGTTTATTGCTTTGCGCTGAGAGTAGTAGGTGCATTTCATTAGTTTTTACTTCTTCATGACTGAAGCTTGTCTGTTCAATGAGAATCTTCATACGTTCCTTCTTCTCCTGCTGGGTTTCCAGTGTCTCACTGACTGGCAAAAACTTCATGTCCCACTTTATGCAGCCATATGTGTCTTGAACAGATGCTCGCTTTTCAGGTGTCACTTCATCGGTGTCATCTGATCCTCCCTGTTTGCGCTTCTGTAACACTGGTAAAGTAGACCTCTTCACATTTTCAATTCGTGCCTGAATCTGTTTTACCAAAGAGTGGTACCCCTGTCCTACCACATCCCCCTCTATGACATCCTGCAGTGACTTGGGATACATCGCAACCAGTTTTTTTGCAATTTCAGTCGAGGCTCTTCTACTTGGAGAGGCACAGGCTTTCATCATCTCCTTCACAATGATGCGGATCATCTCCCTCCGCAGTCGAGGCTTTGGTCTTTTCTCTCTCTGAAGACACTGGATCAAGTCTTCTGGAAAATCTTCACTTGGAATTCTAAAGTTATCTACCCAGTCTAGAGAATATATTGGACTGGGTGAGGGGGAGGCAGAAAATGAGGAGCAAGAAGATGGAGACGATATGCTGGCCTGGCTTGAAATTTCCATATTTGGTGCTGTAAAACAATATCACAAACAATAGATTAATTGTACTTTTTGGACCTTGGCCAAAGCATAATAGAAAAAACAGAAAGCCCTTCATGGCTATTGTGCAATGAAATCATAATACTTACTGGTTTGTTTCCAGGCAGCCAGCAGTTTTCTTGCCTGAACTGGTCTCAGGACAGAGTTCAGATCAGTCTCACTGATGAACTGCAAGTCCTCAGATGTCTCCACTCCTAATGATTGTAGTGCCTCCAGTACAATTTCAAGGATTGAGACAGACAGGTCCGGCAGCACCTTAGTAATGGAACTTCTTATGCTGTCCCCCATTTCCGAGATGTCTGATAAAAGAATGTAAATAAAGGTCAATATACACCAAGTGGTACCTTTGGTCTTAAAATATGAAGCTGATCTTGCTTGATACTACACTTTTATACAGTGTTTCGTAAGTACCAAACTAACAGCACCATTATTGTGACAGCACACTGTGTTTCAATGGAACCATTTGGTACCCATACTTCATGTAAGATGTTAATGGATAGAAATCAATTAAGTCAATGATGTTCACACACTGCATCTTTTCTTTTTCCTTTCTCACTGAGTGCAGATGATACTGAGAATGGTATTCTGTCACGTGCACCGACACCAGAAAATAAACACTGTCATTCTTAATCAAAATGAGAACTACTTCACCAAACTCAACAGAGTCAGAGCCCCCTGTGACAAGGAAGTGTCCTTTCTTGTACTGTGTTCCCTTGTACATCATTTCTACTGTGACCTTTGTATTGGTTTCATTTAAGTCAAACATTTGAACTGCTTCTTGAATGGCTTTACTGTACAGCACTGAGTAAAATGGAGAACCATCTTTGACTTTCAAGACAGACTGACACAATGACCCTGCTGCAAGATAGGCTTGAAACATCTGATGTCTTTCAGAGAGTGTATGGCAGAGGTTTTTGAAGTTTTTCAGATTTCTGGCACACCTCTTGAAATAACTGCGCTTACTTTCAAAGCGCATTGTCCATAATCTTATCAGTGGGCCAAATTTCAGAATCAGTGCTGGGTAATGGCGTAGAAAATGGTGTTTTGGTCTCAGGTTGCATTCTGGGAACAGAGCTTTTCTTGACTCTAAATATTCTTGAATAAGAATATCAAGATATGCTACCTGAGCCACTGAAATTTTCTGAGCACACACCATGTCTACAATATCTTTCAGCTGCAGAGTTAAGTTCCACACATCATCTGTGGGGTCTGTCACTATGTCACCAACTATGAGAGGCAGCAATCGGAGGAAGTTCCAGTTCTGTATAGCCTGTCCTGAGAGTTTAGCTGCTTGAGGACTGACCTCAGATGGCTTTGTAGAAGCATCAGAGGCATGGTAACTAAACTGTTTGATGCGTCGGTTCAGAGTGGAGTAAGTGAACCATGCTTTTGTCTTTATGAAGTATTTCAGATACAGTGCCACATCATAAGCCAAAACTCCCTCAAAGATATCATGACCTAGACATGGTGGCAAGCCTGGCATACAAACGTTGAAGTATTTCAGTGAATTGAACACTGACCTGAACTTCACTCCTTCGACGTCTGGTGTGTTGTCAATCTGGAGGCGATCAACAGCAGAGTTGTAGTTCTCTTTGGTACGTTCTGGTCCACACAGATTTGGGTCAGCACCCTGAAATTCAGATTTCGTTATCAGGCAGTACCTGCAGAAGTACTTTGAAGAACTAAAGTTTTCAGTGAAGCCACCAATACAGTGAGAGCCCAGATTATCACCAGCAATGCAAAACAAAGTTCCTTTGACTCTAGTTTCATCTGATGCAACAATCCCACTGTCCTCCAATTCTTTCAAGTCTGCCAGTAATTCAGAGAACACATTAGCATGACCAAACTCTTTAAAATCTTTCTCCCTGCACAGTAAGACAAGAGACATGTGATCTGTGTCTGAGCGTACATGAAGTGGCAAGTTTGCCACTGATGCATATACAGCTAATACCTTGTGTTTTGTCCTTGCAGAGCCTAAAGGGTTAACAACTTCAAAGGCATCCTGGTAGAGTACTAGCTTGAGACATGATGGGTTTTGACCAAAAAAATCATTTGATTTAAACAGCTTACTATCACTTATGTCACACAGAACATCAGCAGGAGGCTCAGTAGAGGGCTCTTCTGATTTCTGCCACAGATCAGACTCTAGCAGACATCTCAAAGTCTCTCTTAAAGGCACATAATAGGCAAACCTATCTTTTCTGTTTTCATCTCTCCCTAAAAATATTTTCTTTGGTTCCACATAGTTGAAGGCTTTTTTAAAGGTCTGAGCTCTGGAGTGCACTGTCCTCAATGGCCCGGTATGACATGCAGAAAAAAGATCATAGCTTTTGACAGACTCGCAGACTTTGTTGATGTCCTCCTCTGATAATGATGTGTCATCTTTTAACAGTGATGCAAGTTTACCCAAACTGTATGTCTGTCCCAACTCATGTATGTTCTGCATTTCCTCCACAATGTTCTGTATGGTTGAAGCAGGCAGTAGAAACTGACCCTGCAATTTTAAGTAGAATAGTAAAACGTTTCTCAGAAAAAGATCACAGAATTCAGGGGGCATTTCCATGTTATCTTCATCTGTAATAGACTGTGCAGCAGGCTCGGAAATCAAGGGTACAAAGTCATCTGATGTGGTTGGAACAGATGATGATTGACATGCAGACTCTCTATATAAATTACCAATGCTGCTGTCTGAAAACTCTCTGTGTTTACGAGACATGTGAGCAGTAAAAGATGATTTAACTCTAAAGGTATTTGTGCATCCTCTTACTGGACAAGTGACCACGTGTCCTTCCACAATATGGCTCTTCAGATGAGCTATTAACTCTTTGGAGTTCTGACACTGACGTTGACACATCGCCATTGCACATGCAAACGAAGAAACCACCGCCACACCAGTGACATGGGTGGGGGCACAGTGTCTTCGGTAAAAATGAGCCTTAAACGAGCCATACCTGGTGTATGTCTGCTTGCAGCCTGCTTCAATACACCGAAAGAAACAACGTGGCTCATTCCGATGCAGTTTACAATGAAGCACGTAGCCCCTTGATGACTGAACTACCTTACCACAGAAATTACAGGTTAACATAACTTCATGTACTTTGGTAATTCCTCCCTAGCGAATTAAGCACGCCAAACACAGAAACTAATCCAGAGCAATGTTTCCCTCGCGACAGTAATGCTAACTCAACTCACAAATGCTAACTAAATTCACAACCTCACTCATAAAAAAAAAACGAACTGCTAAAATTATCTATAAACGCTGGGTTGGTGGATTTTTATAACAGAGATAACTTGAAGTTGCATGTACTCACCTCACCTCGAACTAATTGTAAGCTGCCAGGATGCTGTGGTCCAAGCCGCAATAAATGGCGCTAATATAAAAGTTCAAAACTGTGTCCTTTAGCGAAGCCAACTTGAGTCTCTTGCATGAAAAAAAGAGCGGTTTTCAGCAGCGCGCCGCGCTATTGGTCATTTTCAGGTGACGTCATCCCGCAATGTAATGTCGCTCTTTGTTTCTTTAGGAGGAGTTTCGAATTTGATCAGAAGTCACGTCTGCAGACCGCTGCAGCCACGTCTTGCCTTGCTTCCCCTTTTTTTGGTGAAATGGTTCGCTTATACTGCACAATGTTGCTACCAGAATTTTTTTTCTCTGCAATTCGAACGTAAAAAGTCTGTACACAGTTTACCAGCAGTTTAGCTACCAATCAACAGCGATCAAACAAATTCGAAATTTAAGGCGGACCCACTTAAGGTGGTCTGATAATATGGCGTGAAACACAACAACATAAAGTTGTTTTAAAATAATAATTAAAAAAGATTATTGAAATCAATTTTATTCACAACCATGAACTTTATTTTTAACATCTTCTTTTGCTGTTGATTTTTTTTATCAGAAGGTTAACAATGATATACTGCAGGCCTAACTTTTAATCAGTATATCAGTATCTGAATTAAAAAAAAAAAAAAAAAAATACTATGAATTTTATTGTCTTTCACTGCTGATATTTGCTTTTTTTTTTTTTTTAAGGTATTTACTGGTTGTATTATTACGGTGGACCCTATTTTTTAATATCTTGCTTCTGTAAAAATGAATGGTTTTGTTTGCTTAAAAATCCACAGCTTTATACTGTGAATTCCAATGTGCACAACCCCAAAACATGTAGTTTTACTCAAATAATACCGTAAAATCTAAGTTTTTCAGACATTTTCAACATTACAATATTTAATTGTAAAATGTATGCATATTTATTTGTTTTCACAGACAATATTTATAATTTCAACATTTTATTACAGTAAAAAACAAAGTTTTATCCAGTCTCACAATTAACGGTTATTCAATCTATTTAATACAGTAAAAGGAAGTTTTTGGTTTTACGCTCCATTACCGTTGGAATTTGACGGTGTTTTGCTGTATATTTTACTGACTTTTGTTACAGTGTAGCTCTTTGTGTTTGACATAATCACGAAAATTGTGAAGAATAATTTATTCAGGTGAAGGCTACCTCTCCGCACAAGTTATTTAGAATAGAATAGAATAGAATTCAACTTTATTGTCATTGCACATGCACATTTCTGCTATCTCTTGATTATGGCTACCTGTGACAAAGCACTTACCTGTTGTCAGATTTGAGTCTGTATGCACGCACGCACCTCGTGCATGCAATGTTTACTTTATGCAATGACATGCAAAAAAGTTTGCTTTTTGCCAGGGCAACACGGTGTGAAAAACTGAGGCATGTTCTACTTGTCGAGCTGCCAGAGCTACGCGTGGGTGACAAAGGGATGCACCTGCACTATTTACAGTATTGTTCTGGTTATTTATGAAATCCAGCATTATAAGAATGTATCACTATGACATGTTAAGATATGCCTTGATGTTGGCACATGCACCTAGTTTAGTTTTAGTGATTGAAGGATATGGTGATTTATTTTCTCTGTTAATTTTAATATTTATTTTAAACTATTGTAAACTTTTTTTTTTTTGTCTCCATCAGTGCAGCTACTGCTGCATTTGAAATGGCCGCCCCTCCCTGAGCCTGGTTCTGCCGGAGGTTTCTTCCTGTTAAAAGGGAGTTTTTCCTTCCCACTGTCGCCAAAGTGCTTGCTCATAGGGGGTCATATGATTGTTGGGTTTTTCTCTGTATGTATTATTGTGCGATCTACTGTACAATATAAAGCGCCTTGAGGCGACTTCTGTTGTGATTTGGCGCTATATAAATAAAATAAAATTGAAATTGAAATTGAAATGCACTGGTGGCTAAAACCACAAAATGAAAAAAGAAAACATGCTGTTTCATTTATGAAGTTCATGTTATGAAGGCTTTGTGTGTTACTTTCTCAGATGAACAAAATTATTTATCAGTGATGCACATTGCTTATGTCCCTAATACTGTACTGTGTTGCTTGAACATGAAGAAAACTGTGACTTTCCTGATCTTATTAAATGACATTTTAAATTATTTGTCACTGATTCTGCGGTTTAATTGTCTTTTTATAAAGACTTGAAAGTTTCTGGAAATTTTGAAATGATACATAGCTGGCTGGAGTGCTTCATAGGTGCATTTGTTACACTTAACTAGGCCAAGCTGTCTGAGCTTTTGAGAGCTGTCTATTCTAGTTCACAAAATGTGCTTCAACAATGTACTTTAGAACAATAGTTCCTGGTTTTATTCCCAGATGGTTTAAAACCTGTAGACCTGCCAATTATTTGTACACACTGACTTTAACCTTACATGACCCATGCCATTAATAACAAAGCAGAGCAAACAGACCTGTTTAAACTCAAACCGCCTTAAAGGATTTGGCTGTCTTTTGAACCACATGTGTAATGGTTAACTAGCTGTACTATCAATGAAAGGTCAGGGTTGCAGTTAATTTGATTTTAACTAAGTGAAACATATTTTTATGACATATTTTTTAAAAACAACTTTCAGGAGAAATTTCTCATATGCATTGTTTGCTTATTGCAAAGAGGAAGGTAAAACACTGAGGACAATGGTCCATCAGACCACAAGACAGGCATCCTTATCACTTTGCACTTCCTTTTGTAACATTGGTATTTGATGTTTTTGAGATAAATAGGTCACCAAAAACAGGGAGAGGTAGATAAAGCTATCACTGATCTGTAACTGAATTTACAAACAGAACTGTCACTGGAGAATGACAAGTATTTAATCAGTAAAAATGATACATCTTGAATCTGAACCAGATAAGACAACAGAGGTAACATGCCTTCACACTTGCAGCAAGGGCAGTGACGTCAAAGAAATATGTGTTAAAAGCAAAAGACAAAGCTACAAACCAAAACCAAAAGTAAATAAATCCAACATTAGGACATTTTTATATTTGCTGATCACTTATAAATGGTTACATTTAAGATTTTTTTCACATAGATTTTACAAAATGTATATTGTCGCTTTACAGTAAGTCTATCTGACTTAAGCTGTGAAAACCACTGAAAGATTTGGTATGCTTCATCTGCAAAGTTAAGCATCTCAGCTTAACACAGCCCAGCCTTAAGAATACTCAAGTAATCAAATTTTAACATAAAATATTTTAAAGTTCTACAGTGGCAGCTATTAACATCAATGTAAAATAACCAAAACATTGTCTATACATTTGTAAAAACGACACAAATATAAAAAAACAAAATCTTTAATTTACCAAAATCCAGATCTGCTTGTATACTTTATATGTTGATATTTAACTAAAGGCACGAAGATCTAATTATAAATAGATATATTTAAAGATGAAAATGACTTTTGTTGTTAAGTATGTTTGATTTACCTTTTTATCATCCAAGCACAAGGCGGTTACATAAGACCTTGTTATGTATGAAAGTAGCCTGTGTGCTGACTCGTGGTGTTAAATGTCATTTCTTTCTTCTACAGGCTCTGTGTAATTCAATACAAAAATGTAGCAATTTGTTTCAGATGAAAAAATGTATTTATAGAAACCCAGGGGGTTTAAGAGAGGCTTTTCATGCCACCGGGACTCAATTTGAAACTACGGTGTAGGTATTAGGTTTCCGCCAGTCAGATGACATAAAGTCGTCCTATTAATAACCCTCCAGTGGAATAAAGGAAGAAGTAAACATCGACTCAAGAAAATTACAAATTCATGTTTCTTATAATCTCATTGATTAGCAGCAAAATAAAAATCAAGAGGAGAGAGCTGCTTCTCAGCGGTGAACGTGATCCCAAGAAGTTGCAGGTGCATTTTTTCGGGAATCGAGGATTTGTTGGAGTGGAAGTTGAAGGAGGAGCTGGACATCTAAGCCAGTCTACAGCAATGGATTTTGGTGTGACATCATCTTGGTTCAAGACTCCTTTTGTGAGCATCCAGTAGGAATTATCCTTGAAGAAATAGGTATTTCCTAAAAAAAAAATGAACACGAAAAGCAATGCAGCTGTTATTTTGTTTCATCAAATTATGAACAAGCCAACCCATACAAAGTGGATGCTGATTAAAAGGGAGTGGAAGAAAGCGGCAACATTGTAGTACTTTGTAGTTTTTGTAACTACAAAGTAGTTATGTGGTTAGCTCCTGCACTTAATGATGTTATGGGGCTCAGAAAATGTACTTCTAAATCCCGTAATTTCGAAAGCTCTCATAGCCTGAAGCCAAAGTTTTCAATAGCTTTATTAAAACTACTAAAGTTGCTGTGCTAAATAAATACAAAAATTTAAAAATAGCTCTTTCTAGGTCATGTCAGAGGCATCCACTAATTTTCAACAAATCACCCACATGTTAAATTAGTCATATTTGGATTGTTATTCTCATATAAAATATGCTTTGATGTGTTACTCCTACTTTTCACATGAAGTAATGCAATGGGATATGACATGGCATTTTTTGTGCAGGAATCTGTCCTTTATTCATTTATTTACTTGAGTCATGTTGCATCTCAGTGTAAAATGTTATTTAGAACGTCTTATCTTAATCAGCGCTCTTCTACTCCTTTCTGTGCGTCATTCCCTTGAGCGTTTTGGGTGTGCCAGCTGACAAAAGCTATCTCCCAAAATAACTTCTCTATCATTGTTGTGTATTTATCTAGAGCAAAGGTGGACAATTCATTCATTCATTCATTCATCAAGGGCCACGTGAGAAATTGGAGGACTGTACCAATAAGCTGTACCAGCTCAACATTTTATCTCTTATTGGTGCCCAGTTTCTCATGTGGCCCCTTGGGAAAATGAATTGCGCAACTCTGATCTCAAGTTTGTAATAAAAGATCATCACATATATCTGCATTTGAACAAAATCTTACCTTCTCCCCAGCTAATGATGCCATCGATAGGGGCAGGCATTCCTTCCCATAGGGTGTTTTCCCGTGGATATCCTTGCTCTGGTTGCATGGTCCTCTGTCCATTCTCAATGTTTTCGTTAAACCTCCAAAACTCCCCTCCGCTGAACAGGTATGTTTTGCCGTTATGAGCCCAGATGAAAGCAGCGTCCACCCTGTTCACTCTCTCACCTGACTTCTTCTTCATGCCCCAGTCAGAGAGAGGCCGAGGGTAACCGGCCATAGCCACTGTGTCCTTGAAGACCCAGTACTGAGATCCTGGACATGGCGAAAGCAAAACATAGAATATTTTAATAGAAAATCACTTAATGTGAGTCGAAACGATATCCTGGTGAATTCTTCGGTTTATCAGCAGGAGACCAGCTGGAAAGTACAGATAATACAGATAGGCAATGACCCAAAAGATACAGCAGGGGGGTTTAATGTAAAGAAGTGAAAATATTTGTCTGGGGCAGATCTGTTCAGGAGATTGTCTTCAGCTGCATTTCACTTAGCGAGGACAAAAAAGAAGGCAGGAAAGACCAAATAAAAACAGCAGAAGACAGCAGCTTTAAAGGCCTGGAAAATAAAGACGGGACAAACTGGACCATATTGGCTGAGTATTTTATTTATTATTATATTAATTTGTAAATATTAAAAATAAATCCTCATTGTTTTAACACCCTTTTTTGCTCTGCCTCTTAAATAAAAACTTACAATCTGCACTCCAGTTGCATCTCAATTGTTTTGTTTTCACATCTATTGTGGCAGCGTGACCTAAATGACGTATATGAAAATATTTATATATGATTTAACATTTCACCCCCCACTCAAAAAAACCACCATGTTTAAAATAGAACAGACATGAGAAGTCACCCACTTCTGCCCCGTCTCTGAACAGCCAAAATTAGATCGCCTGAGGCCATACATAACCACAAGATTTCGCTTCTCACCGATGAAGAAGATGATGCGGCTGTCGCTCTTCCTCTCATACACAGCATCGATCTTGTTTGTTCCTTCTGGAAGGCCGATCCAGAAGTTTTTGATCTGAGCCGGATTTAAGGACACCAAAGACCCGTCTCGCTGGGTTCTCCAGAACTGTGCACCTTTTTGAAGAGAAGACACAAAAGAAACAACACGGATAAATAAAATAAAAATATATTTTTTTGACAAATGTGGAAAATTAATTGAGGTATATTTTTTATTCTGTGCAGCACAGATCCATTTTTTCATACCTTTAAAGAAGAAGACCTCTCCCCTAATGTTTCCTATAGCATCAAAGCCTCCCTGACACCGCTCTTGGAATGATGGATCAGAACTAGGAGAGAAAATTTAATCAAAATCAAGTTAAACTCTGCTTTTACTGCATTTGTTTGATAAATACACTAGAGGGTGCAGTGGGGCCAAGAATGCCACAATGAGAGTCTTTAAGTTATCACTTAAATTAAATAGACTACTACCTTACGACTGACTATATTCACAGTGATTTTTACCCCAAGCCTCATTCATCCAGGAACACACACATTCATACAAGTACTTCTTTCTATACCTAAGTACAATGTCTAACATTTGTCAACACACGCTCAGACACCAATGGAGCCGTCAGGTTTTAGTATTTTTCCCTTAACGTTGACATGCAAACTGCAGCAGCAGGGTATCAAACTATCAGCCTTTTGATTGATAGGGGCCACAGCCACAGCCTTCCCTAATTAGTCATTCTTCTTTTTTTTACATGACTTTGTCTGAATGCATTAATAGTATATTCATAGTTTGTAAAGTCAAATGATATGTGATGATTATCTGGATTAAGGTGCAATCCAGATAATCACCCCAACCCCCAATCCCTCCCATGGTTCAACTCACTGCTGTGTTGGCCTTGGTGGAGGTGGACTGGGCAGGCGTGGGAAGTCGGGATCATCACCACCTGGTCGGTCAGCATCTTTCACACCTGCAACAGAAGAGTGACAGAATACACTGTGGAAGAGGAAGCGAAAGCTGACGGCAGTATAAGAAAAACTCAGCAAGCAACCCACATTCTTCTCAGCGTGCAGAGGTGTTTGTCACACAGGATGGAAGGCTTTTTCTTTTTTAAGACATGAGGAAGATATACAGTCACATCACTGCATGAATGCAGTATTGCACACAAAACCAGATTAAAACACTGTTATTGTATTACTGTATTATTTTTATCTTTTGTAGACGTTTTACGTTTTATAGCGTATTAAGCTATAACAGAAATATATCAGTAATGAATATCTGAGAACAACTATGTAAGAGTTTTATAAAACCAACGTGTAAAGTGCAATTATATAAACTATAAATAAATAGCAGAGACAGCTTATATTTGCAGGACCACATGTCCTCCATGTACACTTGCCCAAATCAAGAGTGATCATTAGGGCTGTCCCATATATCATCTGTGATAAGCCCAGTATAATTTTTTATGTGATATAAAAATATCATATTTAGTTCATTTCAATTTTATTTATTTAGCACCAAATCATAAAGCACTCATCTCAAGGTGCTTTACTATAAGGCAAGGAGGCTATAACAATAGAGAGAAAACCCCAACAATCAGATGACCGCCGATGAGAAATCACTTGGCGACAAAAGGGAAGGGAAAACTCTTTTTTAACAGGAACAAGGCTCAGAGAGGGACAGCCATCTCCCATGACCGATATTGGCATGCCGTGCCTTTAAGGGGGAGCGAGAACTCTGCAAAATATGCAAGTAAACTGTTTCCGCTGAAAGTGGAAACAGTTTTCACGGTGTGCTGCTTAGAGCACTGGCTAGCTGCGCTTGCTAGTAGGTAATCAGTGACTGTTGCTCATTAAAAAAGAGGGATTGAAGACAATGTTCATTAACCTACATAATGTAGGTTGCTGAATGTTAGCATCAATATAAAATGATTTATTATTTTTTTTCAATATCATCATTAATATTGTTATCACAAACTATGTTGAAATATCATGGAATATGTGATACATTTTTGATGCTATATTGCTGACCTCTAGTGGTCATGTTAAATGGATGGTTGACATAACTTACGTAAAAAATATCAAGTAATATAATTCACAAATTCACAATCAGCTTGAAAGGGCAAACGGATATGAAGAAAGATTTACTGCTACAATAGTGGTATGATATGGCAATATGAGTGTAATACTCCACCACCTCTGAACTATTTTTACATCATCAAGTGCCAGATACTGATTTGATGAGTGTACGACTAGTCAGACTGACCGTAAAGCTGCTGGATGGCGAGCCTGTCATCCATGGCCAGTTTAAAGTGGGCAATGTCTTCCACGGGACCCTGGTAGTACGGCCTCATGATGGATGGATCAGAGGAGGAATGAGAAAGGCCCAGTGCGTGGCCAAACTCGTGCACTGCAACTGTGAACAAGTCCGTGCTTCTGCTATCACCTGAGGAAGTGTGAAGGAAAAGTGTCACAGTTTCACAAGAAAACAAAAAACCGCCAGAAATTAGATAGTGGACATTTTGGGTTAGTGAATGATGAGTTTTTTTGTGTTCTTCATATAATTTTAAATTTTGTATATTCTTTTATATACCTGCGTAGCTCCAGATCTCATCGTCATCAAAGTGTGTATCACCAGATATGTCAAGTGTTCCTGGGAAAAAGGCATGGGCCAGAGTGCCACCTTGCCCATCAAAAGGGTACCCATCCTCGTGAAACATGCTGTCAAAAGACACTCTGATGTCCCCTTTAGCTGTGGCCCCATTGCTGTCTCTCCTCAGCTGACGGAAATTCAAGGGGGCCACGTCACTCCAGGCTTTGAAAGCACGAGTCAGGAGGTCTTCCACTACATTGTTAGCCAAGCCAGGGGAGGTGGAGGGATTTGGGTAGCTGTGGATACTGGAGACAGAAAACTTAAATGCTGTGACTTATGTATTTTTCACATTCCTCTTTTTTTTAATCACACGTGATGTTTTAATACATACAGCATAATAAAATTTTATTAAAATTCAGCCTTGCAGAAGGCTTATGTTATCTAAAAGTGGAGCCTTCCCTTTTTCTCAATTTTTTTCTCCTTCATTCCAAGTTACAGGTCAAATTTAACAAAACAAATATTTAAACATCAAATTCCAATGTGTCACCTTGATGCCACATCCTGGTTTGCAAAGTCCTCAAATATGGCTGAGGTAGACTTATTAAGATACAACATTTCAAGTCATAGGTGGATCAGATTGTACGGAAGAGGATTAGGGTCACCGGAAAAAAAAAGTGGGCACATCTTTTTTTTCTTTCCTCAGAATTCTGGAAAAGAAGAAGAACAGACGTGCTCTTTTTTTTTCTGGTGGCCCTGATCTTCTATCTTCTTCTGTATGATTGAGAAACCAAGCAACACTGCATTTATAGGCTGCAATATAGGCTTGTGGTTCTCATATTTGTGCAACAACACAAGAACACAAGTTATCATAGTGGAAAGCTTTAGAAGAACTTCAACTTTTAACCTGCCATTGGTAACAGGTTCTCCTTTTTTTCAGCATGTGGGTAACACCCCCCCCCCCCCCCCCCACCCCCCCAAAAAATAAAATAAAAAAAATAGCATCATGTGGTAAGCCACATAATGTATCTAGGCCAAATGTGGTTATGAGAAAAACTCTCTGAATCATTTTTTTTTCGCAGTCCCTCCCAGGTGTAATCTGAAAAAGCTAGCTACAGCAGCTAGCTTTCTCCTCACCAATCAATATTCCAGAGGGTTTTCACTTAGGCATTGTTGCAGCTATCAGTGTCTTTTGCGTGCAAAAATCAGTCAGCCCTCAAAAACCCAGTCTTTTTGCCAATGAAGTTAAAGAGGGGCTCATGATTGGCCTCTTTCCTCAACTGCATTTCCCCCTTGTTTGCATCAGCTCATTAGGCATCGCAACCAGGAAATATTCTGGAGTAACAAAGAAACGTATCATACGAAGGATTATTAGGACCACGTTAAGAAAAAAAATACATCATCATTTTGAGAATAAAGTCAAAATTTTGAGATTAAAGTCGTAATTCTATTTTGGCAAAAAAAAAAAAGAGGCAAAATTGTATTTCGAGAAAAAAGTCAAAATGTGGAGATTACCTCCGTTGTTTCGAGACAAACTGCTACAGTTGCTACACCCTCTGAGTTAGTGAAATCGTTCTTCAGAATTGGTTTGAGTAACAAGGAAGGAAATTATTTCTCTTTAAGCACATTCACACAGTGTGGTTATAAATATAGGGACGTTCAAAAGATGGTACAGAAAACCGGATCTGGTCAGAGTGATAAACACAAAAATGTGCAAGAGTTGGCCAGATTTGTACGAAATGAAATGGCTGGTAATGGACAGGTGCAAGGACATCCATGATTACACACTCATGCAGTAAAGAGGATGTGTGTTATTTCACAATACAGCTGATTGGTTTGTTTCAGTAAGTTGTCTACACAAGGTATTTTGTGGAAGGTATAGCAGCCATGGTAGTTTGTCTTGAAACACACATTTATCACTTCTCTGCACATTTCGACTTTGTTATTTATTTTTGACTTTAATATTTAAGTTTATTCTCAAAATGGTCAACAATGGATATTTTTTCTTAATGTGACCCTACTACTCTGTTGTAGCATCGTCGTGTATCAGCCCCATGAAAGCTATGGATCTACTCAACCGGCTGCCAGCTGGTTGTATTTACTTTATATTCCTAGAGTACAGGGAGGCTGTCAAGTGCAAATGTAATAATTAAATGTGAATTTTTGTCTCTGTAAAAAGCAAAAGATATGTGATTTTCAAAATTTATCAGAGTTAATTGCCTGACTACATTTAATTGCAGACTGATTCCATCTTATGGCAGGTGTTATGGAGATGATTTATAGTCGGAGAGTTGTTTTGAGTGAGTGAACAAACAACTGTACTATTTCTTCGTTGATTTATAGTACGACATACATCCATACCAGCCCGCAATACCAGAGCTAAAATGATTAACCGAATCTTCAGGCTTGTGTCCTGATTGACATTCGCGGCATCAAAATAGCCACCAGTGTAGTACTGAGTTGCACTTCCTCACCAACAAGAACCATGGACCCATAATGGTATCACAGAGGTCATCTATCTATCTCAAGCATCCATTATTTAATAGCCTTGCTCTCAGCATTCTGTCTAATTACTGCCACTCTTGGGAATTTAGTTAATTTCTTCTTTAACCCTCTGTTGTCTCAAAAATTTCCTCATATCACGCAATTGTTAAGGATCTACACAGCTTCTACTCCATCCCTATTCTCCAAACCAGATTCTCAGGCCCACGGTTAGAGGTCTTCTGGTTATTCCATGTGACATCCTTTAAAAAGCAGCGGAACTTACATCTATTCATACAGGCATTTGGGTAATGTTTCTGGATTTTATGTTCTTTATTTGACTTTCTTGGACCATGTTTTTAATACCACTTTGTGACAAGTTATTGTCATAAAAAGTGCTGTATAAATAAACTTTACTTCACTTACTTTCATTCTCACTTCAGCCTACTCTTTCCATCGGTCAACACCATTACGTTGTCTATCTTTGTACCGACAGCAATCAGATCCCTTCCTTTGTAAAAACTTGCACGGTAAAAAGTTACCTTAGCTGAATTGATTTCTTCCCCCTGCTCCACATTATCTTATCTATCGCAACTCATTTTGCTGTGCACTTCCATACACAAGTGCCTCCATGTTGTAGTGGTTTACAGATTACGTTAACAATCAAAAAAGCCCTGCTGTCTTCCCACACAGAGAAACATATCCCTTTAGGGACTGCGTCAATCTACGAAAAAATCTGCTAAATCAAAACATGCAGAGCTATCCGCTGTAGTGACTCTTCAGACTTTAGTAGACTTCAATACAATCAGTCTTTTTGCAAAGAAAGCAGACTTTAAAGCCACATCCTATCTTTAATCCACACTCCAATGCAAAAGACCAATAAGAAAATGCAAAGATTACTTTTGTTTGGGTACAATCTAATAAAAAGTTAAGTTAAGAAATGAATGATAAAGTACATTTTAAAATGTTATCGTAACATTTGCTTTATACATTTTATACAAGTGGCTCATGATATATTGCAAGTGGTTAATTTCATTACCAACAAACAAACTGAATACATATAATGTGAATTCAGCAATCAACTCAAACAGGCTGTCAGCCACAGCAGGGACTAAGAGATCCAAAAAGCTTGTATGTTCTTGTGTAACTGTTTGCTAAATGAGCTTGTTAGATTTACAGATCTCCGGTTTACTCCACTACTGTACTGGTGTCCAGCTACACTGGCTCCCAGCAGAGTCCCCTTTCCCCTCGAACAGTAGGAGACACACCTATATGGGTTTGAGCTTTACATTTAAAATATTGAAACTTTGTTACAATTTCAGTCTTTATTAAAAACAAACCTTTTTAGACTTGCTCTTGATCTCACTTGTACTTTCTTAATGTTTCCTTTTTTATAGTATATAATAGAAAGGTGCTATATAGTTGTACTTATATATACTCAAACTGAGCACTTTGACCCTGGGTGGAAGACTTGCTCTACCACTTGAGCCACATCCACTCCCTTACATCATTCTGTTAGCACTACATGCTATCAGATAGATTCCTCAATAAAATCCCTCTTTAATCCTGATTTAGTTCCTATATTTGATGTAACATGACTAGCTTGTTGGCCATGACTTATGGGGTAAAAAACATGCGGCAAATATTCCCATGATTCATACACATATGATAAAACCACAATGTATCATCACACGAAACCAACCTCCATGTGAGATCTGTCTTATCCCACTTTAGGCCTGATAGTGCATATCTTTTCCTCCTCCTTCGCCTCCTCAGGATGTCATCTCTTCCCACAATATCAGGAAGAGAGCATCGTGGTTTAGACATTAGTTTGAGCGTTTCCGAGTCTGGAAGAGAAGATGATTAAATATCATGTGTTAAAATTAAAGAAGATGTTGCAAGAACTGCATGGCCTCATGTGACCCCTGTCTGAAATAAAATATACAGTGTTGTGCAAAAGTCTTGAGCCATCACTAATTACATTGCATTTTTCCTGTGAAAGAAGAAGGAATTTGCTGAAATGTGCAAATATACACTACCAGTAAAATGTTTGGACACAACTTCTCGTTTAATGGTTTTTCTTTATATTGATGACTATTTACATTGTATATTCTCACTGAAGGCATCAAAACTATGAATGAACACATTTGGAATTATGTAGTAAACCAAAAAATGTGAAATAATTAAAAACATGTTTTATAGTTTAGATTCTTCAACATAGCCACCCTTTGATTTAATTACTGCTTTGCACACTCTTGCTATTCTCTTGATGAGCTTCATGAGGTTGTCAGCTGAAATGGATTTCCAACACTCTTGAAGGAGTTCCCAGAGATGCTGAGCACTTGTTGGCTCTTTTGCCGTCTGTGGTCAATCTCATCCCAAACAATCGCAACTGAGTTTAGGTCAGGTGACTGTGGAGTACAGGCCATCTGGCGCAGCACTCCATCACTCTCCTTCTTGGTCAAATAGCCCTTACACAGCTGGAGGTGTGTTTTTTTCTACTGGTCTAATCTCTAAACCTTGTGTTTCTTGCCTGAACAAATCTTGTTGCTTTCCTTACTCTGGGTTTCTCAGCAGCTATTTGACCATAAAGGCGTGATTCACACAGTCTCCTCTGAACAGTTGATGTAGAGATGTGTCTGCTACTGGAACTCTGTGTGGCATTTATCTGGGCTTGAATCTGAGGTGCTGTGAGCCAGTTTCATCGTAGCGCTCGATGGTTTTTGCCCCTGGGAACACGTTCAGAGTCTTAGAAATTTTCCAGACTGACTGACCCTCAGTTCTTAAAGTAATGATGGACTGTCGTTTCTCTTTACTTAGCTGATTGGTTCTTGTCATAATATGAATTAACAGTTGTAAAAATAGGGCTGTCAGCTGTGTACCAACCTGACTTCTGCACAACACAACTGATCGCCCCAACCCCATTAAGAAGGCAAGAATTTCCACAAATGACAAGTCACACCTGTGAAGTGAAAACCATTTCAGGTGACTACATCATGAAGCTCACTGAGGGAAGGCCAAGGGTTTGCAGCGCTGTCAACAAAGCAAAGTGTGGCTACTTTCTGGAATCTAAAACAGGAGACATACTTTATCAATTTTTTCCTTGCTACATAGTTTCACATATCTTGCTTTGTATATTTGATGTCTTCAGTATGTATCTACAATGTAGAAAGTAGTAAAAATAAAGAAAAGCCATTAAATGAGAAGGCATGTCCAAAGTTTTGACTGGTAATGTATATGGAAATACAATGTCATCAACATAGCCCAAACTCTTTTTTTAGGGAAGTTTTCTTGTCATTTGCAGTTGTTATTTCTTGATATGTCAAGCTTTCAGCTAATAGCTTTTTGGGAATAACCTTGGTGCAAAAAACTACCTAATGCCTGTAAATGTCAACGACAATGTGTTTTTGCAACAACCTGCAGGTAATAAAGTGTATAAAAAGGGTTCAGACTGATTCATTTGTTGGATTTGGTGCCTTTTTTCTTCTTGATGCATGGGAGCAGCTAAAATGTTTGCTTTCCTTAACATTTATGAACCGCTTTATGAACAGGTGGTTGGATGAAGGACTCCTGGCAGCTTTTTCCCAGTGAAAGTTTTTGATGTCAATTAAAAATTGACATGGTAAATTCAGGTGTTTTGTAATCCACATGAATTCACCATCTATCTCACTTACACTTCGGCCTCTATGTCTACACACAAGTGAGGAAGAACAGACTCAAGCTCCACTTTAAAGCACTTATATGGCAACAACTGAGCATGAATTAAACAAAGTATCGAAGCAAAAAATTTGCATTTCTGATATTTTATAATCAAGTTATTCGAGATACTCAATGAATCATTGCAGATGTAGATAAGTGGCTTAACAAACATGAGTGAAAAGCCAAGAAAAACACTGAACTATCCTTAGAAAGTTTGGAGAACTATTGCTCAAGACCACTTAAAAAATTAATTGATTAAAAAAGTTATAAAACACACCTTAGAAGCTCCTTAGAAGCAAATTGTAAAGAAATGAGGGGTAACTCGAGAGCTTTGCACAAAGAATTGTGTATAAATACAGTAATAAATTCTCCTAACAGATGTGAGTTAAGAATAACTTACCAAGCTTCCCAGTTTCCCGGAGCCCTCCGAATCTCTGCATGATACGAACAGCTTCTTCAATCCCTTCTTTCGTCAGCAACTGACTTGTATATGGGTCAGGACGAGGAAGGTACCCATACCTACCGAGCCAGTCCTGGACACAAAACAAGAAGAAATTGGTTGATTTCCCAAACTTGATTACTAATGAGGCCAGAAAATGTAAATACATTGAGGATGTATTTACATTTTCTGGCCTCATTAGTCAGTCATATCTAGCAAGTGTCTACTTTGATGTCATAGGAGTATTTGATACATACTGTATGCTGCTCCACTTATGACAACAGATCAATCTGAACAAGCGCAGCCCTTTTTTTTATTAATATTTCATGATCCTCTCCATGTTAAGCAAGTTGATTGATAGCATAAATGCTGTAGAGCCACAACACACACACAAGCACACAAAATACAGACTTTACACACATACACTGAAACAATGAAATCTCTTTCTTGAACGTGATTTTGAAACCTGCGGTAATCTTACATGTCCTCCACCCTGCAAGCTGCAGTTTGACAGGAAAAAGGTGGTGGCTTACTCCATCAACTGTCCTCTTTGATCTCTGCCTTCAAACTCCCTTACACACACACACACACACACACACACATATAAATATATATATATGTACATATATATATATACATATATATATGTACATACATATATATATATATATATATATATATATATACATATATATATATATATATAAATACATACATACATACATATATATATATATATATATATAAAATACATACATACATACATATATATACATACATATATATATATATATGTATGTATATATATATATATGTATATATATATATACACACATATATATATATATATATATATATATATATATATATATACATATATATATATATATACATACATAAATACATACATACATACATACATATATATACATACATATATATATATATACACACATATATATATATATCTATATATATATATATATCTTTATATATATATATATATATATATAAAGAGCTATATATATAGGCTCTTTTTTCAATCAAAGAAGTAAAACATTTTTCTTTCTTATAACTGGAACTGGAAGTGGGAAGCTTATCGTGCTTGCACGTCGCATTTCATGTGAAGTGTGTAACGTGTAACGTAATGTCTATTCTATTTATACAACGTGTGGTTTTTCTGATGAAGGACTAATCTCTCAGAATGGTCAAAAGAAAGTCCCCAAAGCGTTTGTTATATATATCCTTATAAACCTCAAGGGTCTCATATTAAATACTTCTACCCCCCCCCCCCCCCCAACACCCCCCCTTTCCGTGGGTAGTTTAATTTTAATCTGAAATGAAAAACACGTGGAAATACAATTTCCGATAAAATACACATTAAATGTCAGATTAAAATTATATGTATATGATATGTAGGATCATATACAAAAGTAGTAACACATACCCTACGCTTTCCCCCCCACTTTCAGATACACCAAAGGAATCCACACAGCTGCCGATAAACGTTTACAACTCATAGAGGAGTTTTTGTGTGTCGTGAATATTTTGTACTCACCACGGCTCTGCTGTATTGGTCAGGCTCTGCTGATGTGCTTCCCGTAAAGGTCCATATCATTAACAGCAGAAGGCAAAACTCCATCCCAGTCACTGCAAGAAAAGAGGAGGAAAAGTGCTCCACATCATTAACAGGATGTTTAATATTTGGAGGATTCTTGTTTATAATTCCGCAGCTTTCTCTAAATCAGCACATATTCAGAGGAACAGAGACGATGCTCACCGCTTGTTCTTCTTCAGCTGCTTCAGTCTCTTGGGACTAGGCTTGGTGGATCGATCAGCGAAACTGTTGAGGC
This sequence comes from Oreochromis niloticus, assembly GCF_001858045.2. NCBI lineage: Eukaryota > Metazoa > Chordata > Actinopteri > Cichliformes > Cichlidae > Oreochromis > Oreochromis niloticus. The sequence continues at coordinate 17,653,855 of NC_031973.2, read as the reverse complement.
GTTCCAGTTACCTCGGAAATGAGAGTTGAGGGCTTTTAATAGTGAAGTCGTATTAGCAAGGAAAAACAGGATTTGATTTTCTCTGGCAAGGTAGAGAGATTCAATACTACAAATACGTGTTTTTGGATCACTGGAAATATTCCTTGTTTTTTGATGCTTTGTTTTTTACATCACTAGCAATAGTTATTTTTTAAACTAAAAACCAGCTGCAGTATATCCAGGAATAGAGCCTGGACAATGATCTGCTTATGGCTATTTAACGAGTCATAAGTATAAATCAGTCGCAGTACATATTAAAAGTTTAATTTGACGTGTTCAATTTGAAGTTGGAAGTTAGAAGTTTCAGATTCCCAGTTGGAATCTCAAACGCCTCATGAAGCCCTATTTGGAGCTGCCTCACAGTCGAAGATGGCTAAGTGTTCAAAAACAGTGGTAAAACTTAAGCACTCTGGAGCTGTGTGGGGATGATGGACCCCACATGGCCCCCAGTTAGGTGTGCCCAATCAGGGCCAACAGTAGTTTTAGGGTCCCTAAATGGGTTTTCTATTACCCACAGAGAACCATATGGTAACCATATGGGGGGGGGGATGAGTGGTTTTCAGTTGAAAAGCCTATTTTGGATTGCTACAGAATTACGTGGTATGAATTCAGGGTCCAAAGGGACAAATCTGCTATGGGCCCTGGATGGGTTAGCTTACATGAACACCAGGAACACCCACAGTTGGCCTGCCCACAGAAAACACATATAGGGGCTTACGGTTTTACTTATATTTACATGTACTGCTGCCATTTTGGATTGTGAAGTTGGGGTTGGTGGAGCTGGTCAGATTTTCCAAGTTGGAAATCTGAGTTTCCAGTTAGAAATTCTGACTTGAACTGGAACACACTATAAAACATTGCCCCACCCCACCACCACATGAGCTGTTAAGGCGTGAGTAGGGGTTGAAATCTCTTGGAAGGGCTCTCAAGCCTGCATTGCATGTGGCTGGTACCTGGTGTGGTTAGCCACCACATCTGTTCAGCAATGGCGGAGTAGAGGTGCATGGCCTTCTTTACTTATCTCTGTCTTCCATCCATCATTTTGGTCCACAATGTGACCACTGGCATTTCTGAAAGAGTACAAACGCACAGCGGAGTCTTGTCCTGTTGCGGTGGCTCCCCTATCTTTTGCCATGTGTTTTGCAATGGTTTTCTGTTTTTTCCTACGTAAAAGTCAGAGGACTATTCACTGTACACTAGTCTATGCACTCTGTGGCTTATGTGAAGCCTCACATGATTAGTGGGTCAAAACATCTTCACATACCTAAACAAGTCCAGTTGCCTTCTTATCAAGCACTCAAACCAAGCAGCTTAGGCTGTTTACATTTAGGTTCACAAACCTGTTTATTCACTTATTCATTTGTTTATTAATTTAAACATTTTCAAACCTGAAAATACAGACCAAATGAGACAGAGGACTCATGTACAATTTAGTAGAAATAGAAAGAACCTGTGGCTTTGTGGGCTCTCGCACTAGACAAGATTTTTCAGGTCCGAGTCAGTATCACCATTTTTTACCCGATGCTTTGACCTGTCTTTGTTCTGGTAAAGGTAATAAAACAGAAGAGACTTAGGGAGTCATTTCACTGTTTAATTTTTCTTCAATTATTGCCTGGGTCACATCGAATTATTGGGTTAGAGCAACCACAAACATCATCCTAAATCACACAAAGTAAACATACTTTGTGTGATTGTATATTCTTCTAAGATCCAGCAATTCATTCTTGTTCTCTGTGTGGGATATGAGTCTGAGACCTCAAGCATAGTTTATGCAATATATATGAGTCATAATGTCCTATCAAGAGACATGTTGTGCAGTGATGCCACATTTGTAGGGTTTGATTTACAGACAACATGTAAATTCTTTTCCATAGCAACAAGAGAGGTTTAATAGTTTATCTGTATTGATATGTATCTATTTTGAAAAATCCAATTGTTTCTTCAATTTAGTAGAATGTCGGAAATGTACAGTAATTTTAACGCTTAACAAAACACAACTTCACTTATTCAGTTTCTTTGTCAAGAGGGCTGAGTCAACTGCCAAAGGGAAGTGAAACTTATTATTTGTCAGGAAAGGAAACACATTAGAGCAGCTAGGAGAAAGCTCAGAGGATGACAAATGCCAAAAAAATGTGTATGACAAAATATACAAAAAATATACAAACTTTGCAAATACAAAGTTATTTGCAAACAGGATGATAGAAACTAAATTTAAACTTTTAATTACATTTTAGCCTTTTTTAACAGCACATGGAAACTGCGCATGGAATTTATGGAAGTTCTGCCTACCTTTACTCATCCGTCTACGTCTACATTTCTGGAGAATGCGTGATGCTGCATTTGGCTTGAGTGCTCTGGCATCTCATAGCACATTATGTTTGTGGGTCTACATTTCCATTCGCTCTGCAAAGCATAACTGGTGTTATCTTTCCCTGCCCCCTCCCCCCCATCTTCCTCTCCTCCCGTGTTTAATTTCTGTTCATCCTCCAGGGCCCAAGTGAGTGGAGCCATTAGCGCAAAAATGCAGCCCTGCTAATGGCAGGCCAGTTTCCATCATGTCCACTTCATGTCGCTGCCCTGTGGGAAATGATCAGTCTTTTAGCTGCTCGATATTTAGTAATAGTGGTTGACGGCATATGCTCCATTCATGCTGTTGAACAAAAGATTCTGAATGGTGAACTCTGGGAAATTGAGTTTAAACAATCTTGCTGGAATGGACAGATGATGTTTTCCAGTTTTCCTGTTTCCTCTACGGCACCATACAAAAGTCTTGAGTCACCCATCATTTCTTTATATTTTGATTAATAAATGGGAAATAAATGCAAAAATGTATCAACACATACACACATGGAAATACATTATAAAAGGCAAAAACAAAGTTTGTACAAATCTAGGGAGTATGACCCCCTTTATTCTTCCACACAGCCTGAACTCTTTTAGAAAAACCTTCTTCTCATTTCTTTAATTAGTCTCCAGTAAAAGTTCTCCAGGCTTCTTGTAGGACTTTCAACTCTCTTCTCTGAATGTTGGCTGCCTTTCTGTTGTTGTTATTTCTGCTTCAGTAATGGTGAGGTCTGGGTTTTTCTGTCCAGGCCTGCTTTAAAAAAAATTAAATGTAGCTCCTCAGACGGGGCTTTAGTGATCAGCTGAAGGGTCAGATGCATCTTTTAGGATCTGACCTATCTCCCAGGTCCTGTGTCAGATCTTTGCTGAATTTATTTTTCACATTTCATGCTCATGACCTTTAGCTGTTCATCTGGTCTACATAGTCATTTCTTAGACATGCTACTTCTTTTGTCCAACAGTTGTCCAGTTTCCTCAAATCTTTTAAGCACACACTGCACACCAAGCATGCCGAGGTTAACTGCAAATAACCTTTGATTTACTGGCCAGTGGTCTAATCTGACTGTATTTTGGAATGTATAATGTTGCTACTTTACATAGATGACCAGTTACCAGCCTGTTACCAATCTACATAGACATCACTATTATCCTTTTCTTTTAAAACTTGTGAACCATGCAAGTGCGAAACAATGTCACAAACGCAGACCTTTAATGATTCATTACACACAGTTTTATTTTCATTAAAGGGATCCAAGGCCTTCACAAAAGGGTTGACTCTTGGTAGCTATACAGTACTAACACAACACACAACAACAAAAACAACACAAAGGACTTATGTGAACGAGTGAAAACACAAATAAATAAGGGCCGAAAGACATTTTGTATGAGATGCATCAATGAAACCAATAGTCAGAGGAAAGTGAGCAGAGGTTCAAACTCTGCAGATTACAGCAACAGCTTTTTGTACAATACTTGATTTCATTTCTGATAGGAGCTGATTGTCTGTAGCAGCTTGTTTTGGTCATGCACATTTGTTAAAGCCATTGCTGTTGTATTGACAGTGTTGCATTAACTTCACAGTTATTCACCTCTACTTCCAGCTTTGATTGTCTCTTGAATGTTTGCACTAAGTTTTGGTACTGATTGTCATAGGCTAATAAATATTTATGATGTGGTGTATCATGTATATATATCACTGCAAACTTTGTTATGGAATTGCTTCTGATTTCTTGATTGATTGAATTAAAAAAATGCATCCACAGCATATAGAATAGAGACAAAATGTAGCTGATTTACAGTTTGCCCCCCAAAAATCTGCTAATGTCATTTTTATTATTGTGTAGACTGATGTTATGATCAGCCAGTACTGACATCAGCATTACTAATCAAACTTGTGCTTTGAGAGTGAATGAGCCCACAGCATGCTACATTCTTCCCTCCAATAACATCCGACAATATTTCACACTTATCTTCATCATACACAGATGTCTGTACAAAAATATGTGGTCTCAGTGTAATGTTGCTGGCAGGATAGGCAGGATTTACACTTGTCATGGTATGGGGTTTTTTTTTTGTTGTTGTTTCTTTTAGTTTCAGTACAAGTGATTGCTGTAAGCAAGTCTAAAATCTTCACAGTAGCCTCACACAGCTTATGCTTAGGGAACAAGCTAGCTATCACAATATCTTTGAGCTGCTCAAGTAACAAGAAACTGTGGTTACACTTCACAATACACCTGACATACGCTGGCATTTAGGATTGATCTTAAAGCTGAAGGGTAGAAGTAAAGTCAGGTATAATTTAAAACTCAAAGCAATCTCCTGCACCCTTTTTTGATAAACGACCCGAGTGCTTGTGGTAGATGGCTGACCTCTGGGAGGATTGTTTCGCTGGAGGTTAAAAGCAAATTTAGCTGTTAAATCGATAGAGTCCTCTCGCGAATATTGTAGGGTCATCACCTTACAACATAAAACCCTTTGAGATGGCTTCTGCTGTCGAATGGCACTATTTAATTAAACTGAACAGAATAAATAACATTTTTGCAACATAATTCTAAAATGTAAACACTTTTTTTTTCCGGAGATGTGTATTGAGCTTTAGGAAGACCAGTCTTTTCCTCTTTGTTCTTTTTAGTGCTTTTGGCTTGAATCATACATACTTATAAAAGAAAAAGCCAGACTGTGTAATGGAATTTTGGAAGGTTTCAAAGCTAAGTCTTAAATATCAAATGCTACATTAAACCCTGATTTAATCCTGACTCTAATCCTAAACACACCTCAGACTGATCCTATACCTAATCCTGACCTCAGCGCTATGTACACATACTATCCAAAAGTGCAACCTGATAATACTAAGATAACACCAGTACAGCCGGAGTACTGTTAAGTGCAACCAAAGCTGCTCTTGGCTGAATTTGTAAACATTTAATGCATTTTTGGGGTCTGCAACCCCTTCGAGGCCCCTCTATAGCTCAGCCCTGTGCTTGCTTATATTCTTTTCTTCGCACTCGTTTTTATTTTACATGCCCTTTTTTTCCTTCTTCTTCTCTCGTCATGCTGATTGGCAACGATTGTCTGTTGTTCACTGTAATCTGGCCCAGTACTGACCCAGGCTCTGACTCATGCTCTGCGGCTCAGTTCCTGGGACCTGGACTGGCACTGACACCCCAGGCGATATGAGCCCTGAATAGAGGAGAAAAACAGTCAGAAGCGTAAAGAGTCAGACAGAAATCACAGATAGAAATAAAGCAAATGACAAAGTGATGCTAATAAACGCTCACCCGTGTTGGAGTTGGCTGAGGGTGGAGACTGCAGATGAGGGGAGGAGTACGCTGAGTCAAAGCTGCGCGGTGCAGAAGGAGATGGAGGTAACATGCAGGAGTAGGAGGAGGCCGACTGGGGAGGAATTGACTGAGAGCGGACACAGGAGCAGAGGAGAGGAAAGATGTTGGTACGCGTTACATACAAGTCTACTTTTAAAAGCAGAGTCGTTGCTGTTTATTAGACCATCTAGCACTAAAACAGTTACAGCAACATGGTTTGGGTTTAACCACACGGAGGTGCTAGAGGCTTGTGGTATGGTCAGAGTGTGGTTCAGCGCGGTGGCAACAGCAGCGTCACACTTTTGTTTAATACTGCAGATGCAAAAAGAGTCAAGGTTTTCTTTCAAATCTTTTTAAAGATTTAAACGTTGCGATGAATATATTTTCAGAAATCAGACCGGGCAGACATTTCTAATGCATTATTTTCGATGCTCTGGCACACATGAATTACATTCCACTGAAAAACCAGAGAGATGTGCATCCCACATCCCTCAAAGTGGGGATTAGCTGCAGGCTCCAGACAAAATATGTGAAAGCAAACTGCAGTTTCATTAAAAAAGCATTTTATATTTTATAAAAAGCCTTTTGTTCAAAGGCTTTTATACAATATTGCAAACCTTCCAGCTTTCAGAACAATGCCAAAGTCTGCCAAGGCCTTCAATCCGACAGCCCCTTTGCATTTTTCACCGGAGAAATATTCAATGCAAAATAAATTTGGAGTTCAGTGGTTGAAAAATATGATTAATAAACTTTGATTGATAAGAAGGAGCTATAAGTTATAAGGCAAGTCAGAAAAACAAGTGTACATCTCCAGTTTCTTGTATTCGGTGCTTTGCTTGAAGCCACATGTAGAAAAATTAGAAAGAAGAACCTTATTAAGAACTGACTGGATCTATTTGACTGTAAAAATGTCCAAATTATGGCATTATTTCAGTCAAAATTTGAGAGAAGCAAAAAAAAAACCCCTAATGTAATTCATATTCATTCACATGATTTAATAATCATTCATCAGTTTAAAAAAAAATTAATCAATTTAAAGGTCTTTCAAGCCATATGCCAGTAATATTAAAGAATACTGCTGTAACCACATTTTTTTATCAGCTGCAGAATCATTTATTAACTTTGATTAATATGAATTTCAGAGCCTAGAAGTGATAATAAACAGGTTCTGATCTGTTATGATGACTTTGATGTAGTTTGGAAGGTGCTGATGATAAATGATGAATGACGAATGATGAATTTCCAACCTGGACTCCAGATGAGAAAACTGACAGGGAGCTGTAGCTGGGCAGGGACGACTCAGCCTGACTCAACATGGACCCTGGAGAGAGAGAGAGAAAGAGAGAGAGAGACACAGGGTGCACGCACGGTGAGCATGTGCACACAAATTTACGCACAAGCATCTCGCAGTGGAAACGTTTTAATATAGATGCGGTCTAATGGAGAACCTCTAATGGTTTGCCAGCCTGCAAATGTCAAGCAGAGGGAGCTCTGAGGCTGGTAATTATAAACTACTAAAATATTCCTGTCACCAAATACATAAATTATTGAGAGAATAGGTAAAGTCTTGCTTTCAGGCTCCTCGTGTGCTGTATGAGTTAAGTCAACAAACACACCTGAACTGCTGCTGTGCTGCTGATGATAGACAGACGTGTTGAAGGAAGTGCTCAGGGGGGCTTGGCTCTGCGAGCAAGAAGTCACACCGCCTGACCTCCGCTGATTGCGCAGCTTCTCCTCTCTCCTCCACTTGGCTCTTCGGTTTGAAAACCACACCTGCCAATCAAAGAGTCCCGTCGTACCCGTTTGTCTTGTTGTTAACAGCTACATTGGTTTATATATTTGGATTCTGTTACAGGTTAGGCCTAACAAATAAATGTGACTGTAGAGGAGGACTGAGAGCTTCCTCACCTGTATCCTGGCCTCAGGTAAATCGATCTTGTTCGCTAATCTCTCCCTTGCAAAAACATCTGGGTAATGCGTCCTTTCAAACTCTGCGGAAGATGCAAAGCATCATCAAACACACAAAGTGAGTCCTAAGCCTGGCGTGCTGTTCACACATTTTGGAACCATCACATCATTTAGTCTGAATTAGAATTAAGCAGAAATTGATTTTTATAGAGTCATTTTAGCAGAAATCAATCACCCTACATGTTGGGTAATTACTGCTTACTATCAGCATTACTAATTATCCTTCTTTGGAACATATAAATCCAGGATGCTGAGCTGTATCCTTACAACCATTTTTGAAATATTTATCTGTTGCACTTTGTATAAAATATTTATGATTATGGAACACGCAGAAAGTTCATATGAAAGGATTCAAGTTGAGAAGCTGTCTAAGCACTTTATTTCACAGAAGGCTGAGTAAAAGTAAACTGAAGAAAAATCCTTGTAGGTTATTGTTTTTCTTAATTAGTATTGGAAAATTGCATTGTTTGTCACTTATTTGCATATATAGTGACTTACTACACAGTGTCTAACAAACAGTGTGGCTTGAAACCAGACACTTCGTATTAGTGAGAGTTTCACTTTTAGAGCATCAAAGGAGTTCATTTCTAGGTGACAAACTGCTGACATTTTTGTTGTTGACAAGTCGAAACGCGAATGTGCCTCACCCTGTAAGCGGCAGCCTGATTCATCCTGATGAACTCTGAAGTTTCAGGTCTAGTTGTACAGATGTCTTTATAGTCTGAACTGTTTCCGTTCAAATTTCTTAGTAAAATGTCATGAGAGAAACCGAAACCCGAAAAGTCAGTAAATAATCTGAAAAAGCAGCAGATAATTAAGTTTCATTTTAAATATTAAATTAGTTGAGATCATAATGCCTGCAAATAATTAAAAAAACCTGTCCACACTTAATAAATAAATACTTAATAAATACTTATTTAGAAAAAATAATGATACATTTGCAAATTGAGTCTTGCAAATTGTTATAATTGGCTTGGTTATAATTGGCGTCAGTGTCAACATATGATTGTTATTGTGCCTTGACTGTTCAGTGAGGTCAGTGTACCTCATTAATGTCATTTGCACAGAGTGACCACAGTGATACATTTCCACTCGGCTGCACAGTGGACATTGCGTCCTTATTTAGCTCAAGGGCCCTTTGCAGCCATATCCAGTCAAGGGTGGCTTTCTGATCCCTCTCAGAGGGTATCGGGGCTACGAGGGCCAGATCTCGCTGCATAATACAAACGCGGCAAACACGCATTATCAAACCTCTGCTTTACATGTCCCCGGAGGCTATTCTGGACCAGATCGGGAATATTTGTGGAGTGAGGATTGTGGATAATTTGCATCTGGTTATGTTTATTCTCATCTGCAGGCTCTGATAAAGATGATGTCCTGCCAAAATAGACACGGGATGATTTTTGTTTTCTCATTTGCATCCCCCACTCCCCACAGCCATTTAAGAAACTCCTGCAAACAAGGTGTAAAGAATATAATCCAATAGAAAAGGTGTTGTCAGGGAAAAAAAAAAAAAAGCAGCAAGACGAGCTGTGTCATGACACGCTCTGGTCTGGCTCGCACCAGTGGAGAGCAGCGATTGGCTGCGAGGAGAGTGCTGTGCGTGCTTGCATGGCCTGACCTTTCTCCAGAGCCTCGATCTGCTCCTGCGTAAAGCTGGTCCTGTTCCTCTGCAGCTTCCTCTTGAGCTGCAGCCTCAGCTGAGACTCCTCGCCCTCATCCCGCTCCACGGGGACTCCTCCTCCTACTCTGCCCGCTCCACCTCCCCCTGCCTCGGCTCCCATGCTGCCCTCCGTGTCCAGCAGACATCCCTCAGACACTGGCAGCAATGAAGGTGACAAAAGAGATGTGTGTTACATGGGTGTGTGTCATATTTTAAGATCGCAAAGGCTGGTGATGTAGCCACGAAACGACTTGGAAAGTGGTTTAAAATCAGAGACGGAATCCTTGCGTTCTGTGAGGGCTGTGTCGAAGACAGAAAATGTCCTCTCACCTGTGCTGTGTTGCGTCTGGATGGCGGTGGGATCATGGTACCAGTTGTTAGGCCCACTCCAGTTAGAGCCGCTCTGTAGGTTCAGCATGGTTAACTTCTCATACATAATACGAGTGTCTGAACCACCATGAAGAGAAATAAAAGAGTTCCGTCCTGCGTGCGTGTTTGACCCTGTTTACTGTCACCTTGGCTCCTCTCTCCCTTCTTCAATCCTCCAAATCGTACCTCCTAAGGTGGGGTGGGGAAGCAAGGTTTAGGGGTAGGGGCAAAGAAGAGAAGAAGAGGAAGAGGAAGAAGAAGGAGGGGTTCATATCGCATGAATTCACACATGGTTGGCATTGTGGTGAATTAGCCTCATGATGACAGGCAGAAATGGAGTTAGTTACATGCTCGCTGTCGTAACGAGTGTGTGTTATACATTGCTAGGCTAGTATACCAGAGGGAGATGAAGTACATTAGAAACCACTCTGAAAGGCAGTACATTTATGGTGTTACTTGCTTTCAGCTCCTTTTTTATGCCAGTAAACCAAAACATGTTCGCAAGTCTGTGTAGCCAAAAAAACTGCAATCACATACTGTACAGCGGCTTTGCAAGCAAGATCTGCTCTGAAGCCTCCAAAACAAACTCATGGTTAATGGTCACTATGAAAGATAAAGAGCAAAACTATTTCATTTACCAGTGTTATCAGCTTAAATAAATATTTGCCCAGCTCTCAGGTAAAACAAAACTGTTGGTTTATGTTTGGGGTGGGAAGATCTCCTCTTTGGAGAGTTATACAAGGAAGGTAAAGGTATATCAATACGGAGCCACATCTTACAAACTACAGCCGTAAGAAAAATGTCAAAGGTCAAATGTGATTCATTTAGATCGTCTAGCACAGGGATGACAATTTAAACACAAAGTCCAGAAATCTTTTAAATAAATATCAGTGGCGACGATGCTGACCCCATAGCCCGCGATAAACCAGCAATTAAATAAGCAACCAAACCAAACACACAGCACAATTTCTCCAAACTTACCGCGAGCGTCCAGATGAAATGATGAGGGGGTCCTGTGTGTGTTACTCGCCTCCTCCGTGGACCTCTATTCCCCTGGTCCCCCAATGTCCCTTGTTCTCCAGCTTTGTTGACAATGCCGTGTGTGTGTAGCTGTGCGTGTGTGTGTGGAAAGAGGAGAGTAGGAGAGAGATGGAGAGAGTTAGACAGGGTGAGAGCGAGTGAAAGAGGGAAAGGGGGGGCTCTGGAGAGAAATGCGTCTGCGGGCACTCTTGTCCTCCGAGCGATGGGGAGAGAGAGAGAGAGAGAGAAGGAGAGAGAGGAAAAGAGGGAGAGAGAGAGAGAGAGAGCCACCGAGGGGTGACAAAGTGAGTCAACATCAGTGTCAAGTTTGAACTTAATGCCAGCAAGAGGAGGAGGGGAGGCCGAGAGACTAGAGCATAAAGCACAGATAATGGAACGATAGTGGCTGATGAATAGATGATGGAATTCAATTTTAGCCATAAATTACACATAAATATTAAGTACAACCAAGTGTCTAACAATCAGACACGTGACATAATTAAACTCGCTGCCCTAACTCAGGGCCTAATTTGTACTGATTCTTGTTTGGATGTTTAAATGATGTGATTGATAAAACTTTGAGAAAGCTTTGACGTATCTATACGTACCTGCTGTCCTGCTGCTACTGTAGAGTCTTGTAGGCATGAGAAGATTTGATGACTGCAGGATGATTGGGAATCATGATGAATAAGACTTAAAAAAGACACACTGGTACGTTTTGCTTTGGTATCTGTGAAACTAAATTGTTTAATTGTTGCTTCATTGTGAAAATGATGTGAATAAATGTATGTAATGAAAATACTTAGGGACAGGTATTAGGGCCATTAGGCTTAATAATAAATTAATAATTCATACTTTAATACAGAGTCATCAATTTGAACTACAAAAAATATTTCAAGCATGTTATTTAAATTTAAAAAACAAACAAAAAAACGTAAATGTAACAAGTAAGCGAGATGTTTTTGTGTGTATTGTGTAATATTAAGGTTAACATTATATATTATTTCTTCCAGCTTGTCTAAGAAGCTGGATTGAAGAAGGATGAGCAATAATTTTACTACAAATCTCATTAGATACAAAAGTATTCTTTATGACCAGATATTATTAAGGAAAAAAGTTCATTTGCAACCTATTAATAAGCTATTTTTGCTATTATTATTGAGCTAATTATTATTTATTTATTCACTTATATTTAAACCTTTGTAATAATTGTATATTTATTATTCTGGAAATCTGAATTAAAAGAATGAATAATTTCTGTTTTAAACGATCTATATATTCATTCGTCGTTTCATCATTTTATAAAACTATGAAATTTTCTTTTTTAGAGAAGAATGTTATAGTTTTATGGTAACCTATTTTTAGAACATAAACATGTCACGCTATAGAGCAAGTTAAAATGTTGTTTAACAAAACCATTCACTAATTTATTCAGTTAATTAGTTTTTACTTTGGCCTATAGCAGCGACTCGCCTGCATTATTATTTGCAGGATTTGCAAACAATGAAAATAATTAGGAAACATATTTACATAACTTTCTTTAGTTTTCATTTTTGGTTATAATTTCAGAAGACATAGATTTTAAAATTCAGCATAATGTAGAACAAAAAAAATCCAGCATGTTCAGATTTAAGGAGGTGAAGCCTTCAATGTTCTCATTTCTCATCTCAAATGATGATTCGGGTATCAAATAATTTCTGGTTTGTTTTACCTGCCTGTGATCTAAATAATGAACTCAGCCCAACTCTATAGTCAGTTTTCTAAAGCAGCTATTTGATATCACACAAACACCGTTTTTAAATCTTTACACTGGTGTTTCAGGCCTGTTTAGATGCTGCAGATGGCCAGGTGGTTTGAATTCCAGCTTTTGTGAGAACACCCAGGTATTGTTCCCTGACCACAGACGTATTGTTCCTCTGCTATAACATGCAGAGCTTACAGCTATGGGACAATGAACAAAGGCAGTGTGTGGCCCCACAGTGGGTTAAAGGAGCACCATACTGAAACCCTTGACGATAGACACACAAGGTCTGATGTTAGGTGTAAGTAATGACGCAGGTATGACGGTACACGGTAGAGTCGAAGCCAGAGAACAGAGAAGAACCAGGGTTTAAATATATCTCTTTGCAACGGAAGAAAGGAGAAGAGAGCGATGAAAGATGGGAGCAGAGAGGCAGAGGAGAGAGATGGAGAGAGTGAAGAAGAAGTATGTGACTTTGGGGTGGGTGTAGGGGCTTGGGGATGGGGAGGGTGCCAGCTTGTTTTATTTCCGGTTGACAAGACTTTGCGCTCCCTTTCTCTCTGTCGCTCCCTCTCTCTTTCATACTCTGCTATTCTTTCGCCGCTGCCCCCATTGCTTCATCCAAGCCCCCCTCCCTGCACCTCCCTCTTTCTCTGTTACTTTCCTCCAAGACGTGCCTCGGAGAAAAGAAAAAGACTTGACAAGTTCAAAGGTAAAAAAACAAGGAAGAACAGTGGTGGAAGAAGCGTTTAGACACTTTAATTAAGAAAAAAATATTGAATACTTCTTAAAAGAAACCCCCACCCCGAGAGGAAAAACAGCAAGACGTACTTTGAGCGTGGATATTAGTTTTTATAATACAGAATGGGTAAATTTCACGACTTTCACATTGTTTTTTTAAAAAAAAGCTTTTTAATGTTACAGTTGATTCAAATGGGACTTTAGGTGGTTTAAGCTACTTTATGTATTGTTAGGAAGTTAAATAAGTCCATGATTTAGCTTTTGGGCAATCTTATACAGATGTGTATCACATGCTTCATGTAAAATAATAATTTTTAGAGGAAGTCATTTTACTGTAATAGGAGAACAAGAGGAACCAAACTGTAGTGCTTGTGCCAAAAAAATCAAACTTCCTGAAAATATACTGATAAAAAATACTAACAGTGAACACAGAAATCAGGGGATAAGTGAAAGACTGTTGAGTAACAAAAACTGCTCAGCTGATTTAAAACTGGACCCAAAAATATAGCATTAACACATTACACACACACACATTTCACCCCACCCTCTTGTCTTTTTTTTTTTTTTAGCCTATTGACCTTTTGTTTTTTTCCTCTATTCTGAAATTATTGTTGCATCTTATTGTGTTCCAGTTGTTGTTGGAATATGGCTTAACCTATGTGATCCCTATGTGCTGACTGCAGTAGTGTGTGTGTGTGTTCGTGTGTGTGTGAGAGTCTCTGTGCGTGTGTGTGATGGCGCGTGCTTCACTGCAAAGATTCATGTAGCTCCGGGACATGCATTTTTTTAGTGCATCTTGTTAGTTCATTCCTGTCACCTCTCTCTCCCGCTCTCTCTCTCTCCCTCCCTCTCTTGCCATCCCTTGCTTTTTCAGCGCTGAAGGGGGGATGGGGAAGGGGAGGTGGACCGGGCCGGGAGGGAAGGGAAGGGGTGGGGGCAGTGGAGGTGGAGGCAGTCACCATGGTTACAATGCCACGACAAATATTCATCAAGTTGTTAAAATAAAAACAAACAGGAGTGCATTATAATTGCTCTTACTGACTGGATCCAATAATGCGTTCATATATTATGAGTGAGAGGAGCAGAGAGGAATGGCTCGTGCTCAAAAAAAAGGAAAGAAAGGAAAAAGAGCCTGTTAGTGGTAAAAAGGGGATATCGGGTGTCCTGGAGGCAAACACAAGTGAGGCACACACTCACATGTACTCATTTCAACTCTTTTCTTTTTGTGTGTGTGTAACTTTATTTTCCCATTACCTGCGTATGGAATTCCCTATGAGTACTTTCGTGAGTCTCCCCTCTCTTCTCTCTTTGTCCCTCCATCTCTCGCTCTTCCTTTACTGTTGTGTAGCCTCGGGCGATACTGTGATGTGTCCTCCCTCTGTCCCTCCCTCCCTCTCCCTCTCTCTCTGTCCCTGTCACCTTCAATTGCTCTGTGAAACTAGACACACTGCCTGGGGCGGGGAGGGAGGGAGGGAGGGAGGGACAGACACAGGGAGGGAAGAGAGGAAAAAGAGAAAGGCAAAAAAAGAGAGAAAGACAGACAGCTTTATAGACAGACAGAAGGAATAAACATTTGGTGTCATGTAAAGAAAAATAGGATTACCACAGACCACATGTGTGGCCAACATGTAAAAACAAAATCAGCTGAGGTGATATTTACAAATTTGACAATAAGACGTAATCCTCTAATAATGTTATGGGGGAAACAACAGAAAGACTATTTGTCCAATTTAGTGCACGCTTGACCCTGATTGTGTGTCCCTTGCACACCTGTTAAGCAGATATGGACTATGATCCTTTTGATCTACAAACACATAATAAAAGCATGAGGGCAATATAGGTGTAGCTGAATCACACAGGGGCTTTTTAGAATGTGTGCAATATTGTCAGTTTTATAAAATGAGTCAATAAAATATTTTATGGTTAACTTTGCTAACAGTCCCATGGAGTGTTTACAGGCATAACAATACTGGGTTCAAATGAAAGGCTTATCAATTCCTACGCACAATGTTAATGCAGAGGCAGATTAGACCACTGCCCAACGCAACGTTTATACCACTGCTGCCCTAAATTAATAGTACTGGTCATTACCAAAATATTTTTTTCTATTTTTTTGTAATGGAAAAAGAGCACCAGTGTCTACAGGCTCTTTAAATGAAATTATATTTTTAGTGCTAAACTATGACTATTGTTGTTAGCCATGAATTTTCAAATTTACAAATTTGAATGAGTATAGACAGATGCCTAATAAATATCAATATAATTTATAGTTTTAAACTAGATTTTGACAGATTTCTTCAATATTTGTGTTTTTATGTTTTATTGAGAGGTGGTCTAATAACGTTTTAGCATTAAATGTGCCTCATTGGTGATGTTCGGAGTTCTTGAAAAGTTTTGAGGTGTGAATATGAAACTGTAAATTTGTATGAATGAAAAGAATATTATATTATAACATTAAAATGAGATTAAACCGGTTATTTTCACTAAACAGTACACAATCAACTCATACTAATGCAGCTGGATATATAGCAAGAACATTAAAGCACAGCTCACATGACATTAACTCAAATAAAACAGACACCAAGTAGTGGAGTAGTCTTGCTCCTCTTTACCAGTAAATACAGAAGTGAAACAACAGTGCATTCAACCCAAACAGGCTTTCATCAACAGGCAAAATGTAAACACAAACTCAAATTTCTTGGTATGCAAAGAACACCTTTAATAAGCCGAAGGAAAAAAAAAAACCCCTGATACCTGTAACTAAATGAGTGGAGGACAATCTGATTGGTTGGGTTTTCCATTCGGTAAACGTTATTGGTTCCGGCGGATTCTGGGGGGCAGAGCAAGACTTTCGGTTGGCTGTATGAACACACAGGTAGGCAGACGATTAGGCGCAAAGCGGATACTCAGAGTCTCACCGATACTGGTAAAACCTGAAACCTATGATTGTTTTTTTTCGACGCCGTTAAGCAGGGAGGGCGACTTTAAAGAAAGGAGATGTAATTTTTTTTTAAAGACTTAACTTCACAGCTGGAGACTCTGATTAATGGTAGAGGACGCTGGGACATATTTACAGCGTTTTATAATTGAGAGATAACCGCCTCGTTAGTAGTTGAACTACATTTGTGATAGAAAACATCGAATCATGTTAGTGAAACCGAGATTTCCTGCTGTTTTCTGGTTCATAACAGGTGAGTGGGTTCCCGTTAGCTTCCCTCGCCATTTTTTTTTCTTCCCCACCTGAAAAATATCTGCTCTCTGTTCTTAGCTGAGGAAGTTTGTCATTTTCATTCCTTCTTCTTCTTCTTCTTCTTTTTTTAAGTAACATTAATTAAAAAATATAAGTAAATAAAGTCCAGCTACCGTGGTGTACCTACTTTCCCTCCTCTAGGTATTTTGACTTCTAACGCCCAAGAATGTGGACGACCACCATTAATGCAGGACAGGATTGTGGGCGGGCTGGATTCGTCAGTAGGCGAGTGGCCGTGGCAGGTGGATGTACAGGTGAGGCCTTGGAAACTTTAGTAGATTTTCATGTATTAAATTGTAAAGTGTATATTTTAATTACTCTGCTCACTAAATCCTCATTGGTTACAGAAAAGCTCTGCTCATATCTGTGGAGGCTCTCTGATCACGGAAAACTGGGTTCTATCTGCAGCACATTGTTTCCCCAAGTAAGAACACTTTCCTCTTAGAAAGGGGCCTGTTCCTTTTATTTTTTATTTTTTTTTTTGAAGTGTTCTTGTGTCCTCTCATTTGTTAAGAAAGAATGACATTAAAAACAGATTATGCTTGGATTTTTTTGTTTGTTTGTTTGGTTTTTGCCCACAGGTAGCGTTCTTACATACAAAAACCATCATCATTCACAAAAATTGTGAAGCTTAAATACAGAACTGCTACTTTTTAAAGTTTCTCTTATCATCAGTCCTCATTTCAGGGAACACCTGCTTGTAAAGTAAATGTTTAGCCTTTAATTCATTGTGTCTCTGTCTTTTTTTCCCCCTAGTCCATCTGATGTTAGTTCTTACACCCTCTATGTTGGTCGCTACCAGCAGAATGGCTTCAATCCACATGAGTCATCACATAAAGTGAAACAGATTGTGGTGCCGTCTGATTATACTGACCCTTACAGTGGAAATGATGTGGCGCTGGTGGAACTGGCCAGCCCTGTTACCTGGTCAGATTATGTCAGTCCTGTATGCTTACCCACCTCTGACACCCTGTTCCCAAGTGGCATGATGTGCACTGTCACTGGCTGGGGGAACATCAGGGATAATGGTAAGGCTTTCTAAATTCATGACTTTATTCATTGCATGCATACATATGACTTTTGGACAGCATTTTTATCACCAGATACCTATTATTTTAGAAATGTATAACATACACTTGCTCATCTTTGTGATCGAGGCTTTATATTTATACTGGACACAAACACTCGCCACCCTTTTTGTTCTTCATCCTCTGTCCTCGTATTCCCCTCAGTCCCTCTGCCAGGATTCGGGACTCTGCAGAAAGTGCAGGTGCCAATCATCTCCCAGAGTTCATGTCAGGAGATGTACCAAACGGACCCGACGGAGCAGGTGAACATCTTGTATGACATGATCTGTGCTGGATACCAGGAGGGCGGCAAGGACTCCTGCCAGGTACTGTTGGATCAGCTGTTTGTGCTGTGTTTATATTAACAAAACAAGAAGTGGCATTGAAAATATTTTGGATTACCTCCTTCTTTTTCTTTTAGTCACCTAATCTCTACTTTGAACAATCTTCTGCTTAAGCACTACTGATTTAATCTTTTTGGATTTTTTCCCCCCTCACTTCTCAGGGTGATTCAGGAGGGCCTCTTGTTTGTCAGATGGTAAACGGGTCCTGGGTTCAGGCTGGGGTGGTGAGCTTTGGAACTGGCTGTGCTAATGCAAACAAGCCAGGTGTGTATGCCAGACTGACCAACTACACAGACTTCATTACAAGCACAATACCGGAGTTTCAACTGTATGACCATGCTAATCAAAGCAAGTGTGCGGGGGCTCTTGTGTTGTTCAGCTGTGTGATCGCTCTACTGATGCTACTTCAGAAATGAGACTCTGAAAGATGTCAAGCAATCGGAATTCACAAAACTGATTGTAACGAGTATAGGTGGTTTAGATTATTCACAATTAAAATATTTTACTTTGTATCTGACATGCAAATGATGCCAAACTGATTTCTTCTGTATGCTGAGCTGTCAGCACTGATTCAGAGTATTCAAAGTAGTTCTGAGAAGGATGTATTTTAAATCAAGTAAGTAAAGATTATCTTTTGTATTTGAAAATAAATTGTGGATTTGATGCCTGAAGTCAACTTGGTGCTGTCTTCATCTTTGTGTTTGCATCAGTTTATACAGTCACTGGCTAAGGTTGGGCGATATGTAAAAAATGTTCCAACTGACAGTTGTCAGTCCAATAACCAACGATTTTTGTTGGGCAGAGCAATGTTATCATGCATGGACTGATTTGCGTGTTTAGAAAACAGAATTGCCAAACATGGACGAACTAATTGCCAAATTGCACACTGGAAGAGAAGGAGCGGATAGAAATGGACTGTTACCTCAGCGAGGAGGTCGTAGACGGAGAAGACGATCCACTGGCTTGGTGGAAGTACACCTTCAGAATGCATCTTTAGCACCGCAGCTAATATTGTTAACCACCTGCTAAAACCTGATAAGGTAAAAGAATTTATAAGTTTTGTTTGGAGGGAATATTTTACCTTCTTTTCTTGATTGTTTCAGTGTTAATATAGCAACTTCTTGCATTATTCATTTACTTATTTATTTATTTGAAATGCGCCAAATCGCATTAAGGACTTTCTGACCTTTTTTTTTTTAATGTTTGCTGAAAGAGACATTTTGATTTTTAACTTACTTTTTGTTTAATTTTGTATTTGTTGTTTGGTCGAGTCTGTAAGACAGGTAAACAGTGGAACAGCCTGTAAACACAGTTATAGTGGAAAAAAGAAGCTGGTTTCTCTTTGTTTCCATCCCCACCATTGTGGTTTTTTTTTTTTTTTTTGTTGTTGTTTTTTTTTTTCTCATTTAAATAAAATGTTTTTTTTTTTGTTTGTTTTTGTTTTTTTAACATGGGCTACTGCCTTTCTTTCTGTAATGAGTTTGAGTAAATGAATGAATTTTGGTGCACTCTGAACTGGATACATTTGGGGTACGCTTTTATTTATTTATTTGTTATCTGTTGACTGCTTCTATTAGCTTCAACCAACATTATTAGCAGACTTACTCATGGGCAAATAAATAAATAAATCACTCTTGTAAAACGATCATCCAATCGCCCAACCTTATCAGTGACCAGTTTATTAGTTACAGGCTACAAGGTTGGACCTTATCTTTCCATCAGAACTGCCTTCATTTTTAGGTCACAGATTCAATAAGGTCCTGGAAACATCACAGTTGCTTTAGATTTGTCGGCTTCACAGCAAAAATGAAAGACTTCTGTTCCACCACATCCCAAAGGTGCTCTTTTTGATTGAGATCTGATGACTGTGGAGTCAATTTGAGTACATAGTCAACAAACCAGTTTGATTTGAACTTGACATGGCAGATTATCCTGCTGGAAGCAACCACCAGAAGATAGTACTGTGTGGTAATAAAGGGAACAACAACAAGCTGTAGTTCAGTACTAAGGTGCACCAAGTGTTTTAAGATAATCATACAACGTTGTGCCACCACCAGCTTGAACCTTTGATTAAAAAGCAGGATGAATCCAGTCTTTTTTTTTTTATATCAAATTCTGACCTTAGCATTCAAATGCAGACCAGGCAACATTTTCTAATCTTCTATTGTTTGATTTTGGTGAGGCCATGCAAACTGTAGTTTCAGCTTTTTGTTGGTAGATGATGTGCTGCTGCAGTAGCCAATTAACTTCAAGGTTCAATGTGTTGTACTATTTTAATTACTGTTGCCTTTCTGTTAGCTTGAAGCAGTCAGGCTATTCTCTTTTGCCATTTTCTTCTCTTGGAACTGCTTTTCTTCTGCTGACCATTGTCTATTAACTGGAGAAAAATCCCAGTAGATCAGTAGTTTTTGACGGCCATGCCACATTCCAAGTCACCTAAATCACCTTTCTTCCACAGTCTGGTGCTCAGTTTGAACTTTAGTAGGTTGTCTTCACCACACATAAATGCCTAAAAGCATTTCAGTTGCTGCCATGCAATTGGCTGATTAGATGCCTACATTAACAAGTGGTTTAACATAACAATGTCCCCGGTGAGGCATGTATGGATTAAATCTTGTGTTCTTTAAAAAGTCTTTTAACACCTCAAGGGCCCTATATCAGCTTCAAATACACAGCTGTTCTTTGGTAAGTACTTTAAACTTGATCAAGAAAAAAAATTGTTGGCATGTTAATTAGGTTATTTTTGTAAAGGATATTAAAATAATTTTCAAATGGCCTTGTCGACATTTATAGTAGTTCACTGAATATCACACAGAGCAGAGTCAGAGGTGATGATACAGTTTATTACTAAGAAAGCACAGCATGTCATTATGGTAAAAAAAAAAGACTTTGTGGTAGTGCCTGTTTGAAAAGCTAGCTTTTAAATTAATTTAATGGGTTTTCATTGTTAAAAAAACAAACATTATTCACACAAATCAAAGTGTTGTCTCAAGAAAGTGTACGTCAGGCGTCAGGAGGGATGGTATCAGAGAGAATCATGGGAGAGCCGAGCTGTAACTCCTGCTGCAGAGACTCCAGGTCAGCTGGAGTCATGCGGTGGACTTCGCTCCAATCAGATAACAGGGAAGCCGAGAGGGGGGCTGAGTCGTAACTGAAGACAAATAGGAAAATGCAGAAAATATGAAAACTGATATGAAACTGAATAAGATAAGGCCACAATTAGGGCTGACCCAAAATTCATATCTCGATTTTTTTTAAAGCCATAAAGTAAGAACAAAAAGAGAGTTCTTAGTCAAAGCTGTGTCCCAGATGTTACACAGGCACTTTTATTAACATACAGCGTAGATGTACATGAAAAAATTACTCAAATTATGAGCATTTATTAAATAATAATGCTCCATAAATAAAATAAAACAATGTTGTTTTTGTGCATAACAAAGAGCTCACAACTGTGCAGTCAAAATGTAAACTAAAAGACGCTGAGCATAATAACAAAGACAGACAGATTTCACAGCTGCTCTATTCCCAACTTCTACTGCGTGGCTGACAGCCTTGAGTTTGAACCAGAATTCATACATAAGGTGCACTGTCAACTTTTGAGAAAATGAAAGGATTTTAGGCGTTAGCGTGGTTAGCTCGTTAGCGCGGTTAGCTCGTTAACACGTTGACGGCGTCCAGCCCCACGCACGGGACGATGCCCAGTAACTCGTTAACGGAGATTTGCCGTGTCCATCTTGTCGCTGCCTGCAGGTGAAGCGATGGGGGAGGAGGGGGAGTTGTGTTCAGTGAAGGAGAGAGGCGAGGCCAAGTAACGTTGCGTAGAGACAAAAGTGGACGAAAGAGAGGCAAACTTACAGCTCCACAAGTATAATTATAACGTAACATAGACTATATCGATATAAAGGATATTGTCACATCTTATATCTCGTATAAAAATATATCGATATTTTTAAAAAAACTCGATATATCGCCCAGCCCTAGCCACAATGCCTTCGCCTGCAGCTCTTTCAGCAGTATTTTAACAAAAAAACAAGTGTGACCAAGTTGTTTTTCAGCACTTGGTCAAAGTTCCTTTAAAATATGCAACTTTAACTCTTTTAAGAAATCATTTACACTGGTGCTTATTGTAAAAGTGACACTAAACACACATTAGCTAGATCATTAACTAAAACTAAACGACTCAAGGACCGAATCAAGGAAGCTGACACATTTGATTACATTATACTTTCAAAATGACGGCTAGTTAGGTTGTTTGTACGCATGACTCATCCAACTTCACTCTGCTCCTTTGCTGTGTTAATAGCTGTTTACAAGTACCTTTGTAGAGGATTGTTATGACCCTTATGAAGATGTAGTTGATTAACTGACATACTTGCACTACTAGTAACCCAAACTATTCAGGTCAGTGTGTACTTATGCCACAAATCCAGTGGGAAAATAGGGTCATGTTCTCAAATATGACCTGACTTCTTTTTTTGAGACCAGCGGAGTCGACCCTGTAGGCTACTAGAAAGAATGCATGTCTGAGGTACTTACTATTAAATATCTTCACTTTTCAGACCCAGACATCAGTTCTTTATATTCAGTTCATGGGGTAGCAAATAAATAGTACAACAAAGCGGATGCAAATAATGTTTTCATATGAATGAGCAGCAAGTGTTTCTTTTTTCTTTCTATAAGAGTTGCATCAGACCTCACCTTTCTCTGTCACAGTGTTGCAAGTCTGTAAGAGACTGGTTGAGAAGGTCATCCAGGTCAAAGCCCAAGCCGTAGCCAGCCCCGCTGCCCTTAGGGGTGACTGAGAATGCAGGGGGTAAAAGGTCCTCTACCTGACACCAGAAAAGAAGACAACATTAGATCAACTGAACTTTGGACCCTTTAAATCACTTTAAGACAAGCAGAAGACTGTGACGTTTAACCCTGGTATTTATCTAAAGAAGACGAAATTTTTGAGGGCAAAAATACATCGGTGTAACTTCTTTGTAGCAAAATGCACTCTGTGTGGGTAAAAGCTACAGTAAAATAAGAATGCACACCTGGGACTTTGAGAGCTGGAGTGTCACCATATGAATATCAGGGGCAATGGAGGGTCCTTGCTGTCCAGTATCTGTGAATCCCAAGCTGGACTTTGGCTGAGAGGGGACTCCTAAAGACCCACAGAGAGGATTTGTGGTCTGTGGTGCAGTTTTCTCTCCTACAGAGGGACAGATCTTCTCCATTTGCCCAGCACTTGCAGTCAGCGAGTTATGGTGGGAGTTGTGATTATTCTGCCCCCTGATATCCACATTCCTGTTTGTATCTCTGGTGCTCAGTGGCGGAGCTTTCGACAAAAAACCCTCCAGGGCGAGCAGCTGTGACTGAGGTTGAGGGTCGAGCTGGGTTTGATTCTGAGGCTGGAGCTGTGGCTGGAGAAAGCTCGACGGCAGCGGCTGTGATGTCCTGTTTGGCTGCGCCCTCGTCTCTAATTGCTGCCCACTCCAATTCCCCAAACAGTTGAATCCACTCTGCCCATTGCTCTCACTGTGAGATTTGAGTGTGTCGTTTTTAACAAAGCCACTAGTGACAGTCATTATATCTATGCCTCCGCTTACAGCGACAACTATATCTGCTGGAGGCTTCGTCTGGCTCATGGAGAAAACTAACGATGGTTGCTGGGTGCTGGGAGGCTGAAACAAGCCCAGCTGGTTAGGTTTAACTTGAGACATTAACTGTTCATGAGACTGAACCTTCCTCGCTTCCTTATCTGTTTTGTTGTTCAGTGCTCCTTGAGTGTTGTCACCCATAACTACACCTCTCTGTACATTGCAGTCCTTATTCTTTGCACCGTTGTTATTAGAAGGCTGAGACTTCTCATTGCGGCTGTCCATCATCTTTGTCCAGCGCTGCAGAAGACTTTTATCGTTGTCAGTCAGCAGAACCCCGCCCAGCGAATCCCCTTGTTTTCCCTCTCTTTTTTCTTTTTCTCTCATTTTCCTCTCCCTCTCTCGCGCGCGCTCCTGCCTCTTCCTTCTTTTCTCCTCTCTTTCTCGTTGACGCTCCTGGGCTGTGACAGGCCGACGCGACTCCGGAACAGAAGACAGGGAGGACGGCGCACCTCCTCCTGCGCCCGTGTCGGTGCCCAGAGCTGAGGTGCTTCCATCTGCAAAGAGAATATTACATTCAGATGAAGGCGGTCTAAAATTTTAAGCGATTAAAAGCAGATTATGGGAAAGAACCAACTTACCACCCCTGGCTCTATTTCTGAGAGCTGATTTCAATAAAGCTGCTTTAAGTGCAGCTTTAGTATCTTCTGAAATAGCACCTTCTTTTCTGGTTCCCTCTGCTGCACATGGAGCAGGTCTGGCGTTCTTGGACAGGGACTGTGAAAGGGATTGAGAAAGTGACTGGGCCTGTGCTGCAGAGAGAGAGAGGGAAGGCACAGCGGTGGGGAGTGTTGTCACTGCCTGTGCTGGCTTTGTAGGAATGGAGTTTGCAGGCTGGGCCATGCTCTGGCTCTGGGTGTTTTGAGCTAGAGGAGCCTGACTGCTTGCTAGCTGCCCTTGTGTCTCGTTGTCTCTCATCGTCTCTGATGGACCGTCCTGACTAGACACCGGTGTTGTTAAATCTATAGTTTCTGGCTGACCGTTTTCCGAGTTGGCACTTGGCATGTCCACATCAACCGGGCCACTTTCACTTTTAGCGAGGAGAGGTAAATTGTGGGTCACATGGGGTGGGGCGACTTTTAAAGCGGATGCAGGCTTACTGAAGGTCGTCATGTGATTTGTAAATGCGTGGCTCCGTTCTGCTGGTGTGTGGTCTTGGTGCTGCTGAGATTTCACCTCTCTCATTTGCTGTGCTGCTTGTGGGTGCTGCGCCAAGGGAACCACTGATGATTCGTTCAGGTTGACAGTTGCAGGCTGAGCACTGCAGTGGTTACTGCTTTGTGCTGCAGCTCCACCTTTCACCCTCACCAAAGGCCTGAACTGCAGCCTCTGACGAGAGCTTTGTTTGTTTCTGTGAAAGTCCTGGATCTCTATAAGAATTGCCTCTTTAATTTGTTCCTTGTTCATCTGAAGCTTATCAAACTCAAAGTCAAAAGCTGGCACGCAAATTGGCTCGTCATCTGGGTCATGGTATTTAGCCAGGTAAGAATGCTCCAGAGCTTCTGTCACGCTTATTCGCTGGCGAGGGTCAAAGCGCAGCATGGCCGCCAGCAGGTCTAAAGCTTCTGGTTCAGCTTGTGGATATAGTTTGGCCAAAGGTATGGGAGATCGTGATGGAAGACTCTGAACATATGCGCGGACCCTGTCAGCCCTAATAGCACCAATTAGACCCTCGGGAGGAGTGCCTAACACATTCAAAATAAGCTGGAGCTGGTGTACATAGTGCTTTCCAGGAAACAGCTGCTTACGGCCCAACATCTCAGCAAAGATGCAGCCCACGGACCACAAGTCAATGGCCAAGCTATAGTGATTCAGAGACAGCAGGAGTTCAGGAGCACGGTACCATCGAGTCGCCACATATTCAGTCATGAAGGAATGAGACTCCTCAGGGTGTGAACTGAGACCCCTTGCCATGCCGAAGTCACCGATTTTTAGCTCACAGTTTTCGTTCACCAGCAAGTTGGAAGGTTTGAGGTCACGGTGGATGACGTTGGCAGAGTGCACATACTTAAGGCCACGAAGGAGCTGGTACAGAAAGTAGCGCGTGTGCTCTGGGGTCAGCGTCTGGGCAGAATGGATAATCTGGTGCAGGTCACTCTCCATGAGATCCAGCACCACATACCTGCACACACAGGAAAAGCAAAAGTAAGATGAAAAACATGCCCACTTGGCAAAATATATTAAAATACTTTTTATTTATACACTGTTGCCCAGGGGAGACGGGAGACTAGTAATGATGCACAGTGGCACGTCATTCTTACCCAATGAAACAGACTTCAAATAAATTTACTAAATCTTATTAGTCTTCTAAACAAGAATCATTAAAATGTTGTGTGCACAAAGATGTCAGGTCAACAATTTTGATTTACACATAACTGGTCAAATAATTACACGTGGACAGAAAAATGACTGTTTTTTGCCATTTTATAAACTGTTTTAGTTTTATTTAAATGTACAAAAAACATTGTGCATGTTTTTTTTTCATTTTTTATTTGTATTTTTCTAGATCAGGTGGCCCTTTTGTTGGGGGCAGGAGCAGGACAGTAAGCATGCCCTTGTACAGTAAAGGGGATGCATGACATGCATTCCTCAGCTCTGATTATAATCTCTTTGAAAAAACTCCAGAATTCCTCCCTGCAGGAAGAAGGCTGGGCATAACAGAACAACATCCAATTTGATGACTATGTTTCCAGCTCTTGTATTTATTAAAAATCTACAGATCTATCTGTGGACGTGTTATTTGCCAAAGTTAGAAAAAAGAAAAGTACGCACACAGACTTGAAGGCAGAATGAGGGAGGTTTGGCTGCAGGATGTCTTTGATAGCGATAATGTTGTCATGTTTGAAGTGTTTAAGAATCTTCAGTTCTCTCAGTGTGCGTTTGGCATTTGTCACCACTTCAAATGCATTGGATATCTTCTTTATTGCCACCTGCTGGCCTGCAAAGTGTAAATGCAGAACAGAATTAAGGGAGAGCCACATTTGATCATTTATTCTGCATTGTACTAAAGACAGAATTAATTACATATATATTTTAAACTAAATCAGCATTACCATTGTCCCTCCTCCTGGCAGAGGAAACAACACCATAGGCCCCAGTGCCAATGGTTTCTATGATGTCGTACTCCTCTCCGACATCAAACTTCACATCTAAAGAGTGTGCTTTAAGCAAAGCCAAGTTTTTAGCTGCCGTGCTGGTGTCCGCGTTGCTGCCCGGTACCTCGACTCCCCGTGGGTTCTGGTTTTCTCTGCTTTTGTCTGTGGCCATTTTTTCAGGGGATGCCACAGGTTGACCATTTTTACTCTCTCCGCCCTCCTTAAGTGACATTTTTCTGTAAAGAATCAAAAACAGAAAAGTTGGAGGAATTGGAAAGTTCTTAACTGCGCCACTTGGGATTATATTAGACTACAGCTTTATAAAACAGCTAGAATTAAATCAGCATTTCTACTATCCGTGTATTGTGAATTCAGGCCATGTAAACCTTCTATATTTTCTCAAATATGATTTATTCACTGCTCTTATTTGCTGCTTGTGATTGAAAAATGAATAACTGTGGTGTATATATGTATATATGTGCTCCTTTAGTCAGAGACTGAAACACCCTCACTACAGGAAGGAGCGATTTCGCAGATCATTCATCCCAACAGCAGTTAGACTCTGTAACTCCTCAATCACGATGTCATAAGTCACTGGACACAGTGGACATCCACAGTCACCACTTCATGCTTAATGGACCTTCTATGTGTATGGACGTGTGCAGGTATATATGTATGTATATGTATACATATTTATATTTAGTGTGTACATGTGTGTGTGTACATGTCTATACATAGGAATAGTAGTGGTACAATAGTTATGTTAAGCTATATAGTTTATGTCTTGCATATTTCCACAACCATATCCATAATCACATACTGTGTATGCTATATAGTGTATAGTGTATATAGTGTATTATCTTACTTATTTTTTATTTGTTTGTATTTTATTTGTATTTTCCTTCTGATATCTGTACCTGAGCTGAGGTAACGCAAAAATTTCCCCGTCGTGGGATCAATAAAGTCTTATCTTATCTTATCTTATCTTATTTTTGTTTCCCTGCAAACATCAACCATTATTTGGGCCGTTACAATGAAACAAAGAGGCAAAATAGAAGGCTCTTGATCCTCTGACCTGAGTCAAGAGCCACACATTAGCTTAATGTTTCTGGGATTTAAAGTCTTATAGTGTGTAATTTTAGTGAGTAATGACATCAACTACATATCATGTATTAATGCAATCTGCGCTAGTCTCTTATACAATGTCAGTCTTACATTTACAGTTTTTTAACTAGCTTCATTTTTACTTTTCTTTTTATCACTTGAGACCCTCAATATGCGCTGGTGGCACTTTAACTTTGTTTTTTTTCTATTGTTGACTGTACTATTTGTATTCTTTATCCGACTTTAACACAATTGGTGGATCAGTAAAATATCTATCTATCTATCTATCTGGTACTGTAGTACCAATTTAGTGTTCAAGTAGTACAAAATAACAAACCAGCAAAAACAAGAAAGCACCCACAAATATTTCAGAAAATGTAGTGTTTTGTCTGTTTTTTTTTTCATTTCAAATATTGTATAACAATGTCAAATATTGTATTTTTTCTCACTCGTAACTAACTGAAGCCTTTTACTGAACTACCAAGTAGGGCTGTTCGATATAACGATATATATCGGATGACGATATAAAAACATCTATCGTTTCATTTTACGCTATCGTTTGTTTCGTGGTGTTGCAAAATAAACTATTTACGGCAATATTTTTTTATCGTTTTGATGGTCACTGTAGTGGCTATATTAATTTCTTAAAGTTCTCTCTTTCTCTTATATTTAATATAACCACATTACTGACGGACAAGCGCCCGTTTTTATGCGTTGTCGTTAGCAACAACGACGGTAAAACCATCGCATGTCCGCTTGTTTATTTTCCACATAAACCTTTCACAATAAAGCTCAAGATCCTGTTGAGACTTTTCAAAATAAACTGAATCATGTGAAAGAGTATGCAGAGTATTTACGGATGAGAAGCAAAAAAGAGCCGTCAGGTGCTAAAAAATAAACCTGGACTCAAATGTTAGAACAGGCTTTTCCCCGCAGCACAATGTGTAACAAATACTCACAAAGAAAACGGCGGCCGTTACAACTTATGTCTAAAAATGTATCGTTTAATGCATCGGTTAAAACACTCGACTCCAGGTACACGACCCCCAGCTGGAAACACTTCACGCAAGTCGAGCTGCCCGAGATTCACAGAATTTACAGAAAATGTTACATTTTTGTGATGTATGTTGTTATCGGGACGATAGATGTCTTATATCGGGATATGAGATTTTGGTCATATCGCACAGCCCTACTACTAAGTGTACCAAGTGTGACTGCTAGTGAAAATTGTTTTCTTTACAAATAACTCTCACCGAACTAACACAGCCAATCCCTCCCTGCACTCATATTTTCTTCATATTAAATATTTTTTTGCTTTTTGAAGAACTTATTTTTAACATTCCACTCGACAACACACAAATCCTTCCTAACAAAAAAAGTAACTTCAAGGGCCAAATTGCATTATATTTCTTCACGTCAAAATACAAGTAGGGGTGATGTGGCCCCCGGGCCACGAGTTTGAGACCCCTGGTCTAGACTGTCCTGTATTTCTAAACAAGAAAGTTTCTATTACTTCACAGAAAATGTCACTGTTGTAAAACAGAGCTTTCTATAGCTGATATTGAAAGAACAAACTTTTATTTCAATTTATTTATTATTTATTACTTAATTATTTTGGGGCTAGTATGAGTGGTCATGGGAGAGTCAACAAGAAAAAGCTGTAACATTTATTAAAATAAATGTAAACATACAAAATTTATGCTCTCCTTAACATTTTCGATTAAAGTCTCTGCTAGGCCGATTCTAGCCCCCGGGCCTTATGTTTGACCCACATGTGTTATGCTGGAATCTGTAGCAGCAACACTATGTACTCCATAAGACCAGTGCCATCCAGCGGCAGCATTTCTGTCACTATTAAAATCAGTTTTACTGAAAACTCAAATTATGCCCATATAAAAGCTTTTCTGTTAACACTTGGGCGCATGGAAGCCATCCCAGGAGTGCCTCCGTTAATGTGGGTACTGAGGAATAACAGAGACTGAACCACCACATGCGAAAGTTTTGCTCAATTGAGATTTAGGAGAAAAACTTAAATAAAAAGAAACTACTGCTTCTGACAAATAAAAACACACTTTTAAACGCTGATAAACTGTGTGAGAGTGACCTGCTAGGGCTCAAACTAGGTGTGATTAGTAACTCCACACCCGCTAGGCCTGGCAGTGAAAGTGGCCAAAACCAAACCTGTAGCTCTCTACTAACGTCTCCACAATAAAGCTGGAGTCTTCATGCGAGTAGCTAAAGGCCAAACCCAGCAGAGGCTGTCTGTAAGAACACACTAATTTGTGTACTACATAGTTATAAACTAACCGCACGACAAGGACTACTCGCAGGGGCGTAGGCTAATAACGTTACCTGAAGCTGGAGCACTCTAGACACAGAAATCGTTAAACGGCATTTTTGTCGATTATATAACAAAACGGAAAAACACTGACACGTGTTTTCTGTTAAAGGAATGTGCGCTCACCTTGTGAGTCACCCACAACACCAGCATTGATGTTTTAACCCCGTAGTAGCGCGACCATCTTTTGTTTTTGTCTGCCGCTTCCTCGTATAGTTCCGCGTAGGGTTTGAGTGCCATGATGCGGACCAACCACATGCGCTGACGTCAAGTAGTTTGTCCAATGGGAACAGAGGACGCGTTGGGAGGCGGCACATTGCTGGACAGTCTCCGCTTTTTCAATTTATTTATCTTTGTGGGGTTTTTTTTTTTCTGTTTCTGTTCTTTCTGTTTTCCCCACAGTTCAATTACTTTAGGAGGAGTCAGATTTAGGGAAAGATACCTGCTCCTGTTGGTGCTTTACACTAACTTTATATATAATATAATAATAATATATATCCAACTAAGCCCGAAGCCTGCGATTATCTGATCAGTCAGATAACAAATGCTAAAGCTGGAGAATATACTAACTACTAATCATAGAAAATTATATTATTAAAATCTTCCAAACTATCCTCATAGTATAATTCACAGCTTACTAAGCACGTTGTGTTACTTTATTTAAAGGATTAAGCAGTCGTTACCTCTAGTTGAGCTCAATTTTAATGACGCATTTCCGAGTGGATATGTTAAGAAAAAATTCAGACACTTTTGGTTAAGTAAAAACAAACAAACAAACAAACTCCTTCAGGTATAGTAGTTTAGCAGTGGAATCTTCCAGTGGCGTGAGATGAACAGCAAGGGCGGTTATTAACATTCCCCAAAGCCCAAACAGACTGAAGTCCACAGAAAAATACAGTGCAAACACCCATCTGCCAACATCTGGACTCCACCGTCCAATGAAAAGCAGTCGCAAAACTCGCACAGACCAATCAAAAGCGACAATCTGAGCACGAACACGTCGTCTTGACTAGGAGGACGGTGACGTTTGAAAGAAAACCAGACTGGACCGTGCAGTTTCAACACATTGGTGCAATAAATTCATCTTTTAGTGTCCACATGGGTGCCATTCAGGGGTTCCCCAAATGGGAGCGAAAGGTACGCATGTTTTTGTGCCTTTTCGGTTTGGTTTTGTCTATTTATGCCCTTCACGTCGAGGTATCCCGGGAGAGAAACCCAGATTACAGAGCGCTGTGCGACCTGGGGGAGTCTGTAAGCTGCTCCAGAGTTTTTACCTCAAGGTATGATATGACTCCTGCCTTTCGTTTTTCCTCATAACTGCGCTTTTTGTGCAGAATCAGCTTACCTGGATCTGTTTTCAGGTGACCACTGATCCATATCTGATCCTAACCTTGTCTTCCAGCTGATACTTTAACATATTTTTTTCTAGCCTTTCTAACCTACACTGAATTGCCACGTGTTCTTAATTTATCTGAAAATACTTTACATCAAGTAGCTTCCTGTTTCACATTGTGAGAATACAAGGTATATACGTTTATTTTGACATTTCTTGTCATTTTTAAGAGAATCAATCTTTATTACACGCTTGATGTTCTACACTTAAGAAATGATTCTTTGCCCTCATAAACATGAAGCAGTGATTTTGAGTAAAATGCAGCGGTAATGTATAATATCAACGGTTTATTTATTAAATTAAATAATCATTAAGGAAAATATGTTGATTATAAACTCTGTATACCATTCAAGTAAATTTCATTTGCTTAAATCTAACATTTAACATTGTACTTATGTAACAAAATTTGATAGAACATTTACATGTAATGAAGTTACTGAAAGTAAGCATTTTGGCCATAGATACTTTCTGTGTACATTTAAATGGTTATATCACATTGCATATCTCTGTAAGGCTGATTATATTTCATAGGAATAAAAAAATAAAAAAATAAAAAAATTGTTCATTTTATTTTGAAGAAATTGCTGCTCTGACTGTTACTTCTTTCTTTCTGGCAGATGGGGACGTGGTTTTGGTTTGGTCCAGTACTTTGTGGCCAAAGATAGTCCTCTAAACCAGCCCAACAGTGTTCTTGGCATCATATTTTACACTCTGCAGATGGGCCTTGGTTAGTCTCTGATTGCCTTCTGTAAATTACAGTGCAATGCTGAGAGCTTTTTATTTAGAATATCATTTGCAATCCAATGTGTTTGTGATCCATGGCAAGCACAAGTATTTCAGGTATTTGAGGATTGCATAATATGTATATGGAGCAATACATTTACTCCACTCTGGACGTGAGACTGTGTGAAATTTCCCAATAATGTACTATGTTTGACTGAGGTCCTGATATCCTCTCTATTTGACTTTTTTCTTTACAGGACTGTCTGTGTCTAAAAAAGCAGCAGCTTTTTTGGTCTTCTCCTCCTGGGTTTCTGTGGCCGGTTCACTCTATCTTGCATCTATTCTCGCATTTGTTCTGGGAGACTTCTGCATGGTCTGTGTCTCCACGTATATTGTCAACTTTGCATTGCTCTACACCAACCTGAAACGGAAGAGAGCAGTTCAGGAAATTAAGGAAAAAGCCAGATAGAAAGTGTTGCCTGTGAAATGTAACAAATCCCTTCCTGCCATCCTGAAACCCTGCTGGATTCATCTCACAGTATTTTGCCAGTGTTTACATGAGTTTACATTCAGTATTTTCACAGAAAAATAACTGGAGATTTGACTCAGAATATCTATAAGTTGGTTCTCAATACAGAAACTTTGTTGTGCAGCAGCTACTTTTGTATATTTTTATTAACTGGTAATGATTAAAACACATTTTTGAATTCTGACTTAATTCTGTGTGATTGTTGTGATTTAATTCTGGGCTGTTATATGGTCAAATGTGTTAAAAGTGGCTATACCTTTCTCTACAGTACATTTACTCAGTCCTACCAGCAGATGGAGATAAATGTCTATTTAATAGCAGTTCAAACAAACTTTATTGGAACGACTGTTCAAGTTGCCCGTCTCCCCCAAAAAGTCACCAGACCTACAAAGAGAAAAAAAAGATGATAAAAAATAAACAAATATATCTAATACAGTGTGCTTCATTACAATATGTACAGTTTTTAACTAATTTATTAGACCACATGTCATAAAAAAACAGAACAAGCAGTGGCAGCTCATTAGCTCAGCTTCAAAGTAAAAATCTGATTATTAAAATAAAATTTATTTCAACTGTGGGTCAAAAGAACAAAGTCAAAAACAGTTAATATGGTAAAATGTGAAAAACTGCCAGTAATTGTATTGTTATTTAATGGTGCAAACACCTCAGTTTCTTACATTTAATGTTTTGTCTGTTTCTTACTTACCAAAGAACTGATGAAAATAATAATGGGCAAAGCGAGGCGACAAGTTTGAACCGTTTGTGCAGGAATTGTATCGAGGCTTCGAAACAATCTGAACCAATCTCCACAGTGACATCTGCTGGCCAATTTGACTATCGCCACATCTTTTTAATGCTGCTCTGTGAAACAAATGAGGCAGACAAGCCCTGCAATTCCAACCAAAACGACTTATTATAACAGACTGTCAGTAATGGTGATGAGCACATCTTTTGAAGAAATCCAAATCCAACCCAGGCAAGAAAAATATTGAGACTGCTAAAGACAGCAGGCTGTAATCGTGATACACAGCGTACCTCAACAAAATTATACATGCGTGTTGCTCACAGTAACTCAATTTATAAAGTAAAACACAGAGAGTAAAGACTGTTGTGTTTAATTTAATAACTGCACAGGTTTCCATCTGTTTTTGGCCTCATTCGGAGTTGTTTTTTTACTCACAGCCCTCAAAGTCTGGTGGTTTATTTATAAGTTTTCTAAGAGTTCGTGTCATCAGGTTTGTTCTAAACAACCTCAATCAAAGCTAGAAGCTTGCATAATTAGCTTTTATTTTTAATTAATTTTAATAAAAAAAAAAACAAAACACCCAGCACGCCCCTGCGGGCGGTTTATCCTTCAAGCTCGGGTCCTCTACCAGAGGCCTGGGAGCTTGAGGGTCCTGCGCAGTATCTTAGCTGTTCCCAGGACTGCGCTCTTCTGGACAGAGATCTCCGATGTTGTTCCCGGGATCTGCTGGAGCCACTCGCCTAGCTTGGGAGTCACCGCACCTAGTGCTCCGATTACCACGGGGACCACCGTTACCTTCACCCTCCACATCCTCTCGAGCTCTTCTCTGAGCCCTTGGTATTTCTCCAGCTTCTCGTGTTCCTTCTTCCTGATATTGCTGTCATTCGGAACCGCTACATCGATCACTACAGCCGTCTTCTTCTGTTTGTCTACCACCACTATGTCCGGTTGGTTAGCCACCATATATATATATATATATGTATATATATTTAAATCAAAAGACTAAATGTGTTTTCCTTCTTTATAAAAAGTTAATATCACATTTTCATTGGCTAATTTTGACCAATCGTCCATCGTGCCATTTCACACAGATCTTTAAATCATCCTCTGCTGAGCAACCTTTGAACCATGAAGAAACATTCCTTAACTTCATACTGCTCTGGATGCTGTATCTTGTAACACCGGCATGATGTATGAGTGAGGATGAAGTCACTTAATGCAGCAAATAACCTTTTCTGTGGAAAGTGGAAAAAAATACAGAACAGACTGAGTCACTAAGACACTAAGACATATTATTCAATTAGTTGGTAAATCAGAAGTATCGGAAGTCTATAACTACTGTAATGCCACGTGTTTGTGTCTTTTTATTAAGTAATCAGCCACTAAGTAGGCTTTCATGCACTGAAAAACTCAGTTTGTTTCTGTTTGACATTTTAATTTGTCACATTCGCTTCTTTTTAGTTTGGCTTTGATTGATTTGTATTGGATTCTTCTGTTGAATTCTTTGCTTAGGATTTTTAAAGTATTCAATGCCATAAATGTGTCAGCCATAGGTTTAGCAATTCTTTGACATTGTGGCAAATTCGGTATTTGGTGGTGGCGGTGGTGGTGGTGGTGGGGGGGAGTAGAGCCAGAATGGCAGAATGACAGACTAGCACTAAGTTCACATAATAAATAAATAAATAAATAATAAGGAAGAGAGACTAATTGGCTTGCTGAAGGTGGGCAAGAAGATAATGGAATCAGAGTGATGATGACAGAATTAAGTGGAAGTGACAGAAAGTATAGAACATGTAAAGTGTAAACACTCTGGAATCCAGGCAGACACGAGAGCACAGACTTCTTGAACTTACTGTGAGCCAGAGCTTTCATATCTAAACAAAGTCCGAAAACAGTGACCCTGCAGCTCTGCATGGTTTTGGATACTTTGAACACAGACCCTGTAGCATAACCAATCAAAAGTAAAAGAAAATAAAAATCTAACAAATACAATCATTTTATGTTTTAGATTTAATTTTATTATCCTGTTTTCACTTTTTAATAACTTAGAGGGTATGGAAATCTTTTCAGTGTGGTAACATTTGTAGAATTCAAATCACTGGTCATCCTAGGCCGGGTTTCAGTCACATCAAATCAGCCAGTCTAGATAAGAGTCAGCCTCTATGACTTAACTGACTTTGACTGTAATCAAAGCTTTTCATAACATGACTGTTGTTATTTTTTCACCCAAAATTAGTCAGAATTTCCTGAGAAGGGAGCCTGGGATTCATCACCAGCAGACTAACTTGTAAACATGGTGACATATTGAATTTAACTGATTTCTGAAGATATACACTGAACAACATTACACTAACCTTATTATAAATATAACAGTTTATGTTGTGGGGAATTATTTTTAGTAACAAATAAGTAATTTTAGTCAGCAGTGACAGTGTAGACAGATTTATGTTTCCACAACATGTGTACTACAATTACACACCAAATTACAGATAGATTAATGAATAGACAATTAACAGTTAGATCTGCAGATTAGGTACAGTCCATATAGAAGTGCAAGAAACATGTTTTCATGTTCTGTAGTTACAGCTTCTCTGATGTGAACATTTCCTCCTTCCTTTTCTCTTTTCCACTGCTGAAATTTTTTTTAGTTTCTGTAGTTCCCGAAAAGATGGCAGTTCATGACTGACTGGACAGCTCAAACGAAATTACGCAATATTTTCTCATGAATCAATTCCTCATTTCATTATTTCCTCTTTTTCCTAATCACCGCAGTTTACTTCCTGATAGTTTTCCAATTTAACACTTGTGACATATCTTGAACTCTTCACTTCCCTATGTTTCTCCTTTGTAACAAATTTTGACCAGAGATGACTAATTTTGACTTCAGCATGTTTTGTTTTGGCTCAAACAGTGGAGTGGGGTAAAAATATGAAGGTTGATGCTTTGCATTTTACCACAGGTGAAAGAGTATACACTGCTTGTCCTTGTGGCATGTGCACAATAACTTGTCTATAGACCTCCTTCTGAGTTTAATGACTCATTAGTTGCGTGAACTACTAAAAGTAACGTTGTCTTGTAATTCTATATTTTCCAGACTACTTTGTTGGAAACGGTACAGGTTACAGTAAGAACAGCTTCAGTGTTGGTGCCTTGATGTCACAAATGTGCTCACACACTAGGCTTACACAAGTAAAACAGCAGAAAGACGATGAAGAAGTAAATTCATGACACAGTTCTGGTGTGAAGACTCAAAACACACAATTACACAAAAGTGCAAATTGCTCTGTAAACACAAGGTCATT
Source organism: Oreochromis niloticus (assembly GCF_001858045.2). Taxonomy (NCBI): domain Eukaryota; kingdom Metazoa; phylum Chordata; class Actinopteri; order Cichliformes; family Cichlidae; genus Oreochromis; species Oreochromis niloticus. Next base: position 17,617,119 of record NC_031973.2, on the reverse strand, counting down.
GCTGTGATGTAAAAAAGTGCTGGTTATGTACATTTGTTCTCTAAATAGCACCAAAAATGTTAACTAATCCTGGCTGTATTTTGTTATTTGCCTTTGGTACTTCTGCAGCTTCTCGTGTTCATTCTTCCTGATGTTGCTGTCATTCGGTATTGCTATGTCTATCACTACAGCCATCTTCCTCTGCTTGTCCACCACTACTATGTCCGGTTGGATAGCCACCACCATTTTGTGCGTCTGTATCTGGAAGTCCCACAGGATCTTAGGTCGGTCATTCTCGATCACCCTAGGGAGCGTTTCCCATTTTGACCTCGGGACTTCAAAGCCATACTTGGCACAGATGTTTCTGTATTCTATGCCGGCCACTTGGTTATGGCGTTCCATGTATACCCTGCCTGCTAGCATCTTGCACCCTGCTGTTGCGTGCTGGATTGTCTCAGGGGCATCTTTACAAAGCCTGCACCTGGGGTCTTGCCTGGTGTGATAGACCCCAGCCTCTATGGATCTTGTGCTCAGAGCTTGTTCCTGTGCTGCTATGATTAGTGCCTCTGTGCTGTCTCTCAGCCCAGCTCTGTCCAGCCAGTAGGTAGGATTTCTGGATGTCAGCCACTTCCACTGTCTGCCGGTGGTACATACCGTGCAGGGGCCTGTCCTTCCATGATGGTTCCCCCTCTTCCTCCTCTTTCTTGGATTTCTGCCTCCTGAGGTATTCACTGATCACACGGTCTGTTGGGGCCATCTTCCTGATGTATACATGGATGTTTGTTGTCTCATCCTGGACTGTGGTACTGACACTCACTGGTCCACGGCCTCCTTCCGTTTGATTACCATACAGCCTCAGGGTGCTGGGATGAAACCGTCCATGCGTGGTCTGGAGCTTCCTTGTCTTGATTTCAGTGGTTTCTGTTTCCTCCTTTGACCAGTTTATTAACCCAGCAGGGTACCTGGTCATGGGCAGGGCGTAGGTGTTGATAGCCCGGGACTCCTCAGGACTTGCCTGACCCTCTGCAGGTACTTGGTGGTTGCAGCTTTCCTAGCGGGCTCCTCATTGTTCCCATTTGCTTGTGGGATTCCCAGGTACTTGTAGCTGTCCTTAATGTCTGCAATGTTGCCTTCTGGTAGTTCAATCCCCTCAGTTTTTCCCTCTCTTTGGTACCATCCAACTACACTTCTCCAATCCGAAAAGACATTTCGATGTCACTGCTGTAGATCCTGGTGGTGTGGATCAGTAAATCGATGTCTCATTCACTCTTGGCATACACACTCTTGGCATACAGTTTGATGTCATCCATGTGGAGAAGGTGGCTGACGACTGCTCCATTCCATAGTCGGTATCTGTAGGTAGTCTTTTCAATGATATCACTGAGGGGGTTCAGGCCTTTGCAGAACAGTAGTGGGGACAGCGCATCTCCTTGGTAGATCCCGCACTTGATGGTGACTTATGAAGAAATATAACAGAAATATGAAGAACTGCAAAAAAAGCAAGAAGACAAGCAAGACTAATGAGAAGAACTGGCCAAAAGGTGTAGACTTGAAGTGCAGCACAAAGTTTCTTCAGATAGATCATAAACCTAATAGCCAGAGATGGGCACTGTAATCTGATTACTTTTTTCAAGTAACGAGTAATGTAAGGGATTACCATTGCAAAAACGGTAATTAGATTACCGTTACTTTCACGTAGGAACGCTGCGTTACTGCGTTACTAAAACCGTGATTTTTTTGCTAGAACGTCTCATGACAGTGACGTAAGCGAGTGCGACGTTCGTGACAACAGCTGTGTACAGATCAACAATGGACAGTGCGGGAGAGAGTTTGAGCATGCAGCATTTAAAGCGTGGAAGTACTGACCTTATTTTGAGTTTGATTCCATAAAAAGTGACAAAAACATTAGTGTCTGTTGTGCGTGGGAAGAAAACTTCTTTTTACAGCGAAAAAACCCCTAAACTTCCAAGCAAGCACCGAGTGTACTACGACGTAATGTGAAATTCACAGAGAAACTCGCGGATTCTTCCACTGACCGCTGCGGCACACCTGCACCAGGTTAAACCTCCGCCTACCCCAGTCCTGCTTTACAGGTGAAAATAGAGCAACAGGACCGCTAGTCTTTGATTTTATTTATTTTCTGCTGTGTTTTACTTTCATCTATTTGAAAGAGTGAGTGTAAACACAAAAAAATATTTTATTTTATGTGCTGGAATGTGCCGAAAATAGGTTTAAATGTTAAACAAATTTCTTCCAGTCAGAGAATGTTGCATATAATTAAGTTTTTGCTTGATGCATAAAGTTAAAAGATTTAAAGTTTAAAGTTTTAAAAAGAGACGTTTCCATTTGATTACATTTTGTATGATGGATTATGCAGAAAAAGTAGAATTGGGCTGAAAGATCTATCGCTTTATCACCTATTCAGGTTGTAAATCGTGTTTTTAAAAAGTAACTAAGTAACTAAGTAACTAAGTAATTAATTACTTTTGAAAATAAGTAATCAGTAAAGTAACGGGATTACTTTTGGGGGGAAGTAATCAGTAATTAGTAACTGATTACTTTTTTCAAGTAACTTGACCAACACTGCTAATAGCATAGAAAAAAGATCTACAGAAACTGTGCCTGAAAAAGGAAAAAAAGCGCTTCAGGTTTTTCCAGAAGGACTCTGCTGCTTCCTCAGTTAATCCTGTGAAAAACTAGCCTCATCTTCCTCCTACAGGAGCAAATTAATCAATAAGTCACACAAAAAAGATTCAGTGTGTTTCTTATTCAATTTAAATTTTTTAAGAAACATTACTGATAATACTTAAGAAAAGCTGAATAACTTGGAGAAGAAAGGTCATTTAAGTGACTATTCATTCAGACAGTTTTATACACATTCTACATCTCAATCTCTAAAATAACACCAATCTGACACAGAAAAAACTGCACTGTAGGTAGATTCCACTATAAATACGTTTCTTTTTCTTATTTCCACACTTTGACCCTTAACCCCCCCCCAACAAATTCACTCGGCTTTATAGTATACTCATACACGAGGCGGCTTTTCAGACCATTTTGAGACATTTAGCAGTTTTCATTAAATAGCTTTATACTCCATGAGACTCCAGCAACGCCCTGCCAAAACAGTTATTTACAATATAGGTTACTAAAGTTAACTAAAATAAAAATAAAATGAAAGATAACACTCAAAATTTGCTATGTTTACAATATGTAATAATTAAATTACAATAATTATGATAATTAAAAAAGCAAAAGTGAACAGTGATAGAAAATTAAAACTAAAACTACACTTTAATAAGCAAGTCCACACTGCATTAAAAAAAACTAAACTGGATTTTAATAAAAAGGGATAGAATTGAAAACCTATACCATAATGCAAATCTACATTTAGGTCCATATATAAGTGGACATTGACAAAAGTTTTTTTTTTTCATTTACTTAAATATATTCCAAATATAGTTATATAATAGACACACTGTAAAATGTAATTCTAGATGTTTGTTATTTCAACATATTATTCTATATCAGTTTGACGATAGATGACTGAAGTTGTTGTTATAACATAGAATTACAAGTTAAAAACGTCCCAATTACACCAAAAAAAGCTAACTTGAAAACTCATGTCCAGCTAAATCAGCAACTTATGTGAACTTGACAATGTGGGTAAGTTGAGCACAGCAGGATTCAAAACTGCCTCACGTGACTGCTACCGAGGTGCATCATGGGGAATTGGCGGTTAACGACATGCTCACTTTACTTGGACGTTTTGTAATCGTCTTCTTTGGAATATGCTTTCAAGGTGAGTAACATTGGTTATAACTATAAGGAAAGAGAGCTACAAAAGTTGGAACATGTTTTGAATCTATGGCATGATGTGTGTTTTTCTCTTTTACCGAAATGTTTGCTTTAGCTAATGTAGCTTTAGCCGACAAGGTCCAGCTTGTATGTCATGACCAAACTTGAGCTAATAAACTGACATATGGCCTTTTTTATGGGTTTAATGTGGCACTGACCAAATCACAAGTATTGTGCCGCTAGCTTTAAGATTGTGCACTCAACCACTGTTGCGATATTAGCAAGCTAACTCAGCTAATTAATAAAGCTTATTTCATATTGTCTCTGTACTTGTAAATTTCTTTCAAGTTCACAGGCTGTTGTATTTTGGTGGAAGTTCATTTTGGCAATATTTCCAATAACTGACTGGGTTCAAAAAGAACTTTTTGGCAGGACTCGGATGCTTGTTGTCATCTGTTTACCCCTATGTAATCACTTAAGTTGTTATGAACTGCTGCATGCTAAGCTGCAAGAGTGCACTGAGGACTGAGACAAAATATGGTCTACAAACCAGCATTATATTAGTTTTTATCAGATAGTCCTCCAGTGTGTTTAGTTTTTGCTTTAATTCTATTGTGCAGTTATTTGTTACCCTGAAATGCTTTATGCTTAACAACAGCTCACTATTTTGACTTATTTTTGAACTCTTGTGATCAGTATGACTAGATTGTGTGAGTTTCCATACTAAAAGAGCTGTAGTGATAAAATAATTGGCATCAGAGACACTGATTTTTGGCATGGTATACTGCAGAAGTTTTTTTTTTTTTTGCATAATTTACCTTTTAATTAAACTGCATTCTCTGTATTGTAACAAAACTAACATTGTTTATATGTCAGAAAATTAGCAAACATGAATAAATGGCGAAAACAATATAATTATAACATATATTTTTATTTTACTTATTTTAGGTCTGTGAAGCCAAACTTGATGCTGGGGATTTATTTTTGTCAGTGGAGTCAAATGGTAAGTTACAATTTGTGCATTTTGTCATACTGGAAACACCACAGATTATATTGTAACTTAATAGCTCTGTAGAACAAATGATATAAAGATTGTAGTGTCAGGGTACTTCTTAAGAAGTAATATGGCACTATTGATGATCACATGCAGGTGGCATAAACTAAATATTCAGACCTGTTACCAACAAGTGATTCATTAACAAAAGCAATGGAGCAGACTGTTTAGGTTCTTGTGGTTGTAATAACATCCATAACTGCAAGTTTGTCATTAATTTATTTTCACAGGTCTAGATGATCACATCTGTCTTTGTCATTTAAATGAGGTGGACTTGCAAACTTTGCACTCTTTTGGGTAAATTGCTGTCCACTACATATACACAGAATGTGCACAGTATTTCAGATCTAAAAAGGGAGTATGTAATGGACTTGCTGGCTTTAATGTAAAAAGCCTGTTGTGTAACTTTAATGAGGCAGTTGGACTAAAACAGTATTGCTCATCAAGGTAAACATCTGAGGAATAAGGAAATTGTTACTTGTCCTTTTACTCAGTGTTCTTTTAATCGCACGTTTACTAAAGTTTTACATCACATAAGTCATTTTCACAATCATTCTACTTTAAAAGATTTCAAGACAGAGCTTATTGTTCTCTGAACTTCCTTGTTTGCTGAACGGCAGGTAAAGTGCATCTTTTTGTTTGTTTGCTTTTGTGTGTTTGTGTTTTCTCTAATGGGCCTCAGATGACTGTTTGCTTAAATTTGGGTCTCAAAGAATCTTTTTTTTTATTCTGCCTGTACTCTCCACCCCTCTTCTTCTATTGCTCAGGTTGAAGCAGAATTTGCCCGTCTTACATCTGTTGACCTGAAAGGGTTCCTTTTTGCTGTGCTTGACCATTATGGAGAGGTTCGTGGAGCTGTACAAAATCAAGAGCGGCATAGGAGGGCTAACTAGGCTCATAAAATGCTTCGGAGATGATGTAAGTGTTCAACTGCGAAATGTTCTCCTTTGTTTAAGTTTTAGGTTATCCAGTTCAACTGATGAACTCATTGAAAGAAAGCTGATAAGTAAAGTCTGTCATCATATTTCACAACTGGACATTTAGTGTGGTAACTTTTACAGAATCTGTGTATATTGGTGGTAGGTTGGATATCATATTCTACTTGAATGTCCTGATAAGCCTGATTCAAAATCTCCAATGATAATCATATATTGATGGAATTATGTATCAAAAAGCTGTGAATTTGGAGCTGTCTACATGCTTCATAAACACTGTTTAAAAAGTGTTTTTGTTTTCTTTTTGACTTCTTTGACCAGAGCCCTACACAAAGGAAGAGGACAGAGGACCTCATTTTCTAAAGGAAGAGCCCTCACACACTTTCAAGACTGTGAAGGTTAGCATTGTTTCTTTTAGTAAATTTAATAATGACAGCACCACAGTGGATTTAAATGAAACGTGTACTTTTTCCTCACCAAATGTATTATTACAAGATCTTTGACACTGGATTTGGTCTGGGTTTCAGAGAAACTAACTGGCAAGCTAGCATTGATATTATTAGTGTCTTGTGTTTATTCATGTCTTCACCAGGGTCTTTGACATTTCGCTGCTGTACTGTTCACTTCAGCTTTACGTTTGATTTCTCACATTGTATATTGTAATGGCAGAGATATTAGGATATTTAAGGGGCTGCAGTGGCTGCTACAGCTGTGGGGGCAATACTTTGGTGAAATGTCCTGGACCCTGGAAAAGAGACTGTGTAGACTGGGTAAGCAATTAAAGGTTACTGGCCGAGAGTCATTGGGCAGCTGGGTAAAGGTGGATGTTGATATTCAGTGCCAGTTATGCAACCTGTTCAGCCACGTCTATATGCTCTTTTTTCATGCTGTTAATATAGGGGGAAAAATAAACTTTAATCAATAAACTGATTAAAGAAGCATTGTCTATGGAGCCACAATCTGATCCTGTAGTGTAGCTGCAGTTTGCACATTTCATGTATTCTCAGCCAGATTTGGTTTAGAGCACAGCCAATATTTAGCATAACTAGATTTAAATTCACACACTGGTGATGGCAAGCTACATTGTAGCCACAGCCGCCCTGGGGCGCACTGACAGAGGCGAGGCTGCCAGACATTGGCACCACCGGGCCCTCTGGCCACCACCAGTAGGCAACAGGTGAAGTGTCTTGCCCAAGGACACAACGACTGAAACTGTCGGAGCCGGGGCTCGAACCGGCAACCTTCCAATTATAAGACGAACTGTCAACTCTTGAGTCACGATTCAGTCATCCACCCATGTGTGTGAATGACTGAATGTGTAAAGCACTTTGGAGTCCTTAGGGGACTAGTAAAGCGCTATACAAATACAGGCCATTTACCATTTAAATTGAAAATTTTGTTTGAATTCTGCAATTGAAGACATGCTCAGTTATTTATGAACATGGTCTTTGTTTAAAGCAAGAAATGGATTTGTAACATGGGGGTGCATATCTCATTCTGAAAAAACTTTAACAACTAATAAGTGTTACCCAAAGCCAATCACCATCATCCAAAGCATCAGTATGGCTCTTCTTTGGAAAGACATGAATTCTTAAGCACAAGGGATATTGTGTAATTGTAATTGTGTAATTTTTTTTTTTTTTTTTGTCTTTGAACCCTTTTATAGCCGACAGGTATTGAAGACACGTTTTCTAAGAGGATGAAAGTTGGCATTGCGATGGTGAAAGAAGAAGACATCATCGATGTGTTGGTTGTCCTTGAGGCGGCAGTAATCCTGTCTAATCTGAGGGATGTCTCAAGTGCCATTTCCATGCTGATGGGCCTTCTTTTTGCCCTCAACATAGACTATCCAAAGGAACTTAAGGACATCTTTGAAGTCATTCAGAACATCCTAATGAACATTGGTGGAAGGCAGTGCATCTCACTAGTGCATGGTCTAAGAAACAGACTCTTGCAGAAAGCCATGCAGAACTGTAATTGTATGTTCCTTAGTGTTAAGGACAGTTTTTATTTTACTGTTTGTTTTTTTATTCTTGCAAGTTCTCATTCTCACTTTTGTATGTCACTAAATGACTACACTTTACATTCCAGATTAGACAATTACTCATTTGTTCATGGTTTAAGAAACTTATGTGAACAACAATATAATGCTGGACTTTGCAGATGCTTATCTCATGCAAGTCAGTAGTTTTTCCTTTGTTTTGCAATTGAGCAGACTCAAACTGATGTTTCTGAAATATCCATATTATCAAATGTTTCAGAAGCATGCACTCATTTTCAGAGATATTGGTTCTGTGGAATTTGTTGCAATTGTAAACGAAGACAAATACAAGAGTTTGATGTCTTACTTGTTATAAACTGATCTTTACTGTCACTTATCAAAGGTTTTGTACTATTTTAATATTTCAAGTTTTATGCTAACAGGTGTGACTGAGCACAATGAAGTTTAAAAATTTTGTAAATGTAAAGAATAACTTTTCTAAAATAGCAAGTGTCCCGTTGATACATTACATTAATGCAGACTTTATGTTGTTACTTCACAAGAATCACTACTGCTCCTAGAGTATTGGTCAGAATTTAATCTTCACCCAAACTGGGCTCAAGACCAAGTTCAAATTTATTGTTTCACAGGGAGCAGCCTTTGAGTTTTGATGGATTGTGAGCCTGATGAGCTACGTCACTGATTTTTCTGTTTCTCAGATGACTAAGATGGCACAATAAATGGTGAATGTTGGGTGCTCATGAGTAATTGTCTTGTCATGTTCTTAAAACAAACTTTCTGTATGAAATGATCAGATAGACTTTAATGGAATCTGTGGGGTTTTATTTTTTTTTCTGTAAACAACAGAAAATTAATTTAAAGGAATGTAGGTATTTAAACCTGAGCTCTAAGATGAACCTAACAGGTAGTTTTGCTGAAATGGATGTTAGAAAGCTAAAAAAACAAAACAAAACTTAAGGTGTTTAATACACATTTTTCTTTACATCCAGTCAATCAACTCTGATAATTAAAATGAAAATGATTTACAAGTTCACTCAGCTACCTTAAGGAGCTCAGTTAATTAATAAACTTAAATCAACTTAGCTAACAGATTATGTTAGTTAAGCTAAAATAGATTCCTAAGTTAAAAGAACTACTAAAGTATTTGAATTAACTAAAAAACCCAAGTCAACTGAACTAGGACAAGAGTTTAAACAATAGATTATTTTAATTTAGCTGAAAGGGTTTTCCCAAGTAAAAATGACAATTAAAGGAGTTGAACTGACTAACAAATCTCAGTCAACTAAACTAAGATGAAAGTTTAGACAACATGTGATTTTTCATTAAGATAACAATTGGTTGTGTTATAAGAACAAACTCTATTTCTTGACTTAACTTAAAATTTTAAGGCAGCCCTTTACCTCATATTTTTAAGTTGAAACAACAAGTTATATTTTACAGTGCATGGACATAATGTGTAGACTTTCAACTTTCATTTGAGGGTCCACATTCAGAATGGATGAAGGGTTTAGGAGTTTCAGCTCCTTAACATGTGCCACCCACGTTTTAAAGGGACCAGAAGTAATTGGATAATCGACTCAAAGGTTAGTTCATATGTAGGCGTGAGCAATTTCTTCATTATGTCATTAACAATTAAGCAGATAAAAGGCCTGGAGTAGATTGGAGGTGTGGTGCTTGCTTTTGGAAGATTTTACTGTGAACAGACAACATGTGAATCAAATAGAAGGCAGGAGAATAAACCGGCTGTTCTCCACAGAACCATTGAAGGTGTACTCTGAGTGGGAGGGGACGAATATGAGAATGGCATCTCAGACTTGACCAGACTGAGCAATACTGGAAGAGCATATTAGAGAAGGAAGCAGGACAGAACAGCAATGCTCGGTGGCTAGTGGATCTCAGAGCAGACCACAGCAATCTCCCTGAACAGAGTGTAGTGTGGACAAATGCCGAATGAAACACACAAAATTGTATGCAAACTAATACAACTTATATTGTGTGTTTCCATGAGTTTGTCCACAATGTTTAATGAATCTTGGGTCAGTCTGATCAAATTAACTACATTTTTCAGAGTTAAAACTTTTAAATTGGTCAAATTTTATCGGAACACAACATGAGGGTTAAGCACTGTGTAAATATATAAATATATCAGTAAGATGAGGGCTAATTTACGTACTAAAAGGCTATAGCATTACATTCATATGCGTCATTTTTATATTCATCAAATCATTCAGTTATCCTTTGCACACTGTCATTATGGAATACACCACTCCCACTAAGACAGAAATGAGTCTTTATTGGATAAAGCCTATCAACCCTTCCCATACATGGAACATTAGAATCAACAATTAAACACCTAAAACATTACAAAGACACCTAATCTCCGCATTTATCGCCTGTCTATATGTGTGAAGACATGATAACAATCCACCCTTCCTAACCATCATCTGGTGACTGTTATTTTTAATTATAATGACCAAATCCAGTGATTTGTATCATGAGCTGTCTTTTGCAGGAACAAGGTGAATAACTCAGCTAACTGATGCCAGACTGTAGTGTTTTTTTTAAGACTTTTTTTTAGATAAGTCACACAGTACACTCACAAAGTGTTTTCCCCCCTAACATTTTGTCACATTTTGTCAGGGGAAGCTCATACAATTGTGTAAATTCTTTTTTTTACCCTCATCAGTCTACACTTAGAATGCCCAGGGACAAATTTAATTTTCCATTTTCAATTCAATTTATTTATACAGCGCCAAATCACAACAACAGTCACCTCAAGGCACTTTTTGTTGTAAGGTAGACCCTACAATAATACATACAGAGAAAAAAAACAACAATCATATGACCCACTATGAGGAAGCACTTTGGCAACAGTGGGGAGGAAAATCTCCCTTTTAACAGGAAGAAACCTCCAGCAGAACCAGGCTCAGGGAGGGGCGGCCATCTGCCGCAAATGGCTGGGGTGAGAGAAGGAAGACAGGACAAAAGACATGCTGTGGAAAAGATTAATAACAAGTATGTTTCAATGCAGAGAGGTCTATTAACATATAGTGAGTGAGAAAGGTGACTGAAGAAGAAATACTCAATGCATCATGGGAATCCCCCGGCAGCCTACGTCTATTGCAGCATAACTAAGGGAGGATTCAGGGTCACCTGGTCCAGCCCTAACTATATGCTTTAGCAAAAAGGAAAGTTTCAAGCCTAATCTTGAAAGTAGAGATAGTGTCTGTCTCCCGAATCCAAACTGGAACCTGGTTCCACAGAAGAGGGGCCAGAAAACTGAAGGCTCTGCCTGTGCTGTAATGGGGTGATATATACTTTAAGGTCATTAACATAAGATAGGGCCTGATTATTAAAGTCCTTTAAAGCCAATGAAGGGAAGCAAATACAGGAGAAATATGCTCTCTCTTTCTAGTCCTTGTCAGTATTCTTGCTGCAGCATTTTGGATTAACTGAAGGCTTTTCAGGGAGTTTTTAGGACTTACTGATAATAAAGAATTACAGCAGTCCAGCCCAGAAGTAATAAATGCGTGAATTCATTTTTCAGCGTGATTCTGAGACAGGATATTTCTAATTTTAGACAGACTGTGCAGATGGAAGAAAGCATTTCTACATATTTGTTTAATTGAAGGTGCATATCCTGGTCAAAAATGACTCCAAGATTCCTCACAGTGTTACTGGAGGCCAAGGTAATGCCATCCAGAGTAAGAATCTGTTTAGAAACCATATTTCTAAGATTTCCAGGGAACAGGAATAATTTCAATTTTAGCTGAATTTAGAAACAGAAAATTAGAGGTCATCCATGTCCTGCAGTTTAACTAATTGGTGTGTTATATGGCTTCATGGATAGATAAAGTTGAGTATCATCTGCAAAGCAGTGAAAATGCATGCTCTGACTTCTGATGATACTGCCCAAGGCAAGCATGTATAATATAAACAGAACTGATCCTAGCACTGAACCCTGTGGAACTCCATAATTAACCTTAGTGTTCCTATAACACAATGCTTTCACTGTTATGGTGAACTGTATTGAGCAGCTGATTATTGATGGCACACTCATGATGGTAGAACTGAGACCAAACATCTGACCATTGCCATAAATCTAAGATATGCTGGAGTGCTCCCATGAGATTGTTTACAGGATTTCTGAAACTTAGTTGGAATAATCACCAGGTTCTTTGTTACTTCACTTCGAGAAGCCTATCAGACTACTTTCGTTGTCATTGTGGCCATTCTTTATAGCCTTCCCAGATCTGTTGGTTGATATTGTGAATGTCTCAGAGCTCTGCAGAAGGCTGCTTCAGTCTCACGGTGCATTTGCCTTGGTTATCTTACAAAATATTTTAACATGACCATATCTGTATAAATCTTTGATTTCAGGTAGTTTAGAATATCAGAGGTGACTTTAAAAAAAAATAATTTCAAAAAAGTCTGAACACTTTATAAACATCTATAGATATTATGTTTCTTTTTTGTAACCATGACGTATGCAGTGATTCATGACGAGGCAAAAAATTAACATAAACAATTTTAGTCTTAGGGTGTAAAGGGAATTAGTCATAATGGTTTCTGAATGTGATGTAAATAGTTGTCACATCATGACAACATGATACTGGATAGTCATTGAGACACATGACAAAACTAGTAAATATTTTGTCATTGAAATATCATTTTATGCCTGTATAATAAACCATGGTGCTGAAACACACAACTGACACATCAATGACACCTGACACTTGTACAGAATTTCACCACAATCCCAGCAGATGACGCTTTCTCAGTCTTTGGATATTTTACATATTTAATCTCCTTATTTGGTTGGAGTCCACAGGCAGGTTTTTCAATGACTTTGAGATGAATATTAATGTGGCAAGAAATACTGAACTGTAAAAAGGGCAGAAGTCTGTAACGAAAACTACTGCTAATATTCATGTTTATTACAAATATGACATATAAAAATCACTATATATATTTTTTAAAGTGAAACAAAACAAACAAACTATATATATTTTAAATTGCACTGTGGTCTTTAAGTCTTTGTACCAGAAATTAAAGAAAGAAGGAAATGCTTCAGCTGTGGGGTGTGCACATGGGAAGGGCAAATATAGTGGCAGGTGACACTCTGCTTATATATTTGCCACTCATTGCAATCTGGGTGACAAGTACGAAAAGAGGGACACACAAGAACTGTGCAGTTACAAAATGGCGTTGAGGCAGTGGATTCATTTACTGGCTTTGGTGAGCCTCCTGTCTGCAGGTAAGTCAGGCTTATGCCAACATGTGCATGCAACATAAATGTTTTAGGTTAAAATATAGATGCAAATGTATATTTTCACTTAAAACTTTTTAAAATGGGATCTGAAAATCGTCTCCTCTCATGAACAACACTGATCCTGTTGTGTTTCTTTCCAGAATCAAATGCTCAGCTTGATGGTAGGTAAAAACAACAATTTCTCTGAGTAAAAAACAAAATTATTCATTAAAATTATTCAAAACAAAAAAATTATAATTTTCCAAATAAATAACACGGAAATAAAAACACGGAAAACATGTTTTCTGTGTACCTACAATGATTTATGTTGCTTCTGAAGTTTGATCCTGCTGATCTTTGTTTCAGTATGTGGCACTGCTCCACTCAACGGCAGGATAGTGGGAGGTGAAGATGCTCCACCTGGATACTGGCCGTGGCAGGTCAGTGTGCAGCTACGTGGTAATCATTTTTGTGGCGGTTCCCTCATCAACAAAGAGTGGGTGATGTCTGCTGCTCACTGCTTCTCTGGGTGAGTAACACAAACATCTGTTTAATCGTTATACCTAAACTGATCCAGCTGGAACAGGACTTTGACTAATATTTGTCTAAGAAGGCGAATACCAGATTGGGAATTCTGGAAATGATGACATTCCTGAAACATTTAACAAACATAAATGTTGAAACACTGACTCAAGCTTTCTTACTCTTCCAGCTCAAATGCAGCATAACGACAAATTTTTACAGTACATTTTTTTGACAAAACTTCTATATTTTCTTTTACTTTCTTTAACTTTAGTTCTAGTCCCTCTGGGTGGACGGTTTCTCTTGGTCTTCAGAGTCTGCAGGGTGAAAATCCAAACAAAGTGTCCAGAAATGTTGCCAAAATCATTTTGCACCCAAACTATGACAGTGAGACCTACGACAACGACATCGCTCTGCTCAGACTCTCCTCACCAGTCAGATTCACTGACTACATCAGACCTGTGTGCCTGGCAGCGAGTGGCAGTGTGTTCAACAATGGCACTGATAGCTGGGTGACTGGCTGGGGTGCAGTCAAAGAGGGAGGTAAGCCTGTTGTTGGTGTTTCAGTGTTCATGTGGTCTGTAGTTCATTGGTTTATGTGTAAACAGCTCCTCATCTTTCTTCCCATCAGTGGCCTTACCCTTCCCTCAAACGCTGCAAGAAGTGGAGGTGCCAGTTGTGGGAAACAGACAGTGTAACTGCCTGAATGGAGTGGGCACAGTCACAGACAACATGATCTGTGCTGGTGTTCTGGCAGGAGGCAAAGACTCATGCCAGGTAGGCTTCCTCATCTCATTTGGTTACATAATCAGGTGTTTCAAAGATTCTCAGATGTGTCCTCTTCATCTCTACAGGGAGACTCCGGAGGTCCAATGGTGAGTAAACAGGGCTCTGTTTGGGTCCAGTCTGGAATTGTAAGTTTTGGTTTTGGTTGTGCTCGGCCCAATCTGCCAGGAGTCTACTCCAGAGTGTCCCGTTACCAGTCCTGGATCAAGTCCCGCATTCGCTCTAATAGGCCAGGATTTGTGCAGTTCATCTCCAGCGGGCTGGACTCTGACAGCAACTACACCTGTCCTGGTCTCTAACAAGACCCTCAAGTGAGTCTGAATATGAATGAAAAAAAAAAATATATATATATATATTTAAATATAGCTTTCAGACTGTTTGGATCTCACTGATTATGAATCCTGTTTTACATCCACAGGGAGATAATAGCAGAGTCTTCATGGTTCCAAGTTGCTGTCGTAACAATCAGTGGACGTAAAGTGAGCCATGCAGATGTTGACATCTTTACCAACACCTGAAGATTTGGGTCATTCTTACAGGAGATTGTTGGTGAAACATCATCTCCTGCAGCACTTTTGACAAGATTTCACCAGATTACTGAGTTTCCTTATTGCTGTCTTTTGCTGTCCTCATTATCTCCTTGTTCCTGCTGTTATGATTTGTTGTTGTTGGAGGTTGATGTAGTTCATTATTACAAATGACCAACAGATGCTAACAATCTTCATTAGCACCCATTTATATTTATTTAATGTACTAATGATGCTCGGATCAAAATAAAGAAACTAATTCATATAAGCATTTTAAAAGAAATTTACATTTCTAAGTATAAAACCTGATTACTTTGTAATATTTTGGTATGTTTCTTTGGACTAATTATTCATAAATATGTCTGTTCTGTGCATTCTGATGCTGTTGTCTATAAAAAGGTATGATTATGTAAATTTAAGAACTAAATTGAAATGCAATTCTAATTACATATAGAATATAATAAACATTCATTAAGCATATAATGATTTTGTTTTTGACATCATTCAAAATTAAATATTATATATATTATTTATTTGTGAACAAAGCAATTTACATCATGAGTGACAGTTTTAACAGATGTTTTTTTCACAAGCTAAATCTTTTTAAGCATATATATTTAATTTCACACAAAGGTATATTAAAACATACAATGTTTGTAAAAATATAAACAGAGAAAATTTTAAATTTAGATGTGCAGTCATGAGCATATTCTTGATAAGCTATTTTAAATTTAATTCTATAATTCATCGCAGGACATAATCTCTTCATCACTCCATCTTCTCAGGTAGTTACATTAAACCTTCAATCTATTTCATTTAGGGACCCAAATTATAAGAATAATAAATCAGATATCAATTCCTCATGACTTCTATTGTGACTCCTTAAAGAAAAATGTGTCTGCTTGTTATATTTTGCCTTCAGGTACCTGTGTGATCTAAGCAGTTAATTAACAGTTGCATTGTCCTGCTCAGACAGACCCTAAAAAACTATCCACATCCCTAAATACATCGAATTTCTGCCATGTGATTGGCTGATTAGATATTTGCATTAACAAGCAGCTGAAGTGGTGTAACTGTGAAGTGCATGGTCAGTGTATGTCACAGTCCGGCTATAGACTAATTTTTTTTCTCAGTTGCAATGTATATACTAAACTGCATTTGCAATCTCATACGATACATTACAGATACTCCTGCAGTGCAGTCATGTTTTAGAGTCAATGTGGTAATTGTGCTTTTAATGCTTTTAATTACTCTTCTAATAATCACCCCTCTACATCAGCCCACATACAACATTCACAAATTACTTTGTGGTAAACTGTACACTACAATGACTTTAAATTTAACAGGACTGTTAAATGATATTGCATCATAAGTTTTAAAATGATCATGTGTGCTGTGATATTCACTGCATTCTCTTGCCTTTCATTTAAAGGTGGGAAAGGCTACCACTTAAGCAAGCACATCTTGACTCCTTTATCAGAGCCCTCAAACGACAACAAGATCTACTTCAACGAGGCCCACACAAAGATCCTCAATGTAATGCAGACGACACTGGATTCCATGAAGAAGTGTTTCAAGTGTCTGACATAACTTTGTTTTGCACAAGAAGGCTCACTTAAACAGTCTAACATTATCAAAGCAGTGTCCTGCACAACATTGCTAAAATGTTCCGTCCCTCTCCCGCCTGACGCTGATAAAAGTGAGCCACTATATCCGGGCAAGCAGCAGTCAGGGCCATTAGAGATCAACCACGAGGCCCCCAAAGCCAGAAATGGAAGTTACTGATAGTAAATTCTCTACTGTGTCCAGCAGTCAGGACCCCTCAGGCAGCAACGTCACAGAAGAAGATGCATAAATGGTTGTTTCTGGTCCAGGAAAGAGAATCAGTGACACACTGAAACCAAAACTTAGAAGAAGATGCATAAATGGTGGTGTTTGTCATAAACTGGCTGCGCAGCAGGCAGGAAAGAACCCAACACAGACTAACAGGTAAGACTTAAACTCACAAACACAGCTTTATTGCTGCCGTGCAGGTGATACAAAATAAAACTAAAACTAAACTGGAATTCTGGAACCTAAACATACAGAGAAACACACAGGCAAATAGACAGGCATGAGAATAGAAATGGACTGAGTGAAACAGAGGCTTAAATACACAGTACAACCACGAGGAAACAGAAAATACATGGGGAACAGAGCTGAGACAAATTAGACATGACGACACCAGGGAACCAAAACTAAACACACTGAACATGGAACACAAGACCTTCACAATAAAACAGGAAATGAATGAATGCAAGACTGACACATGAGTTTGACAGAGGAGTGGAGGAAAGGCAGAGGAAAGGGAGCAAGGGAACACGAGGGATAGAGAGGAGACATGACGGGCTCGGGAAACATAGAATGGAACAGAAGGAGGGAGACAAGACGCAGCGGCTCATACAAACACATAAACACAGACACAGAGAGAGAGACACAGAGGGCAAAGACACAAGGGGAAACCTAATAATCCAAGAACTAAACAGGGAGTATAAAGAAATTCAAAACAGAATAACTGAGACTATAAATGAACCTGAACATAAACCATAATACAAAATATCACTAGAATAGAAGAAACTCAACATGCTGGGTGAAAAGGACCCAGGACCATGACATTTTTAACATTCCCAAGTCATCAGAGAGCTATTTTCTCACACAAAAACAACAACAACAACAACAACAACTATGATATCACATATTTAGAAGAGATGCAAACTAAATAAGATCTGAAGTGTGCAATGCATATACGGAAACAGTTAAGATGTAATAGTTTGTATTATTAAGTTTAAAACCAAAATATTGGTCAAAGACAAATTGTTTTTCATTAACTGCATAAAAGATTAAGTGCAGGGTTAATACTAGGCGTTTACATTGTGCCGACGGAACTATTGGAGAGCAGTGGCACTGACGTCTAAGCTGTCTGGTGTCTCATACGTGTTCTCGTATATATCCTCATAAAAGTTCTCTTCATTCGTGTCTTTTGGTTGCAGACTGTCCATGATGCACTGGTGCAGAAAAATGTACTGGGACTGAAAAGGAAATACCAGAAGTTGTTGGTTATTTGAAATGCAGAACTTCTGCCTGTAAAGATCATAATAGTTTCTTTCAACATTTCTGCACAGTTTCAAAATAAAGCATTCGATTTTTTTTTTATAAACAAAAAGGTCCAATAAGACTTTGTTTTATGAAAACAAATTTTCAGCTCTCTTACTTAAAAAGATGTAGACATAGACCCTTAGAGAGAAATGCTGGCTCTAATGTCACAAACAGGACTATAATAACATTTCAATCAAGTGTTTTGCTGTAACAAGTGCAATTAACAAACTGGATTAAAAAATATTTTAAGGAGGGATCTGCTGGTTAATGTGTAAAAAGTTTGAAAAACAAAAATTGAACAACAGAAAAAAACTTTCAAACTCATATTTCAAGTTGAAAGGATGGACAATAAGGACCCCAATTTAAAAAACAAAAACAAAAAAACAACTGCATATCTTATGATGACTAAAATGCTGTGTGTTGTTTCACCAGCTGTGGCTATAAAGACATACATTGTTAGCTAATTAAGGAAGTGGTGGCTCAATCAGAAGCAGTTTAATACAGTTACCTCCGTCTGCACCATGTACGGTCGGTTCAGTCTCATCTTGTGTACGAAGGCATTGATGCCGACTGCTTGTTCTTTCTCCAGCTGCTGAAGCAGCACATCCAGGGAAATGATAGTGCCAGTTCTCCCGACTCCAGCACTAAGAGAGACACAAGCGTCATAATAAGATAGCAAAAGGTTTTTAAGGTCACATAGAAAGCTCTCATCACTGTGTCTGTGCCAAAGTTATTATAGTTAATAAAAACTAAACTAGAACATACAACTAGATGTGAAAACAATGTGGAAAACAATACTGTACACAACAAAACAAGCTTCAATAAAATTATAGAGGAAATGTCTTTAATTGTAGTCTTTGTCCCTTTGGTCAAATTGTCATCACAGCCTGCTCAGTGAGGATTTAGTGCATGTGTTTGCAATTTGTAATGTAATATAGACTTTTAAAAATATACCCCTGACAAATACCCTCAATGTTATCATTATAAAAACCCACAGAAACTAATGAAAGCTTCAATAAAACAGAACATTTCCAAAGAGTAAAAGCCAAAGTGAAACTAGTAAATGCAAAATGAAACTAAAGTGAGCTGAAAACAAGACATCACGACAGAAAGAAAAACAGATTAGAAAACACAAAACCCGAACGACACTGTTTGTCACAACAGACACACACTTTTAATCACAGACAGGAGTGTTTGGGAGTGTGGGAAGATACCAACCCTTCACCTGCTCCTAATACGCTGCCTCAAAACATCACATTATATTTTTGCAGTATCAGTCAGACACTGTACACACTATATCTCTGTCACATATAGTAGAATTTATAATGTTGTGGTTAATTGTATGCCTCCTCTTCAGATCCCAGAAGAGGTCTGACTATAACAGCATGTTGTATTCTACAAAGTCACCGGAGCACAATTGTGTCATTGGTGGTATTTATATTTATGAGAATGATCCCAATTTGTCTCAGTGAGTTTTCATAATCTTACGGGATTGAAGGCCCTAAAAGCAAAGAAGTATTAGGATGAACTAGTTGCTCCTAACTGAAGGTCTTTAAGCTCAGCACTTATATAAAAAATGACTTTTAATAAATTACGATTTAATATTAGTAAACTCTTTATGCTGACCAAATTTATGGTCTACAGCTTTTATGTCACTTCTTCTTAACCTAATGTGAATGAGACTAACGAAAGGCTGCCTGGCAAAAAAAAAATCACCTGGATTTAACCAAGCAAATAGTCAATAGCTTTCCCATTCATAATTACTGCAGTAATCAGTAATAATGTTTTATAATTTTGGCAACCAATAGCTTATTTAACCCTAACCCTGAAGTAGCTTCTCATTTCTTAAGCGGTTATTTCGGAAGACATATCCTGTAGTAATGGAAAATATGTTAGTCCGTTTCAGAAAGGTCAAATTACTGGCCTCCATCAAGGAAAGAAATATAATTGCTGAAACTACTAAAATGGGTTAAGACATTTCCAACACATAAAAAAATTATAATATATTAAAATAAATATTAAAGGGATTCACGTGGAGCATTTGGGAATGGCCGCACCATAGAGAGTCTCTGACCCCGTCGCCCTTAGATTTAGTTTTAAAAAAAAGTTAGACGCTCCCAAATAATACACTTCTGGACTGTGATGACTTGCTAGATCAGTGTCCTCGATTTTATTGAAAGACATGGCTACAGGAACCAAGAATAAGCGCGTGCAAACCCGAATCTCCACGATGGCGGTGGGGGAAACTAATGCTAGCAGTGCCAATGTTAGGCCTGCTAGCCAAGAAGAAGGACCAAAGATGGATATAAGCGGCCTGTTTGCCGAAATGACAAAGCTTGGAGCTACCCTAACTAGTGTTGCGGTCGATGTATCTCACATCAAGTCAGACATGGTGGAGTTTAAAAACGCTGTAAGTGCAATCCAAATACGGATGACCGAAGCTGAGGGCCGCATCTCAGATGTGGAAGACAAAATGAGGAGCCTAAGAGAAGATAATGGCAAAAATGCTAAAAAGCTTGAACAACTATGGGCCCGAGTAGACGACCAGGAAAACAGAAACCGCAGAAAAAGCAGAGTATGCCCTCTTTCGTCTTAAAACTATTTTCTATGAGGATGGGGAGAAGACAGGCAGGCTATTAGCAAGACAACATAAGCAAATGGACAATCAGAATGTTATTGCAGCAATTAAACAGGATGATAAATTAGTTACATCCTCTTCAGAGATCAACACAATTTTTAAAATATTTTATCAAGATTTATACACGTCCGATAACAAAATAAGTATGGATCTGCTGAGTGCATACTTTGCTAAAATGAAAATACCAAAAAATTGGGTGCTCTTCCCAGGGTGGTCGATGGCCAAGACGGCTCCGTATTCATTCTCGGCACGGCCTCTTCTCGGGCAAAAGAGCTCACTCCCTTCGAGTTTACGTTTGCTTTCTCTCTGTACATAGACATGCTCTGCACTGCTTTTCCCTCCCGAAGACAAGAGTTCAACTCCTACCTGTCCATCGTTCTCGATCTCGCACTACGATTTGGCAGCACCGGCTTCTATTAGTATCACAAGCAGTTCGCTTCTCAGGCAGCTGCTCGCCTCCGGCAGTTTAACCAAGACACTTTCTGGGGCAGTCTCGATCAAGAACTCTACTGTCGGGTCTTTGCAGCTCGTTCTTCTTTCTCCTGCGAGTCGTGCGGTGCCCCGTCATATCCCGCCTCCACCTGTGCCATCCCAGCCCAAAACAACTATCAGCACTCACGCTGTTCTTCCATTTTTACCCGGTCGACCCCGGCCACAGTACCAGGAATTCCCAAACCCACGACTTCCACTCCCTCCATGCCTTTGCTACAAGGTTCAGACAAGTGGGGCAGGCCCATCATGCGCCTAGGAGGCCCCTCCATCTGCAATAACTTTAACGACTCCGGCTGTTCCATGTCTCAATGCCGCTTTCTCCACTCTTGCTCCTTTTGTGGCGGCGGATATTCCCAACCCGTATGCCCCCACAACCCCACCGAACCTTGAAAAATAAAAATAAAAATAAAAAATATAAAAAAGAAATAAAGAAAATGTTAAAAAAAAAAGAAAAAAAATGTTAAAAAAAAAAGAAAAAGTTCCCGGCTCAACCCTCGGCAACAAACGTTTCCAGGTCTCCCTGCCTATTGAATAGCTCTATCACATCACTCTCCTCCCCCGAACTTCAAACGTCAGCTGCTCTCGCCTTCCGGTCGTTCGTACCATATTCTTCGCTTAATCCAGCAAGGCCGCGCATATCTCCCACCCGCTTAACTCATAGCATCTCCACCGTCACTCCTCGACTCCATCACACTCGATAGTGCTCCGGAGCCGATCCATGTCTCCGGCAACTCCCGCTCGCTAACCAGAACGGCATCTTCTCCTACACCAGTCAGCTGTCTCATCCCGAAGACACTCAGCCCTGCACAAGCACCGCCCCTTCTGCCGGCTTTGGGGGTTATTACAATGGAAAGTGGTTCTCCTCAGCTTGGCCTGACGAGTCCCACCATTACATCCACGAGCGGTTCCTGCCTTCTTCAGCTGTTTCCGAAACCTTTCCGGCCATTATCGCGGCCTCCCCCGTGGCCTCGAATGGTCAAGAAGATCTGTTCTCGATCGCTCTGACAATCTCCCCGTAGTCGACGTAACCAACAACTCTCCTTCCATCATGCCTCCATGCAGCGGCCCACTCATCCAAATTCTCAGCCCCATGCAGGGGCCACTCCGACTCCGGTTCCTCCTTTTCAGCCATGACATTCGAAATCTAAACCCTAGCATCGTGGAACCCAGCAGCGTGTCCAAGTAGCAATATTAAATAGTCCCTCAGCCAGCGCGTTGTCCACCTACGGGACCATTCGTAACGCGCCCCGTTCGTTCTACAGTAACTTCAATCTCTCCTTCCCGTTATTCAACACCATAACCGATCCAGTTTAATACCTTATGCCTTCCGGTTTCCGCGCATAAAATTCCCACGATAAAGACATACCTCAGCAGCATCTACTTCTCCGGCAAACTGCTCTCCGAATCCAGCCACCCTATAACTAGATCATGGTTCTTTCACGCATTCGTCAAGCACTCTCGTCATCCGGGATTTCTCCCAATCTCTTCTCTAGCCATTCACTCCATATCGGTGTCGCCACTCCTGCCTTTCGCTAGGAATCCCCAACCACATAACCAGCTCCTCGTCCGTTGGTCATCACAAGCCTACCGTTATACATTCGTAACAATCTCCAAAGACTTCCAAAATCGCCCAGTCTTCACTTCCGCAGGGGATGGCTTCTTTGGGGGTTCTGCCCAGCCCGGGAGCCGTCGTCAGTTCCCTTCGAGGCCTTCCCCAAACCGCAGCACCAGTTCATTCTCCCTCATCCCTCTCTGCTCATCGTTCAGAAGATGTGGTCCCAGCTAGTGAAGTGGGTGGACAAGGGAATGAAGTATCTTGGAATTGAATTGAACCCAAATATTGAGGATATTATAACTAACAGTATGGGAAAAATATTAAACAAGATCAATAAAAACTTGGGTACATGGAGTAAACTAAATTTGACATTGTGAGGAAAAGTAAACACAGTAAAAATGGTTGTAGCACCACTCATCAACTATTATACAGGAATGCTGCCTATGTGCATCCCGCGACGGATGTTGCAAAGCTACAATAATATGATAAAAGATTTTCTTTGGAAAGGTGGTAAACCCCGTATTAACATTAATTGACTGTCCCAACTCAAAAAAGAAGGGGGACTAGCCCTGCCCAATATAGAGTATTGGCTAGATTAGTTAAACATCGGGCAGGGAAAAACAATATAGATTGGATTTTAATAGAACAAGAGCTTGCATCTCCATTCACACCAATTGATATTTTATCACAAAAAGTAAATAATCACGGTAAGACGCAAAACCCTATTTTGAAATTTTCGAAAATGGTATGGTTGGAGGTGCATAAGAAATATAAACTTGTGCCATATGTACAAAAGTATGCCCCTGTGTGGCATAATCCTAAAATTAAAATTGGTAAGCAGACTGTTTACTGGACACAATGGCTAAGAAGAGGTATCAGAACTATTAGTGATCTATTTGAAGGGGGTGTTTTCATGTCATATGAGGATATTAAAAATAAGTTTTGTTTGGAGGGTAACGGTCATTTTTGGAAGTATTTACAATAAGAAACTGTTTAAAACACTGAAAAAAGAAAATAGGTGAACCAACTTAATTGAATTATTTCAACTGGTAACACCTAATTTAATTAAGTTCTTTGAAATGAAGTTAATACATAGAGTCACACAACTGATTCATCTAATGTATTAACTTCATTTCAAAGGACTTAATTAAATTAGGTGTTACCAATTGAAATAATTCAATTAAGTTGGTTCTTTTTTCAGTGAAGGAGGAGTTACAATAACACGTGAAAGTAACCCGATAGAGAATTTTATGCTACTACCCCCATTACTATGCACAGCTGCGAAATGGTATAATATTTGCCCATGGATTAAAAATAATATAAATAAGAGCCTGAAAAAAATCTGGGAAAAGGATCTAGGGTGTACAATGGATCAAGGTACATGGGATTCTATATTGTCGAACAATGGATTATACATTAGGGAAGCTAGGGGGAAATTTATTCAATATAAAATTCTTAATAGATATTATTATACTCCTTCAAGGCTGTATAGAATGGGGATTGGTAGAGATGACTTGTGTTGGAAATGCCAACAAGGTAAAGGTACTCTGATACATTCCCTCTGGGAATGCCCGCTGGTTTTTCCAGGTTGGAACACTGTATTGAATTATTTGCAGGGGTGGACACTTTGTAACTTGCCCAGATCACCTAAATTATGTCTACTAGGAGACAAAGGAGAGGTGCCACAATTAAATAAACACCAGTTTAGAGTGTTAAGTACTGCATTGGTAACATGTGCCCGTATCATTTTGGAACACTGGAAGGACTCCCATATTCCAACGCTTAAAATGTGGAAAGAAAGAATGATTGGGAACGCTGCTTGCGAAAAGATGTTGGGAAAGTTACATCATGTGACAGAAGCTGCAGCTGAACAGTGGGACAACTTTTGCACCTACACATCTACCTGACTTGGACATTTGAGCTTAATGCAAGAGATGTTAAAACCTCACTGTTTTTGTTTTGTTTTGTGTTTTGTTTTGTTTTTTTGTTTGTTTGCTTCTTGTTTTTGGTTGTTGCATTTTTGTATTTGTTGTTATCAAATGTAAAATCTAATAAATACTTGAATTATAAAAAAATAAAATAAATATTAAAATCTGGAGGGAAAGTAATGAGCCATCATCTTTTGAGACTAAATATGGTTGCAAAATATTCTTGAATGATTGTGATTTGAGCTCACTTAAATGTTTGGTGAAATCAAATCATAAAAAACAAAACAAAACACAAAACTATTTGACTTGCTGTCATCACTCAGTTCAAAAAACAGCATCCGTGTGTGTGCGTGTGTGTTTGCGCATGCGTATGTGTGTGTCTGTGGGGTCATTAGTGATAATTCAATAGGATAGGGACCATCAATGTTGAAAACTATATACATGTTTTAGAGCAACACTTTCAGATAAATATCCCAGAAGTCCTGCAAGTGGCCTACTTTTACCTTCTTTTACTTTACTTTTACTACTTTTAGTAGGCATTTGGAGGACCTCAGGGATCTTAGGACCATTCACTTTTATAGTTTAGCTACTCAGTTCTCAGATGTTTGTAGGCTCTTAAAAAATTATGCCACATTTCGCTGTCCCAGCTTTATTGACTTGT
The DNA here is from genome assembly GCF_001858045.2 of Oreochromis niloticus. Classification (NCBI taxonomy): domain Eukaryota; kingdom Metazoa; phylum Chordata; class Actinopteri; order Cichliformes; family Cichlidae; genus Oreochromis; species Oreochromis niloticus. The sequence continues at coordinate 17,591,856 of NC_031973.2, read as the reverse complement.
GTTGCTGCCATCAAATTTAAAATGAGCTGATATTTATTGTTGGAATTTGGGTTGTAAGTGATGTGATTTTACCTAAGTTTGTTGAAAAGATCATCTAAACTAAAGGCAGTCCATAGAGTATTAGAGTGTGTAGCTGGGTGGATATTGTATAAAAGCAACCCTGCACCCATGTAAAAGGAAACACTTATTTCGTACCTGCAGTGAACCACAGTTGGTGCGTTGCCCCCTTCTCTCTCTATGTGCTGTCTCACCAGTCCTCTGAACTGGATCAGGACCTCTGTGCACTCTGGGACTCCATGATTAGGCCAGGCAGTAAAGTGGAAATGTTTAACTGTCCATTCTTCTGAGGTTTTTCTCTGTGAGGAACATTCATATACAGTTACTTTAGGTCTATGTCTTGATATACAGCATAATATTTTAATTATCAATCAACCAATATTCTTTTAAAACCAACATTAACAGCTAAAGCCAATAATGTTTTCTATGAATGTATTTTCTAGCCTTAGTTAGTATCATCTACACACACACTCAGAAGAAATAAGTAAGTTTTTATACATCTTTCAGGTTGAATTCTCTCAGTGTCCAGTTGGTCTCCTGTTGCTCAGATCTCATGGTGACCAACAGCTCTCCATAAAGGCGTGGTTTTCTGTCTGCAGGCCAGTATTGTTCACAGTTGGTCTAGAAAAATGAACAAAAAGCAACAAAATACATGTACAAAATGTATATTAATCATAGATCTTGATCTGTTCTTTGTGAAGTAACCAGTATGTTTCCTCCTGACAACCACTTCCTTGAAAGACTAGCAATAAAACATTTTAAGATCTTCCTGAAGACTTACCCGCCCTCCTTCAATGCAGTTGGTTACCATAACGATCCTCTTAACTCTTTGTTCCCAAATCATTCTCCAGAAATCATTAACAGTAGAGGGCAGAGGGCCCTGAGTGGCAATGTACTCTCTGTTACTGCTGTAGCCCTGAAAAGCAGTGGACAAAGTTAATATGTAGACTAATTTAGCTTGTATATCTTCTGCTCATTGCAGAAATGAAAAAGGAAAGCCCATGAAATCACACAAAGGTGCTTGTTTATATGCTCTCTGTATGGTGTAGTTATAAAGAGATCTTTACTGAACTTTATCTTAATGTAACACTTACCGGCATGTAATTGGCATTGATATAGTCTGAAATTCCACCAGGATCTGATGTAGTTAGCTTCACACGACACCAGTCATCTAAAAAGAGAAAATAGGTGATTTAACTCCAGTGCACCTCCAGTAGACCTGACATAGACTGCTAGAATGAGCTCACAGCAGCATGGTTCAACAGTCAGAGGAGAGACTCACATGGCAAGACGTTACTGAAACGATTCTTCGCTTTGTTTTCAGGTAGAATAGCAGTCTTTCGTGTCTGGTCTGTTCCAACAGGAGCGAGGCACTGCATGAACGTAGGAGATAACAAAGCATGAAACTGAGATATTGGCCATCATAAAACGAATAAAACGATAAGATATAAAACAGTAAAGACACAAAAACAGGTCTGACACAAAAACAGGAACACAGAGAAGCAGAAGAGGAAAAAAAATCTTGATCTTTTTATGCACCTCATATTCCTCGCTGAAGCCTCTGTTCTCATCCAAACTCAGCTGATGGAAGTGGTCCGGAAACTTTGCAGCAGGAATAGATCTAAAAATAAATAAATAAATAAATAAAACATAACAAAAGTAGAATTAATCTTACCTTTGTTTTGACCTAATGAAATAATAAAAATTAAAGAAAGTACTTGGCATTAATGATTCCCTCTCAGATGTATTCATTAATTTTGCATTAATTAATGTTTTTCTTCATTGTGGGTAACTGTCATTGTAAAGAAACACTTACTTGCTCTGTGTGTTAGATACTTTGGATCCACCAATGAATGAAGACTTCTTTCTGCTGCAGGATTCAAGACATTAAATTTGATAAATATCATGATCTAATTTAATTTATTCTTGTCAGTGAAGTGAGACCCACCTAATAATATCTGGTCTTTTGAGGAAAATGAAGACAACCAGAGCGACCAGGAGACCAAAAAGAAGCACACCAAATACGGACCCTGCAATAACTCCTAAAGGGAGTAAAAGCATAATTAACAACGAAGTTTAAAAGTTTAGAGGTTTATTTTTAGCGTTGAGTGAAATGAAACAATTTGTAATCAAGTCAAAGTTGAAAACACTGTATATTGTTATGAAGCAGTAACATGGTAATATAGTTACTTTTACTCACCCCTTGGATCAGTCTGACAGTAAAAAACATGCGGTTCAGAACTCCTCCTCAGCCCAGACAGTGAAGTTACAGACACCTTATATTTTTTGGCAGGTTGGAATCCTTTGATTATGATTTTAGTTTCAGGACTAGCTACTGTGTGAGTCTTTCCAGTCACATTCACCTCCGCATTAGTCCACTCGCCCTCTGGGTCTGTCCATTTAATAAGAACAGAGTATCCAGCTGCCCAGTACTCACAGTGAGCATTTAGATTAGGAGGAACTGAGTAAAACAAGAAAAAGGTTTTACAATCACAACTAAAGCAGAAAATATATGACTTACAGTAAATATAATGAAACTTTTTGTGCTATAAAAACTGTGTGTATGAAAAGCGTGTGTATTTTAAAATTTGTATTAAAGAAAGATTATTGGCCTTACTTTTAATTCAAAGCACCCTCAAGTACCCTACAGTCTAAAAAGTTTATTATAATTTATGGGATTTAAACATAAAAATTAAAAATGAAGACCTCAACATTGCCACATTAGATATTGAAAGAATTACTCATTCTGTAAATAATTATAAATAAAAAAGAACCTGTAGTAATGATTCATCGCTCAAGTCACAAAAATGCAAATAATTTCAGCCTTGCTGCCTTACCCTTTTTCAGTTATTGAGATTATTTATTAAATTAGGTTAGTTAATAATAAAATGATAGTTAGTTAAATCTCATATATTAATACTGAATCATATTATATAACTGTGTTAACCTGTGGTATGTACATCATATATAAAAGGTATTTTGCTGCTGATTAAAAACCAAATTTAATCAAATTAAATCAATTCACACATCATCTTCCTATAAACAATATGACTGAATACATTAAGATCTTAAATACTATTTTACAGATTAAAAATAAGCTTGTCCTTCAAATTATTATTTTTTTAAACGCAGACATGTGTTGTTCTAAGATAGATTTGTACTCACGAATTGTTAATTTGTGTTCACACTGCAGGAAAACTCTGGAAGACTTTTCATAGACAAGAGATATCTGATAGGTGGCACCAGGGTAAAGTCCAGTAAATGACACATTTTCACGTCCATCACTGACATGAACGTTAGATCCATAATGGGCGGTTGCATTCGAGAACAAGCCTTCAATCTTTGCTTTGATTGATGAGTTGGTAACTTTCCAGTCTGCACTGGCACAGTCTATGGCTGAAATGGATGAGAAAATAGTTATACACAAGAACCTGATTCTTCTTTTTTTTTTATGTATACAACTCATTGAAAAGAAGACCAACTGAAGTGCTTCAGACTGCAGGCTCTTTGTCATTTTACACATGGGACAAAATTTCCTCCTCATACTCAGTGTTGGGGAGTAACGGAATACATGTACCGCCGTTACGTATTTAGAATACAAAATATGAGTAACTGTATTCCGTTACAGTTACCGTTTAAAAAGGTGGTATTCAGAATACAGTTACTTTGTTGAAATAAATGGATTACACGGCGGTACTTCCCTGTTTCATATTGTCGCGGGTCAGGACTGTTTGGGTTTGTTTGACAGCTACGTAATGTTGTTCCAGGCGGCAGCGTTACGGTTGCCATGGTTACAGGGTGACGCGCTCTCTCTCTGCGTGTTTCCTGGGTGAGAGAGCGCTTTTTTGTTGTTGTTGTTGTTGTGCTAAGCTAAAAGGCAGAATGCTACAGGCATGGCCCTAAAGAATGTAGCCTCATGGGCAGTGTAGTCCGTGCTGCAGCGAGAATGGACTACCATACACGTTATGTGTCTGTGAGCGAGGGAGGGAGAGAAAGGAAAAGTCCGAGCTGTCACGGAGCAAAAACGGGAGCATGTAAATATAATAATAACCACTGCAGCCAAGAAGAGTGCCTGACGAGCCCATTTGTAAGTAAGCTATTAAGACTCAACTGTACACTGTGTTCGTGTTTTCCTCCGGAAAAAATTAGTTCCGTTGGAGTAGCTTTTCAACGCCTCTCTCTGTCTCTGGCAAGCAAAGTTGACCCAGACAACAAAGTAAAGCTATTTTTCGGCTACCAGCCCGACACGGAACCCACCGTGTTAGCCAGAGGTCCCTTTACTACTGTTCGGAGCCGCGGACCTTCAGTAACAGTAATAAATCACAGCAATAGTACATTCAGGTAGTTGTAAACAGCACGATAATATATTAAGTAATCCAAAGTATTCAGAATACGTTACTGTCATTGAGTAACGTAACGGAATACGTTACAGAATACATTTTGGGGCATGTATTCAGTATTCTGTAATGGAATACATTTTAAAAGTAACCTTCCCAACACTGCTCATACTGAAAAAGTTATAAAAGTCTGACAGAGAGATGCTATTGTTTTTTTTACCTGTTACTGTGAAATTCGTATAAGGAGTGCTCCTGAGTCCAGCGAACACTGTGGTTAAGTTGAAATCATACTCTGTTCCAGGCTGAAGAGATGTCACTACTTTTCTGATTGTATCTGAGGAGTTGTCTGACACACTAACTGACACATCACCATTGATTTGAAGCTCGTATTGCCAGTCTTTATTCATGTTCTCCCACTCTAGAGTTATGCTGTTAGTAAATCGTTCAGTCACATTGACCCAAGGCACCACTGGTGGAACTGAAAGAAAAAGGTTGAGAAATGTTTATTCCCCGTCAGTGGAGGAACATGCACAGCAGGTAAGCAGTGTGTTGCAACAGCTGTTAGAGAGCAAAATCTTTGTAAAATCAGTGAAGTGGGAATTTCATGCTAGCTCTGTTTCTTTTCTGAGCTACATACTTCAAAGGTGACAGGTGAGGGCAGATCCCTGCAAAGTCAAAGCAATAGTTGAATGGCCAACTTCTTCAACTTGCAAGCAACTACAAAGGTTTCTAGAGTTCGCTAATTTTTATTGTCGGTTAATAAAAAACTACAGCCAGGTCACACTCCCACTCAAGTTTTCCAATGGTCTCCCGAAGCCCAATAAGCGTTTTCCCACTTAAAGGACATATTTTGCACTGCACCTGTTCTCGTCCATCCCGACACCCCCAAACAGTTTATAGTGGAGGTGGACGCCTCGGATATTGGTGCTGAGACTGTCTCAGCGATCACACAGTGTGCTGTCTTCTCTCAGCGGTTCAGCCCCACCGAGAGAAATTATGACATGGCAAACCATGACTTGCTGGCCATTAAAATTGCCCTTAAAAGGTGGAGACACTGGTTAGAGGGATTGGAACAGCCTTTTTTAATCTGTACCAATCACAAGAACGTCTCTTACATTCAGCGCGCCAAACAATTAAACTCCTGACAAGCTAGGTGGCAGCTATTTTTTAACCGGTTTAATTTCTTCATTTCATATCGTCCCAGTTCACGCAGCACTAAGCCTGACGCTTTGTATCGCCAATTCTCTCCTGAATCCAATTCTATGGAAGCTGAAACTATCTTACCTACGTCCTGCGTGGTGGGGGCCGTAACACGGGAGATGGAAACTGGTGCACCTGACTGCCCCAACCCCACTTTCACACGAATCCTTGCCCACAATCACTATGATTGTGTTGGGCACTGTTGTTTATATAAGATTGTATTGTACTGTACTGTGTTGTACATTAGACCTCTATATCTATATATTGTTTTAGTGTACACTAAGGGCAGTGGGAGTATTGCAATTTCAAATTCAAATTGTATGATCTGTACATATGGTTTTTGACAATAAAGCTGACTTTGAATTTGAAAATTTTTTCCTTAAAAGTTTTACATGTATTTGCTTTTATAAAACCATTAACAAGTCAAAAGATTTACAAATGTAAAGATATATATACATATATAAACATACTTGTGCACCCACATAGACACACATCCCTAGTGTGAAAATAGTATGTGAGAACACCCCATCAAAGCCGTACCTCTTCCCTGTACTTTACAAAAAACATTTTTGTATCTCTTTTTAATCTGAGTCATGCTGGGACATTGCTTTTGTTCTTTAGTTAATCTGTTCCACAGCTTCACTCCACACACAGACATGCAAAAACCTGTGTTGTATGGATACAGGGATGTTTTGAATGTAATTTCCCCTTCAAATTGTAGCCCCTTCCCTTTTAAAAAACAATTTTACAATATTGCCAGGAAGTCGGTTGTTTATTGCTTTATACACAATTTATGCAATGATAAAATTAAATAAATAAATAAAAATTTTTGATTTTAAGAACAGTGGATTTGATCTCTGTTACCAGTAATATAAATTATCCTTATTGCCCTTTTTTTTGCAATATGAATATTGATGATAGCAACAATTTATAAGTATTGCTCCAAACCTCTGCACAGTACCGCAAATACAGTGAAATCAGTGAACAATAGACAATGTTGAGTGATTTGTGGTCTAGAATGTGTTTTACTTTACTCAATATTGAAATACTTCCTGAGACCTTGTTATGTAAACTAATATGTGAGACTTCCAACTTATTTTATCACCTGTTATCACACCAAGAAACTTGACTCCATGAACTCTTTCAATTTCCACACCATCTATTTAAATCTTAGCTGTTTCCTAAGAGGACACCATTCATGTTTGCATGTCTGTCACAAGTACAAGCATCTGTACTGGTTCATGTTGTAGAGAAGCATCGATTGTGGAACATTTTAAAGGACTATGACTGCTTTAGATGTTTTTAATCTGTTAACCTCCACCAGGTTAGCAGTAACCAGTCTAGAGCTAGAATAGAAAATCACACAAAGAAGAAACTTTAACAATGCTCCGAACAAAATCTTTTGTCAATTTGGTCTATCTTTCTTGTATTTTGTGTATGTTTTAGTTAGACTGAATGTTTTGTTCAGTGCTCACCAACCTGTCACAGCACTGAATCCACTGCTATTGAGTCCCCCAGACACGGTGAAGAGAGTGAAATTATAGTTTGTTCCAGCAGTCAGAGAAGTGACCACATGTACTATGGGTCCTGCTTCAGCTTTATTAATAGCTTCTGTTATATCACCATATTGCATAAAAGAACAAGAACTGAAGCACTGATTATGCTGCTTTCAGTCCTTTGTACCACTGTGCCTTTTGTTACATCATCAGGAGCTGTGATGAGTTGAGAGTGGCGTTCACCTTTTACCACAATAAAAACCCAGAATGACATTCACTTCAGTTTAACTGATCACCAACAAAAGTCAAAGGATAGTGTTTCATTCTTACAGGCTTTCGCTGAGGTAGATTTAAGCAGAGTGGGACTGTGTATTTTTTGAGCCAGTGGAATTTGTTTTTGTAGCCTAGGAGCCAGTGAAGTGGTTTTTTGTATTGTTTGACCCATGGGAGTGTTTTTTTGTGTTGTTGGTCTTGTGGTTGTTTCTGTTTTTGCTGCACTTCCCTGTCCTGCTGTCACTGTTGCTGTGATTATTGTAGTGGAGTCAGTTGTACCCTAAAAACACAAAAAGAGTGAACTACAAAATTTAAAATCTGTTAAAATAATTGCCATTGAATCTCCAGTTAACACAATGCTTAGCAATCTAACAAAGCAATATTATATCATAAACATTTTGTGAACAGAAACATGACTGGCTGCTCAAAGGAGTAATACTTAGAAATATTCTCTGAGCATTCTGCTTTATAAGAACAAAAACTTCCATATAAAAAAATGATGTGCAGGAAACAAATAAGTCAGTGTCAAATTATTTTAGCATTTTATGTGTCAGCTTCTATCAACTATAGCAACATCTAAACCATAAAAATGTATTAATTAAATATTTGCTTTCACTAAAAACACAAAACATATATATTATCATATTGTATATTATAGCTACAGTTACTTAATCACTGTTCTATAAAATATCTAACACATTTCCCCTCGGACATACTGTTTAAAATTCCACATCTGATTTGATTAAATCATTAAGTCTGTATCGTGTAAGTGTTTAAGATATTGTTGAATTTAGTTTTAACATTATTTCCTCCTTCATGCTCTTTTTGTTCTCAGAGGAAACGGTAATAAATTGGTGTCGCAAAGAAGGAATAAATTCGTGTTTCAAAATCTGGAAAAGTCCAGAATTTTCATGCTGTTTAACACGATTTTGTTGTTCCTGCATTTCTGTACAAACCAACATTTCACAAAACATAACTATAGTGTTTAAAATACATAATGAAGCATGTCATGCATTTAGGCTTCACTGTGGTTTTGACTGCACTGTTTCCTTTTGTCGAGGGTAACCTACACTGAGCTTCGCTATCTGATCACCATCAAAGTGAAAGGTAAAAAAAAACAACTTACCCAAAGTAGACTCAGGAAGACACAGAGCAACAAGTGGTCTGAGATAAGAGATAAAAGCTTCATCGTCTTCAGGACTCCTAACTGGCACACATTCTTTGAACTTGTTCAATTCCTTTTTTTCCCCAAGATAACCTTTTTTTTTCAGCACCTCTGCTGGTATGTTGGTAACCACACGTAAGCTTGGCAAAGAATTTCTCCAACCCTGCCCTGTAATAACTTTGATTCAAAGTTGTTGACTTTTAATCCTTAACTACATCCTCCTCTCGTAACCTCTGGTCCCTTTTCATATTGGCAAGTGACTACGTAAATAGCTGCTTCTCCTTTCTGGCCTTGTACAACTACAGAGACCTTTGTCACACCTGTTACTTACCTGTTACTTCCTTATTAACGGTCATGCTGTGCTGCTTGTCAAAGGTACGTCAATCAAGACGTGGCATGTAAACATTTATGAGAGGCAAATCAACATTTGCCTCTCTTACATTTGTGTACAGAGGAACTTATCCCAAAAATGCACTTGCTTCTGACACAACACTTGAGCAAGAGCGTAGGGATGAAGAAATTATCATGTCAGTAGTAATATACCTGTACTTTTTTCCCCCACAAATAACAGGTATCCCTTTAGAAATAAACTTTTCTTGTGATACTTCTAAAAACAACATATTCTTAACTAGCCACAATAACACTGTATCGACCCCCCAATGTTCCTTTAATGCAACAATCCCTATAATTATCTATTAGTCACACACTGTAACAGTAAGACTCAATGATTAGACAGAGGGGGTTACAGGTAGGGCCCCAACAGCCAGCAAAACAAGTCATAAAACAATAAAGGCTGTTTCCTTAGCAAAAACATCCGAGGACACACACCCTAATGTTCACATAGAAAGTTGCACACCCCTAACTGTACCTCTATAGTTTCCACCTTTTTCTTTACAATCTGCTCTTTATCTCTGCATGTCAGAGGTCAACTGAAACAAAGTCCACCTATATAAAAACACCCCATCAGACACACAGTATTTTCCTCAGCACTTCACAACTGCCGCAAGGTATAGCGTTTTAACTTTTTATTTTTTCGGATCCCAGACACAGCGGTGTGAGGTAGTTAGCACACAGTTTGGACATGTAGAAAACATCGTTTGTTTGGAACACATAAGCAGAGAGGTAGAATTCATCGCTGTTCATAAGAGTTTAATTTAATCAAACCTCATTTTACGGATCTAAGTGGCTCCTCATCACTAGTCAATTCACCATTTTATTTAAATATCTGAATTTTCAGAATGATGATCCAAGCAGGACACAGACGCTGCTAGTTTTAACGCATCAGAATGCAAATATAAATAAAAGCCTGACTATCCTGACAGCCTAGCCGCAGCGACACCTTTCTTTCACACGGATGCCTGGATGTGCGTTGGAGCCGACTACCCGCACAGAGCGTTTCTGACAGTCGGGCGTTGCTTATACAATAGAGAAAAGCAACAACACGGCGTGTTTCTCTGCTCCAAGACATCCGCGGGCCTTTCACACGGTAAGCATGTCTGATATACCCAGCGCATAAATGTCTGTATGTCAGCGCTGATTATTCAAACACTGTTTAAAATGTGACACATGTGTTGTCCGAAAACATTTCCTCTAAATTTGCAAAGTTACTGATTTAAAAATATATTTTCGAATTTTTAGTTGCATGTCAAACATATGATAGACTCTTGAGCATATTTATATAGCTACATTCACAATGGTATAACCATGCTAAATAAAAGATGCCCAAGCACCAATGCACTCTAATGCAAGCCTCTGAACTGTATGTTGATAAGTACATGAAGTGTACCTCTACCTCTATACCTGAAAACAGTTTGTATCCGCACTCTGAGGGTCTGCTGAATTGTTTTTAATATGGAACTTTTTACAAACTGCAGATGATGAAATCCTCTTTATTGGAGAAAGTGTCCTTAAGCTATTGTTGCTCATACTTACTGAGTTCCCTAGCTACTTCCTTACTATGTCAGTATACTTTTTGAAAAGGAAGCTGTTGTAGATTTAAAGAAACATCCTAATTGAAGCAAAGGCAAAAAATTGGAATGAATTTTATGTGACTGTTCATATTAAAGCCAACAACAAGTGAAAATCCAAAACCGGCTCCAATCCTTATTAATGATCTCTCTCTCTCTCTCTCTCTCTCTGTGTGTGTGTGTGTGTGCCCTCGCAGAAGGAAGGTCAATGGTATAAATGTATTATTTGCGATAATTTATACACATGAAACTTTAAAGATTTTGAGTTCATGCACATTGTGAATCAAGAATCTAAATATTTGTGTCACAATGATTTCTATAAAAGCATGTTGTTTATGGGGATAATGTGACAAATCTTTTGTGCGCACTATTAATGATCAATGGTAATTGAAGAGGAAGCTTGAACCCAGGCTCTGGACATTTTCATGACAAGTGACAGCGCAGACATGTGCTAACGAGAAAACATATTTTTCATCATAAAGACTGTGATATGAAGCATCGTTAAAGTGTCACTTCAGTAATGTTGACACATGTTTTTAATAGATGACTATAAAACACTAAACTCTAATTTCTGTGGTTTATTTTAAGTTTACAGAATATAACATGTGGTAAGACAATGAGTTTTACTTCTCACTGTCCCTGTTATGTTGTAGTATCCATTATCATATATGCTACTTTGCTCTGTGGACTGTAAAATGTTTCACTGTGTTCATGAAATAAACCAGACTTTCACCGTCTGCATCTTTTACTGTTTTTCTGCTTTTGTTCACTCCAAGTCTGACAAAACCCACAGATATACAGAGTTAACTCACTAACAATGTGGAGCAGTCTCAGTGTATTTAGCTGCTTTTTGTCATGTCTGTGTGTAGGCAGGCAGGAAGAGAGGACCCAAAATGCAGGACTCACGGAGGCAGAAGTAACTCAAAATACACAGCTTTATTGCTGGTAAGAAGCAGAACAGGAAAACACTAACTAAACTGGGGAAACAGAATAACTAGGCAGGTTGACCGGCTGGCAAACAGAACACACAGAGGAAGTGGGGGTGAACAGACGTTAACGACACGACACCAAGTAGGGGAAGACACAGACACTAAATACAAGAGGTGAACGGAGCGAAGAGGAAACAGCTGGGAGACACGGCTGACGCTGATTACACTGACGAGACAGGGAGAGCACAAAGCTGAACGCACTGACATAGGACACAGACCTACAAAATAAAACAGGAAGCACACGACAGACAGAGACACAGACGCAGACTCATAAGCAAGCATAATGACATCATGGACAGACAGAGGGACATACGGACAGAGAAGACTAAGCACAGGCAACCTAAACTAAACATGAGGGCAAGATAACGAAACCTAAACCAGAAATAATCATCATCATCGTCATCATCATCACCAGATAGCTAAAGAAACAGAATATAATCACAATCAAAACAGCATCACCCGAGAATAAGAACTAATCCATAATGCAAAAATAAACCAAAACATAAGAAACTCAAAATGCTGGGTCGAACCGACCCAGGACCGTGACACTTTTTCCATAAACACAACCAACTGAGAGAAACGTTTGTAGTCCTCACTTTGGTCATTTTGAACGTTGAAGGAGATTTGTTCCATAGACACCTTATACTAGTGTTTCCTGCACTTAATCCATCACTACTATGTTCTATTTAAATCCAGATTCCTTTTATAGTTTCCAGTGAAATTTGTTAAACCATTGCTTAATGGGACAGAAATACACGTCACTCTTTACTAACACATTTGTAGATAAGTTTATTGCTGAACGACACAGCTAGCAGTCTCACACACTCTTTAGGTTTTTGAAGTTTTGTGTGTAATGGTTTAGTCTATCAAACCTTACCCTTTTCTCCCCAGCATCACAACAGTATGACTCCCAAAGTACGGATCAGTAAACAACCAATGATTCTAAAGCCAGAACAGAAAGATACAGTTGGAAGATGAATGATTGCGTTTTTATGATCCATAGTATTCTTTTCTGTAAAAAAGCATTTTTATTTTTGTATATAAATAAATGTTGATGTTGTGCGACGGGATTGTATGTTTCAATTTTACTTATAAAGTACCAAATCACTACAACAGGCGGCTCAAGACAATGCTGTCCAGAGTAAGGATCTTGTTAGCCGCAGTGTTTCTAAGATTTTTACGCCCCGTTACAATAACCTCAGTTTTATCTGAACTTAGAAGCAGAAAATTAAAGCTCATTATGTGTCTAAGACATCCCGGCAGTTTAACCAACAAAAGGCGGGTATCATCTGCATAGCAGTGAAAATGTAGGCTATGTCTTCTAAAGCATGTATAATGTAAAAGCTACAGGTATATTACTACTCACTTAGTATTCCCCATGGACAAGGGAAAAGATATCAGAATGTTTGTACTTAAAACCCCAATTACAAAAACGATGCTGTGCAAAGTGCAAATAAAAACTTTGCAAACCTCATGAAATTCACAATACAACACATGAAATTTTTATCAAATGTTTAAAATGAGACCATCTACAATTCTGAGGGGAAAATTGTCTAATTTTGAATTTGATAACTGCAATACTTCTTCAGGGAAACTGAGAAGATCAGCTTCTTTGTTTTTTGGAGAAGAATGTTGTTCAATTCTTGTCTGAGACTGGACTCTCACTGCTTAAAAGTCTTGTGTCTTCTTTGTTGTATGTTTTGTTTCATGATATTTTATATTTCATTCTATAATACATCGCAGGACATAATCTCTTCATCACTCCATCTTCTCAGGTAGTTACATTAAACCTTCAGTCTATTTCATTTAAGGATTCAATTTATAAGAATAATTCATCAGAAATCAATTCCTCATGACTTCTATTGTGACTTTTTAAAGAAAAATGTGTCTGCTTGTTATATTTTGCCTTCAGGTACCTGTGTGATCTAAGCAGATAATTAACAGTTGCATTTTTCTGCTCAGACAGACCCTAAAATACTATCCACATCCCTAAATGCATCGAGTTTCTGCCATGTGATTGGCTGATTAGATATTTGCATTAACAAGCAGCTGAAGTGGTGTAACTGTGAAGTGCATGGTCAGTGTATGTCACAGTCCGGCTACAGACTAATTTTTTCTCAGTTGCAATGTATATACTAAACTGCATTTGCCATCTCATACAATACACTAGAGATACTCCTGCAGTGCAGTCATGTTTTAGAGTCAATGTGGTAATTGTGCTTCTAATGCTTTTAATCACGCCTCTACATCAGCCCATACACAACATTATCAAAGCAGTGTGCTGCACAACATTGCTAAAATGTTCTGTCCCTCTCCCGCCTGACACTGATAAAACTGAGTCACTATATCCGGGCAAGCAGCAGTCAGGGCCATTGGAGATCAACCACAAGGCCCTCAAAGCCCTAAAGGGAAGTTACTGATAGTAAATTCTCTACTGTATCCAGTAGTCAGGACCCCTCAGGCAGCAACGTCACAGAAGAAGATGCATAAATGGTTGTTTCTGGTCCAGGAAAGAGAATCAGTGACACACTGAAACCAAAACTTACTTCTTATATTTCTGTGAATGTGAAATATTATATTTCCTTTAGAAATTATTCTTGTGTTTTGTACTCATCAATGTATGTCTTTGTCATAAACTGGCTGTGGTGCAGGCAGGAAAGAACCCAACACAGACTAACAGGTAAGACTTAAACTCACAAACACAGCTTTATTGCTGCCGTGCAGGTGATACAAAATAAAACTAAAACTAAACTGGAATTCTGGAACCTAAACATACAGAGAAACACACAGGCAAATACACAGCCATGAGTGAAGGGGAACGCAAATGGACTGAGGGAAACAGAGGCTTAAATACACAGTACAACCACGAGGAAACAGAAAATACATGGGGAACAGAGCTGAGACAAATTAGACATGACGACACCAGAACTAAACCAAAACTAAACACACTGAACATGGAACACAAGACCTTCACAATAAAACAGGAAATGAATGAATGCAAGACTGACACATGAGTTTGACAGAGGAGTGGAGGAAAGGCAGACGAAAGGGAGCAAGGGAACACGAGGGATAGAGAGGAGACATGACGGGCTCGGGAAACATAGAATGGAACAGAAGGAGGGAGGCAAGACGCAGCGGCTCATACAAACACATAAACACAGACACAGAGAGAGAGACACAGAGGGCAAAGACACAAGGGGAAACCTAATAATCCAAGAACTAAACAGGGAGTATAAAGAAATTCAAAACAGAATAACTAAGACTATAAATGAACCTGAACATAAACCATAATACAAAATATCACTAGAACAGAAGAAACTCAACATGCTGGGTGAAAAGGACCCAGGACCATGACATTTTTAACATTCCCAAGTCATCAGAGAGCTATTTTCTCACACAAAAACAACAACAACAACAACAACAACAACTATGATATCACACATTTAGAAGAGATGCAAACTAAATAAGATCTGAAGTGTGCAATGCATATACGGAAACAGTTAAGATGTAATAGTTTGTATTATTAAGTTTAAAACCAAAATATTGCTCATAGACAAATAGTTTTTCATTAAGTGCATAAAAGATTAAGTGCAGGGTTAATACTAGGCGTTTACATTGTGCCGACGGAACTCTTGGAGAGCAGTGGCATTGACGTATATGCTGTCTGCCGTCTCGTCCGTGTTCTCGTGTATATCCTCATAAATGTTCTCTTCATTCGTGTCTTTTGGTTGCAGACTGTCCATGATGCACTGGTGCAGAAAAATGTACTGGGACTGAAAAGGAAATACCAGAAGTTGTTGGTTATTTGAAATGCAGAACTTCTGCCTGTAAAGATCATAATAGTTTCTTTCAACATTTCTGCACAGTTTCAAAATAAAGCATTCGATTTTTTTTAATAAACAAAAAGGTCCAATAAGACTTTGTTTTATGAAAACAAATTTTCAGCTGTCTTACTTAAAAAGATGTAGACATAGACCCTTAGAGAGAAATGCTGGCTCTAATGTCACAAACAGGACTATAATAACATTTCAATCAAGTGTTTTGCTGTAACAAGTGCAATTAACAAACTGGATTAAAAAATATTTTAAGGAGGCATCTGCTGGTTAATGTGTAAAAAGTTTGAAAAACAAAAATTGAACAATAGAAAACATCTTTCAAACTCATATTTCAAGTTGAAAGGATGGACAATAAGGACCCCAATTTAAAAAACAAAAACAAAAAAAACCTGCATATCTTATGATGACTAAAATGCTGTCTGTGTGTTGTTTCACCAGCTGTGGCTATAAAGACATACATGGTCAGCTAATTAAGGAAATGGTGGCTCAATCAGAAGCAGTTTAATACAATTACCTCCTTCTGCACCATGTACGGTCGGTTCAGTCTCATCTTGTGTATGAAGGCATTGATGCCGACTGCTTGTTCTTTCTCCAGCTGCTGAAGCAGCACATCCAGGGAAATGATAGTGCCAGTTCTCCCGACTCCAGCACTAAGAGAGACACAAGCATCATAACAAGATAGCAAAAGGTTTTTAAGGTCACATAGAAAGCTCTCATCACTGTGTCTGTGCCAAAGTTATTATAGTTAACAAAAACTAAACTAGAACATACAACTAGATGTGAAAACAATGTGGAAAACAATACTGTACACAACAAAACAAGCTTCAATAAAATTATAGAGGAAATGTCGTTAATTGTAGTCTTTGTCCCTTTGGTCAAATTGTCATCACAGCCTGCTCAGTGAGGATTTAGTGCATGTGTTTGCAATTTGTAATGTAATATAGACTTTTAAAAATATACCCCTGACAAATACCCTCAATGTTATCATTATAAAAACCCACAGAAACTAATGAAAGCTTCAATAAAACGGAACATTTCCAAAGAGTAAAAGCCAAAGTGAAACTAAAGTGAGCTGAAAACAAGACATCACGACAGAAAGAAAAACAGATTAGAAAACACAAAACCCGAACGACACTGTTTGTCACAACAGACACACACTTTTAATCACAGACAGGAGTGTTTGGGAGTGTGGGAAGATACCAACCCTTCACCTGCTCCTAATACGCTGCCTCGAAACATCACATTATATTTTTGCAGTATCAGTCAGACACTGTACACACTATATCTCTGTCACATATAGTAGAATTTATAATGTTGTGGTTAATTGTATGCCTCCTCTTCAGATCCCAGAAGAGGTCTGACTATAACTGTAACACAACATGTTGTATTCTACAAAGTCACCGGAGCACAATTGTGTCATTGGTGGTATTTATATTTATGAGAATGATCCCAATTTGTCTCAGTGAGTTTTCATAATCTTACGGGATTGAAGGCCCCAAAAGTAAAGAAGTAAGTATTAGGATGAACTAGTTGCTCCTAACTGAAGATCTTTAAGCTCAGCAATTATATAAAAAATGACCTTTAATAAATTACGATTTAATATTAGTAAACTCTTTATGCTGACCAAATTTATGGTCTACAGCTTTTATGTCACTTCTTCTTAACCTAATGTGAATGAGACTAACGAAAGGCTGCCTGGCAAAAAAAAAAAAATCACCTGGATTTAACCAAGCAAATAGTCAATAGCTTTCCCATTCATAATTACTGCAGTAATCAGTAATAATGTTTTATAATTTTGGCAACCAATAGCTTATTTAACCCTAACCCTGAAGTAGCTTCTCATTTCTAAAGCGGTTATTTCGGAAGACATATCCTGTAGTAATGGAAAATTTGTTAGTCCGTTTCAGAAAGGTCAAGTTACTGGCCTCCATCAAGGAAAGAAATATAATTGCTGAAACTACTAAAATGGGTTAAGACATTTCCAACACATAAAAAAATTATAATATATTAAAATAAATATTAAAGGGATTCACGTGGAGTGTCTGGGGATGGCCGCACCATAGAGAGTCTCTGACCCCGTCGCCCTTAGATTTAGTTTTAAAAAAAAGTTAGATGCTCCCAAATAATACACTTCTGGACTGTGATGACTTGCTAGATCAGTGTCCTCGATTTTATTGAAAGACATGGCTACAGGAACCAAGAATAAGCGCGTGCAAACCCGAATCTCCAAGATGGCGGTGGGGGAAACTAATGCTAGCAGTGCCAATGTTAGGCCTGCTAGCCAAGAAGAAGGACCAAAGATGGATATAAGCGGCCTGTTTGCAGAAATGACAAAGCTTGGAGCTATCCTAACTAGTGTTGCGGCCGATGTATCTCACATCAAGTCAGACATGGTGGAGTTTAAAAACGCTGTAAGTGCAATCCAAATACGGATGATCGAAGCTGAGGGCCGCATCTCAGATGTGGAAGACAAAATGAGGAGCATAACAGAAGATAATGGCAAAAATGCTAAAAAGCTTGAACAACTATGGGCCCGAGTAGACGACCAGGAAAACAGAAACCGCAGAAAAAGCAGAGTATGCCCTCTTTCGTCTTAAAACTATTTTCTATGAGGATGGGGAGAAGACAGGCAGGCTATTAGCAAGACAACATAAGCAAATGGACAATCAGAATGTTATTGCAGCAATTAAACAGGATGATAAATTAGTTACATCCTCTTCAGATATCAACACAGTTTTTAAAATATTTTATCAAGATTTATATACGTCCGATAACAAAGTAAGTATGGATCTGCTGAGTGCATACTTTGCTAAAATGAAAATACCAAAAAATTGGGTGCTCTTCCCAGGGTGGTCGATGGCCAAGACGGCTCCGTATTCATTCTCGGCACGGCCCCTTCTCGGGCAAAAGAGCTCACTCCCCTCGAGTTTGCGTTTGCTTTCTCTCTGTACAGAGACATGCTCTGCACTGCTTTTCCCTCCCGAAGACAAGAGTTCAACTCCTACCTGTCCATCGTACTCGATCTCGCACTACGATTTGGCAGCACCGGCTTCTATAAGTATCACAAGCAGTTCGCTTCTCAGGCAGCTGCTCGCCTCCGGCAGTTTAACCAAGACACTTTCTGGGGCAGTCTCGATTAAGAATTCTACTGTCGGGTCTTTGCAGCTCGTTCTTCTATCTCCTGCGAGTCGTGCGGTGCCCCGTCATATCCCGCCTCCACCTGTGCCATCCCAGCCCAAAACAACTATCAGCACTCACGCTGTTCTTCCATTTTTACCCGGTCGACCCCGGCCACAGTACCAGGAATTCCCAAACCCACGACTTCCACTCACTCCATGCCTTTGCTACAAGGTTCAGACAAGTGGGGCAGGCCAATCATGCCCCTAGGAGGCCCCTCCATCTGCAATAACTTTAACGACTCCGGCTGTTCCATGTCTCAATGCCGCTTTCTCCACTCTTGCTCCTTTTGTGGCGGCGGATATTCCCGACCCGTATGCCCCCACAACCCCACCGAACCTTGAAAAATAAAAAATATAAAAAATAAATAAAGAAAATGTTAAAAAAAAGGAAAAAAAAAATGTTAAAAAAAAAAGTTCCCGGCTCAACCCTCGGCAACAAACGTTTCCAGGTCTCCCTGCCTATTGAATAGCTCTATCGCATCACTCTCCTCCCCCGAACTTCAAACGTCAGCTGCTCTCGCTTTCCGGTCGTTCGTACTATGTTCTTCGCATAATCCCGCAAGGCCACGCATATCTCCCACCCGCTTAACTCGTAGCGTCTCCACCGTCACTCCTCGACTCCATCACACTCGATAGCGCTCCGGAGCCGACAACTCCCGCTCGCTAACCAGAACGGCATCTTCTCCTACACCGGTCAGCCGTCGCACCCCGAAGACACTCAGCCCTGCACAAGCGCCGCCCCTTCTACCGGCTTTGGGGGTTATTACAATGGAAGGTGGTTCTCCTCAGCTTGGCCTCCCGAGTCCCGCCATTACATCCACGAGCGGTTCCTTCCTTCTTCAGCTGTTTCCGAAACTTTTCCGGCCATTATCGCGGCCTCCCCCGTGGCCTCGAATGGTCAAGAAGATCTGTTCTCGATCGCTCCGACAATCTCCCCGTAGTCGACGTAACCAACAACTCTCCTTCCATCATGCCTCCATGCAGCGGCCCACTCATCCAAATTCTCGGCCCATGCAGGGGCCACTCCGACTCCGGTTCCTCCTTTTCAGCCATGACATTCGAAATCTAAACCCTAGCATCGTGGAACCCAGCAGCATCTCCAAGTAGCAATATTAAATAGTCCCTCAGCCAGCGCGTTGTCCACCTACGGGACCGTTCGTAACGCGCCCCGTTCGTTCTACAGTAACTTCAATCTCTCCTTCCCGTTATTCAACATCATAACCAATCCAGTTTAATACCTTACGCCTTCCGGTTTCCGCGCATAAAATTCCCACGATAAAGACATACCTCAGCAGCATCTACTTCTCCGGCAAACTGCTCTCCGAATCTGGCCACCTTATAACTAGATCATGGTTCTTTCACGCATTCGTCAAGCGCTCTCGTCATCTGGGATTCCTCCCAATCTCTTCTCTAGCCATTCACTCCGTATCGGTGTCGCCACTCCTGCCTTTCGCTAGGAATCCCCAACCACATAACCAGCTCCTCGTCTGTTGGTCATCACAAGCCTACCGTTATACATTCGTAACAATCTCCAAAGACTTCCAAAATCGCCCAGTCTTCACTTCCGCAGGGGATGGCTTCTTTGGGGGTTCTGCCCAGCCCGGGAGCCGTCGCCAGTCCCCTTCGAGGCCTTCCCCAAACCGCAGCACCAGTTCATACTCCCTCATCCCTCTCCGCTCATCGTTCAGATGTGGTCCCAGCTAGTGAAGTGGGTGGACAAGGGAATGAAGTATCTTGGAATTGAATTGAACCCAAATATTGAGGATATTATGACTAACAGTATGGGAAAAATATTAAACAAGATCAATAAAAACTTGGGTACATGGAGTAAACTAAATTTGACATTGTGAGGAAAAGTAAACACAGTAAAAATAGTTGTAGCACCACTCATCAACTATTATACAGGAATGCTGCCTATGTGCATCCCGCGACGGATGTTGCAAAGCTACAATAATATGATAAAAGATTTTCTTTGGAAAGGTGGTAAACCCTGTATTAACATTAATCTGAAAAAAATCTGGGAAAAGGATCTAGGGTGTACAATGGATCAAGGTACATGGGATTCTATATTGTCGAACAATGGATTATACATTAGGGAAGCTAGGAGGAAATTTATTCAATATAAAATTCTTAATAGATATTATTATACTCCTTCAAGGCTGTATAGAATGGGGATTGGTAGAGATGACTTGTGTTGGAAATGCCAACAAGGTAAAGGTACTCTGATACATTCCCTCTGGGAATGCCCGCTGGTTTTTCCAGGTTGGAACACTGTATTGAATTATTTGCAGGGGTGGACACTTTGTAACTTGCCCAGATCACCTAAATTATGTCTACTAGGAGACAAAGGAGAGGTGCCACAATTAAATAAACACCAGTTTAGAGTGTTAAGTACTGCATTGGTAACATGTTCCCGTATCATTTTGGAACACTGGAAGGACTCCCATATTCCAACGCTTAAAATGTGGAAAGAAAGAATGATTGGGAACGCTGCTTGCGAAAAGATGTTGGGAAAGTTACATCATGTGACAGAAGCTGCAGCTGAACAGTGGGACAACTTTTGCACCTACACATCTACCTGACTTGGACATTTGAGCTTAATGCAACAGATGTTAAAACCTCACTGTTTTTGTTTTGTTTTGTCTTTTGTTTTTTTGTTTGTTTGCTTCTTGTTTTTGGTTGTTGCATTTTTGTATTTGTTGTTATCAAATGTAAAATCTAATAAATACTTGAATTATAAAAAAATAAAATAAATATTAAAATCTGGAGGGAAAGTAATGAGCCATCATCTTTTGAGACTAAATATGGTTGCAAAATATTCTTGAATGATTGTGATTTGAGCTCACTTAAATGTTTGGTGAAATCAAATCATAAAAAACAAAACAAAACACAAAACTATTTGACTTGCTGTCATCACTCAGTTCAAAAAACAGCATCCGTGTGTGTGCGTGTGTGTTTGCGCATGCATATGTGTGTGTCTGTGGGGTCATTAGTGATAATTCAATAGGATAGGGACCATCAATGTTGAAAACTATATACATGTTTTAGAGCAACACTTTCAGATAAATATCCCAGAAGTCCTGCAAGTGGCCTACTTTTACCTTCTTTTACTTTACTTTTACTACTTTTAGTAGGCATTTGGAGGACCTCAGGGATCTTAGGACCATTCACTTTTATAGTTTAGCTACTCAGTTCTCAGATGTTTGTAGGCTCTTAAAAAATGATGCCACATTTCGCTGTCCCAGCTTTATTGACTTGTGTTACTGCCATCAAATTTAAAATGAGCTGATATTTATTGTTGGAATTTGGGTTGTAAGTGATGTGATTTTACCTAAGTTTGTTGAAAAGATCATCTAAACTAAAGGCGGTCCATAGAGTATTAGAGTGTGTAGCTGGGTGGATATTGTATAAAAGCAACCCTGCACCCATGTAAAAGGAAACACTTATTTCGTACCTGCAGTGAACCACAGTTGGTGCTTTGCCCCCTTCTCTCTCTATGTGCTGTCTCACCAGTCCTCTGAACTGGATCAGGACCTCTGTGCACTCTGGGACTCCATGATTAGGCCAGGCAGTAAAGTGGAAATGTTTAACTGTCCGTTCTTCTGAGGTTTTTCTCTGTGAGGAACATTCATATACAGTTACTTTAGGTCTATGTCTTGATATACAGCATAATATTTTAATTATTAATCAACCAATATTCTTTTAAAACCAACATTAACAGCTAAAGCCAATAATGTTTTCTATGAATGTATTTTCTAGCCTTAGTTAGTATCATCTACACACACACTCAGAAGAAATAAGTAAGTTTTTATACATCTTTCAGGTTGAATTCTCTCAGCGTCCAGTTGGTCTCCTGTTGCTCAGATCTCATGGTGACCAACAGCTCTCCATAAAGGCGTGGTTTTCTGTCTGCAGGCCAGTATTGTTCACACTTGGTCTAGAAAAATGAACAAAAAGCAACAAAATACATGTACAAAATGTATATTAATCATAGATCTTGATCTGTTCTTTGTGAAGTAACCAGTATGTTTCCTCCTGACAACCACTTCCTTGAAGGACTAGCAATAAAACATTTTAAGATCTTCCTGAAGACTTACCCGCCCTCCTTCAATGCAGTTGGTTACCATAACGATCCTCTTAACTCTTTGTTCCCAAATCATTCTCCAGAAATCATTAACAGTAGAGGGCAGAGGGCCCTGAGTGGCAATGTACTCTCTGTTACTGCTGTAGCCCTGAAAAGCAGTGGACAAAGTTAATATGTAGACTAATTTAGCTTGTATATCTTCTGCTCATTATACAAATGAAAAAGGAAAGCCCATGAAATCACACAAAGATGCTTGTTTATATACTCTCTGTATGGTGTAGTTATAAAGAGATCTTTACTGAACTTTATCTTAATGTAACACTTACCGGCATGTAATTGGCATTGATATAGTCTGAAATTCCATCAGGATCTGATGTAGTTAGCTTCACACGACACCAGTCATCTAAAAAGAGAAAATAGGTGATTTAACTCCAGTGCACCTCCAGTAGAGCTGACATAGACTGCTAGAATGAGCTCACAGCAGCATGGTTCAACAGTCAGAGGAGAGACTCACATGGCAAGACGTTACTGAAACGATTCTTTGCTTTGTTTTCAGGTAGAATAGCAGTCTTTCGTGTCTGGTCTGTTCCAACAGGAGCGAGGCACTGCATGAACATAGCAGATAACAAAGCATGAAACTGAAATATTGGTTGTCATAAAACGAATAAAACGATAAGATATGAAACAGTAAAGACACAAAAACAGGTTTGACACAAAAACAGGAACACAGAGAAGCAGAAGAGGAAAAAAAATCTTGATCTTTTTATGCACCTCATATTCCTCGCTGAAGCCTCTGTTCTCATCCAAACTCAGCTGATGGAAGTGGTCCGGAAACTTTGCAGCAGGAATAGATCTAAAAATAAATAAATAAATAAAACATAACAAAAGTAGAATTAATCTTACCTTTGTTGTGACCTAATGAAATAATAAAAATTAAAGAAAGTACTTGGCATTGATTCCCTCTCAAATATATTCATTAATTTTGCCATAATTAATGTTTTTCTTCATTGTGGGTAATTGTCATTGTATAGAAACACTTACTTGCTCTGTGTGTTAGATACTTTGGATCCACCAATGAATGAAGACTTCTTTCTGCTGCAGGATTCAAGACATTAAATTTGATAAATATCATGATCTAATTTAATTTATTCTTGTCAGTGAAGTGAGACCCACCTAATAATATCTGGTCTTTTGAGGAAAATGAAGACAACCAGAGCGACCAGGAGACCAAAAAGAAGCACGCCAAATATGGACCCTGCAATAACTCCTAAAGGGAGCAAAAGCATAATTAACAACGAAGTTTAAAAGTTTAGAGGTTTATTTTTAGCGTTGAGTGAAATGAAACAATTTGTAATCAAGTCAAAGTTGAAAATACCGTATATTGTTATGAAGCAGTAACATGATAAAGCAGTTACTTTTACTCACCACTTGGATCAGTCTGACAGTAAAAAACATGCGGTTCAGAACTCCTCCTCAGCCCAGACAGTGAAGTTACAGACACCTTATATTTTTTGGCAGGTTGGAATCCATCGATTATGATTTTAGTTTCAGGACTAGCTACTGTGTGAGTCTTTCCAGTCACATTCACCTCCGCATTAGTCCACTCGCCCTCTGGGTCTGTCCATTTAATAAGAACAGAGTATCCAGCTGCCCAGTACTCACAGTGAGCATTTAGATTAGGAGGAACTGAGTAAAACAAGAAAAAGCTTTTACAATCACAACTAAAGCAGAAAATATATGACTTACAGTAAATATAATGAAACTTTTTGTGCTATAAAATAGAGTCTTTGAAAAGTGCCTGTATTTTAAAAATTAGTTGTCAACTAGAAAGATTATTTGCCTCATGTTTAATTCAAAGCAGCACTCTTATTTTTAAAATTTTAAAATTTTGGGGATTTTCATATAAAAACTAAAAATAAAGACCTCAACATTGACACATTAGATATTGAAAGAAATACTTATTTTCTGCTTCAAGCTTTTTAATTTCTTGAGCTAATTAATCAGAACAAGTCGGTTAGTTAATAATAAAATGATACCTGGATAAAGCTCATATATTAATACTGAATCATATTATATAACTGTGTTAACCTGTGGCATGTAGATGGTGAATAAAATGTGTTTTGCTGCAATAACCTTTTTCAAGATTAAAAAAAATTGAATGTAAGGGAAAAAACTAAAAATTAAAAACTAAATTAAATCAATTCACAGATCATCTTTCTGTAACCAATATAACTGAATACTTTAAGATCTCAAAAACTGATTTATAGATTGAAATTATTCTAGTCCTTCAAATGGTTTCTGTTGTAAATGCAGACACGCGTTGTTTTAAGACAGATTTGTACTCACGAATTGTTAATTTGTGTTCACACTGCAGGAAAACTCTGGGAGACTTTTCATAGACAAGAGATATCTGATAGGTGGCACCAGGGTAAAGTCCAGTAAATGACACATTTTTACGTTCATCACTGACATGAACGTTAGATCCATTATTTGCGTTTGCGTTCGAGAACAAGCCTTCAATCTTTGCTTTGATTGATGAATTGGTAACTTTCCAGTCTGCAGTGGCACAGTCTATGGCTGAAATGGATGAGAAAATAGTTATACACAAAAACCTGATTCTTCTTTTTTTTTATACAACTCATTGAAAAGAAGACTAACTGAAGCGCTTCAAACTGCAGGCTCTTTGTCATTTTACACACGGGACAAAATTTCATTCTCATACTGAAAAAGTTACAGAGAGATTTTTTTTTTACCTGTTACTGTGAAATTCATATAAGGAGTGCTCCTGAGTCCAGCGAACACTGTGGTTAAGCTGAAATCATACTCTGTTCCAGGCTGAAGAGATGTCACTACTTTTCTGATTGTATCTGAGGAGCTGTCTGACACACTATCTGACACACGACCATTGATTTGAAGCTGGTATTGCCAGGCTTTATTCATGTTCTCCCACTCTAGAGTTATGTTGTTAGTAAATCGTTCAGTCACACTGACCCAAGGCACCACTGGTGGAACTGAAAAAACAAAAACAAAACTCAGAAGTGGAATTTGTTCAGCTTTTTCTTTTGGAGTGAAATAACTACATGTTACTGTGTAACATACAGGAGTATAGAGCTAGTTCAGTTATCACAAACTTTTACATACTTAAGTCTGAATAGGCGTGTGAGCTAAAAGGCTCAGTATCAATGTATGTTTCCAATCAGGTGATCAGATCAGTCAAAATTCAATAAATAAATAATAACAATATATACTAATAATATGATAATTATATAGTTAATATATAAAATACAATAATTAAGCATGCTGCTTGCTAAGAGCACATCATTCATGTTTGCTGCTCTATCACAAGCACAAGCCTATCATCAAGGTTAGATCCACACTTCCTTCTGCACTGAGATATGGTTGGTGGGTGGAGCCTGGATGCACTCCAGGCCAGAAGGAAAACATGGGCTTATATTGTCCATGTAAATATATTGTATCACAAGGAAAACAAACAGTTTAAAAAAACACTAATTACATACCTGTCGGTGCACTAAAGTTGTATCCAGAGCTGCTGATGTTCTCAAACACAGTAAAGAGGGTAAAACTGTAGTTTGTCCCAGCAGTCAGAGAAGAGACCACACATGTAACTGATGCACCTGATGTCGTGCATCCGCCCATGTCATTCTTGTCAATAACAACACTAACACGTTCATATTCTAGGATGTATGTTAGTAGGTCGTTAACTTTGTCCCACGTCAGAGTTATACTGTTCTCATTTTGTGTCACAGTCACATTGTGGACATTTTTTGGAGCTGAAAGAAGACAAAGAATGATTTCAGAAGAATACAAAATCTGAGACATATTTAAAAAAATACAGTGGGTCAGAAGCATAAAAAGATGTTACTTTTTGTTAATTCCTTTCACAACAGTCATAGTGACAAAGCAACACACATATGTTAATAAATAAATGAAGCTCTGGTCTCATTTAGTCTGATTCAAATGCAGTTGCTGTGCATTATAAGGAGCTAAAGATGAAATAAAGACAATTTTACAAAGTCTGATTCACAAATGACATCCTTAAGGAACCATTTTGGTTTCCTAAGCTTTTAGTAATTATAAAATCTGATTTCAAGTTTTAATGTCTCCTGTCTAATGTTGTAAATATATATGAGACAACAAAAGAAAAACACCTCACCAAGTCCATCTCAAGGACTATGACTGTTTAGATGTTTTTAATCTGTTAACCTTCACCAGGTTACCAGTAACCAGTCTAGCATTATAGGTAGGGGTAGTATTTGACATATTCAGTGTTACAATGTTTATGTTATGAGGAGCTATTATATAACCATGGTCCAAAAAAATTGTAAAACCATTGCAAACGTTTATTTCCAAATCATATAACATCCATCCATTCTCTTCCACCTATCCTTTTAAGAGTCGCAGGGGGCTGTAGCCTATTGCAGCTGTCAAATCATAGCATCCCCACATAAATAGATATTTTCTACAGAGACAGAATTTTCATTCAGTTTCATTGATTACATTATCACAGTCAAAAATATTAAACATTACCCATCTGTGGTTAAAAAATTGAAATACAGGAGTTTCTGGGAGGATTTCCATAAATAAAACATCCAGTAACAAACAAGTCTTCAGTGATCACCCATCTGTCACAGCAGTAAATGAGTATCCAGTGCTGCTGATTCCCTCAAACAGACTGATGAGAGTGAAGTTGTACTTTGTCATAGCAGTCTTGAGAAACACTGATATTCTTCTCCATGTCAGTGCTGTTATTATACTGTACGATGTATTCTGGGATGTTTTTAACCTTGTCCCACTCCAGTGTTATACTCATCTCATTTTGATGCACCACATTCACATTATTAACACTTTGTGGTGGTAAAGATAACAGAGAAAAGTGGCTTTGACAAAAAAATCCTCTCCCTCAGCTAAAGTTTCAAGTACAAATGAAGCGGTCCATCCTGGCTTATTTATCTATAATACAGAAAAAATATATCTTACCAGTGACTGCGATGCAGTTTACTCCACTGCTGCTGACATTTCCAAACACAGTGAAGAGAGTGAAACTGTATCTGGTTCCACTGGTCAAATCTGAGACTGTGTATTCATTTGTAGAATTACTAATGTTGATCTCTCTCCCATTAAACACAAGCAGAAAACTGTCAATGTTGGGGACTGTTTTCCACATCAGAGTTATGCTGGTCTCATTTTGATAAACAGCCTGAAATTCTTCAGTGTTACGAGGAGCTAGAATAGAAAAATATACAAATAAGAAAGTGTAACAACATTTTCTGGCAGAAACAGAAAGATGGAACGAGCCATTCAGTTTCAGTATTTTTATCAGGCATTTTCAAAAATATTAGGTGAGCCACACTCTTCCATTTCTGAGAAACCTTAAACATCATCATAAAGCTCTGTCCTGGTTCATGTTGTAGAGGAGCATCAACTGTGAAGCATATTGAAGGACTATGACTGATTTAGATGTTTTTAATCTGTTAACCTCCACCAGGTTAGCAGTAACCAGTGTAGGATTATAGGTAGGGTTACTCTTTGACATATTCAAATTATAATTATAATTAAATATTCAAATTCAAAATTTAACAAATGTTTATGTCATGGAACTGTAGGATGTTTTTAACCTTGTCCCACTCCAGTGTTATACTCATCTCATTTTGATGCACCACAGTCACATGATTAACACTTTGTGGAGCTAAAGATAACACAGGAAAGCAGCTTTGCTAAAATTAAAAAAAAAACAACCCTCTCCATCAGGTAAAGTTTCAAAAAGTAATGAGCCGGTCCATCCTGGCTTATTTATCTATATTAGAGAAAATATGTCTTACCAGTGACTGCGATGCAGTTTACTCCACTGCTGCTGACATTTCCAAACACAGTGAAGAGAGTGAAACTGTATCTGGTTCCACTGGTCAGATCTGAGACTCTGTATTCTTTTATAGAATTACTAATGTTGATCTCTCTCCCATTAAACACAAGCAGATAACTGTCAATGTTGGGGACTGCTTTCCACATCAGATTTATGCTGGTCTCATTTTGATCAACAGCCTTAAATTCTTCAGCATTACGAGGAGCTACAATAGAAAAATACACAAATAAGAAACTGTAACAACATTTTCTGGCAGAAACAGAAAGATGGAACGAGCCATTCAGTTTCAGTATTTTTATCAGGCATTTTCAAAAATATTAGGTGAGCCACACTCTTCCATTTCTGAGAAACCTTAAACAACATCATAAAGCTCTGTCCTGGTTCATGTTGTAGAGGAGCATCAACTGTGAAGCATATTGAAGGACTATGACTGATTTAGATGTTTTTAATCTGTTAACCTCCACCAGGTTAGCAGTAACCAGTGTAGGATTATAGGTAGGGTTACTCTTTGACATATTCAAATTATAATTATAATTAAATATTCAAATTCAAAATTTAACAAATGTTTATGTTATGGTACTGTAGGATGTTTTTAACCTTGTCCCACTCCAGTGTTATACTCATCTCATTTTGATGCACCACAGTCACATTATTAACACTTTGTGGTGTTAAAGATAACACAGGAAAGCAGCTTTGCTAAAAAA
The DNA here is from genome assembly GCF_001858045.2 of Oreochromis niloticus. Taxonomy (NCBI): domain Eukaryota; kingdom Metazoa; phylum Chordata; class Actinopteri; order Cichliformes; family Cichlidae; genus Oreochromis; species Oreochromis niloticus. The sequence goes on along the minus strand of NC_031973.2, from coordinate 17,562,688 downwards.
AAAAACAAAACAAAAAAACAAAAAAACTCTCCATCAGCTAAAGTTTCAAAAAGTAATGAGCCGGTCCATCCTGGCTTATTTATCTATACACTCTCAGAAATAGAGGTACGAGAGAAGAACATTTTTGTACCTATAGGTACATTTTTTGTAAATGTTCCCTTAAAAGTACAATACTGGTCTTTAAAAGTCCAGAAATGCCCCTTTAAAGGTTCAATTTGAAATAAAGTACAAATCTGTACCATTTTGACCTGTACTGCAGTGACAGTGGCAGAATGTGGTAATGGGTCAGCATGGGAAAATCTGGATGGGCCTGGTTAATTGTAAAATTCATATGAGATGTGAGTGTGCTCATAAAAGCTACATGTTATAATCAAATCTGTTGGTCCTCTCCTCTGTACGTAAATTATCCTATGATGCAAAGAATATCTGTAACCTACCTTTGTGTAAGTTATGTTAAATTATATTAAAAAAAACACACACACAATGACATGCAGGCACAACCAAATGATGTTAAAAAAAAAACTGGTCCATTTCCATTTTATTAAGTTCCAGTTATAATTTTTAATGTTTTAAATCTTGGTTGTAGCCTTCAAAAACGTGAAATCATTTTACAGTTATGTTTGGCCATTTACTTTTTCGCTTTTACTACATCCTAGAATTGTTCATTAATTGTGAGGTTTTTATGGAATTTGCAACATCAAGTTAAACCGAGGTTCTTTGGAAGTTAAAATGTCAAGCAGATTTTTATGTTACGGTGACTACATTTTGTAAGTTACAAATATAGTTCGCCAAGACAGCATAACGGTTTCTAAACAACTGCGCATTAATACCACAATGTTGTATTTTCATGTGTCAAGTTCGCAACGCGCATTAATCCCAAAGGCTGAAAAGCCAGCAGCGATGAGTGCTCCGCCTCCGCGCTGACTAGCGTTGACACAGAAAATGACTCTCAGGGGGTTATTGATGGAGGAGCTCCTTAAAAAGTTGATGGAAGAAGGCATTGATGTGTCAGACGACGAGGCGCAAAGGTTTAGAGGTAAGTCGGGTGTGATTTTGTGTTTTTATAAAAATTACAACGTGTAATTTTACAGTAGAGTTAGCAAAAGTCCGAAGAGCTAGATTTAACATGGGTGAAAGCTAGCAGTTAGCTAAGTTTTAAACAAAGAAAGATACAAATGTGGACTATTTAGACTGTTGGTGGAATGTTCAACGTCTGTCTGCCCGCCGTATTCGAGTGTTTTATCAATAAATAGTGACTAACCGTGTACAACAATGTAGAAAAATCAATAATTTCTCAAAACGTGCTAGTATGTAAATATAGCTATTAACAAAATCGTTTTCTAAGCAAAATTTATCGCATCTAACTTGTTTCCCGCTCAAAGGGATTTTAAACAATGGAAGGTACACATTTGTACCATTCCACCTACTTAGTGGGATTTTCGAATATGAGAGCTGTAAGCTCTGCGCAGGGACACTGTCTGCAAACACCTGTGATGCCAGCTAGCTGCTCGATCAGGGATCGATTTATAATTTCAAATAAACCAAAATCAAGGAGGCAAATTGTGGGCAGCAAAAACAGACAAGATAGCCTAGGATTCTATTCTATCCACAACTCGGGTTATTGTTTTGGTTGCAATGAATAATGCCTACAGCCAACAGGCAATCGGCGCAAGGATTTCCCCCCCCCCCAAAAGAAATTTGAAAATGGTTTTATTTTTATTTCATACTGTACTTTATATTTCAGATAACGATGTACAACATTGAAGGTACAGTTGAAGGTCCAGTGTCCCAAGCAAACCAGAGGTAGGTTGTGATAAATGTCTAAATTTGCATATGCATTTAAGTGCTTGCAAAATGGCTAGTTAATGCTGTTTTCCTACTGTATTGCAGTTCTATACCTTCTTGCCTGCAGTTATTTCCATTCCAAAATTCCCACAAGATGTCCAGAGTCGCTTGGATCTCAAAGAACCAGTCCAGAAAGAACAGAAGTACCGAAACAAAATAATTGGGACTCTTTATGAAATGCTGTCACAGTACACAATGTAAGGGTTCCTTTCTGAATAATTACATTAATTTCTTAATATTAATATTGCTGTTGTACGAGAGGCAGAGAACAAATGGTTAGCCCATCTGCCTCCCAATCTGGAGACCAGCGTTCGAGTCTGGCGTGACACACGGTTCCAATGAACTGGCAATAGTGGTAAAACCATACATCCTGTGTCTCCAGACCTTGTCTGGACTATGATATCCAAAGTGTTCATTTTCGAATTTGCTCAAGAGTAAATTAATAATTCAGGACTGCAGTCAATTAATTAATGAAGTTTGGGAGAGGTGTGGCTGTTTGTCCGCGCCCATTTTTAAAAAATTAAAATCAACTTTAGCTACATTGATTTGACATTGGTCTATAACATACTATTTACGGTAATAACAATATGAGTAGAAGAATTGAAGAACAGAAAAGCCCCCAGAAAAGGATAAGAGTAATCAGTGTACTGTGTGTTGTTTTTCTTATGTTTGAAACAGGTACCCAACCCACTCAGACTACATCCAGGTCATCAAAGCCCTGATTGTGAAGTATCCTTTCTTAAGAGATGTACACGGAAATGGTTATGTGAGTACCTCTCCTTTTTTGTTTCTTTTATAGATTATATTAATATAAAGTAAGCATAATTAACTACTTATATACATTTGAAACAACTAGGACACCTGGCACAGCCAACTCAAGAGAAAGTTCAAAGCAGAACGGGCTCCCCTAATCAGCAACGAAGAAGTGAACCGGGTTAAAGAAAAGTTTGGACGCACGCAGAAACATCGGACCACAGAGGAATCCAGCAGCTCCTGTCTGAAGAGACTGAAGCCCTCTCTCGTAAATCCTCACACCCTCAGCCTCTAAGAGCTAAGGTAACATATGTAGTCTTATTATGTTCACTGTAAAGCTAAAAGTAAACATTAATTGAAAGAAACATGTTAACAGATAACATTAACATAGAAAAAGGAACTTCACAGTTGATTTAACAAAAGTCAGCTCAACTTGCAATTCCTATTCAACATTTTTGCATTTTTTTCAAAGCATTTGGTGTACAAATTACTGCATTTCGAGTAACATTAACTTATCAGATTTTACTTATGATAATACTGATATCTGCTTTGACAAAGGATTCGTGCTTTGTGGGGGAAGATGCAGCCTCCGTTGATGCTCATATCAAGGTGCTAAATGATCAGCACAGGACGCTACATCCTGACACAGCACTGGTGAAAGACCGCATGACAAAAACCTTTGCATGGAGACGTCAAGAGGTAGCTGAAGGAATGTGTACTGTGGACCTATTAAAGAGATATCCATTCCTGGGGACATCTGCAGGGGTAAGAATTGTTAAGATGATTGGGCAAACAGCTAATGATTTTTTTGTCTGTAAATCTGATTATTATTTTCTGTACTAACTGATTAATCAATCTGTTTATTATCTTTAGAATTTTTGTTCAAGGGTTAAAGCACTTTACATTTATCTCCAGTCTGTGTCTTTAAACATGTCAAAAGTTTAAATCCTCAATGTAAAATGTCATTCTTTTGTCTATTCTGCTCTTTTCATTTCCAGTTGTGTGATGAGGTTGATTTAATGCATCCCTGCCAAGACAACATCTGTTGCCGCTTTAGCGAGAACTTCACTGCTGTTCTTCAAAATGTTCTTCAAATGACCAAGGATTTGCCACTGAAGAAGGTCTACATGGAGGCAAGAGAGAATGCACTGGCTGAAGACATTACAGGTACTAATTTGACCTCATACAAATAGTAAATTTTGTGACAATTCATTTGCGCTCTCTTCCAAAGATAATTGATGTACCATAGTGCCATGTCAAGAGCATGTTAATGGGAATTTGCATGCTATCAAAATCTAATGAAGTGCATTTGCATCTGTATGACCTAGGAATTGACTTCAAGGGGGCACTTCTCCTCTTGCCATCCATCTTCAAGGAGAAGATAGAAGATTTCATCATCCTTGGAGAGGTAAATGCATGATGCAATGCATAGCCTTTGGCCACAAGTTTCATTCTCGGTGTTTTGTTGGCATGGAGCTGAATTCAGCTGCGGTTCAGCATCACAGCTAAGCTAATGTAGGGGAAACACTGCTGTTAATCCACAGACTTACAGAATGCTCTGGAAATGAACAAAAGTTTTACAGATGTGCATTTTCAGGATAAAGTGCTTCAGCGTGTGTCTGCTATATCTGTCAGCAGTGTCAAATATGAACTTGAGGATGTTTTTGTAGTTGGCCATGTACACACTGAAGCCATACCTATATTCTTTAAAATCAAGTATATTTTGAATGTTGATACTTGTTGGGTATTGTGTGGGAAACTGTTACTTCCTTGCACTTATGAATGTCATTTCCATGCTTACCAAGTGGCAGTTGACAATGACTGGATCCTGTTCAATCCAGGAAATGAATTAGACTTTCAAGCTCTAGACACCTATTTAGTTGATGATAGGCTGTTTGTGTCCTTGAGGTATTCTGTGTGACGTTGCAAGCACATTTTCCACTTTGTCTATATATATGACATATATATATTCTGGCTTGTTGAAGTAGAGCAAAACATTTGTGTGGACAGTTTTTTAAATACATGCCATCTCTGTGATCCGTCAAAAACATTGTGTTCAGGTGTTTAATGTCTTTATGTGATTGTTTACTTTTTTTAAATGAATGTATTTTTCTTGACATGTCCTATGGCAATATACGAATGTAATCAAGGATGTATTCCTGTGGTTGTTTAAATGCTTTGATGTGATTCTATTATCGAAAATAAATGGTTAAATAACCAAATATTTTGGACTATTGGGGGTACATTTTTGTCTCTTTAGGTACGAAATAGGTTGTCGCTGGGGGGGTACCCTCATAGGTACCCTATTGTACCCTTTTCAAGGGAACATTTCTGTACTATAGTTTGAAGGTACATTTATGTCTTAGGAAAGTACATGATTGTACTTCAGATGGTACAACTTCATAAGGTACAAAAATGTACCACGCCTAAAGGGTACAGAAATGTCCTTCAAAAAGGAACACCCCCAGCGACAAGCATTTGTACCCTTTTTGGTACACTTTGGTACCCCTATTTCTGAGAGTGTATTAGAGAAAATATGTCTTACCAGTGACTGCGATGCAGTTTACTCCACTGCTGCTGACATTTCCAAACACAGTGAAGAGAGTGAAACTGTATCTGGTTCCACTGGTCAAATCTGAGACTGTGTATTCATTTGTAGAATTACTAATGTTGATCTCTCTCCCATTAAACACAAGCAGAAAACTGTCAATGTTGGGGACTGTTTTCCACATCAGAGTTATGCTGGTCTCATTTTGATCAACAGCCTGAAATTCTTCAGTGTTATTAGGAGCTACAATAGAAAAATATACAAATAAGAAAGTGTAACAACATTTTCTGGCAGAAACAGAAAGATGGAACGAGCCAATCAGTTTTAGTATTTTTATCAGGCATTTTCAAAAATATTAGGTGAGCCACACTCTTCCATTTCTGAGAAACCTTAAACATCATCATAAAGCTCTGTCCTGGTTCATGTTGTAGAGGAGCATCAACTGTGAAGCATATTGAAGGACTATGACTGATTTAGATGTTTTTAATCTGTTAACCTCCACCAGGTTAGCAGTAACCAGTGTAGGATTATAGGTAGGGTTACTCTTTGACATATTCAAATTATAATTATAATTAAATATTCAAATTCAAAATTTAACAAATGTTTATGTCATGGAACTGTAGGATGTTTTTAACCTTGTCCCACTCCAGTGTTATACTCATCTCATTTTGATGCACCACAGTCACATGATTAACACTTTGTGGTGTTAAAGATAACACAGGAAAGCAGCTTTGCTAAAATTAAAAAAAAAACAACCCTCTCCATCAGGTAAAGTTTCAAAAAGTAATGGGCCGGTCCATCCTGGCTTATTTATCTATATTAGAGAAAATATGTCTTACCAGTGACTGCGATGCAGTTTACTCCACTGCTGCTGACATTTCCAAACACAGTGAAGAGAGTGAAACTGTATCTGGTTCCACTGGTCAAATCTGAGACTCTGTATTCATTTGTAGAATTACTAATGTTGATCTCTCTCCCATTAAACACAAGCAGATAACTGTCAATGTTGGGGACTGCTTTCCACATCAGAGTTATGCTGGTCTCATTTTGATCAACAGCCTGAAATTCTTCAGTGTTACGAGGAGCTAGAATAGAAAAATACACAAATAAGAAACTGTAACAACATTTTCTGGCAGAAACAGAAAGATGGAACGAGCCAATCAGTTTTAGTATTTTTATCAGGCATTTTCAAAAATATTAGGTGAGCCACACTCTTCCATTTCTGAGAAACCTTAAACATCATCATAAAGCTCTGTCCTGGTTCATGTTGCAGAGGAGCATCAACTGTGAAGCATATTGAAGGACTATGACTGATTTAGATGTTTTTAATCTGTTAACCTCCACCAGGTTAGCAGTAACCAGTGTAGGATTATAAGTAGGGTTACTCTTTGACATATTCAAATTATAATTATAATTAAATATTTGTCAATGGAGAGTTGTATTGGTAGTCAGTATAAGCTTTTAATGATATAAGTTTGCATATGATAGAATACTGTATGATGACCTTTTGATGACTTAGACTGTTGTCCACTACAGGAATGTTTTATAAATTCTTTCTCACAGCTGAATAAGCTGTTATTATTTCACTCCTGCCAGGAAGAGGAAGAGCTGGACACTCTTATCTGACGCTCCCTAACAAGAAGAGAGGCTGCGTCCTTCTGAATCTCACAACACACACGCATACACCTAAACCACTCTTATCTTCACTCCCTACGCACTAACTTTCCTCTGCCTATGAATAGACGTATTCACTGTTGTATTATTTTTGCATATAAATAAAGACAAGTGCAAGAACAGAGCGCTGATCACAGGGCCCCCACTCTGTTGTGAGCGTTCTGTGACCGCCCTTGCAAGTAAAGATCTACAGTGTGTGTCTCTTCACTCTTAGACTCTCAGCTGAAGAAGTGTCATTTAGAATAAATCTCTTGACATTTATTTTGGTCCTTCGAGCCGGATCAGAAATATCAGAACTGTTATCTGTGACTCTGTTCCAAGGATCCAGAACTGATTCCTGACGCCGTGGGAAGCCAGCACCGAAGTCTGTGCACAGCCCTCTTAGACGAGGCCGAAAGCCCTGGGACGTTTAAATTCGGGTCCAGGCCGGTGTTTTTAGTCTGGTCCACGGCGGTGGGATTCAGTCTGACGATCCGAATCACCAGTGAGACGTCTGAGGGTGAGAGAAACACTATTTTGTAAAACGGCCACGAAGGTTTTAAGAAACGCGTAAAATAAAATGATAAAATAGGTTAAGTTCGCCAAAAGGCCAAAAGAACTAAGTTTAGACCAGTTTCAGAGGTAGCCGAAATTATCTCGTGACAAATTATTAAAGAAACGCGTAAAATAGGTTAAGTTCGCCAAAAAGAACTAAGTTTAGACCAGTTTTAGAGGTAGCCGAAATTATCTCGTGACAAATTATTTAAGAAACGCGTAAAATAGGTTAAGTTCGCCAAAAGGCCAAAAGAACTAAGTTTAGACCAGTTTCAGAGGTAGCCGAAATTATCTCGTGACAAATTATTTAAGAAACGCGTAAAATAGGTTAAGTTCGCCAAAAGGCCAAAAAGAACTAAGTTTAGACCAGTTTCAGAGGTAGCTGTTAAATACTTCGTAACAAATTAGCGCGCAAATGTCTATCTGTGTGTATGTGTGTATGTGTCTAGAAGTAAGTTGATTTTACAGCACAATACGCTGCTGAACTACTTCTATTTTATTTGTTTTCTTTGCTGAGGCTCACGTACTGGTGACAAAGGAGAACGGTTGGGTTTCATCTCATAAAACTGGTACCGCTTCACCTATAGGGTGAAGTCGAAGGCCGTATCAGTAAACCACTCCGAAGTCAGGCGTGCCAATGACAGCCCAGCAAAATCTTTGACAATGGGGAATAAACAAGCAAAATTAACACCTGATGAGGAATATTTAGAAAAACAACAAACCGGAGCAGGTAGAATAAGTGCAAATAGGTGGAGAAATCCACAAAAAGCTAAAAACCACAGCTGGGAAGGGAAATGCAATCCCTCAGCTGTTACCCAGCTGAAAGCTGTCCTGAAACAAGAAATTACATTAACAAAAGACCCAAAGAAGAAATTAAAACGTGAAGAAGAATATAAACTTTTCCAAGCATGGGAAACTGAAGCTGAAAGGAGAACTGAAAATGGGAAAAAGAAAGAGGAAAATGGAGATCTATTTGGGCGCACTTTCATTAAAGGATTACTGCCACCCATTAGGTCTCATGTAGAAAAGAATTGGGTAACGCAAGATATGGGCACAGCAGATGAGGCGTTTCAATATGCTAACCATGCACAGACAGTGGTGAAACGGAAAGAGAAGGTCTCAGTTTTTGCCCTCGATGCTGACACTGTTCTCACAGCTTTTAGTGCAGGCTACAGGGGAGGTTTCAGAGGCCAAAAGAGAGGGAGAGGAATGTGTAGGGGAGGAGCAAGAGGTAGAGACAGACCTAGATGCACACCAAACAATGGTTTTAACTCTACATGCTGGGAGTGTGGGAAAAGGGGACACCTTGCACGTGACTGTAAGACACAGAGACACACACCAAACAGTGACTTTAATACTGCATGCTGGAGGTGTGGAAAAGAGGGACATTTTGTACGTGACTGTAAGAAACAAAGAAGCAGTTCAGACTAGGAAGAACATAATAATCCCTCGTCACGTAAAAGATTAGAGATCAAAGTTTAAAAAGGGCTGGATACAGACCCAACTGAATACATATAAACACAAGAGGAATAAAGTGGAATAAACAAAAGGTTAAATTAAATTAGAGCTTATCTCTACTGTATTCAAACTAATAAAAGCAAGGATAACAACTTGTAAACTGGTATTAACAATGAAACATAGTTAGGATGAAGACCATGCCCAGAATGCATAGAATGAAAGAAAATATATAACTCACACAAACACATATTAAATGAAATAGAGAGATGCATAAGGTGTATTAAGGTTGTGTCATTGTTCAGCCAAGGAAAGTGTGTGAAAAGGTAAATGTCTCCAGCTTGGGAAGGGGTGAAACTGCAGATCACCCCCATCCCTCGATGGATGCAAAATAAAATATAAATAAAATATTGTAATATACTATTGCTGTTATATAAAAAGATAATGACATAATATTAATATGAAGAGGCACCTCAGTCAGTTATGATGTGAGGTGGATAATTGTTAGAAGTAATCTGCATCAAGCTTAAGGTTGCTCAAATTCAGTATAATGACATATGAAATGAAGAAAATAAAGAAAATATGTAAACTACTTAAGTGCATAGAGGCACTTGACCTGCTCGAAAACCTGTCATCCTAGATGAGACATTGCTGAAATATAGAGCACACCTATACTAACAACTAAAAACCCTGTATACAACAGCTAAAGCTACACAATTGAGAAGCTGAATTAAATATATGGTCACTGCTAAGCTGATGAGCAGGTTACACATTTTTTAGAGCAGGAGCTGCATAAGAACACATCAGAGGGAGGGAAACCGCTATTAAAGCTCAAACATGAAGCTGTCTGTGGGCTCAGTTTTTTTTTGTTTTTTTTTCCCTCACGCTTCTGATTTGTCTTTGGCAGCAGCCTTTTTGCATCCTGACTCGTGTGTAAAGCGTTCAAGCCATCGGTAACTTGTTTTTTGTTTTGTTTTGTTTTTTGTTTTGTTGGGTTGAAAACTGAATACATTTGTGATCATACTTGTGCATCACAGTGGCACATAATGATTAGGCATATGATTTACTAATGCAGATGTAATAACTTTATTTTAAAATTCAAGGAGAACAAACAAGAACAACATCTTCAGTTGTGTATTGTTGTTGTTCTCTGTGCAGTGTGCTGAGTTTTGTTTTTGTTTCTTTTGTTTTTTGAAATGTTGCTTGAGTGATGAGTACTGTAACTTCTGTTCAGAGCCAGCTGAGAGCTGGGTTGTCTGTTTTGTTTTAGGTGACAAGCCAGAAAAGTTAAAACTTAGTTTCTTGTTTTGAAAAAGAAAAAAGGGAAAAAAGGGAGGTTTTGTGTTTCTCAGCCAAGAACAACTACAATTTAATTTTATGTTTTGAGAAAGGAGAATTTAAAATAATAGTAATAATAATAATAAAACAAAGAGTGATGTTTTGTTTAAGTGGTGAAGACAGCTAATACTGCAAAATACCATTTAGTGCATGATCTGCGAGCAATAAATGAAATCATCTTATTTATCTTTAAATAAACTCCAATTATGGAGACCTGAAGTCACATGCTTAGGGCACACTCTCAGGTGAAGGCAGAACGCTACTAAACAAAGAAAAGAAGCTATACAAAATGCGCCACAGCCACAAACTAAGCATTCATATTCTTTCTAACTCTTAGTGAGCCAGAGTTATGACCTTGGCTCCCTGTTTTTCTGCTTCCACCAAAGGTGGGGGTGACGCTCCCGTGGCATGTGCTCTGTTCTTTTTACTATCACAAAAAAAAAAAAAAGAGAGAGGCCCCTACTCTCTGAATACAATATTCTCTTCATAACTCGGCAGTATGAAATGTCATGAAATAGTGTAACTCACTCACAGTAAATCAGCAGTATAGGATATTACAAACCTATCTAATAAATCTAATGATTTTCACATTCTTTTAACTCAGAAGTATGATGTGGCCTACAGCAGTATCATGATTCACTCATTTTGATTATAGGTATAATGTAATATATAACAGCATAATAATCTCACAACTGCTTCAAGCACATTTGCCTTTCTTAACACACGCGAAAGAAAGGCAACTGTTGAGAAAATGCTCTTTTGGGTGAGACAGTCCCAGAGGCCTTGCATGCAAGCTACTAATACACATACATGCAATGAAGAACAGCTTACACTACAGCACACACTATACATGTGCCTATATCCCTCATTAGTGTTAAAACAGGGAAAACTTAATAGTTTTGTTATCAAATGCTGAAGTTTACCCACTACTAACAAATAAACTCTCTGGGTTGCAGGACAACAACTTCAAAAAGAAAGAGACTGGTATGACCAACCAGTGATGAAACAACAAATTTAGTGGTTAAGAGTCAAATGGTGAGATGTTTTCTGCTGATTGAATCATACAAGTGATTACTGAAGGAAGGAAAATTCCTTTTTTGTGCTTTTAAACGTGATCTTACGAATTTTAATATCTACCTGTGTTGTCCTGTCAACTTGGTGGGTTATGAGTTGATTATATTGTGAGGAAAAACAAAAAAGGGGGAGAGAAGGCTGACACAGGGCCTGGCCCGGTGTTTCTCCCCTCTCTGAATAACACAGCCAATACAACATCATTTTCCTGTTCGTCTGTTTTTGTTTTGTTTTTGTTTTTTCTCTTTATGCTTGATTACAGGCTGCTTTGCCGGTCCTGAAAGCCGAAGCTGACCTGGACTCCTGCTCTCCCCTCTACCATCTCTGACCCTGACCCTGACCAAATGCTGCAGCAGCTGGACCCATAACAACAATCTAAAAATGTCAACAGTGCTACAGGAAAGCAATCTCATGCAGCAGAGACGGAGAGCGTTAAATCCAAGGCCCGTTTCACTACACGGGGGAGATTTCCAGACAGCTTCAGCTGACAGAGCTGTGACGAGACGCCCATTAAGCCCGAATGAAAAGTAAGGCCGAGCAAAAGAATGCTGACCTTGATAACTCTGCATTAACACTGTACAGGACAGTGACGGACCAACACGGATGATCGGGCAGCAGAAGAAAGGGCGTGCCAGAGACAGGAGGAGCAACTGAGGTCAAAAGGCACCTCAGAATGGACAAAACACAGAAGAAGATGCAGGTTTCACCTGCGGTGAGCATGGACACTGGAGAAAGGACTGCCCCAATTGGGGCCAGGACCAGGACAGACTGAACTATGAGCAGCAGCAGCAATGGTCGCAACCGGACTGAAAAGGAGGAGGGCAGGACCCCAGGACACGCTTCAGGCCGTGGTTTACTCAAAACACCAGAACAGGAAAGTGATAAACACGCCAACATACACAAACATACACATCTACACACACTGACTCAGAATGAAGAGAAACACACACCTGAACAGACGTGCACTTGTTGATTGAGTGAGAAATGACACACACACACATCAGACAATGTACACTCATCAAACATGACTGATGCCCTGAACGCCTTGAGACAGATCCAGCAGGCCCAAAATCAGGATTATGTAAATAATACAAGTGACTGCTAAAAAGACTACTACTGCCTTTTCACTGTGCAATACTTTTTGTTAAAAACCAACGGTGCAATAGACTTCAATACTTGGAATACTTGAAATACTTGAAATACTTGCAATTCCTTTGTATTCTTATTCTTATTTATTCTATTTATCCCTTTTTGTATTTTTACTTTTATTTTGTGTTTTTGTAACATGTATCCTGCCATGTCTAAAACTCATGATTAACCGTATAATTGTTTCCACTGTTGCTGCATACATAGCCGTGACAAATGATGATGATGACCCCGACCTGTTGGAACATGAAGACTTTGTGTTATTAATGATGATGTGACAGAAAATGTACAACAAGATGTTACATACTGATATCTCACTTCAAAGTTATACTGACAACAGGAGGGAATGTCAATGGAGAGTTGTATTGGTAGTCAGTATAAGCTTTTAATGATATAAGTTTGCATATGATAGAATACTGTATGATGACCTTTTGATGACTTAGACTGTTGTCCACTACAGGAATGTTTTATAAATTCTTTCTCACAGCTGAATAAGCTGTTATTATTTCACTCCTGCCAGGAAGAGGAAGAGCTGGACACTCTTATCTGACGCTCCCTAACAAGAAGAGAGGCTGCGTCCTTCTGAATCTCACAACACACACGCATACACCTAAACCACTCTTATCTTCACTCCCTACGCACTAACTTTCCTCTGCCTATGAATAGACGTATTCACTGTTGTATTATTTTTGCATATAAATAAAGACAAGTGCAAGAACAGAGCGCTGATCACAGGGCCCCCACTCTGTTGTGAGCGTTCTGTGACCGCCCTTGCAAGTAAAGATCTACAGTGTGTGTCTCTTCACTCTTAGACTCTCAGCTGAAGAAGTGTCATTTAGAATAAATCTCTTGACAATATTCAAATTCAAAATTTAACAAATGTTTATGTTATGGTACTGTAGGATGTTTTTAACCTTGTCCCACTCCAGTGTTATACTCATCTCATTTTGATGCACCACAGTCACATGATTAACACTTTGTGGAGCTAATGATAACAGAGGAAAGCGGCTTTGCTAAAATGAAAATAAAAAAATCCTCTCCATCAGCTAAAGTTTCAAGTACTAATGAGCCGGTCCATCCTGGCTTATTTATCTATATTAGAGAAAATATATCTTACCAGTGACTGCGATGCAGTTTACTCCACTGCTGCTGACATTTCCAAACACAGTGAAGAGAGTGAAACTGTATCTGGTTCCACTGGTCAAATCTGACACTCTGTATTCTTTTGTAGAATTACTAATGTTGATCTCTCTCCCATTAAACACAAGCAGATAACTGTCAATGTTGGGGACTGTTTTCCACATCAGAGTTATGCTGGTCTCATTTTGATCAACAGCCTTAAATTCTTCATTGTTATTAGGAGCTACAATAGAAAAATACACAAATAAGAAACTGTAACAACATTTTCTGGCAGAAACAGAAAGATGGAACGAGCCATTCAGTTTCAGTATTTTTATCAGGCATTTTCAAAAATATTAGGTGAGCCACACTCTTCTATTTCTGAGAAACCTTAAACAACATCATAAAGCTCTGTCCTGGTTCATGTTGTAGAGGAGCATCAACTGTGGAACATTTTGAAGGACTATGACTGTTTTAGATGTTTTTAATCTGTTAACCAGGCACGTGCAGAGGGGGGGGCTAGAGGGGCTTGAGCACCCGCCCCTTTCCTGATGGGTGCCCAAAGTGCCCTTTTCTTGAGGCAACTTTTTTTTTTTTTTAATTTTTTTTTTAATGTGTGTGAGCATGCGGAGTCCTGTCTGTGCCCCTCAACAATAATATTTAACTATTAATCACAGTTTTGCTAAATAAAAGAATCTGGCTTGCATCAGTCACATGATCACTATTAACCAATGATCGCCCTTGACGGCAGAACGCGCTGGTTACGAGCCGGGAACGAGCTCGTAAAGAGCACGCGCATTTTTAGCGGTCCGGAGCTGTAGGAGAAACACAAATTACCTCAGACACACAGACTGATGCGACAAAACCAGTAAGTAGCTGTACAGCGTACACTGTAGTCTAAAGCACACAGGAGTATTAGCTTATTACGTACACGTTGGTAAGTTGTCTTGTGGCAACTGACGAACTGAAACAAATGAGCGTGCTGTGTGTGCAACAGCGCGACAAACATTACCTGTCCTTTTATAAACTGCACAAGTAGTGCTGGTCACAGCTGCTGGCTAACTGGGTAAGGCTGTCATGGGTCTGTAGCTCTGTCACCGTTTTAGGGAACATATTTAGTTTTAAAGCAAGTTACAGGGCTTTTCCTGCCTTTCTGGAGGGGTTATATTTCACTAAAAACGATCTAATATGCATGTCCACATATTATGGATTATTATAATTATAATATTTAAAAAACATACGCTGTATTTTAAAGAACATACATTAAGAAACAGATTATAGTAGATTTATATTTTAAAATGCTGATTTTATAGCAGTAAAATTGTTGTATCTCTACAGTTAAAAAATGTAATAAGCTTTCTCCCTGCACAGAGTGGATAGTGAAACAAATGGAATCATCATAAATACATTATTTCATATTTATTATTGTTTTACCCTCATTGCTTTATTATTGTAGCTCTAGTAATAAATAATAATGGAAGGATTCTGGATCAGCACCATGATGCCCACATTATATACAGTATTCTGAAGGTCTAAAATGTCCCTGTGTGTGTGTGCATGTGTGTGTTTTATGTATATGGATATTTTAAATTATTACTCATGATATAACATTGTCCAGACATGGCTGGTAAGGACATGAGGAGGAAACAGTAGGAGCTGTGTGAGGCTACTAAAGGCAGTGGATCCCTCAGCAGCTGGGTTACAAAGAGCACAGGTAACATTAACACATGTACCAGATGTTGGAGAGGTATTCCAGTATAAAAATAATAATAAGCACAACTGGAATGTTTTGCTTCTATAACATTTTTCTGTCATCATTTTATTATAGATTAAATGCAGCAGTTGTTAGGTGTGGATAATTAAATAATAGTTTATTGCAATAGCAAGTTGTGCCTTGTTCTCAGATAGACAGCAAGTGGAGAGTGATATATGAAATGAGGGGATGGAAAGAAGAAGAGAAGCAGTGTGATTCACAGGCATAGCCTAGTTTATTTCTCACAGTTTTTTGTTGCTTTGTGGTTCCAAGCCCATTTTCTTATGTTCTTTGCATTTAGTTGTTATCTCATGACACTTGTTTAATCAGCTACCATCTCTCCTATGAACACTTTAATGTCTACAGTCTCAGATCAGCACAGCCCTACCCTCCAGCACTATCAGCAGCAGGAGCAGCAGCAACCCCTCAACAGCAACATTGTACCCATCAGGTAAAACATAGGCTACGTTTGCTTTGCCTTGTTGCCACCTCACAACAGTGATATAGTATGATGCGATCCCATATTAAATTCTTGATGAATGTGTGTTGTTGTTATTCAGCCTGGTTCAATGTGCCCCTTTTTAACGGCCCTGCTGTTAACCTCCACCAGGTTAGCAGTAACCAGTGTAGGATTATAGGTAGGGTTACTCTTTGACATATTCAAATTGGAAAATTTAACAAATGTTTATGTTATGGTACTTTAGGATGCTTTAACCTTGTCCCACTCCAGTGTTATACTCATCTCATTTTGATGCACCACAGTCACATTATTAACACTTTGTGGAGCTAAAGATAACAGAGGAAAGTGGTTTTGACCAAAAATCCTCTCCATCAGCTAAAGTTTCAAGTACTAATGAGCCGGTCAATCCTGGTTTATTTATCTATATTAGAGAAAATATATCTTACCAGTGACTGCGATGCAGTTTACTCCACTGCTTTTGACATTACCAAACACAGTGAAGAGAGTGAAACTGTATCTGGTTCCACTGGTCAAATCTGACACTCTGTATTCTTCTGTAGAATTACTAATGTTGATCTGTCTTTCATTAAATACAAGAATATAATTGTCAATGTTGGGGACTGTTTTCCACCCCAGAGTTATGCTGGTCTCATCTTGTCCATTTTTCTTAAATTCTTCGGTGTTAAGAGGAGCTAGAATAGAAAAACACACAAAGAAGAAACTGTAACAATGTTCCCAACAAAATCTTGCATTCTGTGTATGTTTTAATTAGACTGAATGTTTTGTTCAGTGCTCACCAACCTGTCACAGCACTGAATCTGTATCCACTGCTGTTGAGTCCATCAGACACGGTGAAGAGAGTGAATGTGTAGTTTGTCCCAGCAGTCAGAGAAGTGACCACATGTTCTATGGGTTCTTCTTCAGCTTTATTAATCTTTTCTGTTATATCACCATATTGCAGGATGTATGTTGGGATGTTGTCAACCTTGTTCCAGGTCAGAAATATACTACTCGCATTTTGTGTGGTCACATTCACTCTGTTCACATTATCTGGCGCTGGAAAAGAAAAGAGGACACACAGTGGATTTAGTTACAAAAAAGTTTAAAAAGAGAACAAGAGCTGAAGCACTCATTATGCTGCTTTCAGTCCTTTGTACCACTGTGCCTTTTGTTACATCATCAGGAGCTGCGATGAGTTGAGAGTGGCGTTCACCTTTTACCACAATAAAAACCCAGAATGACATTCACTTCAGTTTCACCCATGTCTCAGATATAAGATATGGTTGTTAAGATGGCGCCGGTGTACGTGGCTGCTCGTCTGTCGCTGTCAGTTTTGTTTGTTTTTATATTGCTCCTGTCGTGTGTCACTCAAGAAATCGGGTCATTACTGGTGTACGATCGCCAATCGCTTCTGAACCTCCGAAGTTCTGGACAAAATACAGCTCCATTTTCTAACGGAGGTCAGAATTCATGGTGTCCGCTGCTGTCACATATCCCAACTTGCCTATGCCGTGCAGTCATGCTACCTCCCCGGCGAAGACGTCGGGGTAGGTGCAGTGGTCGGCTGGTTAAACTCAAGATCTCTCTAGCTCACCCTCCCACTACCGTCAAAGGAATACAGAGATTATTTCCTGGAGTTTTTGTGCACCGACGTTTCCTGGACCCCGTGGATTCCTGCTTTATCCCCAGGATGACGCGCCGCTCCTCCGTGACCCCTGTCCCCCTCGGCTCAACGTGCGCCGGGCGAACCTCCGCAATCTGAGGCCGCTGTGTGGGACTCCCTGTGCCGCTGGGGCTTTTACCTCATCCCCGGCTCCTGTCAGGATTGGGCTGGTAAACGCCAGATCGCTGGTGAACAAATCTTTTATTCTGAATGAGTCATTCATTTCCTGGAAACTGGACTTCATGTGTGTCACGGAGACTTGGCTTAATACTGGTGAGTCCAGTACTTTATCTGAACTTTTACCAGCGGGTTGTTCCTATTTTGACACACCAAGGACATCAGGGAGAGGAGGAGGTACGGCGGTTGTTTTTAAAAAGGATTTTAAATGTAAACAGTGTGTTTTACAGCCCTCGTTTTCCAGCTTTGAGCTCACGTGTTTTGAAGTTAATCGCTCTAACTCTGTGCTCTTTGCTGTTATTTATCGTCCCCCTAAATACAATAAGAATTTCATAAATGACTTCAGAATTTCTAGCTGGGATTATGCCCAACTACGATCATGTTCTTATTGTGGGAGATTTTAATATCCATGTCTGTTGCCCTGATGAACCTCTGGTGAAGGAGTTTTTAAGCCTCACTGACTCTTTTAATCTGGTCCAGTCCGTACCTGGTCCCACACATGAACGCGGACACACACTAGACCTGGTCTTGTCACACAGTCTACCTGTGTCTAACGTGGAAGTGACTGACACTGCTTTCTCTGACCATATGGCTGTATTATTTGATGCTGTGTTTTCACGCACTACAGTTCAAACCAGAGCTCCTGTTCGCCGCTGTCGGATTATTAACCCTTCCACTGCTGCCCAGTTTGCAACTGCTTTTAACCAGCTGTCTATCCCCGCCGATCGTACTCCCTTGGACACAGAGAACCTCAGCTCCTGGTTTCAATATTCTTGCCTTACTATTCTGGACTCTGTGGCACCATTAAAAACCAGGAAGCCCAAGGCTAAAACTGACCCTTGGTTTAATGACGCCACTCGGGCTGTGAGGAGGCAGTGTCATAGCGCTGAACGCAGATGGAAGAGGGACAAACTGCAGGTGTCTCTTCAAATCCTAAAGGACTGCTGGCGCCTCTATCAGGATACAGTCAAAGAGGCTAAAAGAAAATATTTCTCTAAGATCATTTCCTCCAACAGTCACAATCCACGTATGTTATTTAAATCTATTGACTCAGTCTTAAATGCTCCACAAAGTGGCTGTTTGGAGGCCTCTCATAAACTGTCTAATGTGTTTTTTCATTAAGAAGGTTGCAACCACGCGGGCTCTCATTTCTTCCCCTGAGTCTGACCCCCCTGTCTTGATCCCTTGCTCTGCTGTTTTTAACCAGTTTGAGCCTGTGTCCCTTTCTTATTTAGAGGATGTGGTCGGCCACCTGAGGCCCTCTGGTTCCCCAAATGATCCTGTCCCACCACAGTTTTTTAACCCTTAGATGCACACGTGGGGTCAAAAACGACCCCAGGGGTTGTTTTTCTTCAAAATCTTTAAAATGCAAAGTTGTAATATATTCATATTCCAGGTATTCCTCAAAAAATATGTTTGTAACATGAGGCCATTTGCATTTTTATTTATTTTTTCATTAATTTAAAAAAAATGCAGTTTTTGTATCACTACCCCACTCTTCCACAAGTGGGGTCAAAAATGACCCCAAGCAGTTCCTATGGAATCTTCTATGAAACTTTCATTCTTAGCAACTCTGACTGTCCCACTTACACTTCTGATGGATCAAGAATTAATTTTTACACAGTAACATACATGATTTATAGTCAGGGCTGCACATAAGTGGTCCGCAGGTGTGCATTCGCTGTCAAAATAAAAGTATGACCAGAAATTCAGAGAATACGTGCTTCTTTTGCAGTGGAGGAACACCAAAGTAATTGCTTACAGAGCTTGCTTCTTCGACATCTTTAAGAATTCTGAACAAATGTCTGTCCTCTAGAACATCTAATGTACGCAAATGAGCGTTCCAACTTATCTGGTATGCATCTTTTATTTTGACAGCAAATGGGCACCTGCGGACCATTTATGTGCAACCCTGTTTATAATTTCCTGTGCATTTCAAACATTGTCCTTTATGATGGTTTTTTTTAAATATTTAAAGTAACATGGCTGCTATGAGGCCAGCTAGGATCCCTGTGGACCTTGCCCTACAAATGATCCAGCACGGATGGGATGAAGAGCCCATCGGAGGCATTGACTCAGAATCTGACATCTCAGATATAGAGGACCCAGACTATTGTCCCCCCCACTGAACAAGGCCAGTCAGATACAGAGGAGTCCTCTGATGAGACCTGTGAAGAGGAACTGGATATTGAGTCTAACAGAATGAGCCCCTCTTACTGCTTTAGCCACAATATTCTGAATTAGTTGGTCAGTGCTTGCACCTGGGTTTAGTACTGTCTCCCCAATAGATGCATGGAAGATGTTCATGTCTGATAATATAATAGAAGAGGTGCTGACATGCACAAACATGGAGGCACGAAGAGTAGCCACAGACAGGGGAAAAGAGTGGAAAAATGTAATCGAACATGAGCACATGGCCTCCATTTGACTGACCATTCTTGCAGGAAGTGAGAAGAACTGGGATGTACCAGTTGGTGTGTTTTTGGGAGTCCTCTGCATAACCCATTGTACAAGGACACTATGTCAATTCAAAGATTTAAAGATATTTGCCGTTTCTTGCACTTTGATGACAGGAGGACCAGAGCCTATCAACTGAAAACAAACCACATGGCAGCTTTCCGCTACATATGGGGCCTGTTCCTGGTCAACTGCAGGCAGAAATTCATCCTCAGTGATTGTGTCACAGTGGATGAACAACTTGTGCCTTTTCAGAGGGAAGGCCCAGCTTCTGCAGTATATGCAGAGCAAGCATACAAAAGTGATACAAGTGATGCAAAAACTGCAATTTCTTAAAATTAATTAAAAAATAAATAAAAATGCAAAGGGCCTCATGTCATAAACATGTTTTATGAGGAATAACTCAAATATGAGAATGTTACAACTCTTTGTTTTAAAGATTTTGAAGAATAACAGCCGAGTTTATAGCAAAATCCATTGTTTCTATTTGGGGTCATTTTTGACCCCACTCGTGGAAGAGTGTAGGTATTGGTAGGTTGTGCATCCAAGGGTTAAGGAGATTTTTCCTAGCATAGGCCAGGCTGTTCTTACTGTTACAAACAGCAGTTTAATATCTGGTGTAGTCCCTGCTAATTTTAAGCATGCGGTAGTACAACCCTTGCTTAAGAAACCTGCCCCTGGACCACACTGTATTGGCTAACTACAGACCTATCTCCAAGTTGTCCTTTATGTCTAAAATCTTAGAGAAAATTGTACATTGCCAATTGATGGATTTTTTAAATGAGAATGGTATCCTGGAGGTCTTTCAATCAGGTTTTAAAAACTTTCATAGCACGGAGTCAGCACTCTTAAAGGTTTTTAATGACATCCTCCTTACCTGTGACTCTGGTAATCATGTTGTTCTTGTCCTCCTTGACCTAACAGCTGCCTTTAACACTGTAGACCACAACATTTTACTGTCTCGCTTGCACCATCTTGCAGGCATTCGTGGTACTGCTTTGAAATGGTTTAGGTCTTATCTTTGTGACAGAACTTTTAGTGTTAACTTTTTAGGGTATGAGTCTTCCTCTGCCACTTTTCAGTCTGGGGTCCCGCAGGGCTCAATTTTAGGGCCTCTGCTTTTTTCATTATATTTACTGCCCCTGGGAACCATCCTCAGAAGGCATGGAATATCCTTCCACTGCTATGCTGATGACTGTCAGATTTATCTGCCTCTCAAGCAGAAAGAGGCCTTCTCTATTAAGCCACTTCTAGCATGTCTAGAAGACATTAAATCTTAGATGTCCCTAAACTTTCTAAGGTGTAATTCAAGCAAAACTGAGGTGATTCTGTTTGGTCCTAGTGGACCTTGTGAACCCTCTGCTATTGATTTGGGACCCCTGGCAGAGTATTTTAAATCTGTTGTTACAAACCTGGGTTTTAAGATGTACAGTGATTTTAAATTAGACAGTCAAATTAGGGCTACTGTCAAGTCCAGTTTTTATCATTTAAGGCGCTTGGCAAAGATAAGACCTATTTTATCCAGGCCACATCTAAACGGTAATCCTGTCAGTTTTGGCCAGCGGTCATAGGTTCTGTCCAATAATATGATGCGAGACTGGAGCAAAATACATCCATGGATTGGCACTTTATTAAAGAAGGAGCATGATAACAGTACAAAAAAACATTCACTACAACTAAACAAAATGGCTTCCTTTTATACTCTACCTTTTCAGGTGAGCATCCGGAATAGCCCAAGTATGGGGGTTAACTAATCAAAATGAAAACATAACCCTCCACACAAACAAACATACAATAACATTAAAGCACATCACAAACATATACATATTTCCAACACGTACTATAAACAAACCAATAACATAAGCTTCACCCATTACTATATAAATTAAAACCCTCTTTATCCATACTCCCTAACCTGGCACACTGGTCTGCTCCAAGAGCTCTTAAACAGGTGATTGAGCCACTTTCAATCTTTTGCTCCACATCCTGCAAGAAGCAACCCGGACAGGTGAGTACCTTTATAAGTTCTCATTTCACATATATTTAGGTTGACAAATGATTAACTGCAAGCAGCTCTAACTTTGGCTCTTCTCTGACACAGGTAGGATGGCCAGTCCCACTGTCTCTTCACCGTTACAAGCTGTCAATTTAATCGTATGTCAAATAACCTAATAAAGAATTCATAAGAACTAATGTGTTTTTCTTTATTATACTAATTTAAATTCCCAATCCATCAATTAATTACTAACAATACAAACAAGGTAATGGAACCCCTGGTCTCCATTACAAATCCATGCTTTTATTTCATGTCGTCTAGATTACTGTAATGCACTGTATTGTGGAGTTAGTCAGCATCTTCTCTCTCGTCTGCAGCTGGTCCAGAATTCTGCTGCACGACTTTTAACCAAAATTCGTAAAAGAGCACATAACTCCCATCCTGGCTTCACTCCATTGGCTGCCTGTATATCTTAGAGTTCATTTTAAAATCCTCATGTTTGTGTTTAAATGTTTAAACGGTCTTGCCCCAACTTACCTCTCTGAGCTTCTGCATCCTTACTCACCCCCCAGGTCTCTCAAGTCAGCTGACAAGCTGCTCCTGGAGGTACCCAGGTCCAAGAGGAAGCTCAGAGGGGACAGGGCCTTCTCTATTGCTGCTCCTAATCTGTGGAACAATCTGCCCCAGCACATTAGAGAGGCCCCTTCACTGTCCACTTTTAAAACACGTCTTAAAACCCATTTTTACTCCTTCGCATATGACACAGTCTGACCCTCATTTTATTGATTTTATTGTTTTGATCTAATGTGCTGATTTTAATTATTTTTTAACATGTTTAATGTATCATTTTGGCATGTCAAGTGTACAGCACTTTGTGTTCAGCTGGGGGCTGATCTGAAAGTGCTATATAAATAAATTGCTTGCTTGCTTGCTTGCTTCACCAATCACCAACAAAAGTCAAAGGATAGTGTTTCATTCTTACGGGCTTTTGTTGTTGTAGATGTAGTTTGTCCTGTTGAAGTCAGCGGAGTGGGATTTATTTGAGCTGTACTTTGCTGTCCTGCTGTCACTGTTGCTGTGATTGTTGTAGTGGAGTCAGTTTTACCCTAAAAGCAGGAAAAAGAGTGAACATGGCGAAAACTACCAAATCTAAAACAAATTCTAAAAAAATCACTTTCACAATGTAAAAGAATTGCCATTGAATACCCAGTTAACATGATGCTTAGCAGTCTCACACAGTGGTGTTTGTTGCTTTTAATTCCACATCTGCATTATATCATGAACATATATGTGAACAGAAGCATGACTGGCTGTTTAAAGGAGTCATACTTGGAGATATTCTCTGAGCATTCTGCTGCATAAGAACAAAAACTTTCACTAAAAATAAAAAATGATGTGCAGGAAACAAATAAGTGTCAAATTATTTTAGCATTTTGTGTGTCAACTCCTGCCAAATATAGTAACATCTGTAACGTATGAATCACAAAGCTGACAAAAAACTTTAATTAATGAAATGTTCACTTTTGCTAAAAACACAAATCATATTTATTATTATATATACAGTTACTTAATCATTGTTCCATAAAATATCTAACACATTTCTCCTCAGACATACTGTTTAAATTCCACATCTGATTTGATTAATCATTAAGTCTGTACCATGTAAGTGTTTAAGATATTGTTGAATTTAGTTTTAATATTATTTCCTCCTTCATGCTCTTTTTGTTCTCAGAGGAAACGGTAATAAATTGGTGTTGCAAAGAAGGAATAATTTCATGTTTCAAAATCTGGAAAAGTCCAGAATTTTCATGCTGTTTAACAAGATTTTGTTGTTCCTGCATTTCTGTACAAACCAGCATTTCACAAAACATAACTATAGTGTTTAAAATACATAATGAAGCATGTCATGCATTTAGGCTTCACTGTGGTTTTGACTGCACTGTTTCCTTTTGTCGAGGGTAACCTACACTGAGCTTCACTATCTGATCACCATCAAAGTGGAAGGTAAAAAAAAACTTACCCAAAGTAGACTCAGGAAGACACAGAGCAACAAGTGGTCTGAGATAAGAGATAAAAGCTTCATCGTCTTCAGGACTCCTAACTGGCACACATTCTTTGAACTTGCTCAATTCCTTTGTTTTCCCAAGATAACCTTGTAGCTGCTATTTTCAGCACCTCTGCTGGTATGTTGACAAAAACCACACTTAAGCTTGGCAAAGAATTTCTCCTCCCTGCACTATGATAACTTTAATTCAAAGTTGTTGACTTTTAATCCTTAACTACATCCTCCTCTTGTAACGTCTGGTCCCTTTTCATATTGGCAAGTGACTAAGTAAATAGCTGCTTCTCCTTTCTGGCCTTGTACAGCTACAGAGACCTTTGCCACACCTGTTACTTACCTGTTACTTCCTTATTAACGGTCATGCTGTGCTGCTTGTCAAAGGTACGTCAATCAAGAACATTTGCCTCTCTTACATGTTTATTGGAGGTAATTGCTGCATATCATATGTTCATGCTTGTGGCCGCTTGTGTGCCTTTATTATGGGCAAATAAAAGATGAGAAGTTTTTATTTATGATCACAGGTAAAGTTGTAAACTGCTACTTTGAATAAAAGATATTTGTGTTGTGTTTTACTTTAAGAATTTCCAGTTTTTTAAGGTTTTAAGTAAAATCAGTGTTTAGGTTCCTCCGCTGATTGCTTTCACAGCAGAGTGGATCTCCTTTTTGTGTCTTAGCACTGTCTCAGAAAGTTGTGATATTTATAGTTTCCTTGTGGTTGATCTCAATAAGGAACTGCGAACAGAAACTTACCCTCGTACTGTTAACTGCGCACAAAGTCACAACAGTCTTTATGGTGTCATATTTTGAGTAGCGCTCAATAAAAGTGCTGATATGTCAAAGAAAATTGTTGTCTACTGTGGAAACATGATGGGGAAGTTAGAATTCATAAATGATAATAGTTTTCCTCATCTGTTAATATGGAGTCATTTCAATTTGTGAGCTTCCGTGTTATACTGAGGATAAAGATAGCTCTTTTTAAACAAGTGCATGCACTCACCACTTTGTCTTGTCCCTTTTCTGTGAGTGTCAGTTGTAATTAAGCTGATGCCTAGTGTTGTGACGCAGTGGACACTCTGAGCAAGTCTATATGGAGATCTGCAAGTTGGGGCATACCACAACTCTGGATCATGGGGGGTTAAGAGATGGAATTTATTATGTTAGTTTTAGCTGGGTATTTGTGTGTTTTAACCCTTTTATGCATGTTTGTGGGCTAATCAGCCACTTTTTAAGTTTCCCCTTTGTCTCGATTAGGTAGGTCAGTTTGTTTGTGTTAGTAGTACTGTTTGTTGCTAGCTTTTGAGTAGAGTTCTGTGATTTTGACCTCTTTTATGGGCCCACGATTGAGATTTTTCTATCCAATTTAACCAACTAAGTTTTGGGGTTAAATAAAAAACTTTTTTTTGGACTTTAACCTGTGCCTGACTTTCCTTCACTGCTCGGTCCATCACAACAGAACATTGTCATTGAGGGTTCCAAGCTTACATTTTCTTGCCTACTGAATGGGGGTGCCTAAAGAGTCAGTTGTTTCCTTGTTCTCTACTTCAGGGAGCAGTTTTCTACCTTCCAGTCTTACATGTTCCAGCCCTCCCTCCCCCCACTCTCTCACACAACACATCACTTGCACACAATCGAAGGAAATTAATATGGTAAACTGTGAAAATCTATGAATAATGTTACTGTTATTGAATGAAATAATAACGAAACAAACCCCTCGGTTTCTTACATTCAGTTGTTTCTGTTTCTTGATTAGCTAAGAATGGATAAAAACACAGTGCGGTGCTGTCAGATATGAGAGCGCAGATCTTCTTTCTTTAACTTACTGTAAAACAGAGCTTCATATTAAACCTTTGCACTCTGCATGTCTTTTTAGTGTGTTAAATTTAGAAGAATTTAAATTACTGTCTCAGGTTTCAGTCAACAGGTTTTCTGAGCATGAGTCAGCCTGTATGCCTTCGACAACACAGGTAACTTTTTTAAATTCAACTTTAGTCAGAATTTCCTGACAAAGGAACCCAGAAATGCACAAATATCTGCAGATTCATCAACTGCAGAGTAACGTGCTAACATGGTGACATTACACTGACATTACACTGACATCTGGAGATATACTCTGATCACCATTAGTAACCTTCTTATAAATATAACAGTTTATGGTGTAGGGACCTTTTAGTCACAAAGAAGAAATTTTAGTCAGCAAAAGGAAGGCGGGTCTGCACAGTGACAGTTTAAACAGATTTACACAGCATATGTAAAAATTACAGAGACAGATGTTGCTATATGATTAGTCAATAGATCTACAGATTAGGTCCATAGAAGATCACCATAGAAGTGCGAGAGAAGTGATCCTGCCAATTTTTAAATATCAAAATAACCTGAGAAATGTCAAAAAGGTTGATTCTGTTCATCTGGATGTAGCGTTTTCAGTGGGATAAATGTTTCATCACCAATCCAGTCTCAGCTTACAGCAGGTTTCCCCAACATTATAAACACTACATTTGCACAATAACTGAAACCAGCCCACTGAATGAACAATTGGCTGTGAGGTCAGTTCCTCACACTGCGCCAAAAATTGGTTCACCCCAAGGATCGGGTCCCCTAAAACAAACAGAGTAATATAGTAAACGCTGTTAAGTGCCGGAGGATTGCTATGATTTATACATCAGGGAAACCAAACAACCTCTGGCTAAGTGGATATCACAACACAGAAGAGCTACCTCGTGAGGCCATGACCCGGACAGGGAGAAACGCTGGTTTGAGTGAGGAGTCAAGGAGGCCATTTATGTGAAAAGGGAAAGATCATCTCTGAATCAAGGAGGGGGCCTAAGGGTCCATCTGTCACCATCTTACAATGCCGTGATTGCAGCCATTCCCCAACTCTCTGTGAATGGTACTCATGGCCATTGATCAATGGTCTTTGATCAGTGGTTGTTGATCAATGGTCATGACAATTTGTATATTATTGATCAAGGAACTGACCTCACAGCCCATTGTTCTACATCCAAATGAACAGAATCAACCATTTTGGGATTTACTTACCTGGATGATTGAGCATGGATCAAGACAACTTGAGAAACGTTTTCTGTTGCAAAAAATAAAAGACTCTTCTGTTGTTTCAACTTCTCAGATGTAAACATTTCCTCCTTTTATTTTTTCTCTATTGCTGATAACTTTCAGTAGTTGGATTGTAGTTGTAGTTGTAGTGGATAGCCCAAAAACAAAGAAACTGAGCTCTATTTTCTTATGAATCAATTCCTCGTTTAACCATTTACTCACTATAATCCACCACAGTTTTCTTCCTAAAAGCGTATCACAAATTTAGCAGCAAATATTGACAAAAGATGTTTGTGTGTGTGTGTACATATATATATATATATGTATATAGATGTTACCACATGTTCATCAACTGCAGAGGAGGCAAAAGTACAGACATTCTGTAGAAGTACAAATACTAGTGTTGAAAAATACTCCAGTAAAAGATGAAGTTCAGTTTTAACATCTGTAATCAAATAAAAGTGAAAACGTACAGTCTCTGAAATGTAGTCAAAGTAAGAAACTAAAAAGTGGTTTTTAGAGGATGACAGCGGTGAGAGCGATAACGAGTTTTGAGGTGTGAGAGATTTGAGGCGTTAAAAGTGTTTGGAGTGTATAGTTTTGTTTGTTTTATGTGTCCAAACAATGAGGGTACCAGTGAATGTCACAGTTGCTTGCCAAAAAGCCACCAAAGGCAGATTGCAATGTATGTCTCACCTCCTGTTTTCAGGCCTGCAGGTATCAGGCTTGTGATGTGCTCCTCTGTCTTATAGTGGACAGAAACAGTTTTTTTAGAGTGCCACAAATAATTTGTGTGGCATCTTATTATATGCAGAACACCTGATTTCTAAATAAATAGTTTTAAATGTTTATATTAAAAATGGCTGAGGGATTGGCTGCATTTTTAGTGTTTTTTGTTTTGTTTTGTTTTTTGCATAGGTTGTTAAAAATGACAATTTCTTTTTGTGTTTTAAGTTGTGAAAATAATTCATTAAACATGTTTGTCATTTTTACAGTAAAAAATATAACTTTTTTCTACTCAGACTGTATTTATTTTTGTCTGAATTTAGAAAAAATAACACTAAATTCAGACATGTGAGGTTGTGCTGAAAAGAATGATAACAAACAAGGCAAGGTAAGCAGTTTTTAAAGGTGAATTAAAGAGGTAAAATTAAAAGTAGTAAAAAACACCCAATTATACCCTGGACCCAGAGATTTAAATATATCAGTAGGATGAGGGCTAATTTGCTGACTGAAAAGGCCATAGCATTGCATTTATATCATTTCCATACTCATCAAACCATTCAGTTATCCTTTGCACACTGTAAATACCCTGCCAATATGAAATAGACCACTCCCATTTGGACAGAAATGATTCTTTATTGGCTGTAAGAGCCATATATGAGTTTTTCCTTTTTTGGATTAAGAGGGTTGGTTTAAATCAACACACTGTAGTGGTGCACAGTTGTGGGGCATCACTCATGGGTGTGTATTACATGATAAATGTGGTTGCACTCACCTGTTTACTGAAACCTGCTGTGTGATAAGCAGAAAGGTAGGGTGAGCATGAGGGGAAACTTTCTGTTGACCGCAGCTTGATGTATAGTTTGATGCACTAGTTGATGCTGTAGTCTGATGTTGCAGTTTGGCACAAAAATTGGTGTAATATTTTGTGAGTTGCAGTCATGTTTTTTTTTTTTGTTTTTTTGTGCAGTGTGTGCATTTGTATTACATTTGATCCAATGTACTGATTTGTGGGTCTTGGACAGTGCAACATGGAATAAAAGGAACAAATAGCTCAGAAGTGCATTTCAAGTGTTTATTGTTGCACGTCGTCAGTGTCCTCATGTTTAGCCTGCTGTGGCCGTTGATTTAAAGAGCCGCAATATTGAATAAACCAATGAACGCTTTCTATAAGTGGAACATTAGAATCAACAAACCCCTGAAACATAACAAAAACACCTAATCCCCACATTTGTCACTTGTCTATATGTGTGAGGACTTGATAACAATCCACCCTTCCTAACCATCATCTGCTGACAGTTATTTTTTGATTATGATGACCAAATCCTGTGATTTGTATCATGTGCTGTCTTTTGCAGGAATCAAGATGAATAACTCAGCTAACTGATGCCAGACTGTAGTTATAGCATTTAATCTTATTAGTAATATGTGTATTTGTATTTTTAAATAAGTCACACAGTGCATTCAGAAAGTGTTTTTTTCTGTACTACACATTTTGTTATTGGTAGCTCATCATACAGTTATATACATTTTTCTTTTGCCCTCATCAGTCTACACTTAGTATTCCCGACGGACAAGGGAAAAGATATCAGAATGTTTGTACTTAAAAACCCAACTACAAAAAAGATGCTGTGCAAAGTGTAAATAAAAACTTAAACCACTGATTTGCAAACCTCATGAAATTCACAATATAACATAAGAAATTTATGAAATGTTTAAAATGAGATCATCTACAATTTTAAGGGGAAAATTGTCTCATTTTGAATTTGATGACTGCAATACTTCTGGGACTTTCATTCCCGGGCCTGTGGTATATTTACCTTCAAAACCAACAGAAAAGAGCTCCAGATTTACATTGATAATGTCTCTTTGCATTTCTCCATTCCGTTTCTGATCAGTCTAAACAGGTTTTAATTAGTTGAAAAACATTGCTATAGCACAATGCTGCCACTTTTATGCTGCACTGTATTGAATCAGAATCAGATTATCTTTATGTCACAACAAAATTAAGTGCAGTCCCTGCGGTGTCAAGGGAAGAAAGTTTAAATATATTTACAAAAGAAGTATAAAAAAAGAGTTATAACACAGTCATTAGGTCATAAATAGAACCCTAATCCACATAAACACTCTTGCACAGAATGTCACCCATTGCACAGTTTTTGTCAGGTTAATTGTTGATGATTACTTGTGATTAGTTGTAATCAGCTAAAAATAACCTGATAGCTAATCTTAGGTACCCCCCCCCCCAACTGATGATTCATAGAACTGAGACCAACCATCTGGCCACTGCCATAAGATATGTTGGAGTGCTGCACTGAGATTGTTTGCAGGATTTCTGAAGCTTACTCAGAATGATCACCAGAGATTTGGTCACTTCACTTTCAGAGGCCTATCAGATCATTAGTTGGTCAACCAGGCCAGCTCTAGGAAGAGTCGTGTTTGTTCTGTCTCAGAGCTCTGCAGAAATTGCTTTAGTCTCGTGATTTGAAATTTCTTCTGCAGCTGCATGTGCCTTGGTTATCTTACAAAATAATTTAACATGACTTTATCTGGATAAATCTTTAATTTCAGGTAGTTTAGAATATCACAGCTGAAATTACGTTGAATTTTTAAAAAGTCTGAATACTTTATAAACATTTATAAAAAAATTATGTTTTAAAACCATTAAGTATGCAATGGTTAATGATGAGGGAGAAAATTAACATAAACAAATTTTGTTTTAGGGTGTAAAGAGAAAGAGTCATTGTTTCTGAATGTGATGTAAATAATTGTCACATCATGACAACATGATACTGGATAGTCATTAAGACACATGACAAAACCAGTAAATATTTTGTCATTGAAATATCATTTTATGTTTGTATAGTAAACCCAGGTGCTGAAACACACAACTGACACATCAGTGACAACTGACACTTGTACAGAATTCCACCACAATCTTAACAGATGATGGTTTCGCAGTCTTTAAATATCTTACATATTCACTCTCCTTATTTGGTTGGAGTCCACAGGGAGGTTTTTCATTGACTCCGAGATGAATATGAATGTAACAATAATGAGCTGTGAAAAGGGCAGAAGTCTTTGATGAAATCTACTGGCAATATTCATGTTTATTAAAAATATAATACACATAACATATAAAAAACCCTGCAATCTTTTAAAAAGTGCACAGTGGTCTTTAAGTCTTTGTCCCAGAAATTAAAGGAAGCAGGAAATGCTTCAGCCGTGGGGTGTGCACATGGGAGGGGCAAATATAGGTGTCACACTTATATATTTGCCACTCACCTATGGCTGGGAGAATAGTCTAAAAAGAGGGACACACAAGAACTGTACAGTTGCACAATGGCGTTGAAGGAGTGGATTCATTTATTGGCTTTGTTGAGCCTCCTGTCTGCAGGTAAGTCAGGCTTATGCCAACATGTGCATGCAACATAAATGTTTTAATTTAAAATATAGACGCAAATGTATATTTTCACTTACAACTTTTTAAAAATAGGATCTTACTGAAAATCGTCTCCTCTCATGAACAACACTGATCCTGTTGTGTTTCTTTCCAGAATCAAATGCTCAGCTTGATGGTAGGTAAAAACAACAGTTTCTCTGACTTAAAAAAAAAGAAAAGAAAAAATAATTATTAATTAAGATTATTAAAAAAAATATTACTTATGCATTTTAAAATTAAAAAAAATCACTGGGGATGCAGATAAAAACACGGAAAAAATGTTTTCCATGTGTTCACAATGATTTACGTTGCTTCTGAAGTTTGATCCTGCTGATCTTTGTTTCAGTATGTGGCACTGCTCCACTCAATGGCAGGATAGTCGGAGGTGAAGATGCTCCACCTGGACACTGGCCGTGGCAGGTCAGTGTGCAGCTACGTGGTAATCATTTTTGTGGCGGTTCCCTCATCAACAAAGAGTGGGTGATGTCTGCTGCTCACTGCTTCTCTGGGTGAGTAACGTCTGTTTAATCTTTATGCCTAAACTGATCCAGCTGGAACAGGACTTTGAAGATTGGGGATTCTGAAAATTATGATATTCCTGAAACATTTCATCAACATAAATGTTAAAATACTGACTCAGGCTTTCTTACTTTTCCAGCTCAAATGCAGCATAAAGAAAAATGTTTACAGTGCATTTTTTTGACAAAACTTCTATATTTTCTTTTAATTTCTATAACTTTAGTTCAAGTCCGTCTGGGTGGACGGTTTCTCTTGGTCTTCAGAGTCTGCAGGGTGAAAATCCAAACAAAGTGTCCAGAAATGTTGCCAAAATCATTTTGCACCCAAACTATGACAGTGAGACCTACGACAACGACATCGCTCTGCTCAGACTCTCCTCACCAGTCAGATTCACTGACTACATCAGACCTGTGTGCCTGGCAGCGAGTGGCAGTGTGTTCAACAATGGCACTGATAGCTGGGTGACTGGCTGGGGTGCAGTCAAAGAGGGAGGTGATCCTGGTGTTGGTGTTTCAGTGTTCATGTGGTCTGTAGTTCATTGGTTTATGTGTAAACAGCTCCTCATCTTTCTTCCCATCAGTGGCCTTACCCTTCCCACAAACGCTGCAAGAAGTGGAGGTGCCAGTTGTGGGAAACAGACAGTGTAACTGCCTGAATGGAGTGGGCACAGTCACAGACAACATGATCTGTGCTGGTGTTCTGGCAGGAGGCAAAGACTCATGCCAGGTAGGCTTCCTCATCTCATTTGGTTACATAATCAGGTGTTTCAAAGATTCTCAGATGTGTCCTCTTCATCTCTACAGGGAGACTCCGGAGGTCCAATGGTGAGTAAACAGGGCTCTGTTTGGGTCCAGTCTGGAATTGTAAGTTTTGGATCTGGTTGTGGTCGGCCCAATCTGCCAGGAGTCTACTCCAGAGTGTCCCGTTACCAGTCCTGGATCAAGTCCCACATTCGCTCTAATAGGCCAGGATTTGTGCAGTACATCTCCAGCGGGCTGGACTCTGACAGCAACTACACCTGTCCTGGTCTCTAACAAGACCCTCAAGTGAGTCTGAATATGAATGGAAAAAATATACATATACAGCTTTCAGACTGGGTGTGTTTGGATCTCACTGATTATGAATCCTGTTTTACATCCACAGGGAGATAATAGCAGCGTCTTCATGGTTCCAAGTTGCTGTCGTAACAATCAGTGGACGTAAAGTGAGCCATGCAGATGTTGACATCTGAAGATTTGGGTCATTCTTACAGGAGATTGTTGGTGAAACATCATCTCCTGCAGCACTTTTGACAAGATTTCACCAGATTACTGAGTTTCCTTATTGCTGTCTTTTGCTGTCCTCATTATCTCCATGTTCCTGTTGTCCACCCATTCACATTTATTTAATGTACTGATGATGCTCAGATCAAAATGAAGAAACTAATTCACATAAACATTTCAAAAGAAGTTTACATTTCTAACTAGAAAACTTCATTATTTTGAAGTGTTTTGATGTGTTTCTGTGAGCTAATTATACATAAATATGTCTATTCTGTGCATTCTGATGCTGTTGTCTAATTAAAAATGGTGTAAATTTAAGTACAAAATTAAAATGTAATTCTAATTACATCATGACTATATTAAATGTTGATTAAGCATAAAAATGATGTTTTGACATATTTCAGAAGCAATTATTATATATTTTATTTATTGATGAACAAAGCAATTTACATAATGAGTGACAGTTTTAACAAATTACAGCTGATTTCTTTCTCAAGCTAAATCTTTTTAAGCACATATATTTAATTTCACACAAATTTACATTCATCATACTCAAATGATGTTTGTAAAAATATAAACATAGAAAATGTTAAATTTAGATGTGCAGTCACGAGCATATTCTTGATAAGCTTTTTTACATTTCCCACTATAATACTTCACAGGACATAATCACTCCATCTTCTCAGATAGTTACATTAAACCTTCAGTCTATTTCATTTAAGGATCCAAATTATAAGAATAATACATGAGAAATCAATTCCTAATGATTTCTATTTTTCTATATGATTTCTAGAGACCCATGTCTACTTGTGATATTTTGCCTTCAGGTACCTGTGTGATCTAAGTAGTTAATTAACAATTGTATTTTCCTGCTCAGACAGACCCTAAAAAACTATAAGTCTAAAGGACTACATATGGTATTTTCTTAAAGTAAAATTTACTTTGATGTCTTCAGTTTTTTTTGTGGCTCCTGTTGAGGGTTCTGACTGTGAACCTCATCATTCAGTAGTAAATGCATAAATGAGGGAATGATGTCAGACACAGTAAACTGTTTTTTCCTCAGTCAGTCAACTATATGAGCGTCACATTTCTACAAAAAGCTAAAGAACAAACAAACAAACAAACAAACAAAAAAACCCTGCAACCAGCATTACAATATCTGGTGGCTGAGGAAAGTAAAGTGAATGAATATTTTTTTATTCTATTGTGGTTGCACCTCCATCCGTACCTGGACCCTCTGCTTCTTCAGGATTTTATTTTATCATCTCTTTGTAATCTCTCTTGAAATATCCAGCCTAGGAAGACAAAATGTATTGTGTAAAATGATTGTATTCACGTACTAGAGTCGCACCATGAATAATGAAAAGAACTAAAAAATAATCAACGTTTAAGAAATTAAAATGATGTATTCTCTTATTTCATGAAGCTGTGTGAGTGACTGAAAAAACAGAAGTATAGACTTTCTCACCTTGTACAGGCCAACAGTGAATAAAGCAGTAACAGCCAAACCTCCAATGTATCCTCCAATTATCTCTTTAATGTAATCTGGTTCAGAATACACTTCTATCTCTGCCTCAATCTAAGAGATGAGGTGACATATTTTTATAAAATTCATCATCTTGTTTAACTTAAAGGAGAGAAAATAATGTGTAATCACCTTGTGGACAGGAGGATTATTTTTAGTCCACGCTGAAAAGTAGATGTACTGGTTTTTGTCATACTCCAGACTGGCTGTGCTGGTCAAGAGGAATTTGGCAGATTGAAATCCAATCTAAGAAAAAAAAAAATAGAATGAGATGAGCCTGAATTAGATATGCATTGCTGTTTAATTTAAGAAGAGATATATATGGAGTCAGTTGTTTTAATTCTAAAAATATTTACTAATACAACACTTAACATAAAATACACATCAACTACCTGCTCTATCCATCCTGAACTGAAGTTGGCAGAAATTTCATACATCCTACTCTCCCATATTCCCATGGATGTGTTGCACTTGAACACTCTGCACGTGGCTACAGAGCAGTCCTGTGGGGGATTTAAAGAAGGCTGAATGTAACCAAGCTGTGATTCAGAGTAAGATCATTTTATATACATGAATTTAGAATTAGGTTAAATTACAGCAGGAAAAGTGTGGAGGCATACTCACGACTACTTTATGTTTTTGTATTTCAGCAACAAATTCTTTGTTAAGTGGTTCTTCATCATTTCCTCTCTGACAGTCTGCAATCTGAAAATAATTTTAAGTGTTTTTGATTCATCCTAATGTAACACAAGCAGTTTGAAGTCAGCAGCTAAAACGTCTGACACATAAATTACCTGTAAGCTGCTCAAATCCATCCAAATATCTTTTTCACCAAGCTTCACTGGAACCCTGATCACCACAGTGAAATTAAATGCTCTGATATAGTTTGTAACCTAAAAAAAAGAAAAAATAAAGAAAATAACCACTGTTAAAATTAAGATTTTATGAATCAGCTTTAACTAATAGGTTTTATTTGGGTGAAATAATAGTAAATAAAAATGAATTAAATGGTTAATAATTGATTTATTGAAAATTATCTTGACAATTGATGTAAAGTTGATATGGAGTTTCAAAAACATAAAAAGGTTAATAAACAAATTGTAATTTAGATTTAAAAATTATTTGGAGAGGTGTTATAAAATGGAAAGTGAATGTTATAATATTTGTTTCATAAAGAGTTCATAAATTACAGACAGTATAAAAGATGTAACTTGTGTTTGGAGTGCTGCCAATTTAGTGTTATATAACCGGTTGTCACAAGCATATGAATGGATACACATGACTACGACTGTCTACAGTGGTTCAACATTAACTTGGATTAAACAGCAGCGTTCGCTCTCTGGGCTCACTGATCAGTAATGAAATCTTTATCACAAAATGTCTCTGATCAGCTTTATTTATTACAACAATTGCAGAAATTACATCATAACTAATGTTTAGTAAACTACATTGCTTTCATTGCTTGTTAGTATTAAATTTTACTAAAGGTTAGCCTCTTAATAATGAGAGTTGAACCATATAACCAAAAAGACAAAACCAAACATTAGTCCTGACACACTGACACAGTGCAATGAACTTTAAAAAAATATTGATATTAAATGAAGTCATGTTTTTACCTTGATTATTTGTTGGACTGCTTCCTGTGAATTATTCATTCCAGGGGTCAAATTGTGGCTGCTGAAGGAGCTTTACATGATAATAAAATAATAATCAATAAAAAATGTTTTGATAGAATTTAAAAGTTAAAATTACTTTCCAAATAATTCATGTTATATCAAGTAAAACAGCTCATGCCTTTCAAATGTGATAAAAATGCTGTATTTCACATCAATCGATTTCTGTTTGTAGAGTTCACTTGTAGGTGCATGCTCCTGATTTCCACTGAAAGAGAGAAGAAAAAAAAGGTTCTGTATCTGTGGGGCCGTTTTATAAATTATCTGTATCTGTACCAAAGGAAGAGTACCTGGTGACATTTGCAGTGACAAAGATCTTCCTCTCAAGTTGACTGTTGGTGTCAATCCCATAGGAGACAATGAAGGAAGCCTTAATTGAATGAGGGAGATAAGTGACTTCTCTTTGTCTTTAAATTGTGCAAAAATCAGAAAAAAAGAAACAAAGCAAAGAAAGATGGTCTGTACAAATACAAATAAAAAACAAACCTCTGTTTTGCTCTTGAAAATTGGCTTGTCAATAGTGCAGTCTGTCCTTCCTTGTGAAAAACTGTCTTCACTGTCCACGGAGTTGCACTCAATTCTTCCCTTTATTAGAAACAAAATGATTCCTGGATGCTTTGGAAGAGCAGCAGATCAGTGATGAACTGATACAGACTTGATCCTGATGCCTTACCTGCTGACTCGTGAACTTTCTGTAGGAGAGTCCAGCTGGGTACGTGAGAATAACACGACTGTTGTAGGAGTTTTCTCCTCTGTTCTCCACTGTGACTGTGACATCCAAAAGCTCATCAATGCCCACTTTAACCTCTGAGGATCTGTAGAGTATGAAGCTGGATGAGAATAAAGGGAAAACAAAACAAGACTACAGCCATACTAATGTCACAGTATACCAAATATAATGTACTTTGAGCTTTAATAAATCATGCAAATTTTCAGCTCACAGTACAGTAAAAATGGCTGTTCTAAGATAATGATGCTAAATGAGAAAATATTTTTACCATCCCTTTTCAATCAGTTAACAATCTAATATTTTCTGGTTAGCACAAAACACAAATAAAAACTGAGTGTCACCAGTTTCCAAAATATTAATGATGGTTGTATAAGGACAAGTTAAATGACAAGTAAATAATAACACATTTGAAAAAAACGAGACACACAAGCAAAGCTTAAGTTTTGTAACTGTTCCTCACCTGGTGAAGTTGAAATCCACTTTCAGGTTATCAACACATTTGATGTCAGTGCCACAGTTGATCTCAAACCCTAACTGTGGAAGAGAGCATGATGGAAAAGTACACATTACACATTATTTAAAGACTAACTAAGTGGTTTTATGGTGATCCAATGTGCTACCACTTGTAGGTCTACAGGCAATAAAATCAACAAAATAAAACTTTACAAAGACAGAAAATAGAAGTTAATACATACACACAAAACACACAGTTATTAACTGCAACCCTGCACAAATTAAAAGGACTTTGAGTCTGCTTAGAATGTAAACACAGAGCCATAGTAACAGAAATCCCTGCCTTTAGCACACGTCTAATCTAATTGTGGGAACAGTTCAAAAAGCCGCACTTGATCTGATGTGAGGTTTTTTTGAGAGACTGAGAAAGCAGTTGTTCTGGAGGATTAAAAAAAACCAAGAGTTTTATGAACCAAAAGAAGGATTTTAATTTTAATTTTAATTTATAAAGAATGAGAGCATGATGGTAAAGTGTAAAATACATCATGGACAGAAAGAACTGCATTATGCTGCTAACACAACTTGAGCTCTTTGCAATCACCTGCACAGACAACATGCTGATACAAGTACTCAGAGTGATGTTAGCTGAGTGAATGTCGACCTCAGGCCAGCAGCAAGACCCTGAAGTTCAACATGTAACAAACTGATAAGGTGTCAGGCTGTATCCCCTGCTTCTACCTGTTCATGTTTCTAAAGTAGAATCACCGTGGCGATCGCTTGAAAGTCTCTTTTTGCAGGGTTTCATATTTGCTTTTTGCTGTCAGCTTTGTATTCATACATAAATACTAAGAGGAAGGTCATATGTGTGACTTAAAAACAATTTTTTTTTTCTATTTGATATTTATTTCTGAACAGGCAGAAGGTCTTCATGGGCTCAGCATTAAACATGCTGTCACTGCACTAATGGTGACTCATTTACTTCAAGTACTTGCGCAGAAGTTGCTCAAAGAAGTATCAGTCAGTTGCATGCCTACAATAAAATTGATTCAGTAAAGTTAAGGGCAAACCTAAAAGTTTCTCATAACTTCATAAAGACTAGCCTCAGTTGGTCAGCTAATAGGGTTTTTAAAAGTTTACTTACAGGATGAGTGGTTGTTGTTTGGGCCTGCGGGGCAAGACTTGGACTGAGGTTTGTGTTTGAGGGCAAACCATTAAAAATGAATTTGAGCTCATTGGAAAGTTGGTTGAGAGCATCTTCGGGGCAAGCCTGCAAGAAGAGGTTTAGATTCAATGTTGGAGGAGTCTTAAAAGTAAAATTAATTAAACAAAATCTTAAGTTTGATGACTTTGAAGGATTTTAAGATTGCTATTAGATCTTACCTCAATGAGGAATTTTACAGTTGAACATTTTTTTATTCCTAAGTCAACAGTAACTGATCCAGACTGCTCTCGTTGTTTCCCACTGATGTACGCTCGATTGTTTGGAGGCTTGCGAGTGGCATCCAGTGTTATAGTGTAATCAATCATTGCTCGAGCTAAAATAGAGAAATAGAATTTGATTTTAATGTTGCAAGTTTAAATACATTAAAAATAAAACGATGTGCAGTAATTGAGAAAAAGAGAGAAGGATGATTAACCTGTGTCGACTGTAGACACTCTGGTCATAGTAAAGCAAATTTGAGCTGTGTTCTCCAATGGTTTTGAGCAGTCTACATTCTGTGTAGGGATTTTGTTTGGGCTAAACGATACCTCAGCTCTCACCATTACTATGGGTCTTGATCTGAAAAGTAAAAAAAAAAAACACGTGTGAAGGACATGGCAGATGGCTGCCCCTGCCTGAGCCTTGTTCAGACAGAGGTTTCTTCCTGTTAAAGGGGAGGATTTACGTTTTGAAAGAGAACTTTTGATTTTATCTAATTGTCTGGGTTAAGCTATGTGAAAGGGAAAATATGGACCTGAGAAATAATATCTAAACTGAAAAGGCAGCTTTAATGCTGAATACTTTCAAAACAAAAGCAAAAAAAAAAAAAAAAAAAGCAAGGGATTCAAAACCAGAAATCATAGGATTCATTTAGAGGGAAGATGCAACCAGGAACAGAGGGAGACTCAGACAGTATAAAACATCAGATAATGATGGAGATAGGAAACAATGAAACAAAACACAACTGAAAATAATAGACCAATAAGTAAGTAGAGAGGTAAGAGAGGTAAGTATGAGTATAAAGGGAAACACTGGGGCGCACTAGAAAGTCAGAAACTAAAAACTTAA
This sequence comes from Oreochromis niloticus, assembly GCF_001858045.2. Classification (NCBI taxonomy): domain Eukaryota; kingdom Metazoa; phylum Chordata; class Actinopteri; order Cichliformes; family Cichlidae; genus Oreochromis; species Oreochromis niloticus. Next base: position 17,522,990 of record NC_031973.2, on the reverse strand, counting down.
TAAAAATTGAAGAAGGTCTAAATCATACCCCAAACCCAAAAGACAGAAATGCTGTAAATTATTGTTAATGATTTGTGTAATAATTTAACATAAATCATTAAAGCTTTTAATAAAATATATTTGTGCCATATTTATAATAATGAACTTTAGAATGTACCTAAATATTTGACCATTACCTGGACTTACCTCAGTAAGGCAACTGTGCCCTTTGTACCCACCGCTAAGTCGGGCAGTCCATCACCACTATGATCAAAAGATGACTGACTGATTGTCAGGCCAAAGAACTTCAGTCCTGATTGGACCTCAGAGCCAGTAATTCTCTGAAATATTTTAATTAACCAGATTTCGTAAAATATTGACTTTACTTGATAATTGAGGTTAGTCATCATTGTGAGTTCTCTGATGTTGAGTACCTGTGAGTAAGTAGGACTGATTTTTCCTCCTCCTTCACCATTAAATATGTAGATGCTGCCTTCACCATTATTCTCCAAAGGTGCTCCAACTGCCAAATCCCTGAATCCATCTGAGTTTAGATCAGGCAGTACAGCAAGAGAAGAGCCGAACCTTCCTTTGACAGCTGCATGTCCTCTTAGTACTAATGGATCATCAAAATTACACTCCACAAACTGAAAGGAGGAGAGTGAATATTTTATGAACATTAAGAAAGTTGACAAATAAACCGATTAATTTAACTGCAGTAAGTAAACCTGTGATTTACCAAACCAGTTAATCTGCAAACATAAACTCTTCCCTCTCTATCAGGCTCCATGTACATTGGGGCAGATATGAAGATTAGATCAGTGATGTCATCATTATTTATGTCCATGGTACACACCTCTGCCCCGAAATATTCACCAGTCTGATACTGTGTAAGGAAGATATCATTATTTTTGTATCTGAGATAATAATTTCTATGGAAATTATAATTTAATTCATATCTGTCTTAATACAAATGCATACCTGTGATGAAACGGGCTCAATCTTTTGGTTTTTCAAGTTTTCTCTGTTAACAGCGACCACAGCTCCTCTGTGTTTATATCTTGGAGCACCAACAACTGTCAGAGAGCCACGCTGGGTTTTAGCAATCGCCATGGAGTAACCTAGAATTTTGGTTGTAAAAAGGAGAAGACAGATTAAGATTCCTGATTCCTCCTTTTAAATTATGTCTGTTTTGCAAACTATTCTCACCAAGATAACTGTCAGGCTCCAAAGACACATCCTCATATGTTTTCAGCTTCTGGCCTCCTGTTGTGTATTGCACGTAGCCTCCCCTCCACTGGTTTGCACCAACAATAGACATCTGAATTCCCTACAGTGCAGACAGGAAATACATTTTATATACAATTTATTGTACATTTAAAATCTGGACTGTGTTTTAACCTGTATTTGCCATTAGAACTTAAAAACTGCCACAAAGGCACATGTGAATCTCTCTTTCTATGACTAGACTGTCTGGTGAGTTTCAGGTAGTTTTAATTACCTCAGGCACATAAACTGCACTGAATCCCTCTTGAGACATTTCCATTTTCAGTGACTCTCCACTGCTTTGAGATCCTGTAACAGAAAAATAAATGAGAAGGTAAAAGAGAGACACGATGAGTCAAATTCAATTTGAAGGTTCATTTTTTTATTATGCTTCATGTAATTATTTAAAAAAAATAACAGTTTATTTTAAAACTACTGAACATTTATTGCTCATTTCACAAAATGTAAAGTTACATTTGATTTTACATGTGACTTTACTGAATACAGTACAATAAAGTTAATACAATGTACTAATATTAGTTGCTTCTTATTGTAGCATTTTACACAACAAATGAAAGTTTACTGCTTCAGTTCCAGAAGGACACAGATCCTCATAATGAATGTGAAAAAAAAAAAACCTTGTGAATAAGTGAGTGGCTGAAAGTAGCATTTATTACAGTGCAATTATTTTAATTTTTGAAACATTTACAGGAATTTTAACAAAGTTGTAACATTAAATGTTTGTACCTTCGATTGAGAAAATTTTGTCCTGCAGATTCTGTCTTATTACTTCAAGTGCGTTGAAGTTTGCCACTTGAAAGACGTGTTTGTCTGAGGGAGACGATGCAATGGTGTCCAGTTCTCTTTTGGCATCAGGGTTAGTAAATGCATTCCCCACCTACGATTGTTGACAAACATGTTTGAGTCCTCATACTATGCAAAATTATTTGCTCACTTTATTAAAATACATTCGTTAAACTTCACTTGATTTATAATAAAATTTACAAACATGTTTTAAACTCTCTAACACTGAATAAAACCTAAATCAATGATAACATTTATCTCATGCTATAAAATAGTTTTTACACATAGTTTTTCCTCTACTAGCTGTATTTGTATTACACACATATCTTATGTTTCCATCAGTAATTCAGCTTTTTCATTTAAGAGACTTCATTTAAAGTTTACATGGTCAGTGAGTTTGGCTTTGATTTAAATAAATGCACTATATGTACATTATATGGTGTATATACAAATGTGTGGCCAGCATGTAGCCAAAACTCTTAATCTTTGAATTCAGGTGTTTTCAGTCATATCACTACAGGCATAAAAAACTTCAATCACTTAGCCATGTAGTCTGAATTTACAAATATTTGTGAATGAGTGAGTCATTCTAAAGTGCTCACTGAATTTAAGTGTAGTACTGTAATATGATCCCACTGCTGCAACATGTCACTAAATTTTATTTGGTCCGCCTGTACATTCCATGATTGACTCTAAGTGGTATTATTCCAAAGAAACATTTAGACAAAAACTGTGCGATGGGAATTTCATAACATTGGTTTCTATGGCCAAGCAACTTCAGGAGCTGTAGTGAGTGAGTGATTCAGGACTTTTCTCCCTATAGTGCAGCATAATGTGACTGTAGTGTGACAACTGAATAAAACTCAACATACTGCAGGTTTAAATAATGGAAGTACTTACCCCAATAGCAAATCGAACAATGTTTTTACTCTCTGCTAGCTGTGCTGCACCTCTCAGATCATTCCGATCATGAGATTGTCCATCAATAATTACTATCAAGACCTTCTTCACATTTGGTCTGGAACCTCTTTGTGGTGTGAAAACATTGTTCCTGTCAAATTTTTTTTTTAAAAATCTCATTACAAAATATTGTTTTACACTTGATCTTGTAAATTATATACAATCAGGTAAACCACATTATTTTTATTTCTGCATATCATTCTCTTGGGCAATTTTTTAGACTTTTGTACAAATCAACGTTATACAAGTTTGTTTGTTTGTTTGGTTGGTTGTTTTTTTTGTTTTTGTTTTTTCAAATTAAACTGAGCAAATATTTGAATTTAGCCTTAGTTGGGGCCATATCATCTTCTCTGTAGAAGATGAAGCACAAGTTTGTGTACAGTGTGTCTTTTAAAAGGCGTCCCTCAGTCATAAAGTCCACACAGTACTTAATGTGATCAGATTCATGGAAAAAAAATCAACTGGACAATAATGTAACTGCAGTTCTTCACTATTATAACTGAATTATTTACACAACATGTCTGATGGCCCCGGCTGTGTAAGTGGCTCTCCCCTGTTGACTGATTCTATTGATGTCAGTCTCCACTGATCCAGATGAGGAAAATGTCTTAAAGTAAAAGTGAACCTCAGGTGAAGTAGAGAACTGGGAAACAGAAAACTGAAAAAAAGAGAAAAAATACTTAATAGAAATAAAAATGTAGCTATTTTATGTCTTTGCTATGATTTTACTGACAAAGGGACAACAGTTGCTCACCTGTGTGTCACTTGATAGAAAGGATTCGATTAGATCTTTCACAAATTTCTTCATTGTTTGAAAATCAGTATAATCCACACTGCCTGAACCATCCAACAGAAAGGCAATGTCTGCTTGTGTTCTACACTCTGTCAAAGAGATGGATTCAAAAGTATATTTTTTTAAACTCATATCATGCAAGCAAAAGGATTTTGTACCTTGGTAAAGGGTACAAAATTTAAACATAGTCCCTTTAAAGTGTCCCCTCAGAACATTTTAGAAGGCATCACTAAATGTAATCAGGCACCAGGAGTAATGATTAATGAGTAATGTGTGTGTGTGTGTGTGTGTGTGTGTGTGTGTGTGTGTGTGTGTGTGTGTAAGAGAAAGAGAGACAGAGACAGAGACAGAGAGGCAAGGACCATTTACTGTTACCTGGAGAAGAAGAAGGTATGGGTGGTCTGATCCTTTTCAAACGGTCCATCTGAAAGCACACACCGTTGTACATGGTGATGCTTCTGCAGTCCTTCGGAATGGTTGGACCACACACCTGAGACGAGACAAAGCCAAGATGCCATAATACAGCAGGTTGAGTATTTTTTGTCACTTAAACAATTATTAATTCTATATAAAATCAAACAAATCGGGGGGGGGGAATCCTACACAACTCTTTAAAATCTGCTGATTTTTAGAGAGACAGAGAGCTAGATAGATATAGCGATAGCTATAGAGAGATACAATCACTGGTAATGTCTGCAGTTAAGTAACTCACCACAGTGTTTTGTGCTGTTGGATCATTTTTCATTGTCAAACCAAGCGACATGTTGACTGCAAACTCTGGTACTGTATTGAAAGCATTAGAAATGTGTTAAAACACTCCTAAAATACACTTTGCGGAAGGACGAAAACCATATTCAAATTGAGAACTACAAAGTGCCACAATTCATGATTTGGCATGATAAATATAAGAAGTGGTATCGTCTAGACTGGAAACTGAGATAAACAATAGTTTTTTGTCTGGTATATTTTTAAAATGAAGGAATGCAAAACAAAACTCAGTTTTACTTTTCTTTGTCACTATTGTCAAATTTAAGAATTTTTTTCTTGTTTGTATTATTAGTTGAAAAGTTTATTTCATTTTCATGGCTGAACGTTATACTAAGATATCTAATATGGAAATCTACTGTAACTGTGATTTGATTTAAACAAATGTATGCGACAGGCTCTATGGATATCTATTTTTATGGCAAAATACTATCCGAGTTTTAGCACATTTAGAAATGAATGGTTACCTACCTTGAAGTGGTATATTTTGGCAGTTTTGGGAAGAGGTTTTGCAGCTGTATATATTCCCCCTTTGATTTTGTGAATGCTGTTCCAGTGGAGCACTGACAAGCAAACTAACAAAATAAATCCAGTCAATCATGTAAGTCTAGAAAGCAAACTCTAATTAAATAAACTACATATGTCCATATAGCATAACAGAGATGGTAAATAAATAAAAAAGAAAAGAAATAACAGTAATCTTAAACATGCAGCTGTAAACCGACTTTCAACATAACTATGCATGTCCTGACTTACTCTGATTGTCTTTGCACCACCTGGTAGCCAAAACCAGCAGCAGAGCTCCTCAAGGTCTTCCAAGCCACAGGATCAATATTGAAACAAATTGCAGCATTTAACACTGAGAATTAAAGAATTAAGAAGGACATCAGTAATTTTATTTAAAGCCACTGTAAAGGATGATAATGTGGTTATAGGCCTCTAATTATCATCCCACATAGGAAACTGTAAATAGTATATGAGTATACATGTATAGTGTATCTGACATACGTCACACACACAGTTTCGATCAAAACACTCTGCTTAGTTTCACTTTCTGTCTGCACGCTTCCTATTCTCTGCAAAAGCATGCAGTTTCCTGTTAGTACTTTTGACTTTCTACTCAAAGTTGGCCCTTTTTAGACTGGAAGCAAACTATATTAAAAACAAGTAACAATAAGCACTAAATAAGCACTAACAATATATTAATTTCGTGACATTGCGTTCATTTGTATCTATTTTTATAACCATAAGTTTATTTTGTTACCACTAGAGAGCGCCAAAGCCAGACATTTTAAAGTTCTGAACACTGTGGCTCAGAACAAATTTCCCCATAAAAATTCAAATTTAAATTTCCCTGCAGTTAAATATTTTCTGACATAATCATTCTATAGTGAAAATCTACAACCACACATAACAAAGTCTTTGTTGAAAACAAAACGCCACCTAAACTGCCCTGTTGTTTATATTTGTTACAAAAGCAAAGCCTTAAGGCCTTAATCCTTTTATTGGGCATGATAAGAACAGTCAGTATGACATCATATAGCACTGTTGCTTGTTAAACAATGACAGCTTCATGATGTCTTAGCTTCCAGAAATATAAAGTTATCTAATACTCTTCCTCATCAGCATGACACACGCAACTTTTCAAAGGAATAAAGAAAAACGTTGTGATATACACTACCAGTCAAAAGTTTGGACACACCTTCTCATTCAGTGGTTTGTCTTTATTTTTTGGTGCTTTCTACACTGTATATACATACTGAAGACATCGAATACAGTAAGTAAGGCATGTGGAATTATGTAGCAAAGAAAAAAATATATAACTCTAAATATGTCTTATATTTTAGATTCCTGAAAGCAGCTTTGCTTTGTTGACAGCGCTGCAAACCCTTGTCCTTCCCTTAATGAGCTCATGATGTAGTCACCTGAAATGGTTTTCACTTCACAGCTGTGCCTTGTCAGGGTTCATTTGTGGAATTTCTTGCATGCTTAATGGGGTTGGGACCATCAGTTGTGTTGTGCAAAAGTCAGGTTAGCACAGAGCTGACAGTTCTATCTGAGAATTGTTAAAATTCATATTATGGCAAGAACCAAACAGCTAAGTAAAGAGAAACGGCAGTCCATCATTACTTTAAGAACTGAAGGTCAGACAGTCTGGAAAATTGCTAAAACTTTGAAGGTGTCCCCAAGTGCAGTCACAAAAACCAAACTGGCTCACATGAGGACCGCCCCAGGAAAGGAAGACCAAGAGTCACCTCTGCTGCTGAGGATACATTCATCCAAATCACCAGCCTCAGAAATTACAAGTTAACAGCACCTCAGATTTTAATCTGCCCAGATAAATGCCACACAGAGTTCCAGTAACAGACACATCTCTACATCAACTGTTCAGAGGAGACTGTGTGAATCAGGCTTTTATGGTCAAATATCTGCTAAGAAACCACAACTAAGGAAAAGCAACAAGCAGAAGAGATTTGTTTGAGCCAACAAACACAAGGAATGAACATAGTGGAAATCTGTGCTTTGGTCTGAGTCCATATTTGAGATCTTTGGTTTCATCTGCTGTGTCTTTGTGCAACACAGAAAAGGTGAACGGATGGTCTCTACATGCATGGTTCTCACCATGAAGTGTGGAGGAGAAGGTTTGATGGTATGGGGATGTTTTGCTGGTGATATTGTTGGCCATTTATTCGAAATTGAAGGCACACTGAATTAGTATGGCTACCAAAGCATCCTGCAGCGACATGCCATCCCATTCAGTTTGCATTTAGTTGGACCATCATTTGTTTGTAAACAGGACAATGACTCCAAACACACCTCCAGCTATGTAAAGGCTATTTGACCAAGAAAGAGAGTGATGGAGTGCTGCGCCCGATAGCCTGGCCTCCACAGTAACCTAACTTAAAACCAGTCGAGATGGTTTGGGATGAGATGGACCGCAGAGCGAACGCAAAAGAGCCAACAAGTGCTCAGCATCTCTGGGAACTCCTTCAAGACTGTTGGAAAACCATTTCAGGTGACGACCTCATGAAGCTCATCAAGAGAATGCCAAGAGTGTGCAAAGCAGTAATCAAAGCAAAGTATGGTTGTTTTGAAAAATGTAAACTATAAAACATGTTTTAATTATTTCACACGTTTTTGTCGACCACATAATTCCATGTGTTCATTCATATTTTTGATGCCTTCAGTGAGAATATACAATATAAATAGTCATCAATATAAAGAAAAACCATTAAACGAGAAGGTGTGTCCACACTTTTGACTCACAGTGTATTTCCCTCAGCCTTTGTTCTTTTTTCTTTTGTTTAAATTAACGCTTCTTCTCAATTTTTACACAGACATGAATTTATATTCTGTCATAAAATATAAAATAATAGCCAACAGTAGCAAAGGTCGATGCAGTGACAGATTAACTTGAATCAAAGTATGATGTGACATTTATGTGAAAAGCTTCCAATTCTTAGTAGCACTGAACAAAACAAACAGATATGTATAATGAACACATGAAATCATCAAAATCATTTTGGATTTTATGTCGTTGGATTTTTGTGTTTGTTTTACTTTCAGTTACTTTCAGTTTGACTATTTAGGAAATACTTTTTTTTACTCAGTACACTTCAACAATAGTAAAACAAAAAACTTTAGTAATGAAGCTATTTTTACAAGCAAACTAAGCTGATTGTAGAGTTCAGCAGGTAGTTTGATTCAGAGATAATGAAATGTAAATAAAGAAATGACCATTGCAAATGTAAATCTAAATGATATGGTTTCACTTCTAATATGTAGTACCTGCTGGTTTTTAATACCACAAGAAATATATATAGCGTTTTTAGTGAAAAATGTCACTGTGCTTTATTTAGTAGAAACACTAAAGTCATATTTTCACCGTTTGCAAAAACTTATAATTAGAGAACAAAAGGCAAATTCAGAATGCACAAAGTTGTCTTACCTGACAAGAATAGTGTAGCACTAATTATGCAGTTCATTGTGTCAAGTTCAGTATTACTTCTGTTGATAGTGTCAGAGAAGGAGATGAAACCAAAAAGCAGAAATCCTAAGACTGTTGCTCAAAGGTAAGAGGTTCATTTAGAGGAACTCTTAAGTAGGAGGAGCTACAATACTGACAGCACTGTCTGTTTGATGCTACACAAACACATTAGATAGTTTATTAGTTTAAGGGCAACAAGATAAAATCTGTGTAATCATGAATAATATTATTTTTAAAAAGAAATAGAAAAATAACCCATCCTATCTCACATATGTTATTCTTTGCTGGTGTGAAGCTAAATTATTTGGTAAAAAGTTTGTTTTATTCAAATTAAAATTGTTTTTGTTTACAGTTTAAATTGCAAATACAAAAAAAATGTTTATTGAGATTACAGTGTCAGCTTCTTTTCATAGTATTGTAATGAAAATGTAAAAAACATTTAAACCAAGTGTCTGTTCGACTCACCACAGCATGGTTTGAAAACCCTTCTTGAAAAAAAAATCTAAAAATAAAAAGTCAATTTCATCTGACTTCCTCTGAACCGTTTCATACTATCTGTGACAAAATTTGCTAATGTGCCACTTTTGTAAGAGGCATGAGCTGGTCTCCAGGCTCAGATTAAATATATACCTACATCTTGTTGATGTGCCCCATAACCAAAAGCGTAGCAATTTTATTTACAATTTTATGTTCAGCATTACTTTGAGTATATAAAAATAATTAATTTCTAAACCTCACCTAACTGGTAGAGGACTAACCAGCTGACTCTGGTTGTATGCTGAGTTGATCAGATTACACTCTACATGAAGTCATCCTCATTTACGCCAACTTCCCACCAGTGTTAACATATATTTTTGTCCCCACAAAATAACACCTGATGCGCTGAGAATATCCAAGGTGCAAAATTTCACATCTTTTTAAATGTGTTTTCTTTCATTAGCTATTTGAATGAGAGAAACTGAAACTGATGCCGTGTGCACTAAAGCCTGACTCTGTGAATGTGCAACCTTTGCTAAGCCTGGTGGTTAACAGAGACTGACTGATACAAGATGGTCTCCTGTTCACACTGTATACAGTGGGCATGTAGTGACTTTAATGACAGACATTATCAGGCTGTGGAAGGAATACTTCGAGTACCTCCTTAAACCCACTCACACACCTCCCATACAGGAAGTGAACACAATGACCAATCACTGAGGGCGAGGTCAGTGAGGTATGTCTTGGTGTGGTGGATGACATTTGCCCTGAGTTTCTCAAGGTTCTAGATGTTGTGGGGTTGTCTTGGCTAACACCCCTCTACACCAGCAGACCAGAGGATGTGGGCTCCCTCTGTGACACAAACCTTGGGTCTATGAGATATAGTGTGGTTATCCTCCTGGTCCAATGGACCAGCTCTTTATCCTTTCAGGACAAAGAGCTGTGCATGGGATTCTGCCAGGTGCTACTGGATTTGCAGCCTCAGGGTCACCTCTCTGCTTTTTATGGATGATCTGATACATCAGGTTTCTTCAGCCAGAGCCCTCCAGGGTGGCTTTCAGCTGAGTGTGGAGCAAAGTGAGATTTAACAGCTCCAAAGTACGGGGCTATAGTTCTCAGTCAGAAACAAGTGAAGTGCCAACTCCGGGTCAGAAAGGAGTTGCTGCACCTGCTGCAGTTCTTTAAGAATCTTGTATTCTTTGCGAGAAATTGACAGACTGAATTTTACAACATTTGCAGTAATGTGGATACCATACCATCTATCATACCATGTATAGCATCATACCATGCTATACCATTGCTTCTGGGATGCTCAGACGTGTTGGTGAGAAAGCCTGCTGGGCCTGAACACCTCTCTCTGCAACTGGATCCTGGACTTTCTGATGGCGAGACCACAGACAGTCTGGATATGACATTCAGCCCCTCACTGCCAGACAGCGAAATAGTTTTTTCCCCCAAGCCGTTAGACTCCTGAACACTCAGTGACTGGAATGACACACATACACATACACACACACACACGCACGTACCTTCATACACGTCACTTCCAAGCACTTATCTGCACAATCTCATACACACAGGAACACGTTCATACACCATGTTACTTTTTGCACAGTGCACATTTCTGTTGCATTGTTGAGTCTGCACTGTCTTGTGTCTGCATCGTTCTGTTCTGTCTGGTGTTGCACTGTCATTGTTTTGTATTTTTGCAATTTTGCACATTGCACTTCATGTAGTCCCGTGTTGATTGTCTGTTTATATCATATATAGCACCATGGTCCTGGAGGAATGTTTGTCTCATTTTACTGTGTGCTTTACCATTGCACATGGTTAGAATGACAATAAAGTCATTTGACTTGACTGGACTGGACCAGTTTGTTATGATGTAGAGAGAGCTGACCAAAAGAGCATCTGCATTTTTAACATCAGCTAGGGCCACGAGCAGTGGGTAGTGGCTGAAAGTTTGAGATCACAGATATATACAGAGGAAAAGAGCTTCCTCTATAGGGTGTCTAGACTCTCCCTTAGAGATATGGTCTCCATATTGACAGGAGGGCTGAGACATCTGGATGCCTCCTTGGCAAAGTGTTCTGGGCATCTCCTATCAGGAGGATGCCTCAGGATCATGTCCTGTGTCTGACTAATGCTTTAACTAAGCTAGTGTTGTATCGATGATTTAGATCCATGTTGAGAAACTCCTGTTCCATTACATCCCAAATGTGTTAGATTCATGAGACATTTGGTGACTGTGGAAGTCGTTTGACTACAGTGAACTCGTTTTCATGTTCCAGGAGCCATTTTGAAATCATTTGGACTTGACATGGTGCGTCATCCTGCTGGAAGCAGCCATCAGAAGACAGGTACATTTTCATGATAAAAGAATGGACTCAGGTGGACTGTAGCATTAAGCAGTTGAAGTAACAAAGTACAAATCCTTCATTACTGTACTCAAGCAGAATTTTCAGGTATCTGTAGTTTCAGTTACTTTTACTCCCCGGATTTTAACACAAATGTAGTTAATACTTCTTACTTTTTCAAGCTTGTTGCGTTTGGTTTACGATTCTTATGTGCAGTTATTGTTGCTCAAAGCTGATTTGAAAATCATTTCAGTTTCAAAAATCAAACTGATTTTTAGGGAAGAAGCACTGATGATGAATACACTAATGATGTATTCATCATTAATTATTATCACACACAAAGAGATAAAAGAAGCCAAAAAACATTTATGCATTATTTACAACAGTATTAACACTGCTCTACAGGGTAAAAGTGTCAGGAAGTTGTGGTTGTGGTACTTTTATATCTAGCTGGTATATCTAGGGCTTAGCTTTTGTTTAAGTGGCAGGTAATTTTAGATGTAACTTTGAAAACAGCCCAATAAACATCAGTAATCACACAAACTTTCTGTTTGCCGCAGTCACACTCCTCAGTTGGCTAAAGCTGCAGCTGCTGCGTTTAACTGGAAGTGAAAAAAATGTGAGATAACTTCAGTCAGAGATGGAGAAAGATGTAAGAAAGGAGAGGAAGAAGAGGTGTCAGCAGCAGACCATATGATTTGGGCGGGCAGCCAACTTTGATAATTCAATTCTGCTCAGTTTGGCTTTCCATGAAAAAAAAAATGTATGAGCGCAAGCGCTCATATATGCTATACATAATTACAACCATACTGTTCACACACACCTGCTGACTTTAACTCATTTTCCTGTGTAGGTGTGGAGGCAAACTAACTGCAGTGTATATCGGACCACCAAACAGTTCACAGGAGGGAAGTGAAGTCATTTCCAAGTTATTATGATGAAAAAAGTGTGATTCTTCAATACTTTGAACACATTGTCATCTAGATTTTTAAAACTGCAAAAGATGAGTACACAATTGAATGATAAAAACACAATTCATCCACAAGGTGACCTCTGGTAAGAACAACCACAGTAAAATTGTGTGGCTTTCTCTTTGCTCTGATTACATGCATTTCTAACCCTGGTTCACAAGTGACACTGCTGCATGAAACTTATTCACACCCTACCAGATGACACACATCAGATTTGGCTACAGCAGTAACATCTGCAATGTGGGCAACAGCAAATAGATAAATTTTTTAATTGTCATTGTTTTTCTCTGCCTGTGTACACATTAGAATTTATGATAAAAAAGTCTGTAGTGCCTTAATATTATTTTATTATAATATTAATCAAGGGGTTCAGTTAGCTTTGCACAAAAATTGGTAAATGTCCAAGCAACATCCATACAGTTAATTTTTAATTTATACTTCGAGTAAATTTCAGAGCTACTTGCTTTTTTACCTTTGATTCAATAAAAAAAAAAAAAACTTTTACAGGACTGTTTTTAAACACAACTATCTGTTGTTTTGCTCAAGTGATGTGTGTAGTTTGTCATTTCTATGAGGCATCAGTGTGCATATCAATGCTCAGCAACACCAACAAGCCTAAAAGACCACAGAGTACAACAATTTTATTGTACATGTTAGTGACAATAAAGAGCTAGTCTATTCTGCTCTAAGTGGAGGATTGCACAATCTTTCCTTTATTAAGAAAAACATCTTGAGCAGCAGTTTATTTCTGAATGCTGCCTGGCTGGTGGATAACTAACCAGCCAGCTCTAGTTCTTTTGAAGCCTTGTTACATCTCTGCATGCTTATTAGTTCAAACTGCTTTTCAGGAAGTCACTTCTTTTGCAAGTGTGCACCACTGATAAAAATGAACTTGTCAGCCCAGCCTAACACCCAATAATCTGACCACATCCAAAGTGTGAATTTCACATCAGTTTTTTGTAAGTCTTTATGAGTGTGTGCGTGTGTGAGTGTGTGTGTGTGTGTGTGTGTTAAATGGGATATCTAAGAGATGGACATTTAAGAAAATGCAGTTCTTTATAGTTTTATCAAGTTTTTGTTTTTTTGTTTTTTTTAAAAAAAAAGGTCCAATATAAATTATTCTGTTGAACACTGTTAAACATGATGATTGATGATGAGGATGATGACATATTTGTAAGTTTCTGTCATAATATTCAGGGGGAAAAGGACACAAATATAGACTGCAGAGATAATCTACTAAGAAGAATGCACAGGAACACAGTATGACCCAATAAAAAAACATGAGCAACCTGAGGCTTTGAGTACACACAGGAGGTGAGGAGGAACAGTGGAAACAAGACAATGGCCGTTTCTCAATTCTCAAGTACGCGAGCACGGACTCGTGATTTGTACAGTCGGAACACCAGCGTACGTGATGATGTCACAGGTCCGGAGTTTTTACTGCCATCCCCTCTTAATGTAACTGTGAGTAACATGTTATGAAGCTTAACTTTAATCACAGCCAAACCGGTTTACTCAGGAACAAATAAAACACTGAAATAAACCAAACATTAACATTTAGAAGTGATCTAAGTGACTTATATATCATTTTTAACCGCACTAGTGAAACCTCTAATAATAAAAATAGTGTACATGTACATACGTGTACATACCTTAATAAAAACAAGCAGGTGAGATGTTAGAACGCTTTTATTTCTATTCTAGTGGACACTCAATACTATAGACAGCTGCTGGGGTTTCTTTAACCTGAGTAGTGAGAAGTCCACACCGATGCATGCTCGATAAAACGGGCGGATCGAGAACACATCCGGGACTTTTTCGCGTTCTCGGCTTGATGCGTACTTTGAATTGGAACAGTACTTGGTCTCCGACTGATGACGTATCACGAGTACACGAGAACGCAAGTACGCACAAGTACGCATATTGATAAACGCCCAAATAACTGTGAGAAAGTAAAACTCAACCAAGTGTAACAAAACATCCTGTTTTATTTCACAAAATAAAACAGGAAGGAACAGAAAAACACTGAACATGGAAACAAAGACTGAATAAATAAACCAAAATGCAAGATACACTCAAGAACTAAACTCAGTTAACAACCTACAAAAAGCCTGACAGGAATTTACATACTGAATCATTAAACCAGAAAAAAATGACTGCACTTAGAAGTAATGCACCGCTACAACAAAACCCACAAAACTCAACAAGCCACCAGAGCTTCATTGTGTTTTCATATGCCAAAAGTAGACAGTTAACATGTCCCTGGAATTATAAACACATTTGTGATTCACGAACAACCTCAATTTCATTTAAGTTCCTTTATGTTACAACAGCTAAAAGGTTCCCTTGCTGTTGCAATGCTTGGCCATGGTTCACATGCACCACAACTCAGGACCTAGCTTATTAGCCAACCTTAGCCAATCTTAACTCAGATTGAAAAACTTCTTCAGAAAATGTCCTCAGATTAAATCCAATTCCCTTTGGTGGACTTTGACTCCAAAGTCCTTTTTGTTTCTCTTAAGCCAATAAGACGTCGACTTGCTGGCATGTTTTGGATCATTGTCCTGTTGCAGAACCCAAATATGGAACGCCAGGACTGCCATAATGAATTAATTAAATACACCATTAAATAATTAATTAAATGTGGCAATAATTAATTAAAATGTGAAATGAATAAATAATTAGTTAAATGTGTCAAAAATATTTATTTAATTAATTATTTCCCATTTTAATTAATTATTTCCAATTTTAATTAATTATTGCCAAATGTAATTAATTATTTAATGGTGTATTTAATTAATTTCATTATGGCAGTCCTGGCGTTCCATACCCAAATGGGCTTCAGCTTGAGGTCCAAAACAGATAACCAGACATTCTTACTCAAGAAATTTAGTTCATTTACCACAGCAAGTCTTTCAGGTCAGTTTAACACACAGGGCAATATAGGTTTGGATTTTTTCCCTTTAATAATAAACACCTTCATTTATAAACTGCAATTTGTGTTTACACATGTTATCTTTGTCTAATATTTCAATTTGTTTGATGATCTGAAACATTTAAGTGTGGCAAACATACAAAAACAGGAAATCAGGAAGGGGGTGAACACTTTTTCACACAACTGTATATATGCAGACTATTTCACCTTATGCAGGCATGTTGTGAGTAAAACCAGAAAAGCAAACTCTCCACCAAGGATACACTTCTCTCTCTGTCTAAAAATGAAAGGTGAAAAAGAACTTGAATGAAAATCAGTGTTTTCAGCACCTTGTTGAATCTGTGACATGAAGAAATAAGGCAGTTTTAAAAGCCTGCACGCTGGACTTCTCTGAAATGAATCAAGTGTAACATTTATCCAATAAAGCAAATTTTTCTTTTCAGGAGTAAGAGTCTCCTGATCTCCGGCTGAGCCCTCCTTGGGTGGTCTGTGCCCCATTGGCCACCTCAAATTGTAGGGTGGGTCAACCCATATTGAGATGCCCAATCTACGCCTTGGGGCTCATGTCATGGGTGCCTGCAGGCCCATTGGGTGGGATGGGGCTTCCAGGTGAGGGAGCAACCGTTGCTGGGTGCAACTTGTCTCAGACCCAGATCATTTTGTCTTGTCCCTTTACTGTGTGTCTCTGTTGTAATTGAGTGGGTTCCTGGTGTTGTGACAGTGTGCAGATGAACACTACTACTGAATAGGAGTGCCTAAAGAGCCAGTTGTTTGCTTGTTCTCTGCTTCAGGGAGCAGTCCTCTACTTTCCAGTCTTACATGTACCAGCCCTCCCTCCCCCCACCTCCCTCATACGACACATCACTTGCACACAATCGAAGGAAATTAATATGGTAAACTATGAAAATCTACCAATAATTTTACTGTTATTGAATGGAATAATTATGAAACAAACACCTCAGTTTCTGACGTTTAATTGTTTCTGTTTCTTTATTTAGTTGAGAACTGATAAAACACATTATTATGCTGTCAGATATGAGAACACAGATCTTCCTTCTCCAACTTACTGTAAGCCAAAGCTTCATATTAAACATTTCCTGTCTGCATATCTTTTCAGTGTGTTAAATTTTGCAGAATTTAAATCACTGTCTCTTTAAATTGTCATTTAAAATAATTTTGCTGTGTCATCCTAGGCCAGGTTTCAATCATCTGATCAGTTGTTCTGGATATGAGTCAGCCTGTATGCCTTCACCAGAATGGATAACTTTAGCTGCTTTTTATTTAACTTTGATCAGAAATTCCTGCTTCAGTAGTTCTTAAAAAGATGGCAGTTCATAACAGCTGACTAGATAGCTCAAAAACAAAGAAAGTGAGCTCTATTTTCTCATGAATCAATACCTCATTTAATCATTTATTCTCTCTTATCCACCACAGTTTAATTCCTGATAGTTCCCAAAATTCAGCACTAGTGAGATATTTTTTAATTATTTACTTCCCCATTCCTGAACTGGGGTAAAAATGTGGAGAAGCACATGTGGAAGAATATACACTGCTTGTCCTTGTGGCATGTGCTTGATAACTTGCCATCTTAAAAAAAACGTAAGCATATAAAAATGTCAAAAATGACAACCTAATATGCATATATAATCCTGACCTTGTCAGTAGTTGTGATGCATCATTAGAATCTGACATCACACACAGCCTTATCAGAACTCATAAGTAAGCAAGAGAAATTCCAAGGAAACCACATTTCAGTTGGTACGCAGCTATCAAACCTTCGGCATCGACTAAGAATTTGCAAACATTTGGGTCCATTACAGATTTATTGGATTAAAATGTCTCAGAAAAAAACACTGTCCAAGTCAAAGAGATCACCCCAGCACAATGTGCTCTTTATAGATAATTGGGAAACTTTCTGACAGAAACCTGGTCTTGTTAGAAGAGAAGGCATCCATCCCACGTTGGATGCGGCAGCTCTTTTTTATCAAATTTCTCGAAAATTTATTAAACCCCCCAAAAACCTGACTATTCAGAGTTAGGACCAGGAAGCAGAGTTGCAGTCTTACACGCTTCTCTGCAGCTTCTCTCCTCCTCTTATCACAGCTTTATTCTCCACGAGACTCCAGTGAAGCCCTGCCAAAACAGTTATTTACAATGTAGGTTATTATGGTTAACTAAAATAAAAAACTATATTAAAAGATGACACTGAAAATTTACTGTGTTTGTAATATAATTTTTTTGAACTCCCTAAAGCTTGACCCGGACAAATACTCTCCACATTATAATAATCAAAATCACAAAAACGAACACTGAAAGAAATCAAAACTAAACCAAAACTACACTTAAATGAGCCAGAACACACTGCACTACATACAACTAAACTGGATACACACAAAAACTCAAAATGAGATAGACCTGAAAAACCTATCTCATAATGGTTGTCTATATTAAGAACAGCCCTCCTCAGTTAGTTTATGTTTGACCACGGAGTCAGTCAGCTTTGACCTGAATGAATACCAAACTACTTTACTTATCGTCCAACCGGGAATGTTAACAGAAGTTAAACAAGAACCAGCTAGAAAATATTAACTAAATAAACAGCAAGCTCAGTTGTTCTAAAATGTCGTGAAAAAGTCAAAAAGCATATCTGGACATGCAGACAGAAGATATTATTCGTTTTATTCAATAATAAAAGTAACAGGTGCAACATGAACTCTTGGATGAATGTGTAGTTTTGTTTATTGTGCATGCCATCTTTGTCAGCATTTCTTACCTTTGTGCACTTTTTGTTTGTTTTTGAGAGGCAATGATAGTGGATAACATATTAGTGATGAGTTGTACTCTAAAGATATTAATATTAATCTGTATTTATTTCTATGAATGACATATGTCAACATGTTTAATTAGAGAGTTAACTTAAAGTACTAATTTTCCAATTCTCTAAAGCTTTACTGCAGTGATGACATGTCTTCCAAAAGATATTCCCTCATCTAACACATCTGTCTAAAATTTCTTATAGATATTCAGTTGAATTGCTTAACCTGCAACCTACAGACAGGCCTCCATACAGAACCCAGGGGTATGTTTTTGCCAGTATTTTACTGACATTGTTAATCAGTTTACTCAGGATAAAAGTTTCAAGTTGTATCAAATAAATGTCTAGATTTTTGTTTTCTAAAATATGCAATAATGATAATAGTATTTAGTTTCTTTAAATGACATTAAATACATAATTAATAATTCTGTGAAGAACTAAGTTTTGCTATTCAGGTTCTTAATCAAGCTTTTTTAATGCTAAAATATAATATAGTTGTTATTTATGAATTCTAAATTTTAAGTAAACTGTACAGTCATTTAATTGTATTCCTCAACAGAAATGTTTGTTTTATTATTCCTGTCTACAGAGCTCTGCAGACAGCTTTGGTTTCATGGTTTTGTAATTTGTTCTTCACCTGCATGTGGCTTGGTTATCTTACAAAATAAATTAAGGTGACTATATCTGCATACATCTTTGATTTCAGGTAGTTTTTGTATATCAGTGACTTAACTTAAGGTGATTTTTTAAATAGTCTGAAGACTTTACAAACATTTAAAGATTTCATGTTTCTGTTTTTTACCCATGAAGTATGGAATGATTCATGACGAGGCAAAAAAAAAAAAAAAAAAAAAATGACAATAAACCATTTTAGTTTTAGGATGTAAAAGGAATGAGTCATAATGGTTTCTGAATACAATGTGAATAGTTGTCACATCATGGCAACATGATACTAGCTAGTCATTAAGACACTTGACAGCACCAGTAAATATTTTGTAATTAAAATATAATTTTATGTCTACATAGTAAACCATGCTGCTGAAACACACAACTGACACATCAATGACAACTGGCACGTGTACAGAATTTCATCCCAATCTTAAAAGTGAGAAGTCCACGGATAGGTTTTTCACTGACTTTGAAATTAATAATAATGTAGCAAGAATTACTGAACTGTGAAAAGGGCAGAAGTCTGTCATGGAAAATGACATAAGAAAATCACTGTGGTCTTTAAGCTCTGGACATTAAAAAACATGACTGGAGTTCTGTAGCCTTTGTCCCAGAAATTAAAGGAAGAAGGAAATGTTTCAGCATTCTGGCTGTGGGGTGTGCACATGGGAGGGGCAATAATAAGTGACACACTGTTTATATATTTGCCACTCACTGATAGCTGGGTATAAAAGGTGTAAAAAGAGGGACACACGAGAACTGTGCAGTTACACAATGGTGTTAAGGAAGTGGATTCATTTGATGGCTTTGGTGAGCCTCCTGTCTGCAGGTAAGTCAGACCAACATTTGCATGTAACATAACTGTATGCAAATATAAATTCAGGATCTGAAAATTGCCTCCTCTCTTGAACATCACTGATCCTGTTGTGTTTCTTTCCAGAATCAAATGCTCAGCTTGATGGTAGGTAAAAATAAGAGTTTCTCTGAGTAAAAAAAAAAACATTTGTAAAAGTTATAAAGTGCTTCATTTTATTATTTATATTTTTGACATTACAATTCATTTCATCAGCGATCCAACTAAAAACAGGGGGAAAAAATGGTTTTTTTTTACATGTTCCAACAATGATTTACGTTGCTTCTGAAGTTTGATCCTGCTGATCTTTGTTTCAGTATGTGGCACTACTCCACACAGCAGCAGGATAGTAGGAGGTGAAGATGCTCCACCTGGACACTGGCCGTGGCAGGTCAGCGTGCAGCTATTTGGTGGACATTTTTGTGGCGGTTCCCTCATCAACAAAGAGTGGGTGATGTCTGCTGCTCACTGCTTTTTTAGGTGAGTAACAAAAAACATCTGTTTAATCTTTATACCTAAACTGATCCAGCTTGAACAGGGTAGGGGTGTGCAGATCGATCCAAATATCAATAGTATTGATATCAGCTCTGATATTGATATCAAATCGATACTAGCGCGATGCGATCGATAGTTTGTGTTTGTGGGCACGAGTTCAAGTGCATGTGGGGTAGGGGAATCAGTGAATAGCAAAGGTGGAGGTTCAGAGATTTTTATGTCCGTGGGGGGGCTCAGAGGGAAGAGGTGAATAAAGGTCTGGAGTTTGTGTGTGTGGGTCGAGGGACAGTGCAGGGAGAGAGTTCATTCATCCATCCTGTCAGCCTGATGTCTTTCAGTCTGCTGGTTCCAGGGCAGAGGCTCTTCAGTCTCCTTCCCAATAGCAGAAAACTGGAAAAGCTGTTGGACAGATGAGTGGAGTTATCTGTAATGCAGCGGAGTGTTTAGGTGATGCGAGTGCAATAGATGTCCTGGAGGGAGGGAAACGAATCACCCACAATCCTCTCTTATAATCTCACTACTCAATATAGCTTTTTCTGGCAGGACCCAATCAGGAGCCATACCACACAGTGATGCAACTGATGAAGATACTCTTAACAGTGCCTTTGTTGAAGGCGCTCATAATGGGGGTTGAGGCTCTTGCTCTCCTCAGTATGTGGGGAGGTAGAGTCATTGTTAGGCTTTACTGACCAGTGATGCTGTGTTCTTTGAGCAGGAGAGATCTTCTGAGATGTGCACACCAAGGAACTTGAACCTAAGAAAGCTGCCTATATAGGTTAAAAGTACTGACATCAGTACTGGTATCGGCAATACTGGCCCTGTATTTACTTGGTATCAGATTGATACCAAATCTGCAGTATCGCAGAGCACTGGGCTTTGACTAAAATTTGTCAAGGAAGGCAAATATCAGATTGGGAATACTGAAACTGCCAGCATTCATGAAACATTTCATCAACATAAATGTTAAAATACTGGCTCATGCATAAATACAAATGTTTACAGTTGAATGTTTTTTTTCATCAAAACTTCTATATTTTCTTTTTCTTTTTTTAACTTTAGTTCAAGTCCTTCCAGATGGAAGGTTTTTCTTGGTCTTCAGAGTCTGCAGGGTGCAAATCCAAACAAAGTGTCCAGAAATGTTGCCAAAATCATTTTGCACCCAAACTACGACAGTGTGACCAACAACAACGACATCGCTCTGCTCAGACTCTCCTCACCAGTCAGATTCACTGACTACATCAGACCTGTGTGCCTGGCAGCGAGTGGCAGTGTGTTCAATGATGGCACTGATAGCTGGGTGACTGGCTGGGGTGCAGTCAAAGAGGGAGGTAAGCCTGTTGTTGGTGTTTCAGTGTTCATGTGTTCTGTAGTTCATTGGTTTATGTGTAAACAGCTCCTCATCTTTCTTCCCATCAGTGGCCTTACCCTTCCCTCAAACGCTGCAAGAAGTGGAGGTGCCAGTTGTGGGAAACAGACAGTGTAACTGCCTGAATGGAGTGGGCAGAGTCACAGACAACATGATCTGTGCTGGTGTTCTGGCAGGAGGCAAAGACTCATGCCAGGTAGGCTTCCTCATCTCATTTGGTTACATAATCAGGTGTTTCAAAGATCCTCAGATGTGTCCTCTTCATCTCTACAGGGAGACTCCGGAGGTCCAATGGTGAGTAAACAGGGCTCTGTTTGGGTCCAGTCTGGAATTGTAAGTTTTGGTTTTGGTTGTGGTCAGCCCAATCTGGCAGGAGTCTACTCCAGAGTGTCCCGTTACCAGTCCTGGATCAAGTCCCACATTCACTCTAATAGGCCAGGATTTGTGCAGTTCATCTCCAGCGGGCTGGATCCTGACAGCAGCTACACCTGTCCTGGTCCTCTAACAAGACCCTCAAGTGAGTCTCAGGTTCCAGTTTTTCAGTACCAATAAATGAATATGGATAAGTATATAATGTTTTAAAATTTTCTGTATCTGTAATTCAATTCAGTGTTATTATACAGCACCAAATCACAACAACAGGTGCTTCAAGGTGCTCTATATTTTAAGGTGAATACCTTACATTAATAGAAAATAGTGAAAACCCCAACAATCATATGACCCCCTATGAGCAAGCCCTGTGGCCAGTGGGAAGGAAAAACTTCCTTTTAACAGGAGGAAACCTCCAGCAGAAACAAACTCAGGGAGGAACACGACCGGTTGGGTGAGGGGAGGAGGGTCATCTCATCCAGCCCTAAGTGTTTGCTTTATCAAAAGAAAAGTTTTAAGCCTAATCTTAAAAGTAGAGATAGTGTCTCTCTCCCAAATCCAAATTGGAAGCTTGTTCCACAAAAGAGGGGCCTCACAGCTGAGAGCTCTGCCTGTCATTCTACTTTAAAATACGCTAGGAACGACAAGTAAGCCTTCACGAAGCGCTCTAATACTGTGATACAGTACTATAAGGTCATTAAGACAAGATGGGGCCTGATTATTCAACACCTTGTAAGTGAGGAGCAGGATTTTGAATTCAATTCTGGATTTAACAGGGAGCCAATGAAGGGAAGCAAATATAGGAGAAATATGCTCTCTCTCTCTCCTATCCCTGTCAGTACTCTTGTTGCAGCATTTTGGATTAACTGAAGGCTTTTCAGAGATTTTTGGGACATCCTGATAATAATGAATTACAGTAGTCCAGCCTAGAACCACCTAAACCATTTGCTTTTTTCATGTTTTGTTTCTTCTTTCAGTGTCAGTTTGTGGCAACACCCTCGTGAACAGTCACACTGGAGGAGACAAGAGCACTGTACCTGAAGGAATTTGGCCCTGGATGGTAAGTCTTCACCAAAATGGAGTGCACAAATGTGGAGGAAGCTTAATATCTGACAATGTTATACTCACAACTGCGCAATGCTTCTCTACGTAAGTACGCAAACAGCATTTATAATTTTTACCTTTAAAATACGAGCTGTTTGCGATTTGTCTTTTAATGGTGTCTTCAATCCTCCTGACAGCACCAGTCCAAATGCCAGTGAATGGAATGTGTTTCTTGGTCTTAGACTCGTAAATGGTTCTGAAGAGTTTGAGACATCTTTGGGTGTTTTGAACATTACAGTGAGCAAAATGACTGGCTCCAATATTGCACTATTGCTGCTGTTTGAATCAGTCAGTTTCAACAATTATATCCAGCCTGTGTGTTCGGACATTAGTGATTCAAGATCTTTCCCCATTGGTAGTCAGTGTTTGGTGACAGGCTGGGAAAACAGGAACAACAGCAGAGGTAAGGGTTTGCTGTTTTAAAAAAATTGCAGTGTCTGAATATCTTTGGTTGCATTTGCAAATATGACTCTTACAGGTGCTGTTAAAGCTGGCATAGTTCGTCAAAACATGAAAACTCAAGTTGCAAGTTGTGGCAATCTTTCTGATTCAGATCAAATTTGTACTCACATCATGGACCTTCAAGAGGTAAAAAAAATATTTGTCATTTTATCCTAAATGTGCTTGGACTGATGCTTTCAGGCTGGGTGTTTGTTGATCACTGATTATGAATCCTGTTTTATATCCACAGGGAGATCAGGGCAGCCCATTGCTGTGCAAGTCAGAGTCATCATGGTTCCAGGTTGCTGTAGTAACCGTCTATGAAAGTAGACTGAGCCATGGAGATGTTGACGTCTTTACCAAAATCTCAAGATTTGGGTCATTCTTAAAGGAGATTATTGATGAAACACCATCTCCTGCAGCACTTTTAACAGGAAGTTCACCTGATTTCTCAGTTTCCTTATTGATGTTTTTTTGCTGTCCTCATTATCTCCTTGTTCCTGTTGTCATGATTTGCTCTTGTGGGTGGTTGATGTAGTTCATTATTACAAATTACCAACAGATGCCAAAAGTCTTTATTAACACCCATTCATATTTACTTAATGTAGTTATGATGCTCAGGTCAATATGAAGAAAATTATTCATGTGAATATTTCTAATGAAGTTTAAAATCTTTTTTTTTTTACATTTTGGAATGTGATGGTATGTTTCTCTAAACTAATTATACAGGAATATGTCTTCTCTGTGCATTCTGAAGCTGTTGTCTACTTAAAAATTGTATAAATCGTGTAAGAGCAAAATTGAAATGTAATTCTAATTACATACTTATTATAATAAACATTGATAATGTTTAAAATAATGGATAAAATAATGTTATTGTTTTGTTGTTCTTTTTTAAAAAATAATTCAGGGCTAAATATTGCATATTTTGTTTATTTGTGAGCAAAGCCATTCACATTATCAGTGACAGTTTTAACAAATTACAGCTATTTTTTTCCACAAGTTAAATGCTTTTAAGGATATATACTGAATTTCATAGATTTACATTCATACATACAATGTTTGTAGAAACATAAACACAGAAAATGCTTATTGTAGATGAGCAGCCATGAGCACACTCTTTAAACTTCCTACCAGTATACATCACAGGTCATCATGTCATTGCTCGATCTCCTCAGACAGTTACATTTAGCCTCATCTATTTTATTTGAGGATCCAAACTATAATAATAGTACATTAGAAATAAACTACTGATAACTTCAGAAGAAAAAGAAAAAACTGAATTCCTGATGACTTTTATTGTGACGCCTTAAACAAACCTGCTTGTGATATTTTCTCTTCTGGTTCCTGTGTGATCTAAGCAGTTGATTAACAATTGTATTTTCCTGCTCAGACAGGCCCCAAAAAAGACCCTGTGATAGACGAACGCTTCTGTTATGGTCACTGTCCTCTCGGGGCTCTCCCCATGTGAGAGAGCTCTTTCTCCTCCTGTGTAGTGGACTGTAGCTGTGTAAACTTGTGAAGACTGGTCTGACTTTGTTTTTCTGTGAGTAAAGGTGTGTCTTTACAATGGAAGTTGTAGTGGTCCACAGTGAAAGCAGGTACATGGTGACATCTGGTGGCCAAAAATATGAAGTGCAGCTTGAATCCACAAATAAAATGAACTGCTTCATTATGATTGCCCACTCTGCAGAGTAGAGTTCACAATTCTGTGGGCCACCGTTGTGTTGCTTTGAACATGTATTTTTGGGGGGTGAAAAAATTTTCATGTGTATTTGTTTAAAAATAAATTTGATCAATAAACTTTCCTTATTTAAACATGCCATGGTGTGGTCTTTCTTTGCTTGTGATTACTTGATGTTGGCAAATACAATAGATGAAAAATACATATAATATACATATAAGACAGCTAAGACCTGGCTCTCTGTAATAACTGGGAAACTGGGAATCATTTAAAATGGTTCATTTGTGAGTCTCTCACTCAAAATGAGTTTGCAATAATACGATAATGTGGAAAAATGTAGTGTTTTCTTGATAAGCACAGTAGTTTTGGTGTGTGTTGATGTCTTTGTAAAAAGGTTTCTTGCATGACTAATTGGGATTTAACTTTACAAACTGACAGTTAGTTAACACAGTGTACCACTGAAACACAGCAGATATTATTGCTGAAAATGGGCCTCTGCAGATATTCCATTGAACCTCATTCATCATTTGTGATAAACATTACTTTTAAACATTCATATTTCTGATTCATTTTTAAAAAATGAAAATGAATTTCACCGTTTTTAGAAAATAAGATGTTTCTAATTCACTTCAAACTTTTGAGCTGTAGTGTAGATTGCAGTGATAGTGTATGGCTCAGGATTATAGTAGATGATATAGGACTATCAGGACAGGGAGAGACTGTTAAAACATTATGAACTGTCTTGCTGTAGAGAAAGTCTTTCATCCTTGAAATGCTACCAAAATTTCTGATGAAAGAGCTAAAAAATGTAGTCTTGGATTTGAAATGATGACAAAACCCTCATCCGATACAGACAGATACATGCATACAATACACAAGTTTGAGGTCAGATTAAAAAGTCATTTTTTAAAAATACAAATTTCCATTTCCTTTAATGTAATATTACATGAAGTTTAACAGTAATGTTTTCACAGATGTTTTTTTTTTTAATAAATCAGTTATGTTGTTTTAGAACATATCTACACAGTAATGCAGGGGCCCATTTTTGTAATAATCACTCCTTTATTCAAAGGTCACATGGTCATGTTACTTTTAAACATTTATATTTCTTTACATTTCTGATTAATTAATAATTTTCCCTACAAATCAAAGTAGGGAACACTCTTACATCACACTGACTGGAAAAACCTGTCTTTCATTTTTACCTCTAAAGTTTTATCCGCTTTTGCCATCTCACCAAATATTGAAATACTACTAAAAATACATGCCAGACTGTCATAGTTCTGTTGGACTTACCAGTCTTTAGAAATGTTTACACTCAAAATCATGGAGATACATAGAAAATATCAAAGAGTTTACTAATACTGTGAAAGCAGACACTGGCGAGGACAGGTGGTGCTTTAAGTAGGGTAAAGCTGGAAAAAGAAGATGGTCTTTTTTCACATCCTGAAGTCCAGGCTGCTAAAGAATCTGCTCTTCTTTGTTTTGCATGATTAATAATCTTCATTCCTTATTTATAGTTTGGTTGTAAACACCTGAGCACTATATTTATTCAGTTTATAAAATGAATACTGCTTTATGTCAGAGATGACATCTTATACAGTACACTGGATTCATTTAGATGTGGAAAGACATTTCATTGTCAGCACATTAACTAACTAATAACAAAGATATAAATAAAATACACAGACCATTAAAATAAATGTTAGATTTGATTTTAAAGGCCTAATCTTTCTTGCTGGACTTACAGGCTTGAAAATCTACATAAATATATCCTCTTAAGACAAATATCCAGTGGTGGCTTCTTATTTAAAATAGGTTCTCCAGTTTTATGGTCCTGAGTCTTGAGGATCCTGACCACCAGATAGGAACCTTTGTTACAGATCATAGCGAATGACTAGGCAAGGGAGTGATTTAGACACAGCAAGCTGTTTTCTGTTTAATTAATCAAATGCGGTAACATGGACATTTCTACACACCATGTTCACCCCTGAAAATATCAGGATGGTCTACATCTGTCATTCAGATTAAATGTACAGCTACAAATGCCATCTTTGTTACTCTGCTGAGGGTGCACCTGCAGCCGTCCCTGGATCATCTTCTGTAATTTCAATTATCATCTGTTTGTATTTACTCTTGAAAAATCCAGCCTAGGAGTGAATGAAAAAGCAAATAAAATACAGAAATCATATATTAGAGTTCCAATAAAAATGTAATCAAGCTACATGAGAAAAAAAAACTTGTAAACTTTTATTTGAAAAAGTATAAAAAGAGTCTTTCACCTTATACAGGCTAGCGGTGAGTAAAGCTAGAAAAGCCAGCCCTCCCAGGGATCCTCCAATGATCGCTTTGGTGAAATTTGGCTTAGGATACACTTCTACTTCTGCCTCAATCTGACAGATGAAGTGACAGAATGTGAATAAAATTAAAGCTCTTAATACGTCGAACAAAAGAAAATATTGTATAATCACCTTGTGAACAGGAGGATTGTTGTTAGACCCTGTTGAAAAGTAGATGTACTGGTTTTTGTCATACTCCAGACTGGCAGTGCTGGTCAAGAGGAATTTGGCAGACTGAAGCCCAATCTAAGGAAAAAAATACATCACGAGTTGAGCCTAAATTAGATATTGTTTGATTTAACAGGAAAATGGTTATATACCTAAACATTTAGCAAACAACCCAAAACATATTAATTTAACATAAACTACCCATCCATTACCTGCTCTATCCATCCTGAACTGAGGTTGGCAGAGATTTCATACATCCTACTCTCCCGTATTCCCATGAAAGTGTTGCACTTGAACACTCTGCACTTGGCTACAGAGCAGTCCTGAGAATGATTTAAACAAGACTGAATCCAACAAAAACTGTGATAGCTGCATTTGTGATAGGTGCGGTGAATGTTAAAATCTAAAAGAGGTTGAATTTCAAAAGCTCAAGTGTAGAGCTATGCTTACCACCACCTTATTTTTTCTCGTCTGAGGAACAAAATTTTTGACAGGTGGTTCTTCGTCAATTCCTCTCTGACAGTCTGCAATCTGAAATACATTTAATTCAGGTATGTTTGGTTTTGTCCTAATTATACCACATCCATTCATCCATACATAACATTAAGCCATTTTTAGAAATGATGAGTGACTCAAGACTTTTGCACAATACCTGTAGACTGATCAAATTCACCCAAATGTCTTTTTTACCAAGCTTCACTGGAACCCTGATCACCACAGTGAAATTAAGTGCTCTGATATCATTTGTAATCTAAACAGATAAAGAAAAGGACAACCAAGCATTACAATTAGATTTAGATTATACAGAACATATAAATACACATATATAGATTTATACAGAACTTATATTTTGACCTTAATTGATTGCTGGACTGGTTTCTGCAAATCACTCCTCCCAAATGTGAAATTGTTGTAGCTGAGGGAGCTAAAGAGACATATTAAAAAAATTAAATAAATACCATGTAATACAACATTTGTTAATTTCTAAACGATGCTTTTTATTTCAAGTGGAAGAACCCATACCTTTCAAATGTCGTAAAAATGCTATATCTCACATCAATCGATTTATTTTTATAGAGTTCATTTGTAGTGGCATGCTGCTGATTTCCACTGAAAGGAAGAAGTGAAACTATTCATATTGTATCTGTGGGACTGTTGCTTTAATGAAATAAATAGAGTAAAACCTATACAAAAGGAACAGTACCTGGTGGCATTTGCAGTGACAAAGATCTTCCTCTCAAGTTGACTGTTGGTGTCAATCCCATAGGAGACAATGAAGGAAGCCTTAATTTAATGGAGGAGACATATCAAATTGCGTGATCTCTTTTTGCTATAAACAAAACTATAAAGAAGTGAGAGAAAGATATTCTAAGCAAAAAAACCTTAGTTTTGCTTTTGAAAATTGGCTTGTCAATAGTGCAGTCTGTCCTTCCTCGTGATAAACCATCTTCACTGTCCAAAGAGTTGCACCCAATTCTTCCCTTTATTACAAAAATAAAATGACTGGTGGATGGATTGTAAGAGCAGCAGATCAATGATGAACTGATACAGACTTGATCCTGATGCTTTACCTGCTGAATGGTGAACTTCCTGTAGGAGAGTCCAGCTGGGTACGTGAGAATAACACGACTGTTGTAGGAGTTTTCTCCTCTGTTCTCCGCTGAGACTGTGACCTCCAAAAGCTCATCAACGCCCACTTTAACCTCTGAGGATCTGTCAGAGTATGAAGGAGGATGAGAATAAAGGAAAAGGAATACAAGCACAAGCAAAACAAAGCTTTGTACCTGAGCCTCACCTGGTGAACGTAAAATCCACTTTAAGGTTATCAACACATTTGTTGTCAGTGCCACAGTTGATGTCAAACTCTAACTGTGGAAGAGAGCATGTTGGAAAACATATTTAAATGATGAATGACTTATTCCAATTAGCACATTGTATAGGCAAATCCAACAACCAATTTTTTCGTTCTACCATCTCGTGGAGGTTTTTTGCAGTTCCTACAGGGAAGAAAATCATTTCTGATAATATTCTTGATCCACTTCTGGACAACTTTGATCTCAGACACAAGCTATCATTCTAAATTAAGAATTGTGTATTTTGAGCTCTTTTTTTTTAATTGCTTCTTGTTACTACTGCATTAGTCTTTGACTGGTAGTACAATTAGCCATATATTAATATCCAATAATCATTTTCTTTTTGGTGGCAGAAGGGAAATAAAATGATTACTTAAACATTAAAACCTTTTAGTGTGCTCCATGGTGGAAATAGAGAGCTGGAAGTACAACAGCTGATCACTTATTCTTGTTATAATTCTTTGAAGTCTGCTTAAATCCAGCACTTGGGCTGCATGCATAGATGGACTACCTTATTATAGCAGGGAAGATGTTCTGGGAAGAACCTCAAATGTTAATGATGGAGAAACAGAATGAGAGATGGAACAACACTGTCATCCCTAATGTAGCATCCCAGTGCACTTCAGACCGAGCAACACCCTCATCCTCAAAAACTGTCATCTCAAGGACAAAATACCCAAAGAAAACTTAAATAACATAGTGTACACTGTACAATACAGTAAGCAAACCTTAGATTACACTCAGACATGGACATGCATTTGCACTTAAAGAATAAGGACACTGGGTGCCGGTTGAGGTCACTGGGATGAGCAGGTGACCATATGCCGTATGTCTGAGAGCTGCCACACTGGGTTTGAATCTGACCCACGGCCCTTTGCCACGTGTCTTCCTCTCCCTGCTCTGTGACTCTATACTGTACCTATCGAATAAATCCAGAAAAAGGCCAAAAAATTATTTAAGAAAAAGGACACTCTTTGAAAGTTTTTGATGCTATTCTTGAGATTTTGGACTAAGAAGACAAATGGTTCAAGAGAGTAGTAAAGGATGTGCTCTACATCCACTGTGGAAAAGCTCTCATTGAGTAGAGTTGGTTGCTTTCAGTCTCGAGATTCCTTAGCTCAGCGGTCCCGATCCATGAGTCGTTTGGTACCAGGCCACGAGAGTTGAGGCGCAGGTGTGAAATTTATGGTTTTCAGGGTTTTTATCGGTTTTTAGTGTTATGTTTTTATAGTTTTTATCATTAACTCCATTTCCCTGGGTCTTTTCCTGTGTGTTATGAATAAATCTTCTTTTTTTGGTACCGGCACCAGTTTTACTTTGTTGTATTCATTCGTGACACCTTAAAGGCCGGTCCGTGAAAATATTGTCACACATAAACTGGTCTGGTTTATGTGTCCCAAGCTAAAATCCCAAGCTAAAATCGGGTTTGGGGACCGCTGCCTTAGCTCACATGATAGCTGGTGGGCTAGTGACTCTTACAGGAATAACACCTTGACCCACTCTTTGTTTCAAACTTTGTTTCACTCTTAAAGCCATTATATAGGGAGTGCGTTATAAAAAAGGAATGTGTTTCTGCAGAACATTTGTATTCAAAGAACAACTGTTTGTTAGATTTGTGTATTTACGCTCAAGAAATTGAGCTTGATTTAAAAAAAAAATAAACGCTGCAAATTTGTCCAACAAAATGTCGCCGTGAATAGCTACATTAAGAATAAGTGATTTCAAAAAATGTTTTTAATGCACAAAATGTTCACATGGATTTTACATGTTCAGTTTGTAAAGGCCTTTAGTCTTTGTTTGCTCCATCAGATGCTGTAAATCCTTTTGGATGACAGAAATTTTTTCTGGAACTAAAAAGACGTTCAGTGGCCTCACGCACAACCAAACATCACATTGACCTGGATGACTTAGAACTGACACTTTAACTGAGTTTAATGGTCAATTTCATGTCAATAAGTAAATTAATTCATACAATTAATTAATACAAGGGAAAGACTAAAGTTGTTTTCTTGGCCCAGTTGTGTGTTAATACACTGTGTTTAAAGATTACTTACAGGATAAATGGTTGTTGTTTGAGCCTGTGAGGAAAGACTTGGTCTGGGATTTCTGTTGATGGACAAACCATTAAATGTGAATTTGAGCTCATTGGAAAGAGCACTAAGAGCATCTTCTGGACAGGCCTGCAAAAAAGGAGCAATTTGGTTTGTATTCAGTGTTGTAGGACTCTCTGAACTGAACTTTGATTGTTTGCATTGTTTTTTCCTGATATTATTAGATTTTTACCTCAATAAGTAACTTCAGAGTTGAACACTGTTGTCTTCTTAAGACCACAATTACTGATCCAGATTGTTCTTGTTGTTTCCCACTGACATAAGCTCGGTTGTTTGGAGGTTTACGAGTGGCATCCAGTGTTATAGTATAATTAATCACTGCTTGAGCTGGAATAAAACACAGTTTAAATTCAATGCTAAAAATTTACAAACACAAAAGAACCAAATAAACTGATGGGCAGTGGCTTTGTTGTTGAATGATGTAGAGTAGAATGATGAACCTGTGTTGACTGCAGACACTCTGCTCATGGTGAAGCAGATTTTAGCTGTGTTCTCCAAAGGTTTTGAGCAGTCTACATTCTGAGTAGGGATTTGGTTTGGGTTGAATGACACCTCAGCTTTCACCATTACTGTGGGTCTTGATCTGGAAATGAACATCACAGGAAAATACCACACTGCATATTTTACAAACCACTACTGCTTAAAAGTTTTGGGTCATGCAAAATCCTTTTTGAAAGTAAAGATAATTTGTTTTTATCTAATAGTTTATATCAAAGTGTCTAGAAATGTTATAAATTTTTGTAATAATTTCCATAAAATCATTTATGGAATTCATTCTAAACTTTTAACCAGTAGGGCATTCATTTTTTTTATTTAACAGAAATGGTTAATAGAATTAAACATGGACACTAATAATGCATGATTGGACTATATTGGACTTACCTCAATAAAACAACTTTGCCCTTTGAACCCACCGCTAAGTCAGGCAGTCCGTCAAAACTGTGGTCAAAAGACGACTGACTGATTGTGAGGCCAAAGAACTTCAGTCCTGACTGGACCTCAGAGCCAGTAATTCTCTGTGTACATGAAAATATCTTAATTAATCAAACTGCAGATAATGACTTTAAATTACAGATTAGTTTAGTCATCCTCGTGAGTTCTTTGGTGTTGTGCACCTGTGAGTAAGTAGGACTGATTCTTCCTCCTCCTTCACCATTAAATATGTAGATGCTGCCTTCACCATGATTCTCCAAAGGTGCTCCAACTGCCAAATCCCTGAATCCATCTGAGTTTAGATCAGGCAGTACAGCAAGAGAAGAGCCGAACCTTCCTTTGACAGCTGCATGTCCTCTTAGTACTAATGGATCATCAAAATTACACTCCACAAACTGAAAGCAGGAGAGTGAATATTTTATGAACATTAAGAAAGTTGACAAATAAACCGATTAATTGAACTGCAGTAGATAAAACTGTGATTTACCAAACCAGTTAATCTGCAAACATAAACTCTTCCCTCTCTATCAGGCTCCATGTACATTGGGGCTGATATGAAGATTAGATCAGTGATGTCATCATTATTTATGTCCATGGTACACACCTCTGCCCCGAAATATTCACCAGTCTGATACTGTGTAAGGAACACATTATTAAATGAAAAGAATCTGATAAATGAAAATTGTATGGTTTTGTTTATATATAGTCTAAATATATTTTACATTGTCATTCAGGTCTATCACTTTATACCGTACATACGTACCTGCCATGGAAAGGGCTCAATCTTTTGATATCTAAAGCTATCTCTGTTAACAGCAACCACAACTCCTCTGTGTTTATATCTTGGAGCACCAATAACTGTCACTGAGCCACTCCAGGATTTAGCAATCGCCATGGAGTAACCTAGAATTTAATAGTCAAGCAGTCTTCAGTTAAAATAGTAAAAAATATTAAAATATAGTCAGACAGAGAATTACATATATTTTCAAGAATATTTACGGAAGATGTTTTTTCTTGAAATGTTGTCATTTGTTATATTTCATATTTTATGTGACATAAAGCACAATCAAAAACAACATGACTAACATTAAACACCTAATTAAAGCATACTCTTCCTCAGCCTTTGGAATCCTTACTCGTCCTTTATGTGTTGTCCATTTTCCAAACTGATTGGGGGAAAGAATTACAGCACAGCAATGTATATACTACATAATCACATGTTTATGTGTTAGTTGTCAGTAATATTCTTACCAAGATAACTGTCAGGCTCAAACAACACATCCTCATATGTTTTCAGCTTCTGGCCTCCTGTTGTGTATTGCACGTAGCCTCCCTTCCACTGGTTTGCACCAACAATAGACATCTGAATTCCCTACAGTGTAGACAGAAATGTACAGAAAAATACATGTGTGAATGTATTATACAGTGCATTTAAATTTGGAGTTTTGTTTGGTTTTCCTTTCTTTTTATCACTTGACTGTCTGAGTTTAAAGTGTTTTAATTACCTCAGGCACATAAACTGCACTGAATCCCTCTTGAGACATTTCCATTTTCAGTGACTCTCCACTGGTTTGAGATCCTGTAACATGAAAATAATAAATAAGTACTCAAAGGACAGGCTGTGTAATTTCAATTTGTTCATGACCTGAAGGACTGATTCTAGATAATCACTTTATTAAAAGTATGTCATGTATGTATTGTTTAAAGAGATAAAAAGGTGAACATCTCTCAGGCCTTTACTGCAGGTGGCTTCAGTTGCTTTAATTTTTATAGCTGGAATGTTTACATAAATTTGAACAAAGTTGTAACATTGTTTATGTTTGTACCTTCGATAGAGAAAATTTTGTCCTGTAAATTCTGTCTTATTATTTCAAGGGCGTTGAAGTCCCTAACTTGAAACACGTGTTTGTCTGACGGAGACGATGCAATGGTTTTCAGTTCCTGTTCTGCAGCAGGTTTATTAAATGCATTCCCCACCTAGAAACACACACACAGCTTTTACTTTACTAGAACCCACACAGTCCTCCTCATGAAGAATGGTGCCTCATTTCATTAGTGTCAGAAAATTAGGTTAACTTTACAGGGTCATTTAAAAGATTAACCTTTTGAGGAAACTGGTACAGTGCAAAACTGAGCAGGTACTTACCCCAATAGCAAACCGTACAATCTTTTTACTCTCAGCTAGCATTGCTACATATGGTAAGCGATGTGAGTCATGAGATTCTCCATCAGTAATTACTATCAGCACCTTCTTTACATTTGATCTGGATCCTCTTCGTGGTGTAAAAACATTTTGGCTGATGAAGAGAAAAAACAGAGTTTCAGTCCATCTTTCTTTATACTGCATCTTTTAGATGTTTCAGATGTTGAAGAGAACTACTTAAATAAAAATCATGATGCCTTCTTTTACAATATTCTTGCTAATATAACAAAGAATTATGATTTTTTTAATCTAGCTCTACAAGTTATCTCTAACCTCTGACATACTTCATTCACTGTGAAAGATGTGTAACATCATGGCAGCACTTACACAACATGTTCGATGGCCTCAGCGGTATAAGTTGCTTGGTCTAGTTGTTTTATTCCGTCAATGTTAGAGTCCCATGATCCAGATGAGAAAAAATTATCAAAATAGTAATGGACCTTTGATGAAGTAGAGAACTGGGAAACAGAAAACTGAAAGAAAAAGTGTGGAAAATAAATAGGAAAACCATCAATTATGGAAATAAAGAAATGTTTAATGTCTGTGTTGTGATTTATCTGAGAATAAGAGTAGAGTTCCTCACCTTTGTATCACTTGAGAGAAAAGACCGAACCAGATTTTTCACAAAGGTCTTCATTGTTTGAAAATCTTCGCTATATACACTCCCTGAACCATCCAACAGAAAGGCAATGTCTGCTTGTAGCTGGCATTCTGCCAAAAAGATGGGTAGGAAATGTAGTGTTGAGCAACTTTAAGTGGCCTTTCTTTGTGAGGAAGATTTACTCCCTCCTTATTATTCAAAATAGTATCACAATAATATTCTTTTAAATATCCTTTTCTCTTCTTTTTCAGTCCCCTTTTCTTTTCTTTCAGTAAGCTGTAAGAAATTTTGGTTCCATTTGCCATCACAGCCAGCTTGCTGAATCTTTGGTGCATGCTTATTTGTGACTTGGGATGTTTACATAACTGGGAGTCAACTGCCTTCATAAATTATGTTTGTGTTGTAATATGATTTCTGGAAATCTTAAATCTTGCCCAAGCTAAAATCCTAATAATTAAAAATAATTAAAAAGTCCAAAATTACTACTTAAAGCAATGAAAACTAATCTCAACCAATTAAAGTGACTCTGGGGGGTAAATAAAACTGAATTCAAAATTCAAAACATAATTAAAACAAATAAAAAAAGAATATTTAAAAAAAGCACAATGACTTTAATAAATGAGTTTCAGATTGTTTAAAATGTATTAGGTTATTGGGTCACAGCGATTAATTGTGTGAATGTGCAGTGACATAAGTATTTATAGATTCTATTATTATTATGAGTTTGTTTTCACAAACTTAGTATCCTGTTACCTTTGACAGAAGAAGGTATGGGACGCTCAAATCTATTGGAACGGTCTATTTGAAAGCAGACTCCACTGTACATGGTGATACTTTTGCAGTCCTTTGGAATAGTTGGACCACATGCCTCAAAAGAGAAAATGTCAAATTATGATGAATCAAGCATGCTGATTATTCTTCCATTCCAGTGTGACACGTCTGCAGTTCACCAACTCACCACAGCATTTTGGGTTCGAGGATCACTTTTCATTGTCAAACCAAGAGACATGTTGATAGCAAAGTTTGGCTCTGTATTTAAAGCATTGAGTATATATTAAAACACTCATAAAATAAATGTTGGGGTCACTAGAAAATACATTTTATTTGACTGACTGCCACTTTTTGTACCACATTACAAAGGGAAAGAATGCAAAATACACTAATCTAAGTTCACTATTACTGTGTCTGAAAATCATCAAAAATTAATAACGTTTATCAAAAATTAATCAAACAAACAATTACATTCAATTAAGTGTTTTGTTATTTCATGACAAAACACTTACATGTTTAAGCTTAATAATACATTGCAAACTTGCACATTTCATTTTTTTTCTCTAGAAATCCACCTTATCTGCAAATTAATCTAATTAACATCATATTCCAAGATCTCAATACTTGAAAGATACTGTCAGAGTTTCAGGATATTGTGTTAAGACATCAAGAAACTACCTACCTCGAAATTGTATATTTAGGCAGTTTTCTCCAGAGATGGTACACCTGTATATTTTCCCCTTTCTGTTTTGTGAATACTGTTCAAGTGGGGCACTGACAAGCAAACTAAGGAGAGAAATCCAGACATTAGATAACATTTTGGTGAGTAAAGTGCAGTGAAAAACCTCCAGTTGTTTTATTACATGATTCAATATTTCTTTGAAAAAAACAAGTATTACTGGTAAATGTTATAAGCAGGCAATTGTAAACCCAAATTAAACATAAAAATCCATGTTCTGACTTACTCTGATTGTCTTTGAACCACCTGGTAGCCAAAACCAGCAGCAGAGCTCCTCAGGGTCTTCCAAGCCACAGGATCAATATTGAAACAAAGTGCAGCATTTAACACTGAGAATTAAAGAAAGAAAAACATTATTAAAGCTGAATATGGAATGACAATGTGATTTATTTCAACAGCTCAGCCTTCTTTAGTTTCTTTAGTTACTAAATTAATTACAGGGGGATCACACTCGTCAGCCTCCCTGGGAAAGTCTGTGCCAGGGTGTTGGAAGGAGAGTCCGTCCTTTAGTTGTACCTCAGATACAGGAGGAACAATGCGGTTTTCATCCTGGTCACGGAACGCTGGACCAGCTCTTTATGCTCTTGAGGATACTTGAGGGCGCATGGGAGTTTGCTCAACCAGTCTACATCTGTTTTGTGGACTTCGACCATGCCCCTTGGGGTGTCCTGTGGGAGGTGCTGCGGGAGTATGAGATGTCTGGCCCATTGCTACGGGCCATTCGATTCCTATACAGCCGTTGCAAGAGCTTGGTTTGCATAGCCGGCAAAAGGTCGGACTCGTTCCCGGTGGGTGATGGGCTCCGCCAGGGCTGCCCTTTGTCACCGATTCTGTTCATAACTTTTATAAACAGGATTTCTAGGCGCAGCCAAGTGGCGGAGGGCTTTCACTTTGG
The DNA here is from genome assembly GCF_001858045.2 of Oreochromis niloticus. Lineage (NCBI taxonomy): Eukaryota > Metazoa > Chordata > Actinopteri > Cichliformes > Cichlidae > Oreochromis > Oreochromis niloticus. Next base: position 17,485,286 of record NC_031973.2, on the reverse strand, counting down.
TGGCCTCAGAATCTCATCTCTGCTTTTTGCGGATGATGTGGTTCTGTTGGCTTCATCGGGTGATGGCCTCCAACTAACACTGGAACGGTTCGCAGCCGAGTGTGAAGCAGCGGGAATGAGGATCAGCACCTCCAAATCTGAGGCCATGGTTCTCGGACGGAAAAGGGTGGAGTGCCCACTCCGGGTTAGAGATGAGTTTCTGCCCCATGTGGAGGAGTTAAGTATCTCGGGGTCTTGTTCACGAGTGATGGGAGAAGGGAGCCAGAGATCGACAGATGGACTGGTGCTGCAGTGATGTGCATGCTGTACCAGTCTGTCATGGTGAAGAGAGAGCTCTCAATTTACCGGTCAATCTACGCCCCTACCCTCACCTGTGGTCACGAGCTGTGGGTAGTGACCGAAAGAACAAGATCGCGGATACAAGCGGCTGAAATGAGCTTCCTCCGAAGGGTGGCTGGCCTCTCCCTTATAGATAGCGTGAGAAGTTCAGCCATCCGGTAGTGGCTCAGAGTAGAGCTGCTGCTCCTCCACATCTAAAGGAGCCAGTTGAAGTGGTTCGGGCATCTGACAAGGATGCCTCCCGGGGGCCTCCTGGGTGAGGTGTTCCGGGCATGTTCCACCATGAGGAGGCCCCGGGGCAGACCCAGGACACGCTGGAGAGATTATATCTCTTGGCTGGCCTGGGAACGCCTTGGTGTTCCCCCGGACAAGTTAGAGGAGTTGGCTGGGGAGAGGGAGGTCTGGGCTTCTCTGCTTAGGCTGCTGCCCCCGCGACCCGGCCCCGGATAAGTGGAAGAAGATGGATGGATGGAATTACACTAAAGTCAAACAAGTTCTGAATTTTTTTGCTCAGAGCAGTTATTCAGTTTAAAAAAACACGTTTTAATATTTCCATTTGGAATCAGTTTTGTGTCTTTAGTTGTTGTATTTTACTTCATCAGTCCAAGTGTAAATGCTGAAACTTGAACTTTAGAGAAAAGATATTGTAGTTCCCACTTACATGTTAAGCACTTTGGTACACCATTGGTTTTTAAATGTGCTATATAAATAAATAAAGTTTGTTGTTGTTGTTGTTGTTCTTTCTAAAGCTCAAATAATTTATTAGGTATTTAAACAGTATCATACACATAGATATGTACACAGTATGAAAACTGATCATTATAATAGTGTATACATTTGCCCTTTTACAGTACTGAAAAAAAGGAACTGAATGGACAATCACGCCATTGTGCACATACATCCTGTTCTCGTCAACTGTGTCAGATTCATCAGTTTATATCACACACACACACACACACACACACACACACGCGCGCGTGTCACATAGAAAATGTCTGAGGTTTGTATTACAACTCTACAAATCCAAAAATTTAATTAAAATCAGCAAACCATGATTTTTTTGGATATTCAAATAATACAGAGTAGCAAATACTTTGTCACATGATTAGGATACAGTAAAAATCAAAAGGGACTGTTATTTCGGTTACCACCAAAAAAAGTTACTTTTTTGGGCATGACCTGACACATCTTTCTCTAAATAATCAATATATAATATAGTGCTAACTTTGCATTGTTCCTGGCTTCTTGCATCTTACATTGTTCAACAGTGACACATTTACAGTGAGAAATATAAATGTAATAAAAAAAAATATTCCTCATCATTATAACATGCTGTCAACCTTTTGTCAGGACAGCCTTACTGTGGTCATTATGGTTTCAAACACACATTTCTGTAGGTAGCTTAGTTCACAGAGGATGAAATTCAAATAAGTAATAAGTAAATGGCCACTAGCAAAGTACTGTATGTCTAGAAGATATAGTTTCACTTCTAATTTTTATTACCAGTACTCCAAAAAAATCTTTTTTTGGGTGAAAAATGTTGCCACAATTTTGAAAGACAAAATGAGAAGGCACAAACTTGCCTGCCAAGAACAGTATAGCACTGATGATCCAGTCCATTGTGTTACTCCCATGAAAAAAATAAACTGAAATGTGATTTTTCTGTTTCAATTTGACTACTCAAATGAGCTGTTACTTCTTCTGAAAGTGCTAAAGGAGTTGTTGAAACTAAAATGCAGAATGCACAGAGTGAATGCTCAAACTTAAGACAGTCATTTAGAGGAACTCTAATGTAGGAGGAGTTAGAATACTGATATCACTGTCTGTTTTACTTGACACACTGCACTTTGGTAGACTATTTAAAATTGATGTGACTGTTAAAGCACAATTAAAAACAACATCACATATACTAAAAAGATTGAATAATCTATTAGTTTCTGGGCAACCAGATGAAATCATTGCAATCACAAGTAAAAACAGGAAGCAATCTGACAGTGTAACCTACCAATTTGCCCACTGGTACGCAATTTGGCTGTGGGTGAGGGACCAGACAAAGAAGAAATCAGGCGACCCTTGCCACAGAAACACTAAGGAAACAGGCCTGGGGAGGGTGCTTGAATGAGATTACCCATGGGCCTTAGCCCATGGTGCCTGACAGGCTGCAGTCCACAGAGCAGACATAGTCTCGGCCTCCTATCCAGTCTTTAAGTCTGACGTCATTAGCTGTGACTCGGCCCAAACTCCTCTGCAGGTCCTTAAGTCACACGATCACAGCGGCATCACTGAGAGTTAAAAACTGTCTAAAACCTTTCATCTGTAATAAAATGATCACCGCTGCTGCTCTACCAGGTGTACCAATCAGTTTAACATCCAGGCATCCATGAAAACCAAATTTATGAAATGTAACAGCGTTAGAAGTTAGCAGGGAGTTAGCTCGCTAGTTTCCATATATAATATGGTATGGTATGGTATATAATATACCATGTTCTGACTTAGGGATTTCCAAAACAAATTAAGATGTACAGCTCTGCTATCACTTCCGACATAAATGAAGACAGGAAAGTAAACAGCAGTGACATTTGTAGAGTTACTGAAGGTTGGCTAGCTGGTATATAATGATGTGCTACGTGATCGCTAGTGACACAGCTATGTTAGCATAATATAAACAGTGAAGCTGGAAGATGAACGCTTTAAGATGAACTTTTTAACGTGAGGGTTCCCGAACGTTAGGGACAAATGCAATCGCATGGCAGAATGCTGTAAACAGACTGAACTTCAGTCAGGAGAACAATTGAGATAATCCATCCACAATACGAGGTTATTCATTAATATACTGCTGTATGGGCTGAGCTGTAGTTACATTGTAAGGTTTTAAAAACGGAGCTTTAAAATGATTAGCGGTAATAAAAACCGACAGAGGCCAAGAGTGATCACTGACTGTTTTTAGGGGCTTGTTGAGATTAAATAGAACAAGATACAAAGCATTAAAACATGTTAAATACAAAACAGCCTTATTAAACGCGGAGTATTTGGGGCCTGGAAGCAGGATTCATTACGTCATCACTTAAAGACCGGATAGGTCCACTTCCCGCAGTGTGTGTTGGAAAGGCTAAAGCCAAAGACCTTGGCAGACCAATCCCTGTCTATCAAGGCTGGTGATTGGGACATGGACGTCATCTCTCTGGTAGGGAAGTACTTTGAGCTAGTGCAGGAGGTTTAGATATACCAGCTAGATATAGTTGGGCTCATCTTAATGCGTGACTTGTGATCTGGACCCAGTCTTCTGGAGAGGGCTTGAATTCTTTTTGAGTCTGGAGTTGCCCTTGATGAGAGGAGGTGGGCTGGGGTGGCTATAATTGTATGCCTGCTGTCTGTACTGTATGCTGGAGCTTGCACATGTTCATGAGAAGAATTTTTCCCTGCACCTTCAGGCCAGAGAACAGGTCCTTACTGTCCTGTGTACTTATGCCCCAAATGACAGTTCAGAGTACTCTTCTTGGTGTCACTCCGAGGGGTGTTTGAGGGAAATCTATCTTGTGACTCCGTCATCCTTCTGGGAGACTTCAGTGCTTATGTGGGTAATGACAGTCAGACCCGGAGGAGTGTGACTGTGAGGCCTGCGTGATTTGAACTCAAGTGTTCTGTTTTTGGACTTCTGTGCAAATTGCAGTCTATCCATAATGAACACCATGTTTGAACATATGGATGTCCATAAGTGCAAGTAGCACCAGAACACCCTAGGCTGCATGTCAATTATCGATTTTGCAATCGTATCATCAGATTTATCATCAGATCATATATACTTCCGGCGCCGTCTCGGATGGCAGCCTGTCTAGCATGCTCTCTACAGTTAAAAATTACTTTCCCCTTTCTCTCTTTTCCTCTTATTTATTTCTTTTTGTCTACTTAGTTAGTTTTTTAGTTTATACTTCTTGTGTTGTCGAGAAATTTTTATCCATGTTTGAACAAGAAACTCTTTGTAAAACTACTGAGATGACCGCGACGCCACGCTGTCCCTTTGTCTACAGGGAGTGCAGAATTATTAGGCAAATGAGTATTTTGTCCACATCATCCTCTTCATGCATGTTGTCTTACTCCAAGCTGTATAGGCTTGAAAGCCTACTACCAATTAAGCATATTAGGTGATGTGCATCTCTGTAATGAGAAGGGGTGTGGTCTAATGACATCAACACCCTATATCAGGTGTGCATAATTATTAGGCAACTTCCTTTCCTTTGGCAAAATGGGTCAAAAGAAGGACTTGACAGGCTCAGAAAAGTCAAAAATAGTGAGATATCTTGCAGAGGGATGCAGCAGTCTTAAAATTGCAAAGCTTCTGAAGCGTGATCATCGAACAATCAAGCGTTTCATTCAAAATAGTCAACAGGGTCGCAAGAAGCGTGTGGAAAAACCAAGGCGCAAAATAACTGCCCATGAACTGAGAAAAGTCAAGCGTGCAGCTGCCAAGATGCCACTTGCCACCAGTTTGGCCATATTTCAGAGCTGCAACATCACTGGAGTGCCCAAAAGCACAAGGTGTGCAATACTCAGAGACATGGCCGAGGTAAGAAAGGCTGAAAGACGACCACCACTGAACAAGACACACAAGCTGAAACGTCAAGACTGGGCCAAGAAATATCTCAAGACTGATTTTTCTAAGGTTTTATGGACTGATGAAATGAGAGTGAGTCTTGATGGGCCAGATGGATGGGCCCATGGCTGGATTGGTAAAGGGCAGAGAGCTCCAGTCCGACTCAGACGCCAGCAAGGTGGAGGTGGAGTACTGGTTTGGGCTGGTATCATCAAAGATGAGCTTGTGGGGCCTTTTCGGGTTGAGGATGGAGTCAAGCTCAACTCCCAGTCCTACTGCCAGTTTCTGGAAGACACCTTCTTCAAGCAGTGGTACAGGAAGAAGTCTGCATCCTTCAAGAAAAACATGATTTTCATGCAGGACAATGCTCCATCACACGCGTCCAAGTACTCCACAGCGTGGCTGGCAAGAAAGGGTATAAAAGAAGAAAAACTAATGACATGGCCTCCTTGTTCACCTGATCTGAACCCCATTGAGAACCTGTGGTCCATCATCAAATGTGAGATTTACAAGGAGGGAAAACAGTACACCTCTCTGAACAGTGTCTGGGAGGCTGTGGTTGCTGCTGCATGCAATGTTGATGGTGAACAGATCAAAACACTGAGAGAATCCATGGATGGCAGGCTTTTGAGTGTCCTTGCAAAGAAAGGTGGCTATATTGGTCGCCGATTTGTTTTTGTTTTGTTTTTGAATGTCAGAAATGTATATTTGTGAATGTGGAGATGTTATATTGGTTTCACTGGTAAAAATAAATAATTGAAATGGGTATATATTTGTTTTTTGTTAAGTTGCCTAATAATTATGCACAGTAATAGTCACCTGCACACACAGATATCCCCCTAAAATAGCTAAAACTAAAAACAAACTAAAAACTACTTCCAAAAACATTCAGCTTTGATATTAATGAGTTTTTTGGGTTCATTGAGAACATGGTTGTTGTTCAATAATAAAATTATTCCTCAAAAATACAACTTGCCTAATAATTCTGCACTCCCTGTATAGCCGGGACCAGCTGCTGGGACTAAGACAGCATAGCCATGCTGGTGTTCAGCATGAGATCCCTGCGGTGATCAAGAGGAACTACCGCGGCTGCAGAGCCGGGAAAACCCGAAGACTGAGGAGGAAAAGATTTCGTCCTGCTCTCCCGTCAGTAGTGACTGGCAATGTCAGATCGCTGGTTAATAAGATGGAGGAGATCGCGACGCTAACAAGGACAGAGAACATTTTCCGAGAATGCAGTGTTATGTGTTTCACGGAAACATGGCTGCACAAAAACATCCCAGACCAGGTGGTGGATATAAACGGATTTACGTGTGTGAGAGCAGACAGGGACCCAGGCAGCAGCGAGAAGAAGAGGGGAGGAGGACTCGCTCTGTATGTTAACAACCGCTGGTGTTCCCCCAGTCACGTTAAGGTAAGGATGGCTGTGTGTAACAAACACATCGAACTGTTAGCAGTCGGTCTTCGACCATATTATTTACCGCTGGAGTTTTCCCTCGCCATTATCGATATTGTTTACATCGCCCCTGACGCCAACACGGCGCAGGCATATGACGTCATCAGCTCTGTGACAGTGGACCTACTAAATCGTAGCCTCTCTGCGTTTGTGGCTATAACGGGCGATTTTAACCACACGAACCTCTCCACTGTTCTACCTACATTCAAGCAGTATGTGGACTGCAAAACAAGAGACAATAAAACACTGGACCTGTTTTATGCCAATGCTACTGAGGCATACACCTCCAGCCATCTCCCTCCTCTGGGCAGGGCTAATCACAACCTGGTCTACCTCCAGCCTCGTTACAGACCTGCCGTTCAGAGACAACCTGCAGCCATAAAAACCGTTACAACATGGACAAGGGAGTCGGAAGAGACTCTGCAGGGATGCTTTGAGTCAACTGACTGGGATGTTCTTTGTGATTCTCATCAGGACAATATTGACAATCTGACAGGCTGTGTTACAGACTGTTAGCAGAGCTGCTCTGTGCAGCGTTATGGCATAATAATTTTGAGGGAGAATAAAGAGTCAACACACATATCTTATTCCTGACGGAGGACTCTTCCACTACACTTCTCCAGTCCCTTCACAAAGTCGTTGCATGGTGAGACATGGATAGAAGGTGGGCGGAGCCTTTTACCGTCATTTTATTATGACACAAAGTACAAACACCTGTGGACACACAATCCAACAAACTATATCAACTTCTGTGTGGACACTGTGGTTCCCAAAAAAACCATTCTGTGCTTCCCCAACAATAAGCCCTGGGTTACCAAAGACATCAAAGCAACCCTGAACAAGAAAAAAAAGAGCTTTCAGAAACGGTGACAGAGATCAGCTGAAACTGGTGCAGAAGGAGCTGAAAGCCAAGATTGCAGAGGGTAAAGAGTCCTACAGATGGAGGCTGGAAACCAAACTGCAGGAAAACAACACCAGGGAGGTGTGGAATGGAATGCGGGCCATCACTGGCCTGAGACAAAAGAGAGGTGTTAGGATGGATGGGGACGTAGAAAGTGCTAACAACCTAAATCTGCACTTCAATAGGTTTGACTGCCCTGCGTTTCCTGTCTCAACACCCAGCTCTTCCCATCTTCTCCTTTCTCCTCCCCCCTCACCTGCCCCCTCAGACCCTCTCACCCTGTCCCTCTCAGCAGATGACATCAAAAGAGAATTGGGCAGACTCCACTCCAGCAAAGCTGCTGGCCCTGACGGTGTCAGTCCCAGGGCCCTCCGGTGCTGTGCTTCCCAGCTGTCTGGAGTTCTACAACGGATTTTCAATATGAGTCTGGAAATGCAGAGTCCCATCACTCTGGAAGACATCCTGCCTGGTTCCTGTCCCTAAAAAGATCAACCCCTCGACCCTCAATGACTACAGGCCAGTGGCTCTGACCTCACATGTCATGAAGACGCTGGAGAGACTCATCCTGAGACATCTGCGTCTGCTCGTGGAGCCCTGGCTGGACCCCCTGCAGTTTGCTTATCAACCTAGTAATTTCCCACGTGTGGGACTAATAAAGGTTATCTTATCTTATCTTATCTTATCTTATCTTATCTTTTATTTAACCAGGAAGATCCCATTGAGATTAAAAACCTCTTTTTCAAGGGAGAGAGTGGAGGATGCCATCATCTACCTGCTGGACCAGGCTTATTCTCACCTGGACACTGTTGGGAGCACTGTGAGGGTCATGTTCTTTGACTTCTCTAGTGCTTTTAACACGATCAGACCATCACTGCTGGGGAATAAGCTCACAGAAATGCAGGAGGATGCCCCACTGGTAGCTTGGATCACGGATTATTTAACAAGTCGACCACAGCATGTCTGACTGAAGAGCTGCCGCTCAGATGACATCCTGAGCAGCACAGGGGCGCCGCAGGGGACGGTCCTATCACCCTTCCTCTTCACCCTCTACACATCTGACTTCAGGTACAAGTCTCAGTCATGTCATCTCCAGAAATTCTTGAATGACTCTGCCATTGTGGGCTGTATCAGGGATGGACAGGAGGAGGAGTACAGGAGTGTGGTGGACAGCTTTGTCTAGTGGTGTGAGCTAAATCACCTACAACTTAACATCACAAAGACAAAAGAACTGATTATGGACTTTAGGAAGCAGGCTCCTCCTCCTAACCCTGTCACCATCAGAGGGGCTGATGTGGAGATCGTTGAGGACTACCGGTACCTGGGGGTACACTTGGACTGTAAACTGGACTGGACCAAGAACACCAATGCTATCTTCAAAAAAGGGCAGAGTCAGCTTTTCCTACTGAGGCGACTCAGGTCCTTCAATGTTGGTAGGAAAATGCTGACCATGTTCTGTCACTCGGTGTTGGAGAGCGTTGTGTTCTTTGCAGCTGTGTGCTGGGGAAGTGGAGTGAAGACAGCTGATGCCAACAGGCTGAACAAACTGATTAAAAAGGCTGGTTCTGTCCTGGGTGTCAGACTGGAGAACCTGGAGGAGGTGTCTGAGAGGAGGATGCTAAAAAAGCTTCTTTCTATCATGGACAACCCCTCCCACCCCATGCACGCCCCCATGATGGACCATCGGAGCAAACGCAGCAAAAGACTCATTGCCCCAAAATGCAGAACTGACCGCCACAGTAAATCCTTTGTGCCGGTGGCAATAAGACTGTATAACTTTTCCTCACTCTGTAGGTGATTTTCCTGAGACTATTACCAATGTTATTCTGTTCCCTTTCAGACCGTGCAATATTACCTAACAGTACCTTTTTGAATATTGAATATTTGTTTCATCCCCCCATCATAAGCTGCTACTCCCTTTATTCTATTGCACAATACTATGTCACTTTCTAGAATCGCCTGCACTGATAGTTATTTATTCTCCAGGATACAGTCATTTATATTACTTTGTTAGAGTTATTTGATACTATGTCTTGCACTATCCTACTACTGTATATTACTGTATACTACTATTCTTATTTATCTGTTCCTCTGTCTCTCCTGCTGCTTTGAGCATGTACATGACAAAAGAATTTCTCTCGGGATAAATAAAGTTATTCTTATTCTTATTCTTATTTAAGGCCTTATGTTCTGGACACTGGTGAAGAGAGGAGCTGAGCTGTCAATTGATAACCACCTGTGGTGGTGAGGTGTATCAGGTGGCTGAGGAGGATACTGGCAGAGACCCCTATCTGTAAGATCTTCAACTCCCACCTCAGCCACAACTTCAGCAGCATAACAACACTTCTCGCCTGTGCTGGAAATGCCTGGGTGTTCCCCCGTGCAATTGAGAATCTTAAACAACATTCCCTATATGTTGTTAATACAACAATGGCAATAAGAAGCATATGTTTAAATAGCTCTATATATCATTAATATCACTTTGACCTTCAGATTAATCTATTGATCTTGAAGTAAAGGTCAGAGGTCAAATATGACATCATATTGTAAATCTTTAATAGTACATTCTATATGTTGACATTGCACACCACACTTGTAAGAATCCCATTTATAAGGTTTTTTGTCAGTTTTTGACAGATCAATCATTAAGCTGACCTTCAAGATCTTGATGAATGTAAGCCAAATTTTAATGGATCATTGGCATGACCCAACTTTACATCCCTGCAAAGTTTTATTGGAAGTAATTAAAAAACTTTTGAGCTATTTTGTTTACAGACAGAATGATGTGCATGCATGAACATGCACACATATGCTACAAAAAACATAACCTTCTTGGCGCTAATTAAAATAGTCAATAGCCTATAAAACCTTTAGTCTAGCTTAAGTTCTTATATGCAGATGTGAAACAAAATTATTTGCTAAAACATTGTTACACTCAGAAAAAACATTTTCACTTGAACTTTTCACTTCAAATTGTAAAAAGGAAAAAAAGGCTTACTGTATATATAGTGTCAATTTCTTTTCATACTAATGGATTGACAATGTCAAAAACATTTAACCTCATTGTGGACAGAAAGTGAAACCATTGTGTAAAAAAGCAGAAAAATCTAAAAATACAGTGTGCATTTCTGCTTTTTGCCTGACTTCCTGTGAAATGTCTCAACTGTCTGAGACATTTGTGCCAATTTTGTAAAAGGGAGTCGGCATGAGTTGGTTAAACGGGCCTGTGTGGCTGTTTACACAGTCAGGGAAAAATTATTTGAATCCCAACTGAAAGCGCTATATAAATACAGGCCATTTACCATTTACCATTTAACTGATCTTGTAAGTTTGGCCACTAACAAAGAAATGTTCAGTCTATAAGTTCAATGGTAGGTTTATTTTGAATAGTGAGAGACAGAACGAAAACCAAAAAAAAAAGAAAAAAAGTTATTAATTAATTTTCATTTTTATGAGTGAAAATTTTTTTTTATCCACTATCAATCAACAAGATATCTGGTGTCTTTTATACAGGTAATGAGCTGACATTGGAAGCCTTCTCAACTTGTTACCTGTATAAAAGACATCTGTCCATAGAAGCAATCAATCTATCCAGATTCCAAACTTTGCACCATGGCCAAGACCAAAGAGCTTTCCAAGAATGTCAAGGACAAGATTGTGGACATACACAAGGCTGGAGACGAAGACCATCACTATCAGCTGGGTGAGAAGGTGACAACAGCTGGCGTGATTATTCGCAAATGGAAGAACCATAAAATAACTGCCAATCTCCCTCAGTCTGGAGCACCACGCAAGATCTCACCTCATGGAGCTTCATTGATAATGAGAACAGTGTGGAACCAGCCCACTTCCCGAGTGGGCTGGTTCCACACTGGCTTACATTACTCGGGCTTACATTACTCGGGAAGAACTTATCAAGGATCTCAAAGCAGCTGTGACCATAGTCAAGGTCCCCCTGCTCAAGGACACACATGTAAGGGCTCATTTGAAGTTTGCCACTGAACATCTCAATGATTCAGAGGAGGACTGGGTGAAAGTGTCGTGGTCAGATGAGACCAAAATCGAGCTATTTGGCATCAACTAACTTGCTGTGTTTGGAGGAGGAGGAATGGTGCCTGTGACTCCAAGAACACTGTCCTCACCATCAAACATGGAGGTGGAAACATTATGTTTTGGGGTGTTTTTTCTGGATGGGGCCACGTACCATCAAATCTTGGGTGAGAACCTCTTTCCCTCAGCCAAGGAATTGAAAATGGGTTGGGTGGGTATTCCAGCATGATCGTGATCCAAAACACACAGCCAATGCAACAAAGGATTGACTCAAGAAGAAGCATATTATGGTCTTGAAATGGCCTAGTCAGTCTCCAGACCTTAATCCCATAGAAAATCTGTGGAGGGAGCTGAAGGTTTCAGTTGCTACTACAAGACATGTGTGACCTGTTATTGCCAACAAAGGTTTGCCACCAAGTACTAAAGCACATTTTGCAGGAATCAAATACTTATTTCATTCATGAAAATGCATATTAACTTCTAACTTGTTTGAAATGCATTTTCTGGATTTTTTTGGTTATTATTTTGTCTCACACTATTCAAATAAACCTATTATAGACTGATCACTTCTTTGTTAATGGGCAAACTTACAAAATCAGCTGGGGTTCAGATAATTTTTTCCCTTACTATATGTAATCTTGAAAAACAGAAAAGTAGAGTAGATGTTCTGTAGAGATGCCTAATGCCCACATGGAGCCACAGATATTGTCATTGCTAATTAACTTTATCTTCCAGTTTAAAATAATAAAAACCCAATAGCATTCAATATTATTTTGAACATCTAAAAATAATTACTTCCTAAACCTCGCCTGGCTGGTAGATGACTAAGAGATTTGTTCAGACTAGAACCACCAGGAAGTCAACCTTTTTTCTGCTACTGACTCTCCACTGGTATAGTGTACTTTTGTGGCCACACCTTAACACCTGATGCTCCTGATCGAAGGTGCACCATTTTCATATCTTTTCAAATGTTTCGTTTCATTAGCTCTCCGAGTGAGAGAAACTGAAAGAGGTGCAATGTGCAGTAAAACCTGAGTAATTTGAAACCTTTGCCAGATCCAAATAAATACAGACAGATTAATGCAAGATGGATTGCTGCTCACAGTGGGAACTTCAACCTAGGACATATTCTGGTGGTGGATCTCTTTAGTCCCTCTGACATGTCTTGTGAAGAAGAAGCTGAGCCTGGGGATGAAGGGGGTGGTTGACACCCATCTGCAACATTACATGATAGATGAGGCACAGTGGCTCTGTGTTAACAGACCCGGATTGTGGTTCCCCTTTTTAAAAATAGGAGGATGTAGCATATCCTCCAGTCTGTAGGGTGTCTGTGTCTGTAGGGTGCAATGCCAGAAGACGCTGGCTTGCTCAGTTGCATTTTCTAATTCTCCCTCTCCTATTTATCCAACAGCTCTGGGATCATTCGGAAGCAGTACAGTGAGAGGCTGGCAGCACTGCTGGAGTGACACTGTAAAGTTATAGCATACAGTGAAAAATAATGAAACAAACTCGCAGTCCAGTATATGGTGTGATGGTGTAGGTGTTAGGACATTCCTGTGGCTCAGTGTGCTACGAAGCAGGCATATGTAATGACCTCATGAATTCTTTTATTATTTGGGCTCTTACATTTAGTTCCAGAGCTTGTTAATGGTTCATGATTCAGTATTTAGTTGAGTTTGGTGTTAAAGACTATTTCACTAAGTGCATTTCTAAAAAATTTCATTTAAGAAACTATTTTAATAGTCAAAAGCTGGTTGAAATTGGTAGTAGGTGAGGGACCAGACAAAGATCAATTCAAAAACCCCTATGAGTGCAAAATCTAGGGAACAGTTTGCCCTGCCCAGGATAGCGTTGTCAGGGTCCCATTTCACAAATGTTAAGTGGCTTAGTCTAAGGAGAGAATGTATGTAAGTCCTTTAAATGGCTTAGCACAATGATTCTCAAACTTTTCACAATAAGTACCACCTCATAAAATATATGGCTCTTGAAGTACCACCCTTGTAACCAACATTAAAGTACAGTAGTATAGGTCTATTTAACACTAAATATAGTTTACACAAGACAATTTAATCTCTTATATGAATTATATTTATTTTAACTATCATAAACAGGATGTGACGAGTGATAATAATAACAACTGTACTGCATTAAAACATTTACAGCAGGTGGGACATCCAATCTTTAAGTGATGACCTGATGAAACCTGCTTCCAACTACTCTGTGCTTATTAAGGCTGTTGCATTTTTTTTTTTTTTGACATGTTTTAATGCATTGTATTTTGTTCTGAACAAGCCCCTAAAAAAAGGCAGTGATCACCGTCGGCCTCTCTCGATTTTTATTACCACTATTAATTTTAAAGCTCAGTTTTTAAAACCTTACGATGTAACTACAGCCCAGTCCATGCAGCAGTATATTAATGATTAACCTTATATTGCAGTTGTTCTCCTGACTGAAGTTTGGTCCGTTAACAGCATCCTGCCATGCAGTTACATTTGTCCCTACTCATCTGGGACCCTCGTGTTAACTTTTATCTAGTGGAAAAAGGTTAGCGTTCATCCTCCAGCTTCACTGTGTTTATGTTATGCTAACATAGCTATGTAGCGGGGCGGGGGGCTGGGAGGAGGTGTTGGCTATCCGATTGGCCTCCCTGCTGCTGCGGAGCCTGGGGCGGTCTGCTTGCCTCCACCCCGGGGGAAAGGGTCACATCTCTTGGGTCTGGGTGCCGTTTCCCCCTCTGGGGGCGAGGGTACCTGGACCCGGGGCATAGAGTATGTTTGGGGAGTATGATTGTGTGTACATGTCCATGTATCCCTACGTTGGGTGAGTGCTGAGTGTTTGTATATGTGTGCATGAAGGTGGGAAAGCATGTTTATGTCTGTGTGTGCCTGTTTGTCTGTGTCTATATGTCAGGTCGGGTGTTAGACTCCACCTCCCTGGGTACTCCCAGGCCCTCCAAGTGTGGAGGCCTATCTCCCCTCACCACACTCCCTGCTGGTAACTGATGCCCTCAGGGGTTGGTGCATTGGTGGTTCTTGGTGTCCGGGGCTGGGCGCTCAGGTATGCACCAGCTCACTCCCGGTGGCTACTTGGCGGGGCCTGGTGCCTGTCGCTCGGTCAGGCCTCTTCCGGGGCAAAGGGGGCCCTCGGGCCTCCGGCCTCGGGGCCTGCAACTCGGTTCACTCTGGCACAGCTGGCTGCCGGCAGAGCCAGCGGGCACGCCGGTGCAGCCCCCTCTGGCTTCTGCTCTGTGGCTACTGGGTGACCCCTCGTCTGGGGATCTCCTCACCCCTTCCCAGGAAGGTGGCACGGATGCCCCTCCGGTGGTACTCCTTGGGCTCTCGCACTCTGGGGCCTCTGGATGTCTGGAGCCTGGATCTCCTCCATGCCTGCTTCATGCCCTGGGGGACGGGGCTATGGGCCTCCACACCCTCTAGCAGACCGTTACATGGGGAAACCTTTTGTATACAAGCGCGTTGATCCACACAGGTGTGCACACGGGTGTTCACTGTTCGTAGACATAAACTACACCTTTCTTAGCTGCTACTTCAAAGCACATTGTGCGCTGTCTGTCCTGCGTGCTGCACAACAACTTTCAATTACTGCTGTTCACACTTAGCTAGATTAACGTGATGGTGTTGTGTTTAGTATGTTGCTTTGTTTTTGTTTGGTTTTTTTTTGCTTGTCTTCTCTTCTTTTTCTCTCAACAGGTGATCCAGGAGATTTTTTTTTCTTTCTCTTTGTCTTTGTAAGTGCCCTTTCTCACTGTCCCTTTTCCCTTCTGTTTTTCTTTTCCTTCCTCTCTCTCTTTCTCCCTTTCCTATCCCCCAGTCATGTCTGTCCCATCTGTAACAACTGAAAATAAAATAAATAATAAGAACAAAGTTTGATCAAATGGACCAATACGGCAATGCCATGATGATCCATTTGGCAGAATAAATCCATTTGGTATCCTTGTTGGTCTTCAGACAACAATTCTGACGGCTAAAGAACCAAATGGGACAGACAAAAAAAAAAGAAAAAAAAAACATAGCTATGTAGCTAGCCACCACGTAGCACATCATTAGATACCAGCTAGCCCAACTTCAGTAACCCTACAAACGTCACTGCTGTTTAGTTTTCTGTCTTCATTTATTTCGGGAATGATAGCAGAGCTGTACGTCTTAATTTTTGCTGTGCCGGATCTTTGGTTTCACAACCCTCCTTCATGGTTTGCGCACGTTGAAGCTCATTTTGCCCTTCATGGTATTTCAGTCGACGACACGAAATACCATCATGTGGTGGCTTCGCTAGAGCCGCTGTCCACCCGCCGTGTTTTGACCCCCTCGTTACTTCCCTACACTGGGAAGTAACGAGGGGAATGAGACACAGAAGGAGGGCACAGCTGGGAGAAATCAGAACTGACGAGACAAGGAAGCAAAGCAGGACACATTCACATAAGACATGGACCTTCAAAGTAAAACAGGAAATACACAGAGACGCAGAGCAGAGGGGGAGAGAAAAACACTGAGAAGCACGAGGGAGAGCACAGACATGACAGGCTGGGGAAACATCCAATAAAACACAAGGAGGGGAAGTCCAATAAACTAAACAACCTAGGACCGATAAAATAACTCCAAGAATAACAAATGAACTTAACATGAAACAGCAACACAGGAAAAACTAAGAACGCTGGGTCGAATGACCCAGGATCCTGACATCCATGTCCCTTAAAAAATGAATTATTCCATATAATATCAAACAAATCGGGGAAAAAAAAGAAATTCCTAAACAACAACGTTACAAGTCACGCGTTACTGTAATCTCATTACTTTTTTTCAAGTAACGAGTAAAGTAAGGGATTACTATTGCAAAAAAAGTAATTACATTACACTTACTTTCCCGTAAGCATGCTGTGTGGACTGCGTTACTAAACCATGATTTTGTTTGTGAGTGTCTCAACAATGACGGAAGCGCGTGAGACGGCTGTGTGTAGATCAACAATTGAAAACATGGAGTGAGGTATAGAGTACGATCATGCAGCATTTAATACTTGGAAATACCAACTTTACTTTCAGTTTGACTCTTTAAAAAGCGACAAAAACATAAGCGTACGTTGTACACTGTGCATAGAAAGAAAACTTCTTTCTACAGCGAAAACACACGAATGTGAAATTGACAGAAACACCCCTGGATCCCCCCACTGACATGACCGCTGCGGCTACCACATTCACTTCCACCGGGCAAACCTCAGATGGACCCACTCCTGCTAAACAGGTTAAAATAGACGTATGAGCAACAGGACTCAGTGCCGCTGAACTGAAGAATCTTGTCGGTGGCTATATCGAGGACATGTTGCCGATTTCCACTGTAGACTCTGAATCATTCTGACGCATTGTAGAAAAAATACAGACTAAAAGTGGTGTCAAGCTGCCCCAGAGAAAGTCATTTGTAGGATACCTTTAGAGTGAATACGACAAAATGAACTCTAACTTGAAGGCTACACTCGAAGAAGTAGACTTTGTTTCCACCACTCCTGACATCTGGACGGCAAATAATAAAGGTTTTATGGGTGTAACAGTTCACTGTATTAATTCCACTTTACAGCGCAACAAGGCCGCGATAGATTGCAAGAGAATTATAGTTGGAGCAGACATTGAAGAAATCCATTCATCATATGGACTACAAGGCAAAGTTGTTTCCACTGTAACAGATAATGCATCCAATTTTGCCGAAGCATTCAGAGTATGTCAGCCTTGTGATTTGGAGTCTGAATCTGAAAACGAAGAAGGTGATGACGAGGAACCGACCAACACTGATGTCATAGAAGCTCTTTCAACTGCATCTGGTGATGCACAGTTTAGCCTCCCTCCACACTACAGATGTGCATTGCACACAATTAACTTGATTTCAACAGGCGATGTTGATAAACATCTAAATTCCTGTGCAGACACCAAGGCTGTATATAGGAGTAGCATTACAAAATGTTCTGCTCTTTGGACTAAAGCAAGTCGATCAACATTAGCCTCTGAACAGGTGGAGGAAGTCAGCCGCAAGAAACTAATGGTACCCACATCCACAAGGTGGAATTCCCTGTACGAGGCCATTTCCAAAATCATCACAATTCCCTTGAATGAACTTAATCCCCTGTGTGTAAAACTGGGACTCAAGTGCCTTAATGAAAGGGAGTACCAATTCTTGAAAAAGTACTGCACTGTGATGAAGCCCCTGACAGTAGCTCTGGACATCTTACAAGGGGACGAGTGCACCTATGGGGCTTTACTACCAACACTCAGCCTGATGTCAAAGATGCTTGCCCTGAAAGATGACCTCTCTAGAATGACAACCATCCTTCCAGATGTCATTGTAAAGGTAAGATTATTAATGGATAATTGCTTTGGGTGGATTTGTTGAATTTATTATACCATTCACGGTGGGCGGATGTTATACTTTGTTTTAAGGCGGTTTGTTTAAAAAACCGCCTTTAGCTGCAAAAAACTTTGTTGTTTGCAAAACTCAGTAACTTTTTTGAAGAAGTAACTATATAATTAATTGCCCAACATTGGTCGTTATATACTGTATTTTGCAGACAGAAAGTTACAGGACTCTCTCACAGACCACAGACTCATAATACAAGAGTTTTTTTTTTTTTTAAAAGAAAGAAAGTTGTGTTTTCAAAATTGGAGTTCAAGTTATTTTTACTTCCAAGAGTGTTAACATACTACACAGGTCATGAACAAGATTTTTTTTAAAATTTTCATTGTAAGTGGGCTAAAGGAGTTAATTAAAAGTAGTCTAACATAAATGTAAATGCTGTAATTTGATTATTTTAATAAACCATGTAACTTGGATGGATTAGATGCTGGCATGACCACAGTGCACACGTCTAATGTCGCTCACAGTGGTCCACGAGATCACTCAGGGAGTTTGTGTGTTGCTCAGACACATGAAAAATTAGAGGGAACATTGCTCTTGAGTAACAGAGTGTTTCTTTCATTACCGCTAGAGTGCACTACAGTCAAACAATTTAAAGGTAACTTTTCACTTAAAAAATATGTAAGACTTTCATGTGGATTCAGTTTGGTTTCTTTGCTTCTTACATTTCAAATCATCTGTCAAAAGCAAAGATAATTAGGCAAAGATTTAAAGAAAGGAATACTGTGCTGGCCACTCCATGTTTTCAAGCTTACCATCTTGTTCTTTCTTCTTAAGGTATTTCTGGCATACCTTGGACTTCTGTTTGGGGTCATCATCTTGCTGTAGGATGAACCCTTAACCAACTAGGCACATAACAGACGTTATTGCACGCAGAATGCTGTCGTAGCCGTTTAGGTTTAGGGTGCCTCTCACTCTGTACAAGTCACCACCCCTGGATACAGCAAAACAGCTCCAGACCACCAGACTTCCTCCTCCATGTTTAACAGTTGATGCCACACACTGGAACCTGCCTGTCACGCAAGCTGTTAACTCTCAGAAACTTGTCCTCTGATTCAGTTGTGGCTTCGGGTCTGCCAGACCTCCTATCAGAGTTTAGCCCCAGTTTCTGAGTGCCTTTTGATGGTAAAGGAAACTATACTCACTGACACCTTGACTTTCTTTACAATTTCTCTGTCGGAAAGACCTACATTTATGGGTGTTATGATAGTTTGTCTCTCTTTCATTGTTAATCTCCTTTTTCTCACCATTTTTGTTGCAACACAATACTTACTGCAGTAAAATACTGTTCAACTGATGCTCACGAGGGTATGTTACCACAGTATGTTCCAACACTGCTTTTATGCAGACAAAGGATGTAAGTAATCCAGAAAAGTCGGAACCCCTGTGGGAATTTGTAGCATTAGGTTCCAAGGCTTGATCAACCTCCATTGGTGCAGAACAGCTTTAAACTGTTAACAAATTTTGTGTTCCATAAAAAAGGCCTTTTAATTTAAACCTTCTGCAGTTCACCACTTACCTTTGTACCATTTCAAGCTACTCATTAGACTTGCACGGCTTGAAGTGAAATAAATAACTGGACAAATTGGGGTGTTCTAAAAAAACCTTTTATCAGCACCTCGCTGTGTAACTGGCTGCTGGATTTCCTGACAGGAAGACAGCAGACAGTACAGGTCGGCAGCAACACCTCCAGCACAAGAACACTGAATACGGGGGCTCCCCAAGGATGTGTGCTGAGCCCCCTTCTCTTCACTCTGCTGACCCACGACTGCACACAACTCCAACCTATTGATCAAATTTGCAGACAACACAACTTTGGTAGGTCACATCAGCAACAATGATGAAACCTACTACAAGAGTGAAGTTAGCCATCTGGCTGAGTGGTGCAGCATCAACATCCTGTCCCTGAATGTAGAGAAGATTAAGGAGATCATCATAGACTTCAGGAGAACTCACACCCTGCACACCCCAATAACCATCAATGGTGCTGCTGTAGAGAGGGTAAGCAGCACCAAGTTCCTTGGTGTGCACATCTCAGAAGTTCTCCTGGTCAAAAAACACAGCATCACTGGTCAGTAGAGCCCAACAGCAACTCTACTTCCTCCGCAAACTGAGGAGAGCAAGAACCTCAACCCCCATTATGAGCACCTTCTACAGAAGCACCGTTGAGAGTATCTTCACCTGCTGCATCACTGTGTGGTATGGCTCCTGTACTGGGTCCTGCTGGAAAAAGTTACAATGAGTAGTGAGAGCAGCAGAGAGGATCGTGGGTACTTCTCTTCCTTCCCTACAAGCTTTATTTGCTATTTCCTTGTCAACTTAAGTAGAGTTTCAATATAATTTGTAATAGCTAGCTTTTTTTGTTAACTAGAATGCAATGTTTTCTCATAATATTAAGTGGTGTTTTAATTTACTATTTTAACACAAAACCTATGTCCAAATTGCCCCAAATTCTTCCAAGTTATCTATTAACTTTCTAGCTATGGTTAATTGCATCTTTTAAATCATATTTGGACAGATTAATATTATTGGATAATTTGCATATTTAAAAAAAGATTTCATTTGTTGTGTGATTAATTCATAGACCTGACACTACTGATTGACAGATTTTTAATCTTCCCCTTCAAAATGGGCACCATTAGAAAGAGTATGCTGAGAGTACGTGGAAATTATTTTAGCTTTAATCACATGGAATACAATTACATGTGCCATAATACGCCCAACACATGATCAGAACATTTGTTTGTGTGTCTGTTTTTTTCTTCATCTTCAGGTAACAACCTTTACCATAAAGTGAAAAATCAAAGGTGAAATTATTTTTTCAGTAAAGCCTTTGCAACTTTGCTATGTTAAAAATATACCTAACTCCTAATTTATTCTGACTTCAAAAGAGCCACTCCTAAAGTTATAGTTGGACAAAAATGCTATCAGGCCTGCAGGTGTATACATAGATTGTACTGACTACATTGCACAGATACCTGCTAATCAACGCCCATACGTCCTTTAAACACTACAGAGTTTCTGAGAAACTGGAGCACAGACATCTCAGAAACTTGTTTCATGTGACTGCGCACATAGCATTCTGCTTAACCGCATAATTTACTTAATTAAAATGAAAATGCTCACACAAAAACATCAGACACAACTGACAGAAGCGGTTCCAAAACTGAAAGTACCTAAACTGCTTTAAGTACTTTTAGTTCTTGAAAGTCTACTTATGTGTCATCACTCATAAATAAAACTGTACTTTTGGCATTAATCCATCCAGTCTTCATGAGGATTTATTCTAGTCTATGTTGCTCTGGATGGAATTAGGTCAAAGTCTAAAATGGAAGCTGACAGTAACAATTAAAAGTTTAGCTTCATTTAATATTTAAGTTAATGTTCAAAGTTTATTTTTAAGTAAATTAGCCATTTCAAACACTAGTGTATTATTAATTCATTTTAGTTGATGATGATGATGATGATGGTTATTATTATTATTAACAATATTATTGTTGTTATAAACAATTTGACTGTGTGCATCTTTGTGCCCACCATTTCCTGCAAGCAGGAATCACATGTGTATTCATTCATGAGCTTTGTTTCTGAGATATTGTATAATCTCAGAAATTTTATTTCTATTCATGGCATTCTGAATGTTAACAACCTGATGGAAATTGACAACTATATTGAGACCTTTACAATGACATTCATACACTGTTAAAAAAAAAAAAAATCCTAGAAAAACAGTGATATTCCGGCAGCTGGGGCGCCAAAATACTACCATCAAATAACAGAAAATAACTTTCTCATAAAAATACGGTTATTTTCAGTAATGACAATACAGTTTGTTGCCCTAATTTTACATGAGATTTTGCCTTTTTCAAGTGCTTTTAAACATTAAATTAGGAACATGTTAATGTGATTAAACAATGAAATTACCTATAAACAAGGTCAGTGAATGTGGCAATATGAATAATAATACTTAAATGTACAGAAATATACAGTCAACAGTTGGTTTAAATAATAATGGATTGCATGCCCTGGGCCAGACTGACAGAAGCGAGGCTGCCATATCGCGCCATCACCCCTCTGGCCATCACCAGCAGGCGGTAGGTGAAGTGCCTTGCCCAAGGACACAACGACCGAGACTGTCCGAGCCGGGGCTCGGACCGGCTACCTTCTGATTACAAGGCGAACTGCCAACTCTTGAGCCACGATCGCCCTAAATAGCAATAATTATTATTATTATTTGATGTAAAAAACGTTTATGAGAATCATTTTATATATTTTTCCATAGCATTACATTTGAATTTAACAGTTCAATCTTTCAAATAACGGACACATATTTGTGAAATCATGATACATTTGTGAATGTATTTTAACAATCTAAATATGCATATGTACAGACAAATACATTTAAAAAAACAAGAAAATTATGTTTTATTACATTACAGTGATTTTACGTTAATTTACATTTGAAATGTGAAATCACTGTCTATTTATGTAAATTTAATGATATTCTAGAAGAACAGAACAAAACTGTAAAATACACAGTAAAATACTTTTATATTAGGATTTTTCTTTACAGTGTAGAAAACACTGGTGACACCAGTGATAACTAGGCTTAAAGCTTTATAAATCAATAGTGGTTACGAAAGTGTGTTGTTTTTTGTTCCCTTAAATTCCTGTTTTCGACCTTCTTTAACAACTACAAAAGAAACAAAAATCGATAACTTGTCTTACTAGAAGTTTAGCATCATCATTATTAACATTACAGGAGGGAACCTTTCCGGGCAATATCACACCGTGCAGTTCTGGGGGATGTTGACTGCCCATTCTTCACCCGCTTCCCCCCCCCACGTCCTTTTTACATGGTGTAAGATGTGAAGATTCTTTTTTTTTTCTTTTTTTTTTTCATGTGCTGCAGGGCTTTTTTTTTACCGTCCTCAAGCTGCTCTCCTAGTTAGGAGCTCAGTCTGAGTACAGTTCTCTTTTCTCCTCGTGTCCCTGATGTTGTTTAATTTCATTGTTATTCTTATCATTTTACCTCTCTCCAACCTGTCCTCCCAACGTGCCATGGATGTGTGGTCGGAAGGGGTCCAACCTTCGCTGCACATGACAAAAAATAAAGTTCATTTATTATTGATGCACATTGTTTATCTCCTTAATACTTTCCTGTATTGCTTGAACATGAAGAAAACTGTGACTTCATCTTATTAAATGACAATGAAAACTATTTGTGACTGTTTCTGCAGTTTTACCTCTTGGAAGTTTTGGCCATTTTAAAATGATACATTGCTGGCTGGACTCTTTCATAACTGCATTTGGTTTCCTTAACTAGGGCAAATTGTTTAATATTTTAAGAGCTTGCTGTTCTAGTTCACAAAAAGTGCTTAAACCATGTACCTTTGGAAAAAAGTGTGTAGTTTTATTCCCAGTTGGTTTAAAAGCTGTGAAGCTGCCATTTTTTTCCCACTCTTGTTTTAAGCTTGCAAATGTACGAATGTGTAGTGGTTAACAAGCTCTATCATCAATGAAATGTTGAAATATCAGGCCAAACAACATGCACCATTCTCACGATGCTGTTCCTGCTTTTGTAACAGTGGTATTTGATGGTATTGAGATAACCGAAACCAAAGGTAAATACATTCAACATGGATATTTTAATCTTTTCTCATCACTTATAAAAGCTTCCATCTGAGATGAATTTCTTACAGATTTTAGGAAATTTACATTGTCATTTTACAGTAAGTCTATCTGACTTAAGTGTTTAAAACCATCTGCAAAGTTCAGCATCTTAGTGACACATCACAGTCTTATTAAAAAAGCTCAGCTTAAAAAATAAAATTTAAACATAAAATATTTTAAAGTTCTAAAATGACAGCAATTAACATGAATGGAAAGAAATGTTTGTGTGTAAATGTGTAAAAAACTCATTTTAAAAAAGTCCAGATCTGCTTGTGCACTATATATTCTTGAAATATAAGAAAAGGCACAAAGATAAAACTATAAATGTATATTTTCAGAAATATAAATAACATGCTGTCAAGTGTGTTTGATTGACCATCATCCAAAATTAAGGCAGTTAAATAAGACCTTATTATGAGTAAGTTGCCTGTGTGCTGGTTTGTGGTGTTAAATGTCATTGCTTTCTTGACGTTGGCTCTGTGTAATCCAATACAAAAGGGTAGCAATATGTTTCAGATGAGAAAAAGCATTTATAGAAACACTGTGGGGTACCTTTTTATGCCATTGAGACTCAATTTGAGACTACTGTGTGGGTAGTAAGTTTTTTAACTGACCTCCCAGTCCATTGTTCACCAGTGATGCTAAGTTTCAGTCATTGAGCAAAGGTATGGTTTATAAGGTTGGGGAAACCTGCAGTCAGCTGAGGCTGAAGAGGTCAAATGGGTGAGTGACAAAACGTTTCTCTCACTGAAAACGCTAAGTACAGATGAACAGAATCAAATTTTGGGGATTTCCTTAGCTGGATGATTGAGCATTCATCAAGATGCATCAAGTTAACCACCACCTCTGTTTTCTTGCGGACGTTCAGATGGAGGTGATTTCTTCTGGACTACTCTACAGAGAGTGTTTCACTGTTGCACTGGTAATCTGAGGTGTAGAAATTACAAAGGAATGTAAAATAATACTTTATGCTCAGTTTGACCATTCAGACGTTTTGCACTCTAAATCTATAAAACTATTTCCAGTAAATAGTTTTCTTCATTCATCCATTTTAATCTAAACTAGCATTTACTCTAGTCTATGTTGCTCTGAATGGAATGACGAGTGCTGTAATTTAACTTTATTTAAGTATTACAACAATCAAAATAAGAGAACTTTATTAATCCCAGAGGACATTTTGTGGTAAGAGTTGCTCCTGTCTTTATTGTCTTGGAAATGCTCATGAAGGCTGATTGGATTGCTGCCAAAAGTATAGTTTGATGTATGAGTAATAATGAGTAATGGCTTGGTATATACATAGGCATAAGTTAATTTAGTTCCTGAAAGTCTAGTTACACACCCAGGCATCATTCAACATCAGTCATACATAAAACTGTACTTTTGGCAGCAATCCATCCAGCCTTCATGAGCATTTTCCTGTAGTCTCTGTTGCTCTGGATGGAATGATGAGTGCTGTAATTTAACTTTATTTAAATCTTAAAACAATCAGAAACAGAGCACTTTATTAATCCCAGAGGACATTTTGTCTTAATAGTTGGTCCTGTCCTTATTGTCTTGGAGCAACTGTGATCACATAATTTTCTCAGGGATTAATAAAGTCTTCAAGAGGAAATGCTCATGAAGGGATCGCTGCCAAATGTACAGTTTGATGTATGAGTGATGGCTCATGTGTACGCAGACTTTCAGGAACCAAATTAAAAATAATAAAGTCTGTCTCCCCTCAGCTTGTATCACTTGTATGTAGTTTAAGGTTTAAGCATTTGATCAGAATATTTGGCGAATGGTGATGTTGTCCTGTTGCTAGAAGTTAAATTAAAGAATTAGGCCTTAATGTTATAACAGAAAACTCCAAGCAACAATTATTCAGAGGATTGTTTGGATTTCCCAAACTGGTTTCTGTGTTTCCCAGAAAGTACAGGGCAAACCACATATATGTTGAAGATTTTTATATTCGTATAAAGGGGTTGGTATAAAAAAGAAAAAAAGAAAAACTGAGATAGCAGTCAGTACTCAGTTTACAATTAACATGATTCAAACCAAAACCCTGCGACAAAACAGCCTCTCTCTCTTGCAAAGGATTGTCATCCCTTTTTCCTCGACAGTGCTTCAAGGTGAAAAAAACAACTTTAAAAAACCCCCATAAAGATCATTCCATGTAATTATTTTGCAGAGATGAAGATCCAGTCACATGTCTTATGGAGGTGTTTTCCAGCCAGCAGCAGGGTTGGACTGAGGGAATAAAAAGAGGGAGGACGAGCTGAGCTGCATCTGATAACAGGCTGAACGGAGACACAGGTACATCAAAGGTAAGACACTGTGCTGCTCAGGTGAACTAGACGGAAGGAAGAATTAGCCTAGAGTCTAAAATAGAAGCTAACAGTAGCATTTAAAAGTTTAGCATTACTTAATTTTTATGTTAATGTTCAAAGTTTATTTTTAAGTAAATTTGCCATTTCAAACACTAGTGTATTATTAATTCATTTTAGTAAACTGATTGATTATTATTAATATTATTGTTATAAACAATGTGGGTTTTTGCTCATTTCAGATGAAGTGGTTTGTACTAGCTGCCTTTACTGTGTGCATCTTTGTGCCCACTGATTCCTGTGAACCGGGACCACGTGGTGTGTATTCATTGATGAGCCTATTTTCTGAGATATTTTGAAATTAGTGTTCCGCAATATTTCTACTCATGGCATTCTGAATGTTAACTTTTCTCCCTTCTCATCCAGGCTGGTGTTATCACCAGAATATATGCAGTAAGTACCCAGTACATCTATTATATGTTGCCCACTGGGTGACTGCACTTCAGTGACTTTATGTGTCCTTTTTGTTAGCTGTAGATGAGCCCAACTGGCCAAAAAATTACACCCATTGCAGCGGAACTCGACAGTCACCCATTAACATCGTCTCAGAATCTGCCAAACCGAACGACAACCTGACTGAAATTCATTTTGAAAATTATAATGACACTTCCAAGATAGATTTCATAGAAAATAATGACAACACAGGTGAGAATGGTTCTTATACAGTGCTTTTCTACTCTATCTGAGCACTCAGAGCTCAGAACTGGGTTTATGGCTTTATAAGAAAGTAGTGGCTGCAAAAGTGTTTTCGTACCCTGAAAGTTCTGTTTTTGACTTACTTTAACAACTACAAAACAAAAAAAAAAACAAAAAAAATGAAAACTTGTATAACTGGAATTTCAATGCAGTTCCCTATCCTACAATTAAATGCACTGGCCTTCAGCTAAATTTTCCTACTTACGTCTCGCAGGTTTGGTATAACTTCATCCTGTTTTTTGTATTTCCATTCTCTTACAGTCAGAGTTAACCTTAGGAAAGGAGTTAATATTAGACTAGGGAACCTGTCCGATGTATACGAAACCCTACAATTCCACTTCCACTGGGGCAACGGCTCCTCTGTCCCCGGCTCAGAGCACACAGTGGATGGAAAGCGCTATCCTATGGAGGTACAGATGTTTTTTCATATTATATTAATGATATTGACATTTTTCTTTGCTAATAAAATTTTAAGATTGATATTAAAAATAAGAAAAAATCTGTATACCATATAACTTAATTTTCCCAGCTGCATATTGTGAACACCAAGGAAATGTACAATCGGTGTATAGCTGATGCCAGTAAAGATCCCACCGGAATTGCAGCACTTGGTTTCTTCATTGAGGTGAGAGAAGCAGCACACAAGTTTTTATAATGCCTGCTGTCTACTTCAGAGACAAAGAGAATTATTATGTATTGCAGCATCACAATATCTTTGAGGTGTTTTTCCTTGTTGGTCTATTTCAAACTATGAGGTGGGGAAATGGCCTGTATTTATATAGCGCTTTTATGGTCCCTAAGGACCCCAAAGCGCTTTACATATCCAGTCATTCACTATACAATCAATATGCATTTTTTTCCAGGTAATGTCAGACAACTCAACTGGTCAGCCGGAAAGCTGGCGCAATTTGACCTCTTACTTGGCCAAAATCACAGAAAGAGGTAACAGTTTTGAAAAAAAAAAACTCCTCTCTTGTTTCTGGCTCGAAATCGTCTCATTAATAGTTCCTTCATGTAGTCCTTGTTTCTGTCCTCAGACAACAACGTTTCGTTTAGTTCGACTGCAGCCGGGTTTTCCCTGAAAGACCTGCTTGGCAATGTGTCTCTCTCTAAGTATTACCGCTACCTTGGATCTTTGACGACCCCCAATTGTAGTGAGGCGGTGGTCTGGACCGTTTTTAAGGAACCGATTAAAGTCAGCAAAGATCTGGTAGGTGTTATTTCATTTCTTCCTTGTGTCTCCTAATTGTCATTGCTGCAAGCACATAAACACTGTTAGTGGTTCATGGAGCTAACTGGAAACAAAAAAATGTCTCATGACCAGATTGACCTCTTCAGCACCACAGTGCGTGTCGAAAACAACACATCACAACTCATGACAAACGTCTACAGACGCATACAAAATCAAACAGATAGAATAGTCTGGACTCAGAGGAGCAACGGTTCTGCCTCGACAACCTGCTTCTCCCTGGGTCTGCTGCTCCTCAGTCTTGCACTGGGCTCGAGTTGGAGCTAAAAACAGAAAGAAGACGTCATCAGCAACTTTTCTGATCAACCCGTTGCCTCACTTCAGCACATGCATTCTTTCCCCATTTAATTAAAACTGAGCTGACATATATACCTGTATACACTAGACAAGGAATCATAGTTACTTTCATAAATTGTGTGTAATCATATATACTCATATATACTATGCATACTCATAATGAAGTGTTTATATAGTGGAGTCACTGTGTTAAACATTTAACCCGTATGTTCAAATCACATGATCCATATATTTAGTTCATATATATCTCCCAGTATATTAATGAAAAATTTGTGCCACTTGTTGTATGAACACATGTTGATTAATACTGCTTAAAAATGTAACAATGGGGGTCAGTAGGAAACCTTTGATATCTTTATGGCCTACTGTGACTAGTCCAACAAAGGGTTAATTCAACTTGGCACTGCTAAAGTATGTGCATAAGACCCTTCTTGGCATGCAGCTGCATTTAACTGTACAACAGAAGCACGCAGTGGTTTGAGACGGCTGTGCAGCAGAAGCATGCAGCTGTGTTTAACTGGACTGCTTCACGGCATGTGCAGCCCTTCAACTGCTGTACAACAGAAGCAAGCAGTTGTTTGGATGGATGCAAAGCAAGGGCCTGCTGCCTTTTCTGGGGCTATAAGCTAAAAAAGATGAGCCCCTTCAAATAGCTATAAGATAAAAGCATAAGCCCCTCAAACGGCTATAAGGAAATAAACATAAGGTTCCCTAAGCTGCCGAGATTAAGAGGTTCCTTTGATGTGAACGGCTGTAAGGTAAAAGCAGACGGCTCTGTGAATGACTAAAGCCAGAACTGTACAGCCTTTTAATATTTCTATAAGCAAAACAAACCTGGCCTCTGCAGGGCAGGCACCTGAAGTTCTGGCCCTCGCCTCAAACGCCAGAAGGCAATGAAGTAAACCCTTACACAACATGGATAGCAGCTTATGTCTAGCATGGGCGCCCAGCAAAAGTGTTAGATGGATTAAATGGTAAATGGCCTGTATTTATATAGCGCTTTCTAGTCCCTAAGGACCCCAAAGCGCTTTACATATCCAGTCATTCACCCATTCACACACACATTCACACACTGGTGATGGCAAGCTACGTTGTAGCTACAGCCACCCTGGGGCGCACTGACAGAGGCGAGGCTGCCGGACACTGGCGCCACCGGGCCCTCTGACCACCACCAGTAGGCAACGGGTGAAGTGTCTTGCCCAAGGACACAACGACCGAGACTGTCCGAGCCGGGGCTCGAACCGGCAACCTTCCGATTACAAGGCGAACTCCCAACTCTTGAGCCACGATCGCCCCCCATTAACTGATTAACTGCCTTTCTGTAGACTTTCAGACTCACTTTGGCCATAAAGCTGACAAAGGGACCCTATGCAGTGATGGATGAGAGATTGGTTTGCAAGAAGTTATGGTGTAGGGCTGTGTATGTCATAAGCAGAAGATGAAAAGAGAAAAACAGAGGATGAAAGGATAACTAAAAACGGGAGGGGGGATCCCTGTCCCTATATAAGATGAGTCCGATATGTGCTCGCTCTCTTCTTCCTGCTGCTTCTTTCCTGTCTGTCTCTTCTGTGTTTGTGCTTTAAGGCTCTACACTCCGGTTTGCTTCGCTTTTTCGTTTGCTTGTTTTTTATGTGTTATTTCCACTTTTAAATGTACTGTTCTGCTGTTTATATGACAATGTTTAATAAACTGTGTTCTAAGAATTCTACTCTTTTCCAGAGAATTATTTTGAGTGATTTGATTTTAATTGGATCTGAAAAGCTGGACTTTCACAGTGTTAGCGGGATAAGGTTATATTGGCTTCAAAATTTGCAAAACGACAGTAGCTTAACCCACAAAATGGAAAATGAAAACCTGCTGATTCATTTATGAAGTTCATGTTATGAAGGCTTTTTGTGTTACTTTCTCAGATGAACAAAATTATTTATCAGTGATGCACATTGTTTATGTCCTTAATACTGTACTGTATTGCTAGAACATGAAGAAAACTGCGACCTTCCTGATCTTATTAAATGACAATTAAAATTATTTATGAGTGTTTCTGCAGTTTTACTGTCTTTTTTAAATTCTTGGAAGTTTCTGGAACTTTTGAAATGATACATAGCTCTGAAAACACAAAAGTCCCCAGTTTTATTCTCTGTTGGTTCAAAACCTGTGAAGCTGCCAATTTTTGTCCACACCAGTGTGGACAAAAAAGTACAGACATCCTGTACTTAAGTAGAAGTACAAATACTACTGTTAAAAATTATTCCAGTAAAAGTTGAAGTACTGATTCAACTTCTTGACTCAAGTAGAAGTAAAAAAGTACAAGCTCTGAAATGTACTCAAAGTAACAAAGTAAAAAGTAGCTCTTTGGAGAATGTTTCTGATTTCTGTCTTATATTAACATAATTATAAAATAATATCAGTAGACGAGAATACAAACTTTAGTCTAACCTTTTTTTTATTCCAACTGTGCACAGCTTGAATCTGAAGAAAAAGAAGGAAAATAAAAATACTCCATTTTCTGTTGCCTACATTGTAGAGGATGTCTTTGAATCTAAACAGACAAATCAGTACAGTTAGGGGTTAAAGTGGATTCAGGAGGTGGGGGAACTCTAAAATCAGTTTTAGTGGCTCAGTGTGGGGAAAGAATCACAACTCACAATAATTTATATTGGGTGCTACAGTAGATTTTCCTGATGTACATGCTTTGATCAGCTGACCTGCTGCTCTTTGTGGATTTACACAACTAAATTCAACAAAATGACAGCAGACGTTTCATGAGTTGTTCTGGCTGATTTCCATCGCCCACACTGACTGTATGCATTTCTAGACTCTAGAAAGTTGATATGAAGGTTGAATTCAGTCACTGGATCTAATCAGGCTACTACTCAGACCCCTCTATCTCTTATTCCGACTCTCATCTGCCTTCTGAGTTCCTCCATCCATGCTGGTAAAGAATAATGCAGACGTGGCACCTTTGAAGGTCTGCAGACTGATTGCTAAGTGAAGATTTGTGTGAAGGAATCTCAAACAGGGGCTTTCGTGATTTCATTCTGGTAGTTTTAAATAGTTAGGAATAGGTGATCACTCAGCAACTGTCTGTGAGAGTTTACTGTTATTTGACCTTGTCCTAATTTTCACTCCCTACACAAACAACTCTCAAATCATGTGAATCTATAACTGTTTTATTCTGAGTGCTCAGTAGTGCAATTAACTATTAAAGTGATCTTAAAGTTATTACAGTCCTCATACCATTTGCCAGCACAGGTTTTGTAACCCAAACTTTTCTAGTCTACAACTAACTTAATAGTAAGACTACTAACTTTTCTTAAAGAAATGTTCTGTCTATAATTTCAATGGTAGGTTTTTTTGAATAGTGAGAGATGGAACGAAAACCAAAAAAATCCAGAAACATTTATTTCAAAAAGTTATTAATTAATTTGCATTTTCATGATTGAAATAATTATTTGATCCCCTATTAATCAACAAGATATCTGGTTTATTTTATACAAGTAATGAGCTGACATTGGGAGCCTTCTGACCTTGCTACCTGTATAAAAGACATCCATCCATAGAAGCAATCAATCATGGTGCAGAGATTCCAAACTCTGCACCATGGCCAAGACAAAAGAGCCTTCCAAGAATGACAGAGACAAGATTGTGGACTTACACAAGGCTGGAATGGGCTCCAAGACCATCACTATCAGCTGGGTGAGAAAGTGACAGCAGTTGATGCGATTATTGGCAAATGGAAGAATCATAAAATAACTGCCAATCACCCTCGGTTTGGAGCACCACACAAGATCTCACCTCGTGGAGTTTCAATGATAGTGAGAACGGTGTGAAACCAGCCCAGAACTACACGGGAGGATCTTGTCAATGATCTCAAAGCAGCTGTGACCATAGTCACTAAGAAAATAGTTGGTAACACACTACGCTGTGAAGGACTGAAATCCTGTAGTACCTGCAAGGTCCCCCTGCTCAAGAAAACACATGTACAGGCTCATTTGAAGTTTGCCACTGAACATCTCAATGATTCAGAGGAGGACTGGGTGAAAGTGTTGTGGTCAGATTAGACCAAAATCGAGGTATACAACAACACTGTCCTTAACATCAAACATGTAGGTGGAAAACATTATGTTTTGGGGGTGTTTTTCTGGCTGGTAGATGACGAGCCAGTCGACTCTGCTTATCTCATCCAAGCTGATTTGTTCAGACTACAATCACCAGGACTTAACCTTTTTTCTGCTACTGACTATTCACTGATATAGTGTACTTTTTGTCACCACACCCTAACATCTGATGCTCCTGATCGAAGGTGCGCCATTTCATATCTTTTCAAATGTTTTGTTTCATTAGCTCTCTGAGTAAGAGAAACTGAAACAGATGCAATGTGCAGTAAAACCTGAGTATGTTCATTTGAAACCTTTGCCAGATCCAAATAAATACAGACAGATTAATGCAAGATGGATTGCTGCTTACAGTGAGAATGAAGTGACTGAGGACATATTCCGGTGGTGGAAAGAGTACTGTTGAGGATCTCTTTAGTCCCTCTGACATGCAGCACATCCTCCAGTCGCTTCTGGAAATCAGCTTCCTTTGTAGTCTGTGTCTGTAGGGAGCAATGCCAGAAGAGGATGGCTTGCTCAGTTGTTAGGCATTTTCTAATTCTCCCTATCCCATTTATCCAACAGTGCACTGGGATCATACAGAAGCAGTACAGTGAGAGGCTGGCAGCACTGCTGAGTGAAACTGTTAAGTTAGAGCATACAGTGAAAAATAATGAAAGAAACTCACATTCCAGAATATGATGATGGTGCATGTGTGTAGGTGTGATGACCTCATAAATTCTTAATTATTTGGGCTCTTACATTTAGTTCCAGAGCTTGTTGATAGTTCCTCATTAAGTATTTAAATGAGTTTGATGTTACTACCGTAATTCCCGGACTACAGAGCGCACCTGATTAAAAGCCGCATGCTCTGATTTTAGAAAGAAAATCAATTTTGTACTTGTACAGGCCGCACCGGATTTTAAGCCGTATGCGTTTCACTCGTAATATGAGATATTTACACAGAAATATTACACGTGAGGATTTTTAACGTTTAATTTAATCCATAAGGTAACATAAACGTTATGGTAACATACAAAAAATACATACTGCAAATGCTTCATTTTCCTCGAACAGCGCCTGTAACATGGCTACCTTTAAGTATACATACGTATCGGTAACACACAAATTACGTTGCTTATGGTTTTTTTACGGAACAGTGCACAAATAACATTACAACGTCTCTTAACAACCGGTAAAAATATATACCATATATATACTACTTATCAATTTTATTGGTCTACTGTTACCAGGCAAAATGTTTTTGGCCGCATGAAAAAAAAATGCATTAGCCGCACCTCAGTATAAGCCGCAGTGTTCACAGTGTGGGAAAAAAGTAGCGGCTTATGACCCGAAAACTACGGTAGTTATAAAAGACTATTTCACTAACTGCATTTCTAAAATATTTAATTTAAGAAACTATTTTTTATAGTGAGAAGCTGGTTGGAATTAGTACTAGGTGAGGGACCAGACAAAGAGCAATTCAAAAACCCCTATGCGTGAAAAATCTAGGGAAGTTTGCCCTCCCCAGCATAGGGTTACTGGGGGCCTATTACACGAACGTTATGTGACTTAGTGTAAGGAGAAAATGTATGTAAGCCCCTTAAGAGGCTTTGCATACACACACACAAACAAAATGTTCCTCTGGAAATGGTCAGGTAAAAAATGACTGGACTGAAATGTGTGGAAAAGCAGCTAATGTCCTAAGTAAAACTTTGAAAGATCTTCAGAAACCCTGAAGAACTATTTCAAAAAGATCATAAAAAAGACATCTGGCTCTGAAGCAAATTATCAAGACATTAGGAGTTGCTTAAGACTTTTTTACAGTACTGTATGACAACTTCCATCTCATCAGTATTGAAAAAATTACAAATGTTTTGTCTTGTAGTGCGTATGAGTTATATTGTTAAAAGTGTAATATTCTTACCACGATAACTGTCAGGCTCCAAAGACACATCTTTATATGTTTTCACCTTCTGGCCCCATGTTGTGTATTGCACATAGCCTCCCTTCCAGTGGTTTGCACCAACAATAGGCATCTGAATTCCCTACATTGTAGACAAATCATAGCTCTTATATACAATTTATTTTACATTAAAAATCTGGACTGTGTTTAACTGTATAACTGTCTGTTTACAGAAAAATAAATGAAAAAGAGAGACACAATACAACAATTTCCACTTTATAAGTCCATTCTTTCATTCAAGCATTCATTGTGCTACAAGCAGTATATTAATGAGGCATTAGGACTGTAATCATTATGGATACACTTTCAAAAACTCCATTCACTGTTGCCTTGAAGAGAAGATGGTATGGGTAGTCCATATGTATTAGAATGGTTCATCTGAAAGCACACACAATTGTACATGGTGATACTTTTGCAGCCTTTGGAATGGTTGGACCACTCATCTGACAGTAGATAATGCCAGGTTGTCATAATACAGCAGGTTGATTTTTTCCATGTCCCTTAAACAATGATTAATACCATAAAAGACCAAACAAATCTGAAAAAAAGAAAGGTCCTACACAACTCTTCAGAATCTGCTGACTTGGTGAAGTAACGTTAGTCTATTTAAAGAAGTTGGACCACACACCTGACAGGAGACACGGTCAAGCTGTGATTAGTACAGTAGGTTAATTCTTTCCTGGCCCCTTAAACAGTGGTTCATTTCATGTAAGAGTGACCAAATTGAAGACCCCTCAGAACTGGGTGATTTAAAAACAATATAAGTACATGTTCATTCAAAGCTGTGCAAAAATTCACCTTGCTACAAAGTATAGGCATTGGGTTGAAACTTTATGACTTGTATTATTTTTTAATTAATTAATTAATTAATTAATGGCTGTATTTGTTGTTATTTTTCCCAGCATTTTTTAGCATTCATAGCTTAATTTCATGAAATATCCATATGATGTTCAGAGCTGAAAAACACAGTTAGTGTTAGTGTAAAACTTTATTTAAAAAGAAAACAAATGAAGATTCAGTCCTATGTCCTTTGGGGGTTCATAATACTGAAACACTTTCAACGTATTAAATATTCTTATTGTACCACATGAAATCAGCTGATTTTGTGAAGGACAAATGAGAGGCACGCTGATTTTTCATTCAATGATCTCCATGCATTTTTTAAAACAAGACAACAGCATCCTGTCCTGTTGCAGGATGCTGTGGTAGCCATGCTGGTTCAGTGTGCCTTCAATTTTGAATAAATTCCCAACAGTGTCACCAGCAAAGCACCTCCACACTATCACACCTCCACTTCCTCCATGCTTCATGGTGAGAACCATGCATGTAGAGACCATCTGTTCACTTTTTCTACATCACACAAAGACACAGCAGGTGGAACCAAAGATCTTACATTTGGACTCATCAGACCAAAGCACAGATTTCCACTGGTCTAATATCCATTCCTTGTGTGTCTTAGTCCAAACAAATCTCTTCTGCGTGTTGCTTTTCCTTTGTAGTGGTTTCTCAGCAGCTATTTGACCATAAAGGCCTGATTCATGCAGTCTCCTCTGAATAGTTGATGTAGAGATGTGTCTGTTTACTGGAACTCTGTGTGGCATTTATCTGGGCTCTAATCTGAGGTGCTGTTAACTTGCAATTTCTGAGGCTGGTGACTCAAATGAATTTATCCTCAGCGGCAGAGGTGACTGTTGGTCTTCCTTTTCTGGGGCGGTCCTCATGTTTCGCCATAGTGCTTGATGGTTTTTGCGACTGCACTTGGGGACACATTCAAAGTTTTAGCAATTTTCTGGGCCGACTGACCTTCAGTACTTAAGGTAATGATGGACTGTTGTTTCTCTTTACTTTGCTGATTGGTTCTTACCATAATATGAATTCTAACAGTTGCCAAATAGGGCTGTCAGTGTACCAACCTTCTGCACAACACAGCTGATGGTCCCAAGCCCATTAAGAAGGCAAGAAATTCCACAAATGAACCTTGACAAATCACACCTGTGAAATAAAACCATTTCAGGTGACTACAGCACAAAGCTCATTGAGAGAAGTCCAACGGTTTGCAACGCTGTCAGCAAAGCAAAGGGTGGTTGCTTTCAATAATCTAAATATAAGACAAATTTAGAGTTATGTATTCTATCTATTCTATCTCTATTTAAAAAAATAGAGATGGCTGTGCAAGCTGCAGAGTGTAGAAATATCGACTTTGAATTATAGATGTATTTAGTCATCTTTGTGAGTTCCTCGATCGATGTCGTGTACCTGTGAGTAAGTAGGACTGATTCTTCCGCTTCCTTCACTGTGGAATATGTAGATGCTGCCTTCACCATCATTCTCCAAAGGTGCTCCAACTGCTAAATCCCTGAATCCATCTGAGTTTAGATCAGGCAGTACAGCAAGAGAAGAGCCGAACCTTTCCTTTGACACCTGCATGTCCTCATGTATTAACATAGCTACAGTGAAAGATACAATTTAGCATAGTTACATATACAATGGGTGATCAACTTTATCAGTTTCATATTCTTCCAAAAGCGGTTTTCGAAACATCCTTATGAACTGACTAATGCTTGAACATTGCTGTAGGTCCACAGGAAAACTGTTCCTCAGTTTGACCCCACAAATGGTAACACAAAAGGCTTTTACCTTAGTCCGTGCTTTAAGAGTCTTCAGATTTAATTTTCCCCTTAATTCATAGTCCCCTTCTCTGTCAAAAAACATCCTCTGTACATTTCCTGGTAACATATTATATCTGGCTTTGTACATCATTTTTGCAGGTTTATATTTTACAAGATGCATAAACTTCAGAATTTTTTATTTAAAGAACATAATGCTAGTGTGGTCTCTAAATCCTGCTTTAGTTAACATCCTGATTGCATTTTTCTGAATTTTACACAATGGTTGAAGTGAAGTTTTGTATGTATTTCCCCAGATTTACACACAGTATTCCAAATATGGCAGTATAAGTGTACAGAAAAACACCTGGAGTGATTTGGAAGGCAAAAAATGTTTACCTTTACTCAGAACAGAGATGCTTCTTGACAGTTTAGGTTGTAAATGCTTTATGTGAGGTTTCCAGCAGATTTTGTTATCTATTATCACACCCAGAAATTTTGTATGACAAACCTGCTTTACTTCAACATTATTTATCAACAATTTTGCTCCAGCATCTTTTTTTCAATTTCCAAATAACTTAAATGTAGTTTTATTCAAATTTAGTGATAACTTGTTTCTGTCAAACCATGTTTTCAGTTTAATCATTTCTTGTGTGACAATTTCCATAAGCTGCTGTGAATTCTCTCGAGCACAAAAAATATTTGTATCATCTGCAAATAAAATAAACTGTAATATATCAGATGTTTTACATATATCATTGATGTACAGGATAAACAGCTTTGGTCGTCCCAATACTGACCCCATGTGGAACTCCACAAACAATGTCCAGGCACTCTGATTGATATTCACCAAACTACACAAATTGTTGCCTTTCTCTCAAATAACTCCTGACCCACTCTAGCACCACTCCTCTGATGCCGTAGTACTCCAGTTTATCAAGTAATATTTCATTATTAATTGTGTCAAAAGCTTTTTTTAGGTCAATGAAAACACCAACTGTGCATTGTCTTTGATCTATATTATTGGTGATATTTTCAATTAGTTCCATTAATGCCATGGATGTTGATCTATTTGGTCTGAAACCATACTGACTGTTCATTATTATTTTATGTTTATCTATAAATTTGTCAAGTCTATTAATGAAAACTTCTTCCAGTATTTCTGAAAATTGTGAAAGTAGAGAAACGGGCCTGTAATTTGTGAATTGGTGTCTATCTCCATTTTTAAACAGTGGTATTACTTCAGCTGTTTTCATTTTTGTTGGGAATGCAGCAGTTTGTAGAGACAAATTGCAAATGTACGTTAAAGGTTTGGAGATGCCATCGATAACCAGTGATGGGAATAACGGCGTTACAAGTAACGGCGTTACTAACGGCGTTACTTTTTTCAGTAACGAGTAATCTAACTAATTACTATTCCTATCGTTACAACGCCGTTACAGTTACTAACAAGGTAACGCGGTCCGTTACTATTTTTCAACAAACAGTTGAAGCTGTGTTCAGTTCACCGCATCTTATATCAGCTGCAGGAAGTAGCTGTAAGTAATCTGGGCGCTACAGCTTTAAGCAGCTGCGCGCTCCCGCACGGACGGTAATCACGATCACTGTCTAGCACAACACCTGGAGCTAAGGAGGCAAAACAATCGCATGAGTGCTGCTGTTTGACTGAGGAAGAATAAAGTAGTCGTGGTAAGCCGATCACATGACCACTTAAAGACAAAGCAACAAGGTGCTAGTTTTTAAATTGTGCCGATAGGCCACGTAAAACCAGAGTCATGATAAACGATATATACGCGGCGTTTTTTCCTCAATAGTTTCGCCACGTTAGCGCTAGCAAGCACTCTCTGCTTATGAGCAAAAAAACAAAACAAAACAGGGGAAGTTTTAGGAGTGACGGAGAGAGAAAGAGAGAGGGAGAGAGAGAAAGAGGGAGAGAGAAAGAGAGAGGGAGAGAGAGCAGGAAAAGAGAGAGAGAGAAAGAGAGAGCGAGTTTTGAGATGTGAGATTTGTGACGTTTAGCGTGTTTGGAGTGTGTAGTTAATGTGTTGTCTTGTGTAGTTAGTGTGTAGTGTTGTGGATAGTTTTGTGTTGTGTGTCAGAACAATGAGGCGACTGCTGTCTCCAGGTAGAAACAGCAGTGATACACCTGCTGCTGTCAGACCTGCAGGTATCAGGCTGTG
Organism: Oreochromis niloticus; assembly: GCF_001858045.2. Lineage (NCBI taxonomy): Eukaryota > Metazoa > Chordata > Actinopteri > Cichliformes > Cichlidae > Oreochromis > Oreochromis niloticus. The sequence continues at coordinate 17,446,414 of NC_031973.2, read as the reverse complement.
ATGTTCTCCTTTATAGTGGACAGAAATGATTTTTTTGGAGTGGCACAAATAATTTGTGTGGCATCTTATTGAAAAACAGCTGATTGTTCTGTAAATAGTTTGAAATGGTTATTTAAAAAAAGGGTAAAAGGTAAATGGATGCAAATAACTTTGTTGTTTGCAAAACTTGTGCATAGGATTTTAAAATTGACAATTAATATTTGCATTTGAAGTTATAAAATATGATTCATTAAACATGTTTATGGTTGTTACAGTAAAAATATAACTTTTTCTACTCTGATTTTATGTTTTTTGTCTGATTTTAGATCAATTCTGGTTATACAGTATGACAAAATGAGAACATAACTGTAAATTCAGGCACGTGAGGTTGCGCTAAAAAGAATGATACCAAACAAGGCAAAGTAAATAGTTTTTAAAGGTAAAATGTGGAGAGAAAATCAAGAGTAGTAAAAAAATGGCCAATTATACCCTGGACGCCAGAGGGTTAAACGTTCTTTGTTTTTTTTTTTAAGTAACGCAATAGTTACTTTTCCAAGTAATTAATTACTTTTAGAATATTGTAACTCAGTTACTAACTCAGTTACTTTTTTGAAGAAGTAACTAGTAACTATAATTGAATTACTATTTGAAAGTAACTTGCCCAACACTGTCGATAACTTTCTTAACGATTTCCATATCGATGTCATCAAAGCCTGTAGAATTTTTCTATTTGTGATTTCCAAACAATATCAATGATTTCCTTTTCTTCTACCACCGTTAAAAACATTGAATGAGGATTACGTTCAATGAGTTCAGTTTCTTTCTCTGTAGAATTTCTTGTATCAGGAATTCTATCAGCCAAGTCTGGCCCAACACTTCCAAAGAATTTATTGAACTCATTAACCACATCACTCATGTTTCTAATATTTCTATCATTATTAGTGAAATACAAAGGGTAATTTAACTCTCTAGAACCATTTTTAATGATGGTATTTAATGTTTTCCAAATCCCTTTAATGTTATTTTTATTCATATTTAATAATTTCTCATAATATTCCTTTTTAGATGACCTCAAATTCCTAGTTAATTTGTTTTTAGATTTCTTGTATTTATTTTCAGCTTCTCTGCTTCTGTTCTTTATAAATTCTCTATACAAGGTGTTTGTCTTTTTACATGCATTTTGTAATCCTTTCGTGATCCATGGGCATGCTGCATATTTGTTTGTTTGTTTTTTTGCTATATTTATTTACTGGGCAATGGCTATCATATAACAATTAAAATTTTCCTAAAAAAGTCTCATAAGCTTTATCAATATTTTTTTCCTTATACAACATCTCCCATTCTTGCTTAAGTACATCACTTTTAAATGCATTTATGGACTCCTCTGTTCTCTCTCTTTTGTATTTTGTTGTATTTTCCTGTTTGACCTTCCTGTAATTGCTGTCATACACTGCAAAAACAGGTGATCACTAATGTCATTAATTAGGAGACCACTTATAGATCTGTTTTCTATTTCATTAGTAAATATATTGTCTATTAAGGTTGCAGACTGTACTGTAATCCTGCTGGGTTTAGTGATCACTGGACAAAGTCCCATGCTATACATTGTATTAATAAACTCATCTGTCATACTATGTTTGTTTGGATTTAATAGGTCTATGTTGAAATCCCCACAAATGAACATAACTTTTTGATTTGTCCTAATAAATGTTTTATCTACCCACTCCTTAAATATTTCAATATTAGAACCTGGTGTTCTATATATACAACTTCCAATGACATACAATGACAAGATCAAAATTAACTGAATTTTGTTGACTGAAGAGATATTCTTGAATGTTCTTTGTTATAGTAATGCATTTTCAACAGTGTAAAACAGACTTAGCAGCCATTTAGGGACCATCATTACATGCATATTCTGGTGATAATGCAAATCACAGTTCATGCGAGTGTGTGATACTACAAATCGTGTATTAATCTGATATCAAGTAAATACAGGTTTACTGGTATTAATATTAACAATACAGAAATACAGATATCGTTATTTTTTACTGTATTTCTTTGAAACCAGAAATGTAAATGTGTCTTTAAAGTACTCCTTCTGATCATCTTCTGTTAGTCAAATGTTCTACATAAATATACAGTGGCTTGCAAAAGCCCCCTTGAACTTTTCCACATTTTGTCACATAACAGCCACAAACATGAATCAGTTTTATTGGAATTCCACATGAAAGACCAATACAAAGTGGTGTACACGTGAGAAGTGGAACGAAAATCATACATGATTCCAAACATTTTTTACAAATAAATATCTGAAAAGTGGGGTGTGTGTAATTAGATGGATTAGATGGACAGAGTTGTGAACAGCAGTTTTCAGATCTGCCGCAAGATCTGAAAACTGCTGTTCACAAATGCTGTCCATCTAATCTGACTGAGCTGGAGCTGTTTTGCAAAGAAGAATGGGCAAAGATTTCAGTCTGTAGATGTGCAAAGCTGGTAGAGACATACCCTAAAAGACTGGCAGCTGTAATTGCAGCAAAAGGTGGTTCTACAAAGTATTGACTCAGGGGGCTGAATAATTTTCAGTTATCTGTATAAAGTCTATAGGTAATCAGCCTACTAAAGTAACAACTATGATGATGCTCCTTCCAGGATTACTTCTGGCTGATAAACAGTTTTGGGAAGGTTACTTTTAATATGTATTCCACTACAGATTACAGAATACATGCCCCAAAATGTATTTTGTAACATATTCCGTTAAGTTACTCAATGAGTAACGTATTCTGAATACTTAATATACTGCCATGGTTTTTACAACTACATGAATGTACTATTGCTGTGTGAGTTATTACTATTACTGAAGGCAACTCGCCATACCGATACCAACTAGATTTTTGAATCTTATATTTAATCTTATATATAATATATAATGAGTAACAGTAGAGTGGACATAAGGTAAGGCTGCACTTTTTGCAGTGATCTCATATAGAAAACTATTTCTGTAGCAGTAATGTGTTTTCTTTTTGTCTGTTAATAATCATGTGAAACTGCACATGATTATTTGCAGCTAGCAGACTGTTAATGCTATTCATCGAGTCTAAAAACAGCATGTTAACACATGGAGATCCTGAGGGCTGCTCCAAACATGATCAGATTATATTTTAAATATTTGTTAAATTCTCTTCCAAACCACAGCAGCTGTCTGTTGTAAGTTTTGAGTGTTTACTAAACTAAAAATAAAAATAAAAGCCTTCTAACTTCTCACCTGTTTGTTTTTATTCAGGCATACATGTGTATCATGTTTATTAAAAGAGGATAAGTTTCTGCATTTCTGTCATGTAGTGATTGTGCTAACTGTATGAAGCTTATTAGGCATTATGAAACTGATGATACGTAAAAGTGAATTTTGCCAAAGTGCTTAAGATATTTTTTTTCTTAAAGAAATCCATTACATCATGTGCAATTTTTTGTGTCATGTGTAATTTTCACATCACAGTTAAATTAAGAGGGGATGGTAGTAAAATCTCCAGAGCTGTGATGTCATCAAGTACACTGCTGTTCCAATGGTATCGCGCTGTGTTCTAGAGAAGTCCAGACTAGCAAAAACACGAGTACTCGTACATGAGTATTGAGAAATGACCTAACACTCTGCAGTCTATGAACAAACCTCAGCTAACGCCAGCGAACAATGTTAGCTCGGTGGCGAGTAACCTTCATTAATAATAATAAAAATCCCACAGCAGTAGTACGTTGAAGATACTGAAGTTTCGCAATTCCCATTCTTCTTATGAAATGGTGTTGGGAATGCATTCCTGGCTATGCACTGCTGGCTCTGGGTCCATTGTGTAACTGACGCCACCAACATTAACAGGAGGCTTAACAAACACATGGCTACATGCTCACCCAACTGAGCTAAAACTGCACCTGGTTGTATTCAGTCAACACAATTGGAGAAGGCATAGAGAGGGGATAGCCTAACATCTGAAACAGGAAATGACTGCCGTGTATTCTATTTATTTCAGCAAAGTAGCTATATTTGGATTACCACCTATTTAAATGGTAACTGTAACGGAAGAAAGTTACTCATATTTTGTATTTTAAATATGTAACGCCGGTGCTTGTATTCCGTTACTCTCCAATACTGCTGTTAACATGATCTTCTTCGTCCTTATTTGTTAAGGGTGTTTGACATACTTTCATAATGGAAATGGACAATGGACTGACAGCTGTGAACACTCTTAATGAACTGCTATTCATATGTATTAAAAGAACTGCTGATACTCTGGTAAACTGAGGAAAATCTTAATCTTATCACTTTTATAGGACATTTTTAACAATAAGACTATAATGTGAGTATACAGATTCACAACACAAAGCTGAATAATTACATATGCTGCTATTTATTCCCAAGAAAGCAAGTCACGTTTCTTTCTTTATTTTTTTAAACAAGTGCTTGTAAGTATATATATTGTATTCCATACATGTTACAGTACGTAATGATAAAAAAAAAGCTTCTTTTCACCATACAACAAATTCTTTAAAAAAATATGTTTGCAGAAATGTAAACACAAAAAGGTTTCATTGTAGAGAATCAGTTAAGAGTCTTCAAATAATAAAAAAAGTCACTTTACAAGAACAAAGTTCCTACCATAATGCTTCAAAGGACCTGTTCAAAATCATTACATCTGCTCAAGTAGTTCACTATATTTAGTTTTGCGTGATTTATTTAAGTATACAGACTTTTTCTCTGCTTGTAATGTTTTGCCTTCATGTGCACGTGTGGGATTTAAGCAGTCGATTGGCAATTGTATTTTTCTGCTTATTCAGCTTAATACATTGGGTTACCATGGCTGAGCAGCTGCAGCCAAGTCTTACTTCACCAATCGCAATGCAAAGCATCGGATCCATCGGATACAGCACACCACCACTGGATTCTAAAGCAATGTAGATGTGTTCTCTATACTGACAAATTATGCACACCATGGCACAGCGCAATGTGCACATGGCAGATCATGAATATTTTTGGCAATATAGTGTAATAATGAATAACTTAGGGGGTGATTTTAGACAGCCAGCTGGTTTTTCTTTCACGAATCAAATGTTCTAGCGTCAACATTTCTACACCCCTAAAAATATCAGGAGGGCCTATAGCTTTCATATAGATGCAACTACCAATGTGATCTTTATTATTCTGTTGGGGGTGCTCCTGCATCCATCTGTGGAACTGGTCCATATTGTGGATTTTCACTCATCATCTGTTTGTATTTACTCTTGAAAAATCCACCCTGGGAATGTAATGAAAAACATAAAATGCACCAAACATATGACAGAGTTGCAGTAAAAATGATTGAATACAACCAAGTTACATAAATAAATATAGTAACTGGGCAAGGTCACCAAAAACATTTTAAAGCAGTGTAATTAATTGAAAAAGTGTAAAAAGAGTTTTTCACCTTATACAGGCCAGTAGTGAGTAAAGCCAGAAAAGCCAGCCCTCCCAGGCATCCTCCCAGGCATCCTCCAATGATCGCTTTGGTGAAATCTGGCTGAGGATACACTTCTACCTCGGCTATAATCTGAGAGGTAAGGTGACAGAATGTGGATGAGATGTCACATCCTAAATAACTGAATTAAGTTAAAGTAATATGTACTTGCCTTGCGAACAGAAGAATTGTTGTCAGACCCTGCTGGAAAGTAGATGTACTGGTTTTTGTCAGTTTCCAGAGTGGCTGTGCTGATCAAAAGGAATTTGGCAGACTGAAGTCCAATCTAAGACAAAAAATATGAATAGGCAATGAGCCTAAATTGTTTGATATAAGAGGAAAATTCTATCTAAAGATTTAACCATATTACTAGTGCATATTCAGGAAAAGTTGCAAAACATATTAATTAGGGGTGGGAATTTAATGTGTTGCATACCACCAAAGCACTTCAAACCTTACCATCTAAATGCTAAACATGTTGCACCAAGCACAGAAATTGGGGCAGCTGTTAGCGCTAGCAGATCAAGTACTAACAAAAGGTGTCGGCAGCTCAAACTTGATTAAATGACTGGCTTCAGGACCAAAATTAATACGTCAACATCGGGCAAAATTCGCTTGCAAAATGGATTGCTCTAGACTGTAGACCACTATCAGTGGTAGAAGATAGGGGGTTAGAAAATGTGCTACAGATTCTGATGAGGAAGCCCTGTGTAACACACACACACACACACACACACACACCCTCCAACACACCCATATAACTCCATTGCGCAACCCTTTTGTAAACAATAAGCAAATATGAGAAAACTGCAATAAATTACAGGTTGCAATAAAATAAACTATTAACTCTTTTACGCTATGTCCACACCTAAGTGGGTATTTTTGAAAACGAAGCTTTTCACAGCTTTTTCTATGCATTTTGGCCTTTCGTCCACACATAAACAGCATGAATCACTAAAAACTGAGATTTTTAAAAACTCCGGTCAAGCTGGAGATCAGCTTGCATTTCTTGTGAACAAGGAATACAGAGTTCATCACGCAACATCACATTATTGTTTACATGAGATGAATTTCTACAATGGTGGATAGAGAAAAAAATACTGCTACTGTTAAACTTACCATCTTTTTTAAAAGTTTACATATACACACGCTGTTACTGTCCCTCCACTTAGAAAGGCAGAGGCGTCATGGTGTAATTATTTTACATGCAGTTGTTTTTACCTGTGTGATAATATTCAACATTGCTATCATTTTTCAAAAACTGCTTCTCTGTGCAAAATGGGTTCAAAAACATAAACAACTGTGGTATACTGTTTGTCCATGATTTGGACAGGGGGAACAAATTACGGCAGGATATTATTTGTATCTCACGGTAACTGTACAGTATGAACAGCTAACCTCGCCAAAATTTCAGGAGTAGTTTGTCATTATAAGAAGGGTTTGTGAACAAAAAAAATCAACAATGTGGGATACTGTTTGTCTGTAATTTGGAGAGCCCAGAGCGTGCTCCCGATGCAGGGAAAACAAATTCTGCAGGGGGGACCTACCTTCGCACTTGTGCAGGTGAAGCCAAGGGAAGATATGCTTCATCATATTTTCTAGTCTAGCAATGTCCTTTTTAAAAAAAATTATTATTCATACCACGCCTGGAGCCTCTGGGCTAGTTTGTCTAAGTAACAGGCTGAAAGAAACGGACAGTAGATAAGTATAGAGGTATTGTGAGTCCAATGAGTTTATTATTTTTTGCAGTAAAATGTTTGATGATCACACTTTCTTAGCCTAATGTACAAAATAATGTTGGCTAAGGTTTATCAGAGTTTAAAGGTGAAGCTGTTCAAATAACCTTTTATGTTTCTGCCTTATTTTTTTAAAGAAGAAAAACTGCACTTTATGTTGAATTTGTTATTATTATTTAAAGACAATACCATTTTGAAAATGTACTTAAAGTACCTTAAAATAACACTTTATTTTTAAGTCTGCCCAATATTGGACAGGCATGTAATTTCTTTTCTTTGTTTTGCACTGAAATGCAGCTTAAATGTTTTTGGGGTTTTTTCATGAATTGAAAGAGCTTGAGTTTACAATAATCATGTCCATGTGTATTGTAGCGGGCCAGGGTTGTTCGGGGTTCTGTTATTGACATTTATGTTCTGTTGCCATGGTTACAGGTGACGCTCTCTCTGCAACTGTGTGTTTCCGGGTGAGAGAGCGCCATTTTGTGTTGTTGTTGTGGTTGCCGCGCGGAGCAGTTTGGTAGCGGCAGTGCTCCTGGCAGATTTAAATAAATGGCTGTGCTCCCAAGAAACCTCTGTCTCCTCCGTGTCTGAGCTCGCCACAGTATCATTTATTCTGTCAACCACTAAAACCCTTTGAAATAAAAAACAAGAAACATTTGCGCTTTGGGGCAAATTTTCTTGTGTGATGAATCAAGACTGATTAAATACAAATTCTGCTGCTCAATTACCTGCTCTATCCATCCTGAAGTGAGGTTGGCAGAAATTTCATATGTCCTACTCTGCAGTCTTCCCATAAATGTGCTGCACTTGAACACCCTGCACATGGCTACAGAGCAGTCCTGTGGATGATTTGAAGAAGACCAAATGCAACATAAGCTGTGATCCAGTGTAATGTGAATTTTTAATCTACAATTAGATTTCATGTAGACAGCTCAAATGCAAAAGCTTACTTACCACAGTTTTATTTTTTTGTATGCTTTCAACAAAATTCCTGACACCTGGTTCTTCATCATCTCCTCTCTGACAGCCTGAAATCTGAAACACATTTGATTTATTTGAGCTTCATTTTTCTCAATTCTGTCACACGGGTCCATATCAAAGCCTTTTTTGGAGTTAGTAGAAAAATCTTCTGACATATATATTACCTGTAGGCTGCTCAAATTCAACCAAATCTCTTTTTCACCAAGCCTCACAGGAACCCTGATCACCACAGTGAAATTAAGTGCTCTGATATCATTTATAACCTAAATGAGAGAGCAAAAGTATAACCAAGTATTATACAGGGTGGGCCATTTATATGGATACACCGTAATAACATGGGAATGGTTGGTGACATTAAAGTCCTGTTTGTGGCACATTAGTATGTGTGAGGGGGCAAACTCCTCAAGATGGGTGGTGACCATGGTGGCCATTTAAAAGTCGGCCATCTTGGATACAACTTTTGTCTTTTCAATAGGAAGAGGGCCATGTGACACATCAAACTTATTGGTAATGTCACAAGAAAAACAATGGTGTGCTTGGTTTCAATGTAACTTTATTCTTTCATGAGTTATTTACAAGTTTCTGTTTGTTCACAGCCATTGACATGTCGAAGAGGTTAACACGTGAGGAGCGGATCGAAATTGTGTTGATATCTGGTGAACGCAGTAACCGGGTCATTGCAGCAGATTTCAATGCAAGACACCCTACGAGACCACCCATGTCCCATGCTACAGTTAGCAAACTGCTTGCTAAGTTTCGTGAAACTGGTTCCTTGTTGGATTTGCCAAAATGTGGACACAAGAAAACTGTCACTAATGAAGAAACATCAGTGGCTGTCCTAGCTTCATTCAGCAAGAGCCCACAGCGTAGCACTCACCGCATGTCACTGGAGAGTGGCATTAGTCGAACATCCCTTCGGCGGATATTAGCTACTCACAAATGGCACCCTTACAAACTCCAGCTACTGCAGCATCTCAACGAGGATGACCCAGATCGGCGTACAGAATTTGCAGAATGGGCAAAACAAAAATTGGAACAGGACCCTCAGTTCACGCAGAAGATTTTGTTCCGTGATGAGGCAAACTTTTATGTGAATGGTGAAGTTAACAAACAAAACCACCGCTATTGGTCTGACACTAACCCACATTGGATGGATCCCTCCAAGACTGTTGGAACAACAAAAGTGATGGTTTGGTGTGGTATATGGGGTACAACGATAGTGGGTCCATTCTTCATCAATGGAAACCTCAAGGCCACTGGATATTTGAAATTGCTACATGATGATGTGTTTCTGTCTTTATGCACTGAAGCTGGCACATTCCCTGAGTTTTTCCAGCAAGATGGTGCACCACCACATTATGGGTGCCAGGTCCGAGCATTCCTAGATGAACAGTTTCCTGGAAAATGGATTGGTTGTCGTGGGCCAGTTGAATGGCCCCCAAGGTCTCCCGATCTGACCCTCTTAGACTTTTATCTTTGGGGTCATCTGAAGGCAATTGTCCATGGTGTGAAGATACGAGATGTGCAGCACCTGAAACTACGGATACTGGATGCCTGTGCTGGCATTTCTCCTGTGGTGTTGCTATCAGTGTGTGAAGAGTGGGAGAAGAGGGTTGCATTGACAATCCAACACAATGGGCAGCACGTTGTATATATCATTTGTATTCTATTTTTATCTTATTGTATATTTTATTCTATTTTATTCTACTGTATATAGTATTTTATTTTATTCTATTCTGTACAGTTGTGTACTGTATTTATTCTTATTTTATTTTATTCTAATTTTTGCTTCATAACTTTTGCACTGTCCACTTCCTGCTGTGACAAAACAAATTTCCCACGTGTGGGACTAATAAAGGTTATCTTATCTTATCTTAGTGAACACATTTTATAAGTGGTCAGAAACTTGTAAATAACTCATGAAAGAATAAAGTTACATTGAAACCAAGCACACCATTGTTTTTCTTGTGACATTACCAATAAGTTTGATGTGTCACATGGTCCTCTTCCTATTGAAAAAACAAAAGTTGTATCCAAGATGGCCGACTTCTAAATGGCCTCCTCACATACACTAATGTGCTACAAACACGACTTTAATATCACTAACCATTCCCATTTTATTATGGTGTATCCATATAAATGGCCCACCCTGTAGTTACGTCTAAATAATACAATTAGCTTTTAAAAAATACCAGTATATGCAGAAATTATAGCTGACCTTAACTGATTGTTGGACTGGTGTTTGCAAGTCATTTATCCCAAATGTGAAATCGTTGTAGCTGTGGGAGCTAAATATTAAATACATATAAGTAAACATTTTTTAATTTCTAAATGATATATATTTTTATTATTTCAAGTGGATGAACACGTACCTTTCAAATGTCATAAAAATGCTGTATTTCACATCAATCGATTTCTTTTTGTAGAGTTCACTTGTAGTGGCATGCTCCTGATTTCCACTAAAAAGAATAATTCATATTATTTGTACTGTACTGTAGGATATGGCATAAATGAGGGGTACCTGGACCAAAGGAACCATACAACAGTACCTGGTGGCATTTGCAGTAACAAAGATCTCCCTCTCAAGTTGACTGTTTGTGTCAATCCCATAGGAGACAGTGAAGAAAGCCTTAATTGAATGAAAGAGATCATAATGAATAATCTTTGTCTTTAAGCTTTGCAAAACTGAGGGAAAAAAGACACGAGAAAGATTAAAAACAAACACAAAAAAAAAAACACAAAACAAACCTTAGTTTTGCTCTTGAAAATTGGCTTGTCAATAGTGCAATCCGTCCTTCCTCGTGATAAACCATCTTCACTGTCCAAAGAGTTGCATTCAATTCTTCCCTTTATTAAGAACAAAATGACTGACAGTTGCATTGTAAGAGCAGCAGATCAGTGATGAACTGATACAGACTAGATCCTGATGCCTTACCTGCCAACTCGTGAACTTTCTGTAGGAGAGTCCAGCTGGGTACGTGAGAATAACATGACTGTTGTAGGAGTTTTCTCCTCTGTTCTCCACTGTGACTGTGACATTCAAAAGCTCATCAATGCCCACTTTAACCTCTGAGGATCTGTAGAGTATGAAGCTGGATGAGAATAAAGGGAAAACAAAACAAGACTACAGCCATACTAATGTCACAGTATACCAAATATAATGTACTTTGAGCTTTGATAAACCATGCAAATTTTCAGCTCACAGTACAGTAAAAATGGCTGTTCTAAGATAATGATGCTAAATGAGAAAATATTTTTACCATCCCTTTTCAATCAGTTAACAATCTAATATTTTCTGGTTAGCACAAAACACAAATAAAAACTGAGTGTCACCAGTTTCCAAAATATTAATGATGGTTGTATAAGGACAAGTTAAATGACAAGTAAATAATAACACATTTGAAAAAAACGAGACACACAAGCAAAGCTTAAGTTTTGTAACTGTTCCTCACCTGGTAAAGTTGAAATCCACTTTCAGGTGGTCAACACATTTGTTGTCAGAGCCACAGTTGATCTCAAACTCTAACTGTGGAAAAGGGCAAAATTTATATTTACAGACTAAATTAAAACTTTCTATAGGTTGAAAGAAATGATATCACAGAGATAGCTCATAATTTCATGACATGATAAAAGTACTGCTAATGTAGTCATTAGCAGTAGCATTGACATCCTTATGTTAAGGATCCAGGGGGCATGATCTTGGTGTGAAAATGGACGAAACAGGACAAACAGATTAATTCTGTTTAATCAGGTTTTTAACAACTGAGGCTTCTTCTATGGTCAAGATCTTCTTTGTTTTATGTGCAGCACTGTGGGGGCGATCCAGGCTCAAGAGTTGGCATTTTGTCTTGTAATCAGAAGGTTGCCGGTTCGAGCCCTGGTTCCGACAGTCTCATTCGTTGTGTCCCTGGGCAAGACACTTCACCTGTTGCCTACTGGTGGTGGTCAGAGGGCCCGGTGGCGCCAGTGTCCGGCAGCCTCACCTCTGTCAGTGCGCCCCAGGGCAGCTGTGGCTACAATGTAGCTTGCCATCACCAGTGTGTGAATGGGTGGATGACTGAATATAGTGTAAAGTGTCCATAGGGATTAAGTAAAGTGCTATACAAATACAGGCCATTTATAATTAATTTGGATTTGGAGGCACAACAGCAGTACAAAGCTCTCCAGAGGTATTGGTTAGTTGTTTTGTGTTCACTTCATAAAGACTAGGCTAAGCTGCCCAGTTAAAATGTCATTGTGGTTTTTTTTCCAGGATTACTTACAGGATAAATGGTTGTTGTTTGAGCCTGTGGGGCGAGACTTGGTCTGAGTTGTGTGGTTGAGGGTAAACCATCAAATGTAAATTTCAGCTCATTGGAAAGTGCATTGAGTGCATCCTCTGGACAGGCCTGCAAGAAGAGGGCAGTAGTAGGATCCATGTTAGAGGATTCTTAAATGAAAAATAGAAACTGAACTTTATTAGTTGTATTAGTTTTTTACTGTTGTTATTTGGTTTTACCTCAATGAAGAATGTGACGGTTGAGCACAGTTTGCCAGTTGATTCAACTGTAACTGAGCCGGACTCCTCTCGTTGTTTCCCACTGACATAAGCTCGGTTGTTTGGAGGTTTGCGAGTGGCATCCAGTGTTAAAGTATAATGAATGCTTGCTTGAGCATCAAACTCTGGAAATCAAAGTTTGATGTTAGAAATGTATACAACAACAAAAAAGTAAAAAAATAAATAAATAAAAATAACTGATGCATTTGGCTTTCTGGTTTAGAAAATTGAAGAAAATAATGAACCTGTGTTGACTGTAGATATTGAACTCATAGTAAAGCAGATGTTAGCTGTGTTCTCCAATGGTTTTGAGCAGTCTACATTCTGTGTAGGGATTTGGACTGGGCTGAATGACACCTCAGCTTTCACCATTACTATGGGTCTTGATCTGGAATGTAGGAAAACAAAGGAGAACCACATTTGGGTTTTAAGTAGTACCAAATTAACAATTGTTTTTCAAATCTGGTGTTCTGACCTGAATTAAGAAAAGACTTGTGTAATCTAGTTCTATCAAAAACATTAGCTCTCAAAGGTCAGATATGATCAGAAACGCCTGAACTACATACTGTTTTATAAAATCTGGATACTGCAGGCATTTCCATTTCTGCACAGAGATCATTACTTTGAAGTAATGAAGCCTAGTGCTAATTTATTGCTTCTTCAGTCAGCAGAGCATTTCTCATCTGGTGGTAAGATAACCATGAAATAGTAGGTGGACTTCTTATAACTGATATAAGCGATCATCTTCCTGTTTTTGCAATTTTTCAAAATTATTTTGGGATTAAAACTAAAAAAAAGAATCAAACATTTGATATGATACGACATAGAACAACAAGAGCCATTGCTGCCCTCCAGGTGGACTTAAAGGAACACAATTGGAATGAGGTTTTTGCAAATGAAGATTCAAGTAGTGCATATGATGCATTCCTATCAACTGTAATTTCACTATATGAAAAACATTGTCCTTTAATGAAAATCGCTAGAAAGCATCACAGATCAAATAAGCCATGGGTCACAAAGGGGATAGAAGATGCATGTAAAAAGAAAAATAATCTATATAAGAGATTCATAAAATAGAGGACAAAAGATGCTGAGATAAAGTACAAGTTATATAAAAATAGATTAGTAAATATTATAAGAACAAGTAAGAAAGAATATTACCACACATTACTGGAGCAAAATAGAAGTAACACACAAGAAACATGGAGGATATTAAATAGCATAATCAAAAAGGGCTCAAAAAATAAGAATTATCCAGACTATTTTAAAAAAGATAAAGATATTGTGCTTGATAAAACTAAAGACATTGTAAATGAATTTAATGATTTCTTTGTAAATGTTGGCTTTAATTTAGCAAAAGAAATTCCAGAGTCAAGAAATAATAACGACCTAAATAAACATATTACTCAGAATGTGTCCTCCATGTTTATTGGTGCTGTAACTCATAGAGAAATAATTAACATTGTGAAGACATTTAAAAATAAAAAGTCCACCGACTGTTTTGGTATTGACATGATGTTAGTTAAGAGTATCATAGAATATATAGTGCAACCTTTCGCATACATTTGTAATCTGTCCTTTCGAACTGGTGTGTTTCCCTCACAAATGAAAATAGCAAAAGTTATTCCAATCCATAAAAACGGAGAGAGATGTCAGTTTACCAATTACAGGCCAATATCACTACTCCCACAGTTCTCAAAAATTTTAGAAAAGTTATTTGTTAATAGACTTGATAAATATATTGAGAAGCATAATCTCCTAAGTGATTACCAATATGGCTTTAGAGTGAAAAGGTCCACTTCGATGGCAGTGATGGAACTTGTAGAAGGGATATCTAATGCAATAGATAATAAGGAATATACTGTTGGTGTTTTTATAGACTTACAAAAGGCGTTTGATACAATTGATCATTCTATATTAATGAATAAACTAGAGAGATATGGCATAAGAGGGATAGCATATAAGTGGATGAAAAGTTACCTGGATGACAGATATCAATATGTTGAAATCAATAATGTAAAATCTAAGCAGTTGAAGGTAACTTGTGGTGTTCCTCAGGGCTCTGTGCTGGGCCCTAAATTATTCATATTATATATAAATGACATATGTAGTGTTTCCAAACTGTTAAAATGTGTATTGTTTGCTGATGATACCACTCTGTATTGCTCAGGTAAAAACCTAGAACAGCTTCTGACTACAGTGGAAAAGGAGTTAAATATATTAAAAAACTGGTTTGATGTAAATAAGTTATCGTTAAATATAAAGAAAACAAAATTGATTATTTTTGGCACTAAACAAATGAAAAATGTATCTAAAATCAGGGTTAATGGAATTGAAATTGAAAGAGTGTATGAAAATAAATTTCTTGGAGTGATAATTGATGATAAGCTGAGCTGGAAGCCTCATATAAATCATGTGACAACAAAAATGTCAAAAACCATTGCTATTCTCTACAAAACAAAGCATGTCCTGAACAAAAAATCATTATACACACTTTATTGTTCTCTGCTGCTTCCATATATGACTTATTGTCTGGAGATATGGGGTAATGCATATAAAACAAATACTCTTCCTATTTTCAAGTTACAAAAAAGAGCTATAAGAATTATAAATCAATCAAACTATATAGAACCAACTAACATTTTGTTTATTAATCTGAATACCCTAAAATTTTATGATTTAGTCGAATATAAAATGGCACAGATAATGTATAAAGCACAAAATAACTTGCTTTGCCGCAGTATTCAGAAGCTGTTTAAAGTCAGAGAGAGTCAATATGACTTAAGGGGAACAGATGTCTTTAAAAAAAACAAGATAAGGACAAACATAAAGCAGAGATGTGTTTCTGTTAGAGGAGTTAACCTGTGGAATAGTTATGACAGTGATTTAAAAAGGTGTAGTTCATTTTCCTTGTTTAAAAACATGTTTAAAAATAGAGTATTAGAAAAATATATTAATCAAGAATGAAAAGAGCAAAAATAATAATTCTGAAACTCTTGATTGTTTTGCTTTGATGTAGTTATCTAAGGTGGAAAGTTTTTTTGTTTGTTTGTTTGTTTGTTTTTGCTTTGTTTTATTCTTTGCTTCGAGCCCTGTGTACAGGAGCTGCATGCAAAAGATTTTTTGTTAAAAGGGTTGGCATAATAAGCAAATGCTTCAGCCAATACCTTTGATTAGCCTTGTCTCATGATTTTTTGCTTTGTGGTAATCTTTATTTTGTATTCTGTATTCACTGAGATATTTAAATGCTAATCAATAAAATCAATCAATATATATATATATATATATATATATATATATATATATACACACATATATATATACATATATATACATATATACATATATATACATATATATACATATATATATATATATATATATATATACATATACATATACATATATATATATATATACATATACATATACATATATATATACATATACATATACATATATATATACATATATATATACATATACATATACATATACATATATATATATATATATATACATATATATATATATATATATATATATATATACATATATATATATATATACATAAGATAAGTGGGAACAAGAGTATTTTTCTAATGAGCAGTAAGGCTTTAAACATAAAATAAAATAAACCTAAAATAAACCTCCAGTAATATGATTTGATAGATACCTGTTTTACCCTATATATGTATTCAATTAAAAGTCCTAAATCTCTTATTATGAATACTTCCATGGTTATATAAAACAAATGCACTATTCATATAATAAGGACTTTTCAAACTGACCAAAACTTTTGCACACAAATGCAATCATTAGGGTTTCACATTAATAAAAATGGTAGAAATATGATACACAACATTACTGACTGGACTATCTTGGACTTACCTCAGTAAAACAACTGTGCCCTTTGAACCCACCGCTAAGTCAGGAAGTTTATCACCACTCTGGTCAAAAGACGACTGACTGATCGATAGACCGAAGAACTTCAGTCCTGACTGGACCTCAGAGCCAGTAATTCTCTGCGTACATCGACATATTTTATTAATCACTCTGCATAGTGTGGCTTTGCATAATAGATGCATTTAATAATATTTGCGAGTTCTTTGATGCTGTGTACCTGTGAGTAAGTAGGACTGATCCTTCCTCCTCCTTCACTGTGGAATATGTAGATGCTGCCTTCACCATTATTCTCCAAAGGTGCTCCAACTGCCAAATCCCTGAATCCATCTGAGTTTAGATCAGGCAGTACAGCAAGAGAAGAGCCGAACCTTCCTTTGACAGCTGCATGTCCTCTTAGTACTAATGGATCATCAAAATTACACTCCACAAACTAAAAGGAGGAGAGTGAATATTTTATGGTCATTAAAATATAGACAAACTAATTCATTAATTTCATTGCAGTAGATAAAACTGATTTACCAAATCAGTTAATCTGCAAACATAAACTCTTCCCTCTCTATCAGGCTCCATGTACATTGGGGCTGATATGAAGATTAGATCAGTGATGTCATCATTATTTATGTCCACGGTACACACCTCTGCCCCGAAATATTCACCAGTCTGATACTGTGTAAGGAACACATTATTAAATGAAAAGAATCACATAAAGGAAATCTAAAGAGCTTGGAAAGAAAGTGACTTAACGTCTTTAAGTTTCGTGAAGATGTTAATTTCAGAAAATAATTTATATATAGTTCACAATTTTCAGAGAACATTCAGATATGTCTAGGTTTGATACATACCTGTGATGAAAGGGGCTCAATCTTTTGGTTTTCAAAGCTTTGTCTGTTAATAGCGACCACAACTCCTCTGTGTTTATATCTTGGAGCACCAACAATTGTCAGTGAACCAGTTTGGGTTTTAGCAGTTGCCATGGAGTAACCTAGAATTTAGCAAGTCAAAGAGAAAGACAGTTTAAGACTCCTCCTTTTAAATTTTGTCCATTTTGCAAAAGTATGCCTGAATACATGTGTATGAGTTAGATTGATAAAACTGTAATATTCTTACCAAGATAACTGTCAGGCTCCAAAGACATGTCCTCATATGTTTTCAGCTTCTGGCCTCCTGTTGTGTATTGCACGTAGCCTCCCTTCCACTGGTTTGCACCAACAATAGACATCTGAATTCCCTACAGTGCAGACAGAAAATACAATTTATATATAATTTATTAAACTGATTTAACTGTTTAACTGTATGTTTGCTTTTAGATCATAAAAAGTGGCACACGGGCACATGTGAATCTCTTTTTCTATGACTAGACTGTCTGGTGAGTTTCAGGTAGTTTTAATTACCTCAGGCACATAAACTGCACTGAATCCCTCTTGAGACATTTCCATTTTCAGTGACTCTCCACTGGTTTGAGATCCTGTCAAAATAAGTGAGATGATAAAAGATAAAACAAATATAATAAAACTCCACTTCACTTCACAAGTTCATTCTTTGATTATGTTTCAAGTAGCAATAATAATCATAATAATCATATAGATGAGGGAGCAACTCAATGGAGCATTTAATATGTAATAAATTTTAATTGTTGTAGCAATTACAGGAATTTTTCCAAATCATAATAATACGTTTGTTTGTACCTTCAACTGAAAAAATTTTTTCCTGCAGATTCAGTCTTATTATTTCAATTGCATTGAAATTCTTCACTTGAAACACATGTTTGTCTGAGGGAGACGATGCAATGGTGTCCAGTTCTCGTTTTGCTGCGTGCTGAGTAAATGCGTTTCCCACCTAGGGTTGTTGGGAAAAATATACTTGAGTTCATAAAATACCGTTATTAAACTTTTCACCCCCTTATAATGAAATTTATAGAGAGGCATTATATTACGAACTTCGAACCCAATCCACATTAACATTTATCTCATGCTCTAAAAAGCTTCCCAAACTGGCAATAATTGCATTTTTCACAGTATTTCAAATAATTTGTACAATAATGAGTCACTTTTTTCCCTTCTATAAAATCCATGATTGACTGTATTATTTCAAAATGGAACATTTTGAAGCAACTTAACAATTAAGTAGCAGACTACATAAAATTACACAGTGGGGTCACTGACAACTGAGCTATTACTTCTTTATTCTCCAATTAGCATAGCATCATATAACTGTAGTCTGACAACTGACCAAAACACATTATCAGTGTGCAACTCCACATTCTGCAAGATGAAATGATGGAAGGACTTACACCAATAGCAAATCGAACAATGTTTTTACTCTCTGCTAGCTGTGCTGCACCTCCCAGATCAGTCCGATCCTGAGATTCTCCATCAGTAATTACTATCAAGACCTTCTTCACATTCGGTCTGGACCTTCCGTGTGATGTGAAAACATTTTCCCTGCCCCCCCCCAAAAAAAAGAAAAAAGAAAAAAGCAAATTTCAACACATCTTGTGCTCATGGGGTAAATTGCAGATGTTATTAGTATTTCACCAGGTCTCATTCTTGATGCAGCTCTGCTGGTATTGTAATTTAGCCTTCAGAGGACACGTCTATGTACATTATCTCTTTTGAAGATCTGGCATTAGTCAGTCCACACAGTACTTAGTGTGGTCAGATTCACAGAAAGAAATCATCTGAACAGTCTTGACAATGAGTTAATTTTAGTGCTTCAGTAATATCATGACACCCCTTACACAAGATGTCTGATGGCCTTAGCTGTGTAAGCGGCTCCCCTCTGCTGAGATATTCCATCAATGTCAGTCTCAATTGATCCAGATGAGGAAAATTTCTTAAAATAAAAATGAACCTGCGGTAAAAGTGAGAACTGGGAAACAGAAAACTGCAAAAAAAAGGAAGAAATAATATTTAAAACTGTCATGAATTGTGAAGCTAAATTGGAAATAATGCAATTATTCTGTCTCACCTGTGCATCAATTGAGAGAAATGACTGGATTAGATCTTTCACAAACATCTTCATTCTCCGAAAGTCTCCTTGAGATACACTTCCTGAACCATCCAACAGAAAGGCAATGTCTACTTGCGCCGGGCACACTATCAAAGACATGGATTTAAAATGAAATTATTTTTATGGGTTTAATTTTATCATTTTTCTTCAGACTTTAATCATGCAAACAAAAGGATTCTGGACCTTTCAGTAAATCTACTATGAATACTACATACTAGACAAACCTCTCCTTGATGTAAATTGAGAGGGTATGTACTTTGTGAATAAATGTAATGATCCATAAATGCTTATAGAGATTTTACTAAAGTTGATTTAAGTAAAATAAAAGCCTTAATTTTTTTAATTTATTTTTTTGGTACTTGAGAGTGATTTTGTACATTTGCACATTGTACATGTAGTGTACATTAAATTGCTTCATATTGCAGAAATATAGCATGCCAAATTTTGTAACTCATCTGATTACTAAATTCAATATATAATAATCACACTGCAGTTACAGTTATGTTGTTACATGTGTTACAAAGGTTCTTAAAATATCTGCAAGATATAGGATCAGAAAAACAAAGCATCAGGTGAGCTTTTTTTCTTCCTGTACATTTGTGTTACAATCATAGGCAGCATGGCTACAATCAGCTGATTTCAGTTGATCTGCAGGGATTTGAAAAATGGTGGAGACAGCTACAAATTTTGGTGTTGATGTCATAAGGGGAGAGGTGGAAAGTAACAAAGTACAAATATTTCATAAATAAATATTCACAAATATTTCTGTGAAGGTTCTCACTCATCCAGGTCATCGTAGTCAAAGGAGTTTGCAAAGAAAAGCGTCTGGACTTCTTTAAGTTGCTTGAAGACGTTTCACCTCTCATCCGAGAAGCTTCTTCAGTTCTAAGGTCAAATGGCCTAACCTTGGCTGATTAGGTCCCACACCCGCTTTCACACCTTGGCGCATGTGATTAGAGGATCACCAGGGGGTCCTTTGTCCCTCCTTGGGGGGATACTCCCACTGGGTTTAAATCTGGGACTCTCGGCCATTTGACCTTAGAACTGAAGAAGCTTCTCGGATGAGAGGTGAAACATCTTCAAGCAACTCTAAGAAGTCCAGACGCTTTTCTTCACAAATATTCATAACTTTATTTTCAGGTATCTTACCAACTTTAATTGAGCATTTATTTTTCTGACAAATTTTTACTTTTACTTCCTACATTGTTGTACAAATAACTGTACTTTCCACAGTATATTTATAGTATAAGATAACTCACTCAGAGATGGACTCAGGAGATGAAGAAGAGAGTTTACATTTAAACATAAGGACTGCTTAGTGACACTTGTGTTTTAATTATGTATTTTCATATTGCAAAACATCCTGTAAAACCAACTGTATTCTTACTTTGTGTTATTCAAATGTTGTATTTAAATACTGGGTAGTTTTATGAAGCATAAACAGGCTAGCTTGTTGTACTGTGGTGAACTGACAGTATAGCCCTGTGTTGGACTGATACACAGTGGCTGTGGAGCTCATGGTCAGACTTAGGTTACATCAATGTTCATATAGATTCATTTGCATTTTAGCTTAGATTTAGTCGCTGAATTCAATCATTATAGCAATTTTATACTGTCTAGTACAGGGGTCGGCAACCCGCGGCTCTTTAGTCCTTATACTGCGGCTCCGCCTGGTTTGGGCAAATAAATTAGAAGTATTTAGATGAAGTGTATTTTATTTATGTTAGTTCTTTTTAACTCGTAGTTCTAAATTGGAAGATTATTGTGATATTGAAATATAAAAATAAAATTATATTCTATTATTTTTTCATCGCTCAAAATAAGCGTCACACTCGCGGAAGCCGGTATACCCGCCGAAACGCCATGCATTTATCGAGACTTTCAACCCCAGGTAGGCCAATTATGGATCTTCGGATCCACATTATGTCAGCAGCTGTTCTCCACCGTGAACTATGTTAAAGACAAACACCGTTCACGCCTGACAGATGACAGCTTACAGTCCTGCGTAAACTGACTTCGTATATCCCCGATTTGCGGACTCTGTGCACAGAGGTTCAGGAGCAGAAGTCCTATTGTAAACAAATCACGGCAGACCCGACGATGTTTCCATGAGCATGCTTTTGAGAATCTCTTTATTGAGCACTTTTCACACACGGTTGCTGTACGCATACAGCCGGCTGTAGCTTTTCAGCTCACAGCCCGACATACACCACCAACAACACAACAGCAGAGATAGCGCAGACGTAAAGGCAGCGAGGCGTGATTGCGGGTGTCGCTCAGGTGCGTCCGCCTCCCCTGCAGCGGCGCTGCAAACCACGCCCCGCCGCACGCATTAACCAGGTAAAATACATATTTAGGCAGAATTTTGCAAATATCTATTTTTCATTTTTCAGCAGCATAGTGCTTTTTTCAAATTATTTTTTAAAAGTCAGGTCAAGGCTCCAAAAGCCCAAAGGAGATATAAGGGTGGCGGCTGACAACAGTTTTTGTTTGCTACATGGATCATTTTAGTTCAGCTGGGTGTCTTTCCTTTTGTTATATTTCTTTAAGAGTTCAAAATGTGTTGATTACATAAACACAATTTAATTTTCTCTGTAGCACTTCATGGATTTCATAAGCAGCTCACCTTAGTTGTTCACACAAAGCATAAAGATAAAAAACAATATATACAGTGTTATCTTCATTTTAGATGTCAAAAAGTATTTGCGGCTCCCAGTGTTTTCTTTTGCGTGGAAACCGGGTCCAAATGGCTCTTTGGGTGTAAAAGGTTGCAGACCCCTGGTCTAGTATAAAGATAGACAAGAATAATGTCAGTCCAGGGAATGCCACTGAGCCACTACAACAGATCTTAGAATCTTATTCATTCATTTATTATTATCATCATCATCATCATCATCATCATCATCATCATTATTATTATTATTATTATTATTATTATTATTATTATTATTAGGGATGCAACGATACCAATTTATTCAAACCGGTACGATACCGATACTTGGATCTGAGTACTTGCCGATACTGAGTACAAAAAACGATACTTCTACCACACACACACACACACACACAAATGCAATGAATTGGAAGACAGGTTTTATTTTATTCTTAATAAAAATGACCACAGAAAAATTTCAAGTGAAAAATAAGCACTTCTGTTAAATTATTGCGGAGTATCCACATTGTAATTTAACAAAATATCACTGAACTATTGGCCACTGTCTCGAGCTTTCAGAATAATAAATAAACACTTCTGTTTGGAATAAAATAAATATAAATTAGGTTTGAGAATAAAATAAACTTTTAAATTATTGCAGAGTGTCCATATTGTAAACAAACAAACAAAATAACGAAAGTATTTTGGCATTGACGAACAAACTCCTCATCTACCCGTGGATCATCAGTCCACTGTGCCGTTACACTGAGGAATGACATCGCGCACACACTGCTTGTCTTTACCTCTTCAGAAACTTTTGGCACCATTATCTCCCTGAAGTATGGGCGGCTGGGAATTTCATATCGCGGCTCAAGTATGCTGAGAAGACGGTTCAATCCTATGTTTTCCACGACCGGCATTGGCTGGTCATCCAGAGAAATAAAATGAGTCAGAGCCTCTGTTAATTTAACTGCCAGTGGATTTTCTCTTGACATTTTTCATCACTTTTCCAAAACCTGAGTTAAAGTTGGCTGTTGTGGTCCACACTTCTGACATTTTGTTTAGCCTAGCTACAGCAGCCTCCAGTTTCTCTTTTTTATCTGGAGCCGCCAGTCTCACTCGCCTAACCCTGTGCCTGTTTAGCACGGGATGTCCCCCTAGTGGCCAATCTAAAAAACTACAACAGAAATGACCAGCCACCCTCTGACTAATGAAATAAGTTAGTATCGGTTCATGGTATCGGTTAACTTTTACGAGTATGAGTACACACACATTTTACAGTATCGGCCCCGGTGCATCCCTAATTACTATTATTGTTGTTATTATGATTATTATTATTATTATTATTATTATTATTATATTATCGAACCAGCAGACTGAGAGACCGCTTTTTCCACCAGGCCATCAGACTGCTGAACACGTCATAGACACCTCACCCTCACTACTGGAACTTCAACATTATGCACTCCATACTGTATATAAATACCACTGTTTTGCACATACCAACCTCTGTATATTTTATATCTCTTATTTTATTGTTTACTCTATTTCATTTGTAAAACATGTATATACACACTCACACACACACACACACACACACACACACACGTAGAAAAACATATTTAGTATACACATTCAGTAATGTATATACCTTTATATATGGTACATATATTTATTACTTTTTAGATTAACCATTTTTATATTTTGCTTGTTGCACATTATTGTATTTTGCACAACTCTGTTGCTTGTGAAGCTCGCACACAAGAATTTTACTCGCATGTACTGTACCGGTGTACCTGCACATGTGACGTGACAATAAAGGTGATTTGATTTGATTTGATTTATTATTATATCAATATTTCAGAGGGTTTGGTTATCTTTGCATAAAAAAAGAGGTACATTTCAGAACCTGCACTTTTTACTTGAGTAAAGACGTTTCTTACTGTAAAGAGTTTTTTTTTTTTTTTTTAACCTTTTTATTATGTTAAGGGTCAATTTGACCCATTCCAGTTTTTGTGTTGACCCAAGTACCGGTCATCCTTTCTTTTTCTTCATGAAAGTTTATGACTTTTCCTTATTTGGGGTCATGAACTGGTGTGTAAAATATAGACACTTTGAAGTGTCCTAGAAGGTCTTTGCAGTTTTTGTATACAAAGATGATGGTGTGGGTCATTTTGACCCACACACTTTTATGTAAGTAAAAAGCTGTTCAGATCCAAAATAAACATTTCTCTTTGGTGTACTTTGTTTTGACTCCCTCTGAACATACATTCAGACCCAGGTGTGTATGCGAGAAACTTTCTCTCCCCTATTCTTGTCACTGTTCTCTTGTTATTTCAACACACCAAAAATGAGCTCCAGAAGGTTGACGGCTAATGAAGCTTTATCACTCCTTTTCAACTGGGATAGTGATGAAGAAGAAGATGTTTCAGAGACAGAGGATCTTTCAGAGGCCGAGGACAATGTTATTGATGATCCAGACTGCCAATTTTTAGACGAGGAGGAGGATTCTGAGGAGGAGTGTGCCGCCATCTCTACATCAAATGAAAACCAAGGAATGCAGCAATCATTATCCACAGAGGAGACATGGACATCTAAAGATGGTAATATAAAATGGTCATTATCACCACACCGAAGTCAAGGCAGGCTGTCATCTTGTAATGTCATCAAAATGACTCCTGGTCCTACAAGATTTGCCGTCACACGAGTTGATGATATTCAATCAGCATTTCAGCTCTTCATATCCCCTCCAATAGAGAGGACTGTACTGGACATGAGTAACTTGGAGGGGAGGCGTGTATTTCAAGAGAAATGGAAGTCACTGGATCAGACTGACTTGCATGCTTATATTGGAATTCTGATATTAGCTGGAGTATACAGGTCCAAGGGAGAAGCAACTGCAAGTCTATGGAATGAAGAGAATGGAATGCCAATCTTTCGAGCAGCATTGTCTTTGGAGACATTTCTCAAGATATCTCGTATGATCCAATTTGACAACCACGAAACCAGAGCTAGTCGACGTGAAAGAGACAAACTTGCTGCAATCAGAGATGTATGGGATAAATGGGTGGAAATTCTACCTTTGTTGTACAACCCTGGTCCCCACGTTACTGTTGATGAGCGCCTTGTCCCATTCAGGGGTCGCTGTCCTTTCCGACAGTATATGCCCAACAAGCCGACAAGAATGTTCTTGTCATGAGCACAATGCACACAGATGCATCTCTGAGCACAAGAGAAGACAAAAAACCACAAATGATCCTAGACTACAACTCCACCAAAGGAGGAGTAGACAATCTTGACAAAGTCACAGCGACATACAGCTGCCAGCTCAAGAAAGCTCGTTGGCCCTTGGTAATTTTCTACAACATTTTGAATGTGTCTGCTTACAATGCCTATGTCCTGTGGACTGAAATCAACCAACATTGGAATGCCGGCAAATTGTTCCGACGTTGGCTTTTCCTGGAAGAACTGAGCAAAAGTCTTGTCACTCTCATTGAAAAGGTCAAGTGTGCACCATCCAACCAATCTGCAGTGGATCCACTGGATAAAGGTGTAAAGAAACGGAAAAGATGCCAGGTCTGTCCCTCAAGAAAGGACATTACAACAACCACTTTTGGTGAGAAATGCAAGAAGCACATCTAAAGAAAGCACAAAGTTACACTCTGTCCATCATGTGGACAACACTGAAAATGTTGAACATTGAAAAACTGAGAAAATCTGTTCCAAAGAAATGTGTTTGTTAAGAAGGAAATACTTTTACTAAATTGTTCTTAAAAATAGTTATGGAAATTCAAAGTGTGTTGTATGTCTGTGTTCTAAATTTTTATCTAATGGAAAATAAAGTTGCTATTGTTTTGCTGCTGTTTTTTGAAAGTTCTGATTGGATTGACACAGAACGGGAAAAAATGACCTGCAACATAATCAATGTAATTTTTTTTCAACATAATACACACACACACACACACACACACACACACAGGTAACTGGACTTGTCCTTAAGTAAAGAATGTCTGAAGAATGTCTTACCACCTCTGGACTAAGGACTAATCACTCCAGAAAAGCTCCTTGGGCGGCGCTATCAGAGGTTATTTAATAAACAGATTGAAGTAAGACTTATGAGGAAACCCTCGAAAGTTGATTCTGTTCATTGCTACAGAATCAGCTTTTGGGGATTTACTTACCTGGATGATTGAGCATGCATCAAGACTTATCAGGGGAAAAAACCCTTTACATCAAAGCTTTATTTTGATGTGGATTTGAATTATGTGAGTATCACAATTTTGTGATAATTATGTAATTATTGTAAATTATTTCTAATTAAGATTGAGAGATCATACAAGCACAGAGATTTGTTTTTTGGAGCTTGTTTTTTTTTTTTGTTTTGTTAATAAGGCACTAGGACTAACGATTATGTGTACATAAAATTACATACAAATTAAATTTACCGTTACCTTCAAGGGAAGAAGGTACAGGTGGTCCAAATGTATTAGAAGGGTCTATCTGAAAGCACACACCATTGTACATGGTGATACTTTTGCAGTCCTTTGGAATGGTTGGACCACACACCTGAAAGGAGACAAAGTCAAGTTATCATTCATGTCAGTGGTTCTTTCCATATATGATCAAACATCACAAAAAAATGTAAATAAAAAAAAATCATTCTCAGAATCTGATGATTTTTTTTTAAATTTAATCTGTTTAAAGAAACCATGCCAATTTTACCTCATTACTATAAAATGTTCCATGTTGAAAGTCCTCAAAGTATAGAAAGTACAGAAATGTGTCCTTTTAATCCTTTTTTTAAACACAATTATTTTTCCAGCATTAAAGAGCCCCCTTAATTTCCTCAATACATTATACATCCATGTATTTGTCCTGTGTCGTTTGTAAGTAGTTATAATTTAGGGGGAAAATTTCAAAAGTATAAAGGTAAACATTTTCATGATTTAAATATGGCAAAGTTATTGTACCCAAAACATCAAGTGAT
Organism: Oreochromis niloticus; assembly: GCF_001858045.2. Classification (NCBI taxonomy): domain Eukaryota; kingdom Metazoa; phylum Chordata; class Actinopteri; order Cichliformes; family Cichlidae; genus Oreochromis; species Oreochromis niloticus. Next base: position 17,419,143 of record NC_031973.2, on the reverse strand, counting down.
TCTGTGGGGGGCAGCTAAGAGGCAAACAGATTTGTCATGGAATGACTATGAATTTTCTCATTATAAAATCTCTGAGACAAAAAGGAGACAGGATTATGATCCGCAGTTTGTAAACTCACCACAGTGTTTTGTGCTGTAGGATCACTTTTCATTGTCAAACCAAGAGACATGTTGACTGCAAAACCTGGTGCTGCATTGAAAGCATTTGATATTTGTTAAAATGATCATAAAAAAAGAAAGGAAGAAAACAAGTGAAACTAATGACTGAAAAGCATCATAAGATAAAAATAAATAATAAATAAAACGCTTCCCTATTTGACATAACTATCAAAAGCTGCATTAACTTTATACTGTGAACAAGAGATAAACACGACAGTGTTAACATCCCTTTGGCAATTATTTGATAGCAAAATACTTACTGCAAGAATTATACAGTAGAACATCCCGTGAAGACGTTTAAAAATTAGTGGTTACCTACCTTGCAATTGTATATTTTGGCAGTTTTGGGCAGAGGTGCTGCACCTAAATATTTCTCCCCTTCCATTTTGTGAATACTGTTCCAGTGGAGCACTGATGAGCAAACTAGGAAAATAAATACAGACAATGATGTTAGTCTAGAGAGCAAACTTTGGTTGCATAAACTACAAGTATTGTATGTTTACTTATTGCTGTGGGGCATAACAGAGGTGGTAGTTCAAATAACAGCAGTAATCTTAAACAATCTTGTTGGTTAACATTCAACATTCAAGATAACAGTGCAAGTTTTAGCTTACTCTGATTGTCTTTGCACCACCTGGTAGCCAAAACCAGCAGCAGAGTTACTCAGGGTCTTCCAAGCCACAGGATCAATATTGAAACAAAGTGCAGCATTTAACACTAAGAATCAAAGAAGGAAGAACATCAATAATCTCATTTAGAGCCACTGTAAAGGATTATAATTATAGCATCTCTAATTATAATCGTGTATATGCAGTATAAAAGTAAGAAACAACTAATTTGGTCGATTGAGTAGATTTAATTCTTTTCTTGGCTATAGGTTTCTTTCATTACCACTATGAAGCACCAAAGTCACTGTTAAACAAAGTCTTCCTTTTTTAGATGTTAAAAGCAGTCAGTATGACACTGTATAATGCTAACTTTTTTAGTTTCTTTTTTTTCTGCATGCTGCGGTGTTCAACAACAACAGCAGCAGCTTCATTATTTCGTAGTTTCCAGAATATAAAATTATTTATTATTCATACCTCATCAGCATGAGACATGAGACTCAACTTCTGTTTCTTGTCATTGCTTCAACAAGAGTTAAATAAAAGACTCCCATAGGATCCCCTTAGCATTAATTCACTCTTGCATATGCTATTTACATTAAATATAAAATATAACCACCAGCAGGAAAAGTTGGGTGCAGTGCCAGAATACAGTGTCAGTAAGTAAGCCTCACGTTTTCTGTAGGCCTCAACAAACAAGCAGGTATATATAATGACTGCATAAACATAAAATGATTATTTTATGTCCAGTTCCACAGTTTGTTTTGGGTTAATAATCACGAATTTAATTTTGTTTATAATGACTATAGTCATACTTATGAAATACCTTTTCACTCAGTACATTTCTATAACAGAAAAACCAATAAAAACATTTTAGTAATGAAGCTGTTTTTACAGTCAGAAGATGACTGAGCTCATCACACATTTTAGTGGGTAATTTCGTTCACCGGGGATAACAGAATGAGCATTACAAAGATTTTAATACCACTCACAACACTTGTTTATTTAAAATGTTTCTGTGCTGTATTTACCAGAAACACGGCTTTCATTAAAATCACATCATCACCTTGTTTACAGATATTAATAATTACAAAACGATAGAATAAATCTGAAGGTACCAATTTGTCTTACCTGACAAGAATAAGGTAGCAATGATTATCCAGTCCATTGTTTTAATCCCAAGGAAAAAGACAGATGAGTGTGAACTTGCTTCTGCTGATAGTGTGAGAGGAGCTGAAACCAAAACTGCAGAACTCAAAAAGCAGCTTCTCAAAGCTAAGACGGTCAGTTAAAGGAGCTCTCAGGTAGAAGTAAATACAGTACTAACAACACAACACTGTCTCTTTGATACTACATGTTCGCTACGATCCCTTGGTGAAGGCAGATCGTGTGCATTTTTATGTGAGCACCCAAACGCAGACCACAGAAGACTGAACAGAATTTAACTAAGGTCGTGGCGTTTATTTAGGCAGTTTAGAGAACATGAACAAAACTGGGTAACAAAACAAACGGAAAAACAGGCCGTGGGATTACTATACTTGGAAATGTAGAATTAATAAACAAGAACCCGGAACACTAAAAAAAAAAAGCCCTTGGAAAAACAAGGATTGATTCGCGGAAGAAACACAGACGCACCGATCACGCCCAAGAGAAAACTGACGCGTTACAGGAGGATGATCGAGGAAGTGGGAACACATTGGAAACAGCTTGGACAAACTCGGGCTGCATCCTCCGAAGGACCCGGTCTACGTAACCGGGTCCTACGAAGGCCGCGAAGACCGAAATGCAAGGCTGTTAAATGACGATCTAGTATACGACGCGCGGTTTCTGTTAGCACCTAGCACTCACTACATAAGCAGCTACAGCTGTGGTGGACAGTTCATGTTTGACATGATCGACAGAAATAGAGAAAATCTTTATTTTGTATAATTTGTTTGACTTTAACTGGCGTCAATTTTATTGTTTCGTCTCCGTTTGATGTATCTGAGAATACACTACAGCCATGCGCTGAGTCCCTTTAGCCAACAACAATGATGAAGTTTAGCTAGTAAACTTAGTTTGCTAGTGTAACTCACTAGCTCTGTCTCGGGCCGCACGCTCCGGAGTGCGCATTTGTAGACCAATTACGTCACAGCGACGCAAAGAAGGGTGTCCCAATTCGAAGAGTCCTCCAAATGCGGCCGACAAATGGTGCTGTGTTCAGGGGAAGGATGGTCCGAAGGTAGCTACGTGACGTGGGTAGTATCCTTCGACGGACGGATAGGCAGGAAGTGAGCGGCTGTGGCCCCCCTTTTTTCCCATAGAAACTTTATTGAAAAAACAAGAAGACAAGAAAAACTTTATCGCCGGCATGCTTTGTACCTTAGGCTCATCAGAGACAATCATATCCAGGTAAAATAATTTTCTTTAATGTACACGCATTTAGGAATTAAATGCGTGTACATTAAAAGCTAATTTTATGGATAATTTCAGTAACTGAATTATTCGTGATTCGTACACATTTACTGTATTATATGAAATATATAAACTAAATGTCTTTGAAACTTATAGAATCTAATCTTTTGGTTTCTTTTTTTACATAGCACTTATCAAACTGTTTAGTTACGAGTATTATACTAGGAGTAATATAGCATCTACCATTCCCCTGCTTGCATATTTCTGAAAACATCTTAGTGGTGTGGCAGCCGTCGATTGAGCCAACCCTGCAAACCCCATGGATGGATGGATGATGCAGTGGGAGGAAGCATCCTAAAGCTCTCTTTGCAGACCACCCTGTGCGATTCTCCATTCGCCAAACGGCAGGTCTCAGTTGCAGCACCCCGTCCAGCATGTCTGATCTTGCTTCGGCAGATTCAGCAACACTGCCAGAGACTTCTCCAAAAGTTGAATCTGTTCATCTGGACGTAGCGTTTTGTGGGAGAAACGTTTCGTCACTCATCCAAGTGACTTCTTCAGTCTAAGCTGACTGCAGGTTTCCCCAAACCTTATAAACAGTACATTTGCATAATGACTGAAACCAGCCCACTGAAGGAACAATGGGCTGTGAGGTCAGTGCCAGAGACTTCCTGTAATCTATTACAGTTGTTAAAGAAACGGTCCAAGAACGGGTCACTCGGGTTAATCCTGTATAAACAACTGTAAATATTGTTTTTCCTTTTTTAAATATGGTTGGCATATTAGAAATATTCTTGTTTAATTGTTATCGTTATTTACTTTATTGCCATCAAATAAATATCCATGTAAAAGTGTTTAAAGTTAGCGATATGTTCATGCATGTTAAAAATGCCTGTAAATAAAATTAGTTCAGTGACAGTTAGTGTTATGTTGTAATCAATAACATAAAACTTTTAAACCAATGCAACACATATAACAATGTCACAAATATATTAAAATAAATACATTTCTTAATGCATACCGTAATTCCCGGACTACAGAGCGCACGTGATTAAAAGCCGCATGCTCTAATTTTAGAAAGAAAATCAATTTTGTACTTGTACAGGCCGCACCGTATGCGTTTCACTCGTAATATGAGATATTTACACAGAAATATTACACTTGAGGATTTTTAACGTTTAATTCAATCCGTAAGGTAACATAAAGATGGTAACATAAACGTTATGGTAACATACAAAAATACATACTGCAAATGCTTTTTTCCTCGAACAGCGCCAGTAACACGGCTACCTTTAACCTCCTAAGACCCGAACTCTTCCACAGCATGCATTTTTAATTTCTCTTTGATATTTGGACATATTGGGGCCCGATGAATGTAAAAAGAAAGAATTACCATATTTTTTTTTTTTGCCTTATTTTTGTTTTTATGAAAAATGAGAGCCACATATGAGCATATTCATTTAAAATTTTGATAGAACAGTAGCAGTGTAATGTCCTCGTAAGTGGATATCAGGCCCTTGTAGAGCAAAATTCAGTATTTTGGTCTAAATAACCCAAAATGTGATCTCCACATATGTGGACACCAGGTCCTAGGAGGTTAAGTATACGTACGTATCAGTAACACACAAATTACGTTGCTTATGGGTTTTTTACGCAACAGTGCACAAACAACATTACAAAGTCTCTTAACAACCGGTAAAAATATATACCGTATATATACTACTTATCAATTTTATTTGTCTACTGTTACCAGGCAAAATGTTTTTGGCCACATGAAAAAAAAATATGCATTAGCCACATGTCAGTATAAGCCGCAGTGTTCACAGTGTGGGAAAAAAGTAGCGGCTCGTGACCCGAAAACTACGGTAACTCATTTTGGAACTAATCTTTCAAGAAGTGAAAACAGTCTGTCCACCCTATCCCTGCTCTCCTGCACTCTCCTCTCCTCAGACTCTCTTTGCTGCCTCATGTCCTCTCTGATGAGGTGTAGCAGCTCGTCATCCCCGTTCTCTTTTCTTTTCGTCTTTCTCCCTGTTGTGGGTGGCTGATCAACTTCCTCATTGCGATTGTTTAAGTCACCCACTGCTGCGCTTGGCCCTGGAGTGTCCTCAGGGAGAGAAGAAATTAGGACAGGAGGCCTAATGGAAGGCCTCTGTCCTATCACATTATCAATGAGGGCAAACCAGGGCCAAGTAGCAGCAGAGGACTTTCCACTGACTCCCCCCTCCTGACCCTGGATACTTGCAATTGTGAGCATCCTCACACAGAACATCACATCCTGGTTTGGGAACAGCTGTGTTACGGGCCAAAAGGCTCTTTAGAGAGTGATCCGTACAGCAGAACGCTGCTGCAGGATTGCTCTCCCCCCACTTCAGGACACCTACACCAGGAGATGCCGAACTAGAGCAGCGCAGATTACTGAAGGACCCGTCCCATCCTGGCAACAAACAGTTCCAACTTCTGCAATCCGGTAGAAGCTTCCGCATCATCCGGGCAAGGACAGAGAGACTCATGAGGAGCTTCTACCCCCAAGCCATCCGGGCCCTTTTTTCTCCTTGTCTTTCCTCATGTTGTGCATTTTCCATTGTTTCGGTTCGGGTCGCTGCTCTTGCGGTCGACCGGCCAGTGCTACCCTAACCTAACCTGTCTCCACAATGTGATGTTTGTGTATTGTATGTATGGTTGGCAAGGTATCGTCTATCTTAATTGCCTCTTGGAGATAAATAAAGTCTCTCTGACTCTGACTGACTCTGACTGTAATTTAACTTTATTTAAATATTAAAACAATCAAAATCAGAGTACTTTATTAATCGTCATTTTTTGGTAATAGTTGCGCCTGTCCTTATTGTCTTGGAGTAACTGTGATCACATAATTTCCTCAGGGATTAATGAAGTCTTCAAGACAAATGCTAATGAAGGCTGAAGGGACTGCTGCCAAAAGTATAGTTTCATGTATGAGTAATCGCTGTGGTGTGTAAGTAGACTAAAGTTAATTTAATTCCTGAAAGTCTACTTACACACCCATCCGTCATACATAAAAATGTACTTTTGGCAGCAATCCATCCAGCCTTCATAAGTGTTTACTGTAGTCTCTGTTGCTCTGTATTGAATGATGAGTGCTGTAATTTACCTTTATTTAAATGTTTTAAAAAAAATCAGTTTATTAATCCTAGAGGACATTTTGTAGTTGCTCTTGTACTTTCTGTCTTGGAGAAACTGAGATCAAATTTTTTTAAGGGATTAATGAAGTCTCCAAGAGGAAATGCTCATGAAGGCTGAATGGATTCCTGTATGTGAAGTTTGATGTATGATTGATGGCTCTGTGTGCACACAAACTTTCAGGAACCAAATTAAAAACGATAAAGTCTGTTTCCTGTCAGCTTGTATCCCTTGTATGTAGTTTAAGGTTTCAGCATTTGATCAGAATTATTTAGGGATTGGTGATTTTGTCCTGTTCCAAGAAGTTAAATTAAAATGTTATAACAGAAAGCTCGAAGCAACAATTGAGAGGATTGTTTGGATTTCCTGAACTGGTTTCTGTTTTTCCCAGAAAGTACAGGGCAAACCACATATATGTTGGGGATTTTTAATATCTTATTTGTATAAAGGGGTTGATATAAAAAAAGGAAAAACTGAGATAGCAGCCAGCACTCAATTTACTTCCTCTTAGTCATCATTAATTCACACAATTAACATGATTCAAAGCAAAACCCTGCCACAAAGCAGCCTCTTTCTCTTGCTAAAGGCTGTTATCCCTTTTCCCTTGACAGTTCTTCTGCAAGGTGAAAAATATTAATTTTAATGTAGAGATAGAGATATAGAGATCATTAATCTGTTCCATGTAGGTATTTTGCAGAGATGAAGATCCAGTCACATGTCTTTTGGAGGTGTTTTTCAGCCAGCTGCAGGGTTGGACACAGGGAATAAAAAGGAGGGTGAGCTGCATCTGAAAGCAGGCTGAACAGAGGCACGGCTACATCAAAGGTAAGACACTGTGCTGCTCAGGTGAACTAGACGGAAGGAAGAATTAGGCTAAAGTCTAAAATAGAAGCTGACAGTAGCATTTAAAGGTTTAGCATCACTAAATTTTTATGTTAATGTTCAAAGTTTATTTATAGATAATTTGTCATTTCAAACCCTAGTATATTAATTAATTTAGTCAATTGATTTATTATATTGTTGTTGTCGTTGTAGTAAATAATGTGTCTTATTGCTCGTTTCAGATGAAGTGGTTTGTAGTAGCTGCCTTTACAGTGTGCATCCTTGTGCCCACCACTTCCTGTCAACAGGAACCAAGTGTGTATTCATGAGCCTTTTTTCTGAGATATTTTGAAATTGTATTTCTACTCATGGTATTCAGAATATTAATAACTTTTTTCCTTCTCATCCAGGCTGGTGTTATGACCGTGAAATATGCAGTAAGTCTCAGTACATCTATTATCTATTACAGTGGTTCTCAAACTTTTCACAATGAGTACCACCTCATAAAATATGTGGCTCTTGAAGTACCAGCCTTGTGACCCACATAAAAGTACAGTAGTATAGGCCTATTTAACACTATACACAGTTTTTACGAGACAATATTATTTCTTATATGAATGTTATTTATTTTAACTGTCATAAACAAGATGTGACAAGTGATAATAATAACAACTGTACTGCATTAAAACATTCACAGCAGGTGGGATTTTTCTGTCTTCATTTATGTCGGACGTGATCGCGGAGCTGCTGCTGCAGCCTTACTCCCTCTCTGATGCAGAGCGGGTCAGGAAACTCCTCTCTCTCTCTAGGCTGGGGATGGTACCGCTCTCGAGCTCATGGAGAGCACGCTGTCCCTCCTAAGAATGGATGAGATTCCTTTTCACTTACATCTTCCTCTGACAGTTGCCGGTGCGAGCTGGCCTCGCCAATTTCCTGCTGCTGGATTACCACACATTCACAGAAGAAATTGATCACACTTTTCTGGCTACCAGGAGCTTCGGCATCCAGGTGATAGTTCCCGATTCACCAACGGCATCTCCTGCGCCCCCACCGATTCTTCCGGAAGCCTCAGACTCATTGATGGTGGTTGGGATTGCGGCACGGCGGCACCGCGAAAAAGGGCTATGTTTTTACCATCAGCATTTGGGCGCCGCAGCACTGCACGTTCTGCCGCCTTGCCATTTTAATTGCCCAGGAAAACGAGCCCGCCAGCGCTCTGTAGCGGCCGCGACCGCTGGCGATAAGAAAAGGCTGGTCTTCATAGAGGACTCATGCTCAGGGAGACATTTTCTGGTTGAGACTCCGGCTCCCAGAAGGGCCTCGGGAGCTCTCGTGTCATCTTTGCATACCTCCACAATGACTGATTTATTACATGTTGCCCGCTAAGTAACCCCTCTTTGGTGACTTTGTGTCCTTTTTTTTATAGATGCCTCCACATGGCCAATAAATTACCCCCAGCATTGCAACGGAACCCGACAGTCTCCCATTAACATCGTCTCAGCATCTGCCAGACCAAATGACAACCTGACTGAAATTCATTTTGAAAACTATAATGACACTTCCAAGATAGATTTCATAGAAAATAATGACAACACAGGTGAGAATGGTTATTATACAGTACTTTTTTTCCTATGTGAGCACTCAAAGCTCAGAACTGGATTTTTGGCTTTATGTGAAAGTAGAGGTTACAATAGTGTTTAAGTCCCATAAACGCTGTTTTTAACTTACTTTAACAACTACAAAACAAACAAAACAACAAAAAATGCTAAATTGTCTAGCTGGAATTTTAGTGCAGTTCCCTATCCTACAGTTAAAAGCACTGGCCTTGAACATTTCTTCTTACTTCGTGCAGGTTAGGTGTAACATCATCCTGTTTTTGTTTGTCCATTATATACAGTCAGAGTTAAACTTAAGGAAGGAGTTAACATTACAGGAGGAAACCTGTCCGGACAATATCAAACCGTGCAGTTCCACTTCCACTGGGGCAACGGCTCCTCTGTCCCCGGCTCAGATCACACAGTGGATGGAAAGCGCTATCCTATGGAGGTACAGATTTTTTTCCCATGTCATAATGGTGATATTGACAGGTCTCTTTGGTATATTCATATTACAAACAAGAAAAAAATCCAACTATATCACTTAATATTCCCAGTTGCATATTGTGAACACCAAGTCAATCTACAATCGGAATATACCTCAAGCTGCTACTGACTCCACCGGAATTGCAGCACTTAGTTTCTTCATTGAGGTGAGAGAAGCAGCGCACAAGTTTTATAATGCCTGCTGTCTACTTCAGATATAGCTGTTATGTCTCAAAGAGAATTATTATGTATTGCAGCATCACGATATCTTTGAGGTGTTTTTCCTTGTTGGTCTATTTCAAACTATGAGGTGGGGAAAAACTATACAATCAATATGCATTTTTTTCCAGGTAATGTCAGACAACTCAACTGGTCAGCCGGAAAGCTGGCGCAATTTGACCTCTTACTTGGCCAAAATCACAGAAAGAGGTAACAGTTTTGAAAAAAAAAAACTCCTCTCTTGTTTCTGGCTCGAAATCGTCTCATTAATAGTTCCTTCATGTAGTCCTTGTTTCTGTCCTCAGACAACAACGTTTCGTTTAGTTCGACTGCAGCCGGGTTTTCCCTGAAAGACCTGCTTGGCAATGTGTCTCTCTCTAAGTATTACCGCTACCTTGGATCTTTGACGACCCCCAATTGTAGTGAGGCGGTGGTCTGGACCGTTTTTAAGGAACCGATTAAAGTCAGCAAAGATCTGGTAGGTGTTATTTCATTTCTTCCTTGTGTCTCCTAATTGTCATTGCTGCAAGCACATAAACACTGTTAGTGGTTCATGGAGCTAACTGGAAACAAAAAAATGTCTCATGACCAGATTGACCTCTTCAGCACCACAGTGCACTTCAACAACAGCACTTCACAACTGATGACAAATGTCTACAGAAGCCTGCAGCCTGCACAGCAAGTCTGGACTCAGAGCATCAAGGCCTCTGCCTCCACAACCTGTTTCTCCCTGGGCCCTCTGCTCCTCAGTTTTGCACTGGGCTGGAGTTGGAGCTAAAACAGAAAGAGGACGCCATCAGCAAGTTTGCCCGATCAACCCCTTGCCTCACTTCAGCACATGTGTTATTTCCCCATTTAACTAAAACTGACCTTTGTTGATTACTAATGGAGCTCTTTATGTTTGACATAATCATGGAAATGTGAAGAATAATCTATTTAGGTGAAGGCTACCTCTGCTCCCATGCTATCTCTGCTATCTTGTGATTATGGCTACCTGCACTTACCTGTTGTTACATTAGTCTTGTTTACTTTAAGCAATATCATGCTTTGTAACCTTTTTTGCCTCCATCAGGGCAGCCAGTGCTACAGTTGAAATGCACTGGTAGCTAAACCCACAGAATGGCAAAATAAAGCATGCTGACTCATTTATGAAGTTCATGTTATGAAGGTTTTGAGTGTTACTTTCTAAGATGAATCAAATTATTTATCAGTGATGCACATTGCTCATGTCCTTAATACTGTACTGTATTACTTGAACATAAAGAAAACTGTGACTTTCCTGGTCTTATTAAATGACAATTAAAATTATTTGCGACTGTTTCTGCAGTTTTACTGTCTTTTTATAAAGACTTAGAAGTTTCTGCAAATTTTGAAATGACACATAGCTCACTGGACTCTTTCATAACTGCATTTTACCCTTAACTAGTGGAAGCCATCTGAGCTTTTGCAAGCTTGCTATTCTTATTTCTCAAAAAGTGCTTAAACAATGTACTTTAACACAAAAGTCCCCAGTTTTTTCTCTTTTGGTTTAAAACCTGTGAAGCTGCCAAAGTACAAGCATTCTGTACTTAAGTAGAAGTAGAAATACTACTGCTAAAAAATATTCCAGTAAAAGTTGAAGTACTGATTCAACATATATACTCAAGTAAAAGTGAAAATGTACAGGCTCTAAAATGTACTCAAAGTAACAAAGTTTAAAGTGGCTCTATTTTTGTGTCCTATATTAACATAATTATAAAATATCAGTAGATGACCCCCTTCGGGAATCACTACCTTATCATGGTGGAGCAGTTTGTGTGTGACAGGGATCCCAGGGGCTATGTTTTCTGGGGGGTTTTGCCCCCTGGTAGGGTCTCCCATGGCAAATTGGTCCTGGGTGAGGGACCAGACAAAGAGCGATTCAGAAGACCCCTATGAGAAAATCATCGAGGGAAGAGTTTTCCCTGCCGGGGATAGGCTTACCGTGGGCCCTGCCCCTGAGCCAGACCCAGGGAGGGGGGGGGCTGCCCAAGGACGAGCGGTGGTGGCTGGGCCGTAGTCCATGGGGCCCGGCTGGGCACAGCCCGAAAAAGGGACATGGGCCCATCTTCCTGCAGGCCCACAACCCGCAGAAGGCAGCGTAGGGGTCGGGTGTGTTGCAAGGCAGCCAGGAGCGGAGGTCATGGCAGACTGATCCCTGGCTACCAAGGGAAATGGAGCTCTCTGGTGGGGAAGGAGTCTAAGTTAGTGCATGAGGTTGAGAGGTACCAGCTAGATATAGTCGTTGAGGTTCACCTCAATGCACGATTTGGGCTATGGAACCAGTCTCCTGGAGAGGGGCTGGACTCTCCCAGTCTGGAGTTGCCCCTGGTGAGAGGCACAGACAGATGTCAAATCCTGGATCATTAGGGGGTCTAATGTCCCTCTTGAGGGGATACTCCCACAGGGCTTAAATCTGTGACTCTCCACCATTTGACCCTAGAACTAAAGAAGCTTGAGAGGTGAAACATCTTCAAGCAACTTAAAGAAGTCAGGATGCTTTTTCTTTTCAAGCTCCTTATGCTTGGTGTGAAGGTAGAATTCAGTCAATGGATCTAAGCATAATCAGCTAAAATTTATATAAACCTCTGCTACACGTGTTACCTTACTCTGATAAACAAACCACAGCTGCTGTGCACCAGCCACAGATTGTTCTTTACTTTAAACCATCACAGTACAGCAGGCTAACCTGCTTATCCTGTACTAACCTGCAGAGGATTTTTATGCAGTTTTTAAATAACACTGTTAGTTTACCTCAGTTTAAATTGCAGCATGTTTCACAATTTAAAGAAAATATAATGTCACATGTACAGTTCCAATATCTGATTTAAAAATATAAAAAATTACACGTGAGCTTTACATTTCCAGTTTATCAAATACTACTGAACACTCCTCTTTCTCAGACCCCTCTATCTCTTACTCTGGCTCTCATCTGCTTTCTGAGTTCCTCCATCCATGCTGGTAAATAACAACACAGACGTGGCACCTTTGCAGACTGATTGCGAAGTGAAGACTTGTGTCAAGGAGTGTCAAACAGGTGCTTCACTGATTTCATACTGGTAGCTTTTAATAGTTAGGAACAGAGGTGGGACCAAGTCATTGTTTTGCAAGTCTCAAGTAAGTCCCAAGTCTTTATCCTCAAGTCACAAGTCAAGTCTCAAGTAAAGTCAAGCAAGTCAGAGTCAAGTCGTAAGTCAAGACAGACAACTTTCAAGTCAAGTCCCAAGTCCGAAACTTTGAATTTCAAGTCCTTTCAAGTCTTTTTTTTAACCCTCTGGGGTCCCGGGTATAATTGGCCGTTCTTGACTACTTTTGATTTTACTTCTATATTTCACTTTTAAAATATGTTTTTCTTGCCTTGTTTGGTATCATTATTTACAGCACAACCTCAAATATCTGAAATTTGAGTTATTTTTTTCATTTTGGTATACTATATTAGCACAGTTGATCTAAATTCAGACAAAAAATTCAGAATCCGAGTAGAAAAAAGTTATATTTTTTTACATGTTTAACGAATCATTTTCATAACTTGAAATGCAAATAGAAATTGTACATTTCTAAAAATTATGCACAAGTTTTGCAAACAACAAAGTTATATGGTACTATTTACCTAAAAATGCAGCCAAGGCCTCAGGCGTTTTTTATATAACCATTTAAATCTGTTTACAGAACAATCAGGTGTGCTGCATCAAATAAGAAGGCACACAAATTATTTGTGCCAGTCCAAAAAATGTAGTTTGTGTTCAGTATAAGACGGAGGAGAACACCACAGGCCTAAACCCTGCAGGTCTGACAACTGGAGGTGCAACAGTCCAGTTTTCTATGTGGAGACAGCGTTTACACTGGAATCTGCCTTTGACAGCTTTTTTAGATCAAATATGAAATTCAGCAGTCTAACCGACACACAATACAAAACAATAACTACACAACAAACTAACTCTAGCCTCCAAACACGCTAAACGTCACTAATGTCTCACATACTGTATGAAAACTCGCTCTCTCTCTTTCTTTCGCTCGCCCGCTTTCCGTCGCGGGTGTCACTCCTAAAAACTTCCCCTTCTCCCTAAACAACCAAATGTCACATGTTGCCTTATCATTTTTTTGATTGGCTGACATGGTAAACTCTAACACCAATAGGGAAGGGGTGTTTTTCTTTTTTCACTCGCAAGTGGAGAGCGTATGCTAGGCTGTCTGTAGAAAACGCCGTTTTTGTCTAGCATCCCTGTTGAGAATAACCTTTGCAAATAAACAACAGTTAATAATATAAGATCAAAGTATTTTATTTGATGTATTGACATAAATGACAGAAGAAAAAGGCCATGTATAGCAGGACTACTCAATTACACACTAAGGTGGGCCAGATTTTCTAACCAAAAAAACATTTCCCAGGCTCAGACATGCAAAAGTTAAACACGACCATACACTAATTGCAAATTAAACACAGTGATTTTGAATTGTGATGTGATGGTAAAATAAGTATTTGTCAGTCTAAACTGGGTTAAATCTACGGGGTTAATGATGGGGAGGAGACGGAGAGAGACTGAGTACAGCTACAGAACCCACTTTCTGAAACGGACCCTGCTCACCATTCACCGACAATGCTGAGCTAACAAGTTGCATGTTATTCTTGGATGCGCTTGCAGGACCGGATTTAAAATAGCATGACAAACATATCATACCTGTTAAAGCCAAGCAGTATCATCAACGTAGCCCGAAGAACATTTGCTAATAAGATGAAGTTAGCTAAGTCAGCTGTCTCATCGTAGCAAAAACAAAAAAAAGCACCACCTACCGTTCTTTATGCAACTTCAAATGTCGGACAAAGTTGGAAGTTGTTCCATCTCCGTCTGTGATTCTCTTCTTGCATGTTTTGCATATTGCATTTCGTTTTTTGTTGACTACTTCGTAGTTTATGTACCCGAAAGAAATTACTCTTGGAAGCATTTTTGGCTCGAGCATTTTTGTTCTTGTTTTTTTCAAATCTGGTTAATTTGATTGGCTGTGCTACAGCCCACGCTCACATACATACGGAGTGTGGTAAGAATGAATGAATGAATAAAGTGAATTAATGGTCCGCACTTTTTATATAATATGTATGTTAAATTTTAGATTTGGGTAAAATATCAAGTCTTTTCAAGTAAACAGGTTCAAGTCCAATTCAAGTCCCAAGTCACTGGTGTAAAAGTCCAAGTCAAGTCACAAGTCTTACAACCTTTTTTCAAGTCAAGTCTAAAGTCATAAAATTAATGACTCGAGTCTGACTCGAGTCCATGTGACTCGAGTCCACACCTCTGATTAGGAATAGGTGATCCCTCAGCAACTGTCTGTGAGAGTTTACTGATATTTGGTAAATGGCCTGTATTTGTATAGAGCTATATTTAGTCCTTAAGGACCCCAAAGCGCTTTACACATTCAGTCACCTACCAATTCACACACACATTCACACAGTAGTGACGGTAAGCTACATTGTAGCCACAACCGCCCTGGAGTGCACTGACAGAGGCGAGGCTGCCGGACACTGGTGCCAACGGGCCCTCTGGCCACCACCAGTAGTGAAGTGTCTTGCCCAAGGACACAACAACCAAGACTGTCCGAGCTGGGGCTCGAACCGGCAACCTTCCGATTACAAAACAAACTGCCAAATCTTGAGCCGCGATCGCGTCAAGATTTCACTTTGTCCTAATTTTCACTCCCTGATTCCTGCACTAAGTCTGTACAAACAACTCTCAAATCATGTGAATCTATAACTGCTCTATTCTTTTTAAAAAAAATAACTGCTCTTTTCTGTTTTATTCTGAGTGCTCAGTAGTGCAATTAACTATTAAAGTGATCTAAAAATTATTACAGTCCATACCATTTGCCAGCACAGGTTTTGTAATGCAAACTTTTCTAGTCCACTACTAACTTAGTAGTAAGACTACTAACTTTTCTTAAATTTGTAGTCTTAATAGTATATGCTTTGTTTAAAATTTTATTCAGATACAAATTTTGTTATGAAAGCCAAATTTAAGAAATCCATGAACCAGATTAGGGGCCTGCTAAATGCTGAGCACCTAGGTTGGTTTTAAAGTTGAGGGGGGGGAGTAATTTAGTTTGTGCTTCTAAATAAATAAGTGAAATTCTATATACATAATTAGAATCAGCAACATTTTGGGGTAGTCTATGTTAAATATAAACACTGCCACATGTTTTATCTGGTCATTGTGCTCATTAGAAATTGTAATGCTAATTATGCTAAAATGCTAAAAATGGAAATGTTGCAATACCATGCAATTAGGAGAGCATTTAGACATAGTGGTACATTTTAAATGACTATTTTTATTAATAAGTACTATATGTGTTAGTGTAATTTGGTTGTATATCATCTCTCTGGTGGGGAGTGAGTGCAAGAGGTTAAGAGATACTCATCTCAATGCACAGCTTGACTATCTGCGGCTGTATGTTCTTTACACTCAGCTCAGTCCCTATCTTCACTATCAACTGATCAAAACTTGGTGGTGAGTTGGATTAGGTGGTGGAGGAGCATGGCAATTGTATAGTGAGGGTGCACTGAGGATGTCTGACAAAGACCCCAGTACAGGAGATCATCAATTCAGTAGTTCTGCACCTCGATAGCTGGGGCTGCTGCAAGGAGCAGTGGCCGCAAAGGTGGTCGATGCCTGTCATAGTCGTAATCACCATCAAGTTGAAGACAAGTTGGTCCTGTCTGGCTTGGATAACCATCAGGTGGTGGACTCTGGCTCTTTCTGGAGCAGTTCACAGCTGAGTGTGGAGCGGCGGGAATAAGAATCACCACCTCTGTCGCCATGGTCCTCAGCCAGAAAAGAATGAAGTGCCCAATCTACATCAGGGATGAGTTGCTGCCTCAAGTGGAGGAGTTTAGGTATGTCAGGGTCTTGTTCACGAGTGAGCAAAGGGGGGAACAAGCGATCAACAGATGGACTGTTGAGGTGGTACAGACATCTGATGACAATGATTCCTGGGCGTCTGTTAGGTGAAGTGTTCTGGCCATGTCCTAACACAAAGGCCCCAGAGAAGACCCAGGACATGCTGGAATTCCACTGGAGGAGGTGGCTGGGGAGAGGGAGGGGATTCTTTATTTAGGCTGCCAGCCTCCTCGCAGACAAGTGAAAGACAATGGATAGGTGGATGGATGGTATAATTGTTTATATCAAAGTTACAGTATTGTCAGACTTGAGGTCTGTTCTACAGCAAATTCAAATGCAAATGCAAAAAAAAAAAACAATTTTAAAAAGCAAATATAACTTGGTGTTCCAAAGAATATGGACTGTTTCCTTGCAGGACACCAGGACAGATGAGCCCCTCATCTCAGATGGTGTGGTCAGTGAAGATGGCCACATGCAGGTTCACGGTCATTGCATCTCGAACAATGTTCATAAGACCATTGCATTTGGATCACCTAAATCTATGACAGTCATTCAGGCAGTAATGCCAGGACTGGGAAACAAATCATTGTTATAAATGTTACAATATAACAAGCTTCTGTGTTTCATTGTTAAACAAATGTGTTGTTTCAGCTAGAGACTGCACTTGTGGCTTAAAAATAAATTTTACATTGATTATGTCAGTAATGTAACTTTCAATACAAAGTTTGGGGAGCTTAAACCTAGTTTCAGAATAATTAAATCTCAGACTTTGTTTCATTGTAAGGTTTTTAGAGTTGAAATTGTTATAAAAAAGATTAAAATTTCATAATATTTAAAGTGTTATTAAATAACACCAGCTACATTTTTGGCAATATACGTGCTATTGTTGAGCAGAAGGGTGTCCAGTGTTGGCAAATATACTTTCTTGTACTTGAAAACAGACGTTGTGTCATGATCCTGGGTCAGTGACCCAGCGCTTTACGTTTATTATTATTATTTTTCTAGTTTATTCTGATTTTATATTTGTTCTTAGGGTTTGAGTTGTGTGCCTCTATCGTCCCTACCTGTGTCTCTCCTCTGTGTTCTGTTCATGTCCCCAGTTGGTTGTGTAAAACAGTCTGTGAGTTTCCTGTTTTACCTTGTAGGTTTGTGTCTTGTTATGTCCAGTAATTCCAGCTGTGTCCCCGCCTGTCTGCCATTTCCTAATTACCTGGTGTGTGTATTTATACTGCGTGTCTGCCTATGCTCCTTGTCGCGTCGTCTGTGTTTCCCAGTGAATTCTCTGTGTCACTCGGTGTTAATTCAGTGTTTCTTCGTGTCTCTCTGCCCAGCCTTCTTCATCTGCCATCTCTGTATATCTCTCGGTGTCATTATGTTATCTGGTTTGTTTGTTAGTTTTACCCAGTTTAGGTTTATGTTCAGTTCTGCCCTCACCTTTGTTATTTTTCACTGTAAATAAAGCTCCACTTGCTTCTCCACTGCCATCTGCATCTTGGATCCTCATTCATTCAACCACACGACTGCCGCCCCAGCCGTGACACGTTGGCTGATTTTAACTGCATTACAGGAAGTGTTGTTAATTCATTATTTTTGAATCATGCTTGTATAAAGTGTATATACTAAGGGTTATACAAGAAATCTCAAGTTCAACAATTATAAAACATAATGTGATTTAGTGTATTCAATTCATATGCATGCAATGTTTTTTAAAACTGGTATTTGATGGTATTGATAAAAGTAGGTCACCGTGATAAGGAAGAGGTTTTCCTAATAAAGCTTAAACCGAAACGTAACTGAACAATGCACAATAGATACTGCCACTGGAGAATGACAAGTATTGGATGGGTGAAAATACAAAGGCGGTGATGTCAAAGAAATGTGCTGAAGGTTGGCTAGCTGCCAAGGACAAAGGTACAAGCTGGAGAAGAAAAACACATTTTAATCTTTTCTCATCACTTATAAAAGCTCCCATTTGAGATGAATTTTATATAGATATATTTTTATATAGAAAATTTATATTCCCATTTTACAGTAAGCCCATCTTCGTCACAGTGTGCAGAGACAAACTGTGGAGTGCGAATGCAGACAAACCAAAGCGTGGAAACTAACTTAATGGGAACAAAAAGCAAGCCGTCTAATGTAACATATGAAGAAATACAAAGTAATGCATAAGACAAACAAAAACGAGAATAAACAATAACCTAAACTGGAGAAACATGAAAAACCCGAAACTTGGTATGGACCTGGAACATGGAAACATGGCACAACAGACGACCTGACACTTATCAAAGGAGGACAGTGGACTTAAGTACACAGAGAGATAATGATGGGATGGGGAACAGGTGGGAACACAGCTGGGACAAATCAGACCTAATGAGACAAGGGGAAGCAAAATTAGACACACCGCACATAGGACAGGGACTTTCACAATAAAACAGGAAACAGCATGGAATGCAGACATGACAACACAAACTTTACAACATGGACAAGAAGACAAGAAACATGGCAGACTAACACAGAAGACCTAAGTGAAACATCGCTAAACTCAGCTTAAACAACAGCAAACAAAAGATAATCCTAATACTACTATTACTACTAAATAATTCCCCATAAGCTTTTCACCAAGTTGAAGGATCTAGGACTCAGCTCATCACTGTGTCAGTGGATCCTTAACTTCCTCACAGACAGACCCCAATCAGTGAGAGTGGGAAAACAAGTCTACCCCTCCATCTCACTCAGCCCTGGAGTGCCCCAGGGCTGCGTTTTAAGCCCCCTGCTGTACTCACTGTACTCTTATGACTGTGTAGCCACATCGGACACCACCTCCATTGTCAAGTTTGCTGACGACACTGTTGTTGTGGGCTTGATCTGTGACAGCATCGAGAAGGCCTACCTGGAGGAGATTAGGAAGCTGGAGACCTAGTGCCAGGAGAACAATCTCCTCCAAAACGTCAGCAAGACTAATGAGCTGATCTTGGACTGCACTACAAAGCAGGTGAGGAATTATGAGCCCCTGATCCTCAATGGCACGCCAGTGGAGAGAGTGGACAGTTTCAGGCGCCACATTATCACCCTGTTTAAGAAAGCCTACCAGCGTCTCTTTTTGCCCAGAAGACTTAAAGACTTCCATATGCAACTGAGGGTACTTAAAAACTTTAACTTCTACACTATCGACAGCTTCCTGACAGGAAACATCTGCACCCGGGTTTGGGAACAGCACCAAGCAGGACAGACAAGATCTGCAAAGAGTGGTGCACTCAAAGCGGTGCAAGACTAAAGCCAGGAAGATTATGATGGACCTCTCCCATCCCAACAATGGACTCTTCTCACTGTTGAGGTCTGGGAAGCGCCCCCGCTCCCTTAAGGCCTTTTCCTTTTGCACACTTCTTATAATTTATAATTTCTCTTTCTTAATAATTTCTCACGTAAACTGTTAATTTCACATTTTACTGTAAATTTCTAAGCTAAACCTGTAACTTTTTGTAGTAATCTGTAAATCTGTAAATATTACTGTCAGTTCTTACTGTCATTTAATATTGCACAGCAATAAGAATTTAACCTCATGCCATACTGTGTATGGTTGTGTGTGTGACAAATAAAATTTGAATTTGCATTTGGTATTAAAGGCAATGAAAAAAAATTATTCTCACAATTTCTATCAGGACAATCCAGTTGAGAGTGAGCATGCTGTAAAGTTTTCAGTGGCTTTATTAAAGATACTACAGTTATTATACCAAATGAATAAGTAGCTCATTATTGGTCAGTTGGCAGGCATCCAAAGATTTTCATCAAATGACCCATCTGTTAAATTAGTCATGTTTGAATTCTTATTCTTATATGAAGTTTGCTTGTGATTCTGTGTACATACTATATTTGAGTTTACATTGTATGTCAGTGTTAAATGTTATTTAGATTTCAATACCTTAACACTAATTATCTCTTCCACGCCTTACTATGCATTATTGCCTTGAGTGTTTTTTGTGTGCAAGCGGACAAAGGCCATGCATTAAAATAACATCGGTGTCATTGTTATGTTATTGTTATCTAGAACAATTTCCCACTTCTTGGGTGTGCCAACTGACATAAGCCATTCCTCAAAATAAGTTTCTTGTCATTGTGTATTCATCAAAAACATTTTCCAGTAAAATGAAACTGAAAGCTGTGGGAAAGAGTAAACAAAGATGGCGCATAGAAGCAGAAAGGAGTCCTGTGTGGAGGGACAGTAACTGTGTGTGTATATGTAATATGTGTCACAGTTTGCCGAGGCGTGTGAAGAGAGGACCCAGGTGCAGGCATTCTCAAACTCAAACTTAACTGATGATGAACTGTTTATTAAAGCAGACAGAACAGTACAAAACAAAAGGGCGAAAACAATGCAAACTAAGCAATAACCTAAATGGGGTAAACTAGAAAGGAAACATGAAGAACCCTGGCAAGTAGAAAACATAGGGAAACTCTAAACATGGCAATGTGGTGAGGAAAACCTGAAAGCAGGACATGGCAAGGGAAAACGCAGACGATCCGACAAGGACTGAATGAAAAGGCACAGACTAAATACACACAGGAGGCTAATGAGAGAAGTGGGAACACATGGGGAACAGCTGACACACATGAACATAACGACATCACAGTGGAAGAGTAAAACTAAACACGATGAACACAGGAACACAAGATCTCTTCAAAATAAAACAGGAAACATAAGACGCAGACATGACAACCTGTACTTGACAACATAAGACACAGACATGAAACACATGAAGGGCAAGGGAGACTTAACAGGGGTGGAAGACACAAGGGGAATCTAATGACAAAGACCTATAACAACCTAGGCATGATAAAAAGAACTTAGAAAACCTGATGGGCTTAAACATAAACCATAAACTAAAACTCAAAACGCTGGGTCAAAAGACCCAGGATCGTGACAATATGAGACTATATATGCATTTAAACACTCCAGAGAGTAAATTTAACAGTAACAGTATTTTGTGTAAGTCTGCTATTGTAGAAATTCATTTCACCGAAACAATAACGTGGCGCACAGTGTGACGTCAAAAAATGCGCACACCTTTGACGCCGCGTTTTCTCCGTTTTCCTTGTCCACGCGTAAATGCAAAAACTGAGTTTTCGAAAATATCCACCCTGGCAGGAGTTTTTAAAAATCTCAGTTTTCAGTGACCGAACACGCCGTTTACGTGTGGACGAAAGGTGCAAACGCATAGAAAAATCTGCGTTTTCAAAAGTACCCGGGTACGTGTAGACGTAGCTTAACTCTCTGGTATACCTGGCCAAGACAGTGAGTCTTTGCTTGGCAGTTCCCAAGGTCTCAGGTATGGAAAGCAAGGCCTTTCTTCACCACACCTTTCTTAAGGTTTCTGTAGCTGTGATCCTGCATTCCCATCTTCTAGTAGACCTTCAGACTACTTCTTGTAGTCATCGTCAGCTACCACAAAGGGTCCAGGTTTCCAGCCTAACTATGATTTCAGGTCAGTTATTCTTACAGTCAACTCCTTCAACACACTGGTTGTACTTGGAGCTTGTTACCCAGTCTCAGGTGAGGATCAGCCTAATGGAGGTGGTGTCATCTGCAAACTTCAGGAGTGTCAGTGATGGTTCTCCTAAGGTCTTTAGTTTAGAGGGAGAGGAGCACACACACCCTAGGGGAGGCCGGTGTTGATGGTCTCTGTGGGATGTGATGCTGCTGCAAGAGTATCTCTGAGATCACTCCTCGAAAATGACATGCCCAAAATTAATAGAGTATTTCTCTGCAATTACAAACTCTGTGTGGGGGTGGGGTGGACACCTATAGCTGGTGATGTCCTACAGGCCTTTGCAAACTGATGCAGGGTTGTTCTATGAGAAGCTGTTTTTTTAGCTTTTCACTGTAACTCCTCTTAGTTGCCTTCATCTCCTCACTCAGCTTTTTTCTGTCCTGCTTGTACAGGTGGATTGTTGCTGGCCATCTGGTACTGGCACACCTGGCATAATCACAAGCCTGCCTTTGATTACCTTATTATGGCCTTGTTAAGTGTCAGTCTTTGCTGGAGCATTACCTGAGAACAGTTAGTTCAGTCTGGCTTCTGAAGTGCATGTGATCACCTGTCTGCAAAAAGTGATTGTGACTTCCTTGTCTTTATGCCCAGGAATGCTTGGAGTATTTCCTGTCATAGAGTGGTGAGCTGACACTTGTCTCTGGTCTGGTCTGGTCTGCATTTGAGTTGATGTGGAGGAAAAACCTTCATGGGGACTTGGACAGTGACTGTTTTTTGTTTTTGTTTTTGTTTTTTAAAATCTTTCTAGACTATTTAAATTCACTGTAAATAAATTCGCTGAGCATTGTAAGTCTGCATCTTGGTCAGGCTTTTTAGGTCACCCCATCAGGTTGCATGAAAATACTCTGGAGATTAGTTTGCTGTACTGTGAGGCATTTAAAGTAAAGAACTGTGTGTTAGACTGTTGGACAGTGGCTGTTGTGCTCATGGTCAGTTGGGTTACATAAAGGCTAGCAGAGATTAATATAAATTTAGCTGATGCTTTCCATATTTATTTTTGGGGGGATCAATAAAGTATTCTGATTAGATCCAATGACTAAATTCCACCTACATTTCAAAGCCTTTACTTTTTCCCTTGAGTCAAAAAGTTGAATCAGTACTTTAGCTATTAACCCTTTTAACAACCTGGTCAACCAAAAGGCTTTTTCCATTGCTTGTTTCTTGGTGTAGTAATGGAGGTTTTTGTTCTTTTTTTTTTTGTTGTTTTTGTGTTTTTTGTTTTTTTTTGTTTTTTTTTAACAGTATCTGTACTTCTACTTAAGTATAGAATGTCTGCACTTTTGTCAGCAATGCTTGTAGTTTCTCCTTTTACCCCTTGGTCTACTTCTTCAAAGTTTTAACCTCAGACTTATACGTTTTTATTCAACAAAAATACAATATAGTGCTTTACAATAGAAACAGGAAAACTAAGACATAATTAAATAAAAGACTATTAACAAAGTATCACATATGTCAGCAGATTGAGGGCACTAACTATACAGCAGGGGTAGGCAACCTTTCTGATGGCGAGTGCCATTTAAAATTTCCTCAGAAGTCAGTGTGCCATATGATTGCATTAGCAATAAATTTAATAACGCTCTATATGAACAGTTACACATTATATAGAACCACTTTATAGAATTATATTTGTTTGCAAATGTTGGCAGCTATCAGCGAATAGTTATCAGCTATCCATCCATCCTCATCCGCTTTATCCGAGGTCGGGTCGCGGGGGCAGCAGCCTAAGCAGAGAAGCCCAGACCTCCCTCTCCCCAGCCACCTCCTCCAGCTCATCCGGGGGAACACCAAGGCGTTCCCAGGCCAGCCGAGAGATATAATCTCTCCAGCGCGTCCTGGGTCTGCCCCGGGGCCTCCTCCCAGTGGGACATGCCCGGAACACCTCACCCAGGAGGCGCCCAGGGGGCATCCTTGTCAGATGCCCGAACCACCTCAACTGGCTCCTTTCGATGTGGAGGAGCAGCGGCTCTACTCTGAGCCCCTCCCGGATGGCCGAACTTCTCACCCTATCTCTAAGGGAGAGGCCAGCCACCCTTCGGAGGAAGCTCATTTCTGCCGCTTGTATCCGCGATCTCGTTCTTTCGGTCACTACCCACAGCTCGTGGCCATAGGTGAGGGTCGGGACGTAGATCGACCGGTAAATTGAGAGCTTCACTTTTACACTCAGCTCCCTCTTCACCACGACGGACCGGTGCAGCGTCCGCATCACTGCAGCCGCAGCACCAATCCGTCTGTCGATCTCCGGCTCCCTTCTCCCATCACTCGCGAACAAGACCCCGAGATACTTAAACTCCTCCACTTGGGGCAGGAACTCATCCCCGACCCGGAGTGGGCACTCCACCCTTTTCCGGCTGAGAACCATGGCCTCAGATTTGGAGGTGCTGATCCTCATTCCCGCTGCTTCACGCTCGGCTGCGAACCGTTCCAGTGCGAGCTGGAGGCCCCCACCCGATGAAGCCATCAGGACCACATCATCCGCAAAAAGCAGCTCTGCTTATCAGCTATTTTGAAACAAAAAAAAAAGACACTTTTTATTCATAACAAGAACTCCATAACAGCAAATGAACTGTACAACAGAAAATACAAATGCTATTTATGGTCTCCTCACAACAATGATAAGAAAAATAAACTGGGCCAATATGGTATGTTTGTTAATACAGAGACACGCATGTTAATGTGATCTCTGGTCTCCCACTCAGAGACACAGGTCTCCGAGTGTCCAGCATTCAGACGGTTACCTGAGGACACTCATGTGAGAGAAAATCTGCTCACACAGATATGTAGAGCCAAATACTGTCAATAAGGCCTCTGCAGTGTTCTGAAGACAGTTAAACTTGTCAGGTAGTGATGTCCAGCAGGTGAAAATGCAAGCTCCATGAACATGCACAGCTGTGGATTCCAGCTGCTTCGATGTCGCATTAACTGGCATTAACTCAGCCAGCATTTTGACTAAAGACCGGCCCACCAGGTATTAAAGCCATAAAGCCTTTGAATGAAAACAAACGCTGTTGTGACAGTGATGTACACTGTCTTGTTGGTAAATGTATGATTTCTATTCATTTTACGTCAGATAAAAACTTTGGTTGTAAGCTTCAGATAATGATTTAATAACAGCCAGACATTTTAAATGAGAATAAGACAGTATTTCTTTGTGCCCCCCTTTCCCTGTTAATGCCCTACCTGGCCCCCCTGGCAAAACTTTGCTAGATCCGCCCCTGCACAGTTACCAGCTGTCAGCTACATAGAAAAGGATCCTGGTGTTATTTGTTTCTCAGAAACAGTTCATAACTTCCCTTCAACTCATTCATGCCACCTTAAAGGTAAACCTGTTTCTCCATCACCTGTTCAGCTCTGATGATTCAGTAAGGACATCTCCTGGTTTCATCTTCATGTTTCCCTCTCACCAGATATACAAACCGATATCATGACCAGCAGCTTTTACAGCTGTGGCTCCAGCAAACATCAGCTGATACTAGAAATTAATATTAAATAAATTCTAACAACAGCTGATCAAGCTTAAACGTGCTGCTGTTGTTTAGTGCGACATCCGGCGGTTTCCTCTTTCTGGCGCAAAGTGAGCGATAAACAAACAAGAGAGAAAAGCTGATCAGCTGATCATTGATCAGTTTCATGATTGAAGTAGAAACAGGAGAGAGAGGGGAGAGAATGAGAGGAGAAGAAGATGCAGCTGTGCAGCAAAGACACAGAATAACTCCAGCTTTGTGTCTTTTTCCATCGTGGCTGAAGTACGGGACAAACTGTGTTTCTTCTCAGCTCAACACGAAACGCATAATAATTTCTCTGAATGCGGGACGATTCTGTTTGTACCGGACGGTTGGCAACTCTGCTAACTAACCTTATGAATAAAATAAAGTTCACTATCAATAAAATCTTAGCACCCGCCCAGCAGTATATAAATTCCGTCATGCTAGCTAGCACGCAGAATGAGTTGTTGTAACTGACTGTAAAAAGTCAGCATAACGAAAACTCCACCTAAACTTGGTTTATATCTGAGCCAGATAGACTGCAGGTCATAACTTCTTACCTGAAGTTTAGTTCACCTGACACTCGGACCGGCGGCTGCCTCGGGTCTCTCCTCCTCCTGCCTCCCCTTCCCTCATCCACCTGCTGGCCTCCACCACTTGTTAATTTTACTGAATCTGTGGAAGCCATGGCCAACACCAAACAACTGAGTTATTTTTACACACCAACCAGCGTCTGGCCAATCCACCACCAAAAAAAAAAAAATCATCGGGCCACCAAGCAAATGCCCAGTATGCCCGATGGCCAGTCCAGCTATGGTCGTGTGTGCCATCAGTTAACCCTTCGCGTGCCAATGGTGGCACGCGTGCCTAGGGTTGCCAACCCCTGGCCTAGAGTAATTGGGCTGAAGACCTGAGGGCTCACCCAGGGACATATGGACTAAGGAGATCAACAAGATAGCTAGGGGCTAAATAATTTATAATTTTGAAGGTGAGCAACAATTTTTTAAATTCAATACGATATTTTATGGGTAATAAATGCAAATCAACAAGTACGGGGGTGATAGAGGCCTTGTGCAGCACGATGGAGACTGCATCCTCTGTTCTCCTGTTCTGACTGTATGTGAATTGGTGGGGGTCCAGGGTGGGGTGGAGACAGGATTTGAAGTGTGCTAGGACCAGCTGTTCTAAGCACTTAATAGGCGGTAGTCGTTGAGGCTTGATGGTTTGGAGTTTTTGGGTATCGGGATGATGGAGGTGGATTTGAAGCAGGCCAGTACCACAGCATGGGCCAGTGACAGGTTAAATATGGCTGTCAGCACTCCTGCAAGCCCCCCAGAACACGCTCTGAGAACACGCCCGGGGATGCCATCAGGACCTGCAGCCTTGTGGACATTAATCGTGCTCAGCACCACTCCTACATTGGTGGGGGAGAGAGTCAGTGGTTGGTATTCCGGAGCCACGTCTGCTTTAGTTGCAGTTGTTGGATTCCCTCGCTCAAAATGAGCATAAAAGTTGTTGAGCTCATTGAGGAAGGAGACATCAGAGAATGTGGGGGAGGGTCCTGTAGTCTGTAATGGTCTGGAGTCCTTGCCGCATGCGTTGGGGGTTGGAGTTGGAGAAGTAATCTTCTACCTTCTTTTTGTAATGGTGTTTGGCTTTTTTGATACCCCTCTTTAGCTTAGCTCTGGCTGTATTGTAGGCCTGTGCATCTCCTGACCTGAAGGCGGTGTTGCAGGCCTTCAGGAGGAGACGAACATTCCGGTTCATACAAGGCTTCCTGTTGGGGTACATGGTGATCCGTTTCTGGGTTGTGACACTGTCTGTAGTTTTGGAGATGTAATCCAGTACAGATGAGGCGTACTGGTCCAAGTCTGTGCGGGTGAATGTATTCCAGTCTTTGTTTTTGAATCTGCCCTGGAGCACTGCGTCTGTCCCCTCTGGCCACACTTTAATTGTCCTCACAGCAGGTTTCACACGTTGGATGAGTGGTGAATACCGAGGTGTAAGAAACAGGGAGAGATGGTCCGATTGTACAAGGTGGGGGAGGGTTGTTGCTTAGTAGGCTCCAGCCAGGTTGGGATAAACATTGTCTAAAATCTTCTCCCCTCTGATGCGGCAGGAAACATGTTGGTAGAATCGGGGAGGACTGTCTTTAAGTTGGTGTGGTTGATGTCACCAGCAACAGTAAAAGCAGCCTCCGGGTGTTTAGTCTGGTGTTTTTTAATGGATGCATAAAGTTCTTTCATGGCCAACCTAGCATTAGCATCAGGGGGGATATACACTGCAGTGAGTAGAGGGCTTTGGAGCATGATGTCACGAGAGGGGGCGTGACCATGATTGTTGGTCGAGCCGCCATGATTGTAGGCCAAACAAAGGGCTACAGGAGCAAAAGCAGATGGAAACATCAGCTATGGCTCGTACTTGCTGTGTTGTCGGTTGCAATGTTAGATCACACGATCGGGAAGGGAATAAGCTGGAAAATGTGCTCTCTTTTTACCGTTTCCCCTCCTGGAAGCAATGGGGATCTCATGCATCTGATGTTACCAAACGAAGACGGCAGGCCTGGATAGCAGCGGTGAGACGAGCTGATATCGAGTTCTCTGCCATCCCCAGTTTTTTGTTGGTGTACTCCCGACATTTTCATTCCGGTAAGTTCTAAAGTTCTTTTAGTTTTAATTTCAATGCGCTGAGGTCATAGAAAATTAGAACAAACACCCTAATGTGTGATGCAGCTGAACTATGTTCTGTTTATGGAGTAGCTTATCGGTGACAACTCCTCCAGAGTAGCAAGTGGAATTTGCCTTTTTTGCAGACGGCTCCTTTTGCCTTTCACTCCAGACGGTGTGTTTATGTTTTCATCTAGAGCAATTTTTGGGGCAGCTGCTGAGGAGAAGTCAATGTTATGTGCAACCTCTGGCTGTATCTTGGTCATATGGTCAAAGTACTCACAATGTGGAGGCTTAAAAACGGCCAAATCTTGTACCCAACCGTTTGTGAATTAGATGTGCGCCTCCAGGAATTTATAATTCCTAAAATGATTCGCCGTGTATGCGCTGACTCCACAGACAGGGTACGCGAAGATATCGGAATAGGAGAACGGCGGTAGGTCGTCTGGGTTTCCACTCCACTGCCTTATTTCATACGGGTCCACATTACCAATGCACGCTATTTTTTTTCCAAATACCGTCTCTTGGCGTCTGGGCGAAATCAGTCGCGACACAGCCCTTTGTCTTTTGCGCTGGTTTTAAGCATGGTTCTGGCAGTCCTGCTTCCAATACAGTGTGTTTGTTTTTTGATTTGTGGCCGTCTAACATGACGCTGCGATCCCACAATGCACTACAGCATGACGTCAACTCCAAACCCCTCATAGGGCAGAAGTGAGTTCTCTGGGGAGATAATAAGGTCTGCATTTGACCATTAATGTGAAGATTTGTGTAGCTGTTCAGATGACATGCCTGTGGTTATTTGGCATTTTCTCACCTGGAAACATTCTTGAACCACATGCTCCTGTTCAGCAAGTTCAGTGCTCTTTTGCTTTTTTTTAAAGTTTCTTTGTCAGAACACTGTCATTTCCATTGAGGTTGTGTCATAATAGATGATCCTGCTCTTGGTTTCACTTCACTTGTCATACAGCGGTAGATGCTGCGGTTTCATTAAAACCGAGGTAGCCAATACCTAGTCCAGCCTTGGCTGGATGAAACAACTTCTGCTATTAAGTATGAGTGTATAAAAGTATAAGAAAGCTCCAGGTTTCATTTCAAATTTTACAGGACTGCTGGTATCGCTATTAGACAGTTGTGAAAGATGTCAGAAGAAAATATTTGTTAAACTGCAAACGGTCAAACTGCAATAAGCCTCATATTGTTTAATACCATAGACACTCTTGATGTTCAAGAGCCTGCTGCACTTAACCATAATTTGAGGAAACTTTCCATTGTGGCAGCGCCCCTCTTGATCAGTGCACTTGGAATATGACTGAATTTGTTCTGTGTGGACCCAGGCATGCCTTCGTGGACAAACGAAGGCATGCCTGAACTCAACAAAAAGCAAGACTTTATTGTGGCAGATGGAAAAACACAGGCAGAAGGGAACAAAGGTGGAGCTAGCAGTAAACTACTCTGGAAAAACTAAAACTAAACCTTGTACACGGAACACGGCACATGACACATAGACATGTAGAAACAAAAACTTGAGCACCTGGAAACATGACACAAGACAAGCAGACAACCTGACAATGGAAAAAAGAAAACTGAAAAGGACTGAAATAGCTGAGATTCATTTGTCCTAAGTAGTAGGATTGTTTTCTAATTACTGATAGATTGCAGCTGGTGACATAATTTTCCATGCCCTATTGCGCCTCCCTTTGTTCATGATTTCCATTTTTCAAATTCAGCTTTTCCTCCTGTGTATTGATTCATTATTACAGATAAAATCAGAACAGAGGTTATGAATTTCTCTTTCATGCAGGAGTTCCTGATTGAGGCTTGTACATACTCACTAAATGATCACTATCAACCTACTGTTGCAAACAAGACAAAAGATTAATGCTGCAGAACTGTATTTCTCTGAATATTTAGTGCATTCCCATGTGTCCTCACTCCTCCATACCTAATTACCTTCAGGGGTATTTATTGTGTCCATCTCCCCTTTTTCCTGTTCTGACTTTCACCATGTTTTGTACTTGTTCCTTGTGATCGGCAAAGCAAGGCTTCATCAAACACTGAAATATTTTAAGCATTTGTGCTGGAATTGTTTCAAAGTCTGATACAATCTGAAATCCATCTCTACAGTGACACCTGCTGGCAATTTGGCCATTGCCATATCTTGATAATGCTCTTCTGTGAAACTGTGAAAAGCCCTGCACAATTCCAAACAAAGCTACATATTATACCAGACTGTCAATAATTGTGATTAACACATGCTTGGGAGAAATCCCTGCATAAGGCAAGAAAAATATTGAGACTGTTGTTGTCAGCAAAATTCTCCCTCTGTCAACGTTTGTGCTGGGAACAATAAATCAATGTATAAAGTAAAACATACAGAGAAAATACTGCTGTTTTCTGTAATAACATCACAGTTTACAGCATTTTTGGGGCTCTCTTGGCTTTGTTTTTTTTTTTGTTCTGCTTTGGTCACATATCCGCAAACCTTTGCATGTGTTTTGTTAACTCTTAAACTTTCTATGTGTTCATGTCATCAGGTTTGTTCCACACAGTTGCAAACAAAGCCAGAAGCTGGCATAGTGTTAAAAAATATATTTAACTGAAAAATGACAACATTTCAGTATAAAGTTTTGTGGATGTTGCATCTTGCAAGACTAGCATGATGTTTTACTGAGTCTGAAGTCCTGGTTATAGTGAACCTGCAAGCTTCTTTTGAAAGTTGAAAAAAACTAGAGATCAGATGGAGGCAGAGTTGTTTTTGTTTTCTTGTTGAAAGTGGAGGCTGTTTTTTATTGAGAGATTTTCATGAATTTATTGCACCGCTCTCTCCGTTCTGAAATGAAAAAATGGAGCTCACCCAGGAATTTCGCACTTTCTCTCATCTATATCTCTGGACCAAAGCCTTATTATATCTATATAATATTCACTTGATTTCACTTTTGATTCCAGTGTTTAAGTGCTTGGATAATCCATGGTTCTTGGTCTTTGCAATCCACCGCAAAAATAATAATGAGAGAGAAGTTATTGTTTTCCTGTAATGCATGTGTAATAAATAGAAGCAGTCATATCAAAAACATTATTTCAGTCATTGCAAATGACTCTGGTTAGTAAAAAAAAAATCCTTGTGCCACCCAATGGCTACAAGCAGCAGGTACATCACCTGTCAAATCTGGGTGGAAACACTGTGGTTTGGTCGTGGTCATGTGACCTGGGTGTTTTGAAACAAACTTCAGAGCAGTATTTCAAAAAAGCTGTTTTGGATACTTGGTTAATGGTTAAAATGGTTAAAATACTTCAAATGTAGTCATGTAGTAAGTATACACATGTTTCATATAAATATAGACTATAACTTTGTTTTCTTTAGCCCACATAATTAAACAAAAATTTCCGGCTTCCAAATCTGTCAAATGCTTTTTCTGCACCTAGAGACAATATTGTGCTTTCAGTGTTTTTACTGCATGAGTAGTCTATTAAATTAAGCAATCTACGTGTATTTGTTGATGGGTGCCTACCTTTTTATGAAAGCGGTTTGATCAGGATGTATTAAGAGGGGGGTTATCTTCTCTATCTCTTTAATATCTTAAATCTCTTCTTTAAGGTCAACATTAATAAGGGATATTGGACAATATCTTGAGCGGAAATACATGGTCTTTGGCTGGTTTTAGCATCAGACTAATGTTGGCAGAATTCTTATTTGGTCGTAGTCTGCCATTTTCCTTGATTTCCTGCAACGTTCTGTGGAATACTGCTACCGGAATTGTCCAGAGCTCTTTGTAGAATTCTGCTGGAAATTCATCTGGACCTGGAGTCTTATTATTGAGGTTAGGGTTAGCAATCATGTATTAAATCACCATTTTTTACTTGGCGGAATGTTCTTTTTATGGGTTTGTATTAAAGATAAAAAAGGAGCATGATTACTGACACCTATGGGGTGTATATCAGTGTCTGAAATGTCACTCAACAGTGAGCTGCTGACTAGGAAATAATCCAGATGAGAGTAGGAGTGATGGACATGTGAGAGGAAAATATATTCCTTACGTTTGGGGAGAAGGGAGCGCTATGCGTCCCAAAGTCCAAAATCGCTCATGTACTGTATAATTATATTTGTGGACTGCCAGTTATGCTAAGTTCCTGCTCTATTGAGCATATACATGTCTTCATTTAGTCCAAAGTTAAGGTTGCTCCCAGGAACAAGTGCGCAATCTGGGTGTTCAGAGAGTGCACTAAAAAAATGTTGAGGGAGTCATCAACATTTGGGCCATGTACACTTACAATCAGTGATGGGAATAACGGCGTTACAAGTAACGGCGTTACAAGTAACGGTGTTACTTTTTTCAGTAACGAGTAATCTAACTAATTACTATTCCTATCGTTACAACGGCGTTACAGTTACTAACAAGAAAATGCGGTCCGTTACTATTTTTCAACAAACAGACGGTTGAAGCTGTGTTCAGCTTACCGCATCTTATATCAGTTGCACGGAAGTAGCTGACTACACAAGTAATCTGGACGCTACAGCTTTAAGCTGCTGCGCGCTCCCGCGGACGACAATCATGATCACTGTCTAGCACAGGGGTCTGCAACCTTTAACACCCAAAGAGCCACTTGGACCCGGTTTCCACGCAAAAGAAAACACAGGGAGCCGCAAATACTTTTTGAAATCTAAAATGAAGATAACACTGTATATATTGTTTTTTGTGCTTTGTGCGAACATCTAAAGCAAGTAAGTAAAGTTTATTTATTAAGCGCTTTTCACAGACAGGCAGTCACAAAGCGCTGTACACAAATATTAAAATAAACAATACAATCAATAGACATTATACACAATGTAAAAGATCAAATGTAAATAATGTAAAGAATATAAAATACATAGATCAACAAAAGGCTTGTTTGAACAGAAAAGTTTTTAACTGCTTTTTAAAAGAATCCACAGAGCAACTAAGGTGTGTTGCTTATGTAATCCATGAAGTGCTACAGAGAAAATTACATTTTATTTATGTAATTAACACATTTTGAACTCTTAAAGAAATATAACAAAAGGAAAGACACCCAGCTGAACTAAAATGATCCATGTAGCAAACAAAAACTGTTGTGAGCCGCCACCCTTTTCAGGTCAAGGCTTTTGGAGCCTTGACCTGACTTTTAAAAAGTAATTGGAAAAAAAGCACTATGCCGGTAAAAAAAAAAAAAAAGATATTTGCAAAATTCCGCCTAAATATCTATTTTACCTTGTTAATGTGTGTGGCGGGGCGTGGTCTGCAGTGCCGCTGCTTGGGAGTCGGACGCACCTGAGCAGCACCCGCAATCGCGCCTCGAGCCTCTCTGCTGTTGTGTTGTCGGGCTGTGAGCTGAAAAGCTACAGCCGGCTTTATGCATACAGCAACCGTGTGTGAAAAGTGGTCAATAAAGAGATGCTGAAAAGCATGTTCATGCAAACATCGTCGGGTCTGCCGTGATATGTTTACAATGAGACTTCTGGTCCCAAACCTCGGCGCACAGCGTCTGCAAATCGGGGCTTTCATCTTTACGCAGGACTGTAAGCTGTCATCTGTGAGGCGGGAGCGGTGTTTGTTTTTAACATAGTTCACGGTGGAGAACAGCTGCCGACATAATGTGGATCCGAAGATCCATAATTGGCCTATCTGGGGTTGAAAGTCTCGATAAATGCACGGCGTTTCGGCGGGTACACCGGCTTCCGGGAGTGTGACGCTTATTTTGAGCGATGAAAAAAATAATAAGATATCATTTTATTTTTACATTTCAAAATCACAATAATCTTCCAATTTAGAACTACAAGTTTAAAAAAAGAACTAAACACAAATAAAATGCACTTCAGCGAAATACTTCTTCTATTTTCCCAAACCACCCGGAGCCGCAAAATAAGGACTAAAGAGCCGCATGCGGCTCCGGAGCCGCGGGTTGCCGACCCCTGGTCTAGCACAACACCTGGAGCTAAGGAGGCAAAACAATCGCACGAGTGCTGCTGTTTGACTGAGGAAGAATAAAGTAGTCGTGGTAAGCCAATCACATGACCACTTAAAGACAAAGCAACACGGTGATATTTATCAGCTTTTAAATTGTGTTGATAGGCCACGTAAAACCAGAGTCATGATAAACAATATATACGCGGCGTTTTTTCCTCAATATTTCGCCACGTTAGCGCTAGCAAGCACTCTCTGCTTATGAGCAAAAAAATAAAACAAAACAGGGGAAGTTTTAGGAGAGAGAGAGAGAGTTTTGAGATGTTTAGCGTGTTTGGAGTGTGTAGTTAGTGTGTAGTGTTGTGTGTCAGAACAATGAGGCGACTGCTGTCTCCAGGTAGAAACAGGAGTGATACACCTGCTGCTGTCAGACCTGCAGGTATCAGGCTGTGATGTTCTCCTTTGTAGTGGACAGAAATTATTTTTTTGGAGTGGCACAAATAATTTGTGTGGCATCTTATTGAATGCAGAACAGCTGATTGTTCTGTAAATAGTTTGAAATGGTTATTTTTAAAAAAGGGTAAAAGGTAAATGGATCCAAATAACTTTGTTTGCAAAACTTGTGCATAGGATTTTAAATTTGATGATTAATATTTGCATTTGAAGTTATGAAATATGATTCATTAAACATGTTTGTGGTTGTTACAGTAAAAATATAACTTTTTCTACTCTGATTTTATGGTTTTTGTCTGATTTTAGATCAACTGTGTTAATACAGTATGTCAAAATGAAAACATGACTGTAAATTCAGGCACGTGAGGTTGTGCTGAAAAGAATGATACCAAACAAGGTAAAGTAAATAGTTTTTAAAGGTGAACTGTGGAGGGAAAATCAAAAGTAGTAAAAAATGGTCAATTATACCCTGGACCCCAGAGGGTTAAACGTAATGCAATAGTTACTTTTCAAGTAATTACTTTTAGAATACTGCTACTCAGTTACTAACTCAGTTACTTTTTTGAAGTAGTAACTAGTAACTATAATTGAATTACTTTTTCAAAGTAACTTGCCTTACAATACATAGCTTTTTATTAAGTATAGATAATTTAATGATCAGGAATCTACCATCTGGATCTATAACTGTGTTGAGCACTGAAATATGAACAATATTTAATATTTTTATGTATTAAAATTGCTATTCCCCTTTGCCTAGAGTTATAGCAGGCTGAGAATACATTAGGAATTTCAGGTGTTTTAAGTTTGTTTGTAACTGTGTTTGACCCCGTTTTCCTCATTATCCAGAAGAGACAACTGGCAGGGGGAAACGGAATAGTTTTGATTCCAAGGAATTGATTGCAGAAAGGGTGTGGAGAATCTTGCTAAGGAGACTAGTGTACAGGTACTTGTGCTTTGAGCATACAGTCATAGCTCACATCACATCTTCACTGCCTGCTACACTGAGACCTTTTAAGTTTGCCTAAAGGTCCAACAGATCCACAAATGATGTAATAGCGCTGGCTCTACACACTGCACATATGTGTGAATACTGTTTAGTGACTACAGCTCCACCACAAGGTGTACATATAGGAAGTGTCACATCATCTACACTGACTCTCAGCACCAGTGCCAGGACTGTGTCCTCAGCCCCTACAGTGTAGCCACACAGGTCCAATACCATCATTATATTTGCAGATGACAACAGTATCATTAGCTGTGTTTCAGATGAAGACAAGTCTACATACAGAGCCCTGACATTAGGGCTGTGCGATATGACCAAAATCTCATATCCCGATATTAAGACATCTATCGTCCGATAACGATATAAAACCACAAAAATGTAACATTTTCTGTAAATTCTGTGAATGTCGGGCAGCTCGACTTGCGTGAAGTGTTTCCAGCTGGGCGTCGCGTACCTGGAGTCGAGTGTTTTAACTGATGCATGAAACGATACATTTTTAGACATAGGTTGTAACGGCTGCCGTTTTCTTTGTGAGTATTTATTACACAGCGTGCTGCGGGGAAAAGCCTGTTCTAACGTTTGAGTTTAAGGTTTATTTTTTAGCACCTGGCGGCTCTTTTTTGCTTCTCATCCGTAAATACTCTGCATCTTTCACGTGATTCAGTTTATTTTGAAAAGTCTCAACAGGATCTTGAGCTTTATTGTGAAAGGTTTATGTGGAAAATAAACAAGTGGACACGAGGTGGTTTTACCATCGTTGTTGCTAACGACAATGCTTAAAAACAAGCGCTTGTCCGTCGGTAGTGTGGTTATATTAAATATAAGAGAAAGAGAGAACTTTAGGAAATTAATATAGCCACTACAGTGACCATCAAAATAATGAAAAAATATTGCCGTAAACAGTTTATTTTGCGACACCACGAAACAAACGATAGCGTAAAATGAAACGATAGACGTTTTTATATCGTCATCCGATATATATCGTTATATCGAACAGCCCTACCTGACATGGTGTTGAGACAACAACCTGCTGCTCAACTTCAGCAAGACCAAGCAGCACATTGTGGACTACAAGAGACTGTGGGGCGGAGGGCACACCCTCATGTACATGTAGGGGACAGGGGTGTAATTTTAAAACACAAAACTGAAAGTATCTTTATTTCCGAATAAACCAAGTAACATTACACAATTTTAAGCATTTCAGTTGAATTTCACAATTTTTTCCAATATATGATCATTTGAATGTTTTTTTTCAGTGTACAGTATTTGCAGAAATTAAACAGAAAAGTTTCATTGTAGAAGAGCTGTAAGATTCTTCAAAAAATAAAGTCACTACTGTTTGGCCTCACCCAATCTTTTCATTTATTTTATTTTTTTGAGAATCCATGCTTCATGTCTCGTTGTGAAGCCTTGTCTTCGGGTAATTGTAATTTTTAAGCAATTGGTTGATATTTGTATTTTTCAGCTCAAGAAAATTATATTTGTTAGATGGAAAAGGTTTAATCTGAACACGTTTCAAGTCCTGAAAAAGATTTTGGCTTTAGGTTTATTTTGGGATCCTGTTTCGATGGTCCTGACAACTAGGTAGAAACTTTTTTATTTTTTTATTTTGCTCAATTAGTCAAGGAGTGATGTATTTTAGACACAGCAAGCATTTGGACATTTCCGGGCATAATTTTTGTTATTAAAATGCAATGAAAGATTTAGAGGATCCAGGCTACAAACGTGACCTTTGCTATTCAGCAGGTTTTGCAGCTGCATCAGTCCCTGGACCTGGACCGTCTTCCTCATTTTCATTTATCATCCGTTCGTATTTGCTCTTGAAAAATCCCAACTGGGAGCAAAGAAAAAAAAAATGCATCAGTTGTGTGTTAGAGTTGCAATGAGAAGGAATGAAAATAACCAAGCTACATGAGTGAATATGAAAAACCTTTTTAACTAGTTATTTTCTGTAATAACTTTGTGAGGCTGTGACACTGACTGAAAAAAAAAAATCGATCTTACCTTATACAGGCCAGCAGTGAGTAAAGCTAGAAAAGCCAACCCTCCCAGGGATCCTCCAATGATCTCTTTGGTGAAATTTGGCTGAGGATACACTTCTACCTCTGCTTCAATCTGACAGACAAGGTAATAGAAAGTGAATAAATTCAAACTATTATATAACTGAAGCAAGAGAAAGCAATTTGCAATCACCTTGCGAACAGGAGGATTACTGTTTGACCCTGATGAAAAGTAGATGTACTGGTTTTTGTTGTACTCCAGACTGGCTGTACTGGTCAAGAGGAATTTGGCAGATTGAAGTCCAATCTAAGAAAAAAGTGGAATAAATTGGGGATAAATTAGGTGTTGCTTGATTTAACAAGGAATGATTTATCAAAAGATTTAAGAACTTACTGCTACATAATCATCTGTAAAAACAAAAATTATTAATGAATAATTTAACATAAAATTCCTGTCAGTTACCTGCTCTATCCATCCTGAGCTGAGGTTGGCAGAGATTTTGTATGTCCTACTCTCCCGTATTCCCATGGATGTCCTGCACTTGAACACTCTGCACTTGGCTACAGAGCAGTCCTGTGGGTCATTTAAAGAAGAATAAATGCACCACAAGTTTTGATCCAGTACAATGTGAATTTTTAACAATACAATTAGGTTAAATTTCAACAGGTAAAGGCAGAGGTATACGTACCACAACTTTATTTTTTTGTATCTCAGGAACAAAACCTTTCACAGATGGTTCTTCATCAATTCCTCTCTGACAATCTGCAATCTGAAATACATTTTATTTATATAGTTTTAGTTTTATTTTAATTTCTCTATACCCATTCATCCTTACATAAGCATAGGTCATGTTTGAGTCTATAGCTATAAATTCTCAAACACATATTACCCTTAGGCTGCTCAAATCCCCCCAAATGTCTGTTTCACCAAGCTTCACTGGAACCCTGATCACCACAGTGAAATTAAGTGCTCTGATATCATTTGTAACCTAAAATTGAAAAACAAAAGTATAACCCAGCATTATAGTTAGGTTTACATCATACAATGAACTTTTGAACTATGCAGAAGTTTTATTTCACCTTGACCGATTGTTGGACTGGTTTCTGCAAATCGTTCATCCCAAATGTGAAATTGTTGTAGCTGAGGGAGCTAAACAGATATATTTGAAATATTAAATGCCAGGTAAACAAAAAAAACATTTACAATTTTTCCCATTATAGTTAAATGGTAAATCGCCTGTATTTGTATAGTGCTTTACTAGTCCCTAAGGACCCCAAAGCGCTTTACACATCCAGTCATCCACACACTGGTGATGGCAAGCTACATTGTAGCCACAGCCACCCTGGGGCACACTGACAGAGGCGGGGCTGCCGGACACTGGCGCCACTGGGCCCTCTGACCACCACCAGTAGGCAACGGGTGAAGTGTCTTGCCCAAGGACACAACGACAGAGACTGTCCGAGCCAGGGCTCGAACCGGCAACCTTCCGATTACAAGGCGAACTCCCAACTCTTGAGCCACGATCGTTTTTCTAACAACCAGTTAGAAAAACACATACTTTTCAAATGTCATAAAAATGCTGTATTTCACATCAATCCATTTCTTTTTGTAGAGTTCCCTTGTTGTGCCATGCTCCTGATTTCCACTGAAAGAGAGAAAATAAATTATTTGTACTGTATCTGTGGGACTATTGTTTTAATGAGGAGTACCTGTAGCAAAATGACAGTACCTGGTGGCATTCACAGTGACAAAGATCTTCCTCTCAAGTTGACTGTTGGTGTCAATCCCATAGGAGACAATAAAGGAAGCCTTAATTGAATGAAAGAGATAAGAATGAATCCTCTTTGTCTGTAAACTGTGTAAAAGTGAGAAAAGATATTCTGTACAGAGAAAAACAGAGCTAACCTTTGTTTTGCTTTTGAAAATTGGCTTGTCAATAGTGCAGTCTGTCGTTCCTCGTGATAAACCATCTTCACTGTCCAAGGAGTTGCACTCAATTCTTCCCTTTATTAGAAATAAAATGATTCCTGGATGGATTGTAAGAGCAGCAGATCAGTGATGATCTGATACAGACTTGATCCTGATGCCTTACCTGCTGAATGGTGAACTTCCTGTAGGAGAGTCCAGCTGGGTACGTGAGAATAACACGACTGTTGTAGGAGTTTTCACCTCTGTTCTCCACTGTGACTGTGACATTCAAAAGCTCATCAATGCCCACTTTAACCTCTGAGGATCTGTCAGAGTATGAGGAAGCACAAGGAAAATGGAAGGAAAAAAAAATAAAGTTACAGCTATACTAATTTTTACTCCAATTTATTCAAAAGTAACAGCAGAAATTAAAACCACAAATTGGTGCCAAAAGGGACATTAAGAAGAAACTTTCTTGACCTGTTTATATGTGAAGATTCTCACCAGATGACTTAAACAATTAGTGATTCTATCAGTTATATTAAATTATCTGTCATTCTTTCTGTCCTCATGGACCCAAGTGTTTGAGTTTTAGTGGGTTAATGATTTCTTTTTGATTTAAAAAATGTTCAGGCACTGTCGACTTCTGTTAAAGGTTTGATTTTATGTTCTCTATTTCTAATGAGCTTTTATTATTGTGTCCTGTTAGTTCCTTGCTTAGTTTTTATTCTTGATAGTTGATTCCTTTTTTGATACCTTTGTCTTCCTCCAGTCTTGTCTCAGTGTTTTGTTTTGTTTTTGTTGTCTTTGTGTGTCACGTTTGGACACACAAGCTTGTGTCTTGAGTTCTACTTGTTTTGTTCTCTGTGATCATTACTGGAGGACAAATCAGGTCTGTATTTTATCTTAGTTTCCCCTGTCCTTTGGTCCTTCCAGCCTAACATATTCTACATTTAACAACACAGTTTTGGCACCCAGAATAAATCTTATATTTGTTGATTTGGGAAGTGAGACGTAAATACAACTCAGATCTAAAAAAGCATTTTGTTTATGTTTGCTTTTATAATTTATTTATTTATGTTCACTTCC
The DNA here is from genome assembly GCF_001858045.2 of Oreochromis niloticus. NCBI lineage: Eukaryota > Metazoa > Chordata > Actinopteri > Cichliformes > Cichlidae > Oreochromis > Oreochromis niloticus. The sequence goes on along the minus strand of NC_031973.2, from coordinate 17,378,730 downwards.
AAGTTTGTCATTTTATTCCTTTAAATTAATTAATCATTTTAGTGTTCATACTCTTAAACTTGACATGCTACCAGACACCAAAGCTTGAGTTATGCACCTGACCCTCACCTGGTGAAGTTGAAATCCACTTGTAAGTTATCAACACATTTGTTGTCAGTGCCGCAGTTGATCTCAAACCCTAACTGTGGAAGAAAACATAATATAAAACATATTTTTATTACATTATTTACAGACTAAATTTAACATTGAACATAGACCTGGGCGATAGAACGATAACGATATGTATTGCGAAATAAATTTTTTTATCGAGAAAGAGTTAACTATTGCGATAGGCCTCATCTCTCTTGTCCTCTTAAAAAAAAAAAGAAAAACAGCCAATCCAAATTAAGTAGCGCAGAGCTGAACCAATCGCAGCCGCAGCGTCACGTCATGTGACTTGTTACGTACAGCACAAGTGCCAAGCCGCACATGTGTATTTGTTTGGGAAGCAGCCAGCCACCGTGCTGCCCGGGTAATGGAGAAAATGAGTGTGCCGACCAGAGAAAAAACAACCGAGAGCGTGACCAAAGGTTACCGAAGAGAAAACAGATGATGGTTCCAATGCCGGAGAGCTTGTCGAACGGAAGGGCCAGAGAAGTTCCGTAGTGTGAAGGTATTTCAGCTATTTCAAGTCTGACAAAAAACAGAGTAGCGCGCACTGTAAATTGTTCCGAAAGCAAGTCTGGAAATACAATAAAGCGGTGCATGCTCAATCTCTGACTGAAAGCGCTAATTCGTCATTCGGCTTTTGTCAGACTAAAGTAACTGTTAAAACTGTTTGAAAAGCTAAGCTATACAACAGTTCTCAGTTTATTTGATATTGACAAAAGTTAGTCAATTTTGTCTGTTCTTCTATAAAACAAACTAAGATTTATTTTTAGAATTAATATTCTGTTTCTAAGTGGAATTGACAATTTAGTAGTCTGTTTTGTTTGTCCTATTTTGAAACTTAAACGCTTTAGCGGCTGCCTTTTGTGTAGTTTGCAATATTTGCCTTTATTTATCTGAAACTGAAGTCTCATGTTCTTTAAGTACATCTACCCTGTTGAACTTATTATGGGAAATAAATATTTAAATCAAAACAAGCTGCAGATTATTTCACATTTTACTTGTGAGCAACGGCACATTTAAATCTTACAAATATAGTTGTTTGGCTTATATCGTGATATGTATTGTTATCACCTGAAATGAAAAAAACATATCGTGATATGAAAAAATCTTATATCGCCCAGCTCTAATTGAACATTTGAAATCACCACTTTTTGTATTCCACCATCTAGCTGTACTTTTCTGCAGAACATTTCTGTTCTCAGTCCACTTCTGGAAACTCAGAAATATGTATCAGGTGTGATCCCAGATAGAGTTACCCTTCATAAGGCTTGTGTATTTTTAATTCAGTTATTTTCAAAGTTGAAGTTTGTCACTAGGTTTGAAGCAGTTGAGAAGTGCACAGTCTCTCCTTGGCCTCTAAGCTAGAGTTAAATAGAAGGTAAAGTCATAGTAGAATTTGTAATGCATTTACTATATAGAGAGCTACTACTACAGTGATGGTAACTCATTTACTTTCATAATAACATTATTTCAGACAATTTAAGGGCAAAACACTAAAATTTCGTAACTTCATAAACTTCATAAAGACTAGACTCAGATGCCAAGCTAATAAGGTGTCGTTAAAGGTTCCTCACAGGATGAATAGCTGTTGCTTGAGCCTGTGGGGCGAGACTTGGTCTAAGTTTTTTTGAAGGCAAACCATCAAATGTGAATTTGAGCTCATTGGAAAGTTCACTGACAGCATCTTCTGGACAAGCCTGCAAGAAGAGAGCAGAGTTAGGTTCAGATTCAGTGTTCAAGGAAACTTAAAAATATAAAATTAGTTAAACAACATCTTTTGTTTGATGAATTGGTCATAATAGTTTTTTTTCTGATGTTGTTATTAGGTTTTACCTCAATAAAGAATTTTACAGTTGAACACAGTTTGCTGGTTAAGTTCACAGCAACCGATCCAGATTTCGCTTGTTGTTTCCCACTGATGTACGCTCGGTTGTTTGGAGGTTTGCGAGTGGCATCCAGGGTTAAAGTATAATTAATCCTTGCTTCAGCTGGAATATCAGAGTTTGATTTCAATGCTACAAATTTACACAGAAACCATCAAACTGCTGGATAATGGCTTTGTAGTTAGAAAAAAGTGAGGAGAATGATGAACCTGTGTTGACTGTAGACACTCTGCTCATGGTAAAGCAGACTGTAGCTGTGTTCTCCAGTGGTTCTGAGCAGGTTGTATTCTGAGTAGGGATTTCGTTTGGATTGAAAGACACCTCAGCTTTAACCATTACTATAGGTCTTGATCTGTAAATGGACATCGAAGGAAAATATATGTGAGCTATGTTAACCTTCAATAACAAACTAAAAATTGCTCTCCATTATTGGTGTTCTGACGTGGATTAGTAACAAGACTTCCCAGTTGTCTAATCATGCCTTTGCTCTAACGTTTCATATTTTATCAATCCCTTACCACTTTTGAGTCATTTTGTCATATCCTTTTGTCAATGAGAAAAACATTTTTTTTTCTAATATTATATCAAATTAATAAGAAATCTTGCAAATGACAGTTAATTATTTATGAAATAATTTATCATGAATGCTTTTTAATGGAATAATGTGTCTCTGTTAGTCCCCATAGGGAAATTACTCCTCTGCATTTGACCCATTCACCCAGTGAAGCAGTGAAGAATATCTACATAGGTGCTACCATCAATGTGTTCTCATGGTGACATTGTATCAAAATAATAACTATTACAATAATAATAACTATTTACTGAACTACACAGTGTTTAGAGTAACAAATACAGGCCATTTACCATTTTACCATAAACCATGATCATCATGATGTAACAAGATGATTAGAAAAATTTTTTTCTATTGATTAGTGACCATTTTAACATGATAAAATTCATTAATATAATGTGACCTCTAAAAAGATGTCAAAAACCCATTTTACTCTGCATAAGTATTGGATTAAAAGTCATGAATCAATCATGTGCAATTCTCATAAAATTGACCTTGCAAACTGAACAAACTAAACTTTTGACCAGTAGTCCAGAGTAGTTGCACATCAATATCAATTGCTATAAATAACAATAACACATAACTGGAGTATCTTGGACTTACCTCAATAGGACAACTTTGCCCTTTGAACCCACCGCTAAATCAGGTAGTTTATCACCACTCTGGTCAAAAGATGACTGACTGATTGATACACCAAAGAACTTCAGTCCTGACTGAACCTCAGAGCCAGTAATTCTCTGTGTACATGGAAATATTTTAATTAATCAATCTGCAGATTATTTAGACATATTGCAGGAAAATACAATTAAAACTATTTGTGAGTTCTTTTATGCTGTGCACCTGTGAGTAAGTAGGACTGATTCTTCCTCCTCCTTCACCATTAAATATGTAGATGCTGCCTTCACCATCATTCTCCAAAGGTGCTCCAACTGCCAAATCCCTGAATCCATCTGAGTTTAGATCAGGCAGAACAGCAAGAGAAGAGCCGAACCTTCCTTTGACAGCTGCATGTCCTCTTAGTACTAACGGATCATCAAAATGACACTCCACAAACTAAAAGCAGGAAGTGAGTGAATATTTTATGGAAATAAAAAGGTTGATTATTAAACTGATTAATTTAACTGCAGTAGATAAAACTGTGATTTACCAAACCAGTTAATCTGCAAACATAAACTCTTCCCTCTCTATCAGGCTCCATGTACATTGGGGCTGATATGAAGATTAGATCAGTGATGTCATCATTATTTATGTCCATGGTACACACCTCTGCCCCGAAATATTCACCAGTCTGATACTGTGTAAGGAACAAATTACTAATAAAAGGGTTCATGTTTAGGAAAAAAAAAAACTACAGCTTTTATTTGAGAAAATAATTTATATCTAGTTTACAATGTCATTCCCATCTATCTTGGAAATACATACCTGTGATGAAAAGGGCTCAATCTTTTGGTTTTCAAAGCTTTCTCTGTTAACAGCGACCACAACTCCTCTGTGTTTATATCTTGGAGCACCAACAATTGTCAGTGAACCACTTTGGGTTTTAGCAATTGCCATGGAGTAACCTAGAATTTAGGTAGCCAAAAAGAGAACATAGATATAAAATCTGATATGCATATTTGTGTGAAAGAATTATAGCAGTGTATGAGTTAGATTGTTAAAGCTGTAATATTCTTACCAAGATAACTGTCAGGCTCCAAAGACACATCCTCATATGTTTTCAGCTTCTGGCCTCCTGTTGTGTATTGCACGTAGCCTCCCTTCCACTGGTTTGCACCAACAATAGACATCTGAATTCCCTACAATGCAGACAGAAAATACAGTTTATGACTTTCTGACTAAATTGTATATAAAAAGTGCCACATGTGAACCTTTTTTCTATGACTAGACTGTCTGGTGCATTTCAGGTAGTTTTAATTACCTCAGGCACATAAACTGCACTGAATCCCTCTTGAGACATTTCCATTTTCAGTGTCTCTCCACTGGTTTGAGATCCTGTAACAGAAAAATAAATGAAAAGATGAAAGACACAATATAACACATTTCACTTGTAACTTCATAATTTTGCAAAGACAAATTTTCATTATGATTCAAGTTTTTTTGCTGTTTATCATAAATGTGTCTGAGCACTTTTATAATAAGCAGCATGTAGTAATAGTAACAGAAATTTGTAACAAAGTTGAGACAATACATTTATGTTTGTACCTTCAATGGAGAAAATTTTTTCCTGCAAATTTTGTCTTATTATTTCAAGTGCGTCGAAATTCTCCACTTGAAACACGTATTTGTCTGAAGGAGATGATGCAATGGTGCGCAGTTCTCGTTTTGCTTCAGTTTTAGTGAATGCATTTCCCACCTAGGGTTGTTTAAAAACAATACATCTAAGTTCTCATACTATGCAAGATGCCTTGCTTTATCAAAGCACAGTTTTTAATAAACTTAAGGTTTTATAGCCATTTATAATGCATTTTACAGACATGTTTTATATAGTGTTAAACTCATTATACCCAAATCCAGAATACACAATATTCGTGCTCCAATCAGTAATTCTGCATTGCCATTTAATTGAGAAACTTCATTTCAACTTTATGTATTTAGTGGGATATGCTTTGATTTAAAGATGCACACACACACATACACACACACACACACACACACACACACACACACAGACATATGTACATATATATATACATATATATGTAGCCATATATATACTCAAACCTCTTGATCCTTGTATTCAGTCCCATTGCCACAACTGTATACAACATCTAGCCATGCAGTATTTCTGAATGAAAAGGCCATTCTAAAGTGCTCACAGAATCTAACAGTATACCACTGCTACAGCAAGTCAGTTTGTGTTTGCTTCACTCCATCAACTATAGGGGCAACGCAATATCACGGTAAACTGTGTAACAGATGCGTCGGTACAACGTGTCCATATCACGCTTTGCCTCTCCAAAACGTGAAATGGGCACTATGAACTGGTGTGTCTATTACATGGTTTGCCATGTTACTGAGTTGATAATTGGCATTACTTCAAAGTGGAGCATTTGGTAACCACAGCAACTCAGTCATGGAGTAGGAGACCACATAAAGTTACAGACTGTGGTCACCGAGTGCTGAGTTGGATAGTGTGTAAAAGTCAAAAATGCTCTGCTGACTCAATAACCTCCAGTGTTGGGGAGTAACGGAATACAAGTTATTCGTTATCCGTCAGTTATTCAGTTGGCCCAGTACTTTTCTCAATATAGTGCAGCATCAGTCTTAGCCCGACAACTGACCAAAATACATTTTCAGTATGGCACATTCTGTAAGTTGAAATAATGGAAGTACTTACCCCAATAGCAAATCGAACAATGTTTTTACTCTCTGCTAGCTGTACTGCACCATCCAGATAAGTCCGGTCATTAGATTGTCCATCAGTAATTACTATCAAGACCTTCCTTGCACTAGGTCTCATACCTTCTTTTGGTATGAAAACAGTGTTTCTGTGAATTAAAAAAATATATATCTAATGTCAATACATCTTTTTTTTTTTTACAGTGGACGTATGATCATGGGGTAAATTGATTGTTATTTTTGCATCCATCATTCTTTTTTTTTATATTTTCATTTAGCATTACAGAGATTTTTCTATTTTTTCCAATGCAGAGAACCCAAGTATTCGATTTTCAAATTGAAATAAAATTGAGCCTTGGTTAAGAGCATCTCTATGGAGGTCTGTTTATGTTGTCTCTTTTGAAAGACTGGCATTTTAGTCCACACTGTATTTAATTTGGTAAGAGTCCCAGAAAATCAGAGTCACCTGGACAGGAACTCTGGACATTAAATTTAGCATAGTGCTTCAGTGATATAATTTCCTTCCTTACACAACATGTCTGATGGCCTTAGCTGTGAAGGTAGCTCCCCTGTATTGCTTGATTTCATTGATGTCAGTCTCCACTGATCCAGATGAAGAAAATGTTTTAAAGTAAAAGTGAACCCATGGTGACGTAGAGAACTGGGAAACAGAAAACTGAAGAAAAGAGAAGACAATAAACATATCAACCTGTCATGCTTTATGGATCTAAATGGAAATAATAATGTAACTGTTTTATGACTGTGCTACTAATAACTAAAGGGGGGCTACAGCGTCTTACCTGTGCATCATTTAAGACAAATGATTGGATTAGATCTTTCACAAACTTCGTCATTTTTTGAAAATCAGGAGACGATACGCTGCCTGAACCATCCAACAGAAAGGCAATGTCTACTTGTGGTGGGCACTCTATCAAAGAGATGGAGTCAAAGTCCAATTAATTTTTATGGGCTAATTTTAACATGTTTCTTCACATCATGCAAGCAAAAGGATTCTGAGGCTTTCATTAAGACAGTATTCAGTAATGAATATCACACACATAAGGAAGATCTTTACCATGCATGGAGGGTTTCACTCCAAGTCCAGCACCCTGAGACTGAACGCTAAGTGGAAGGAAGGAGGCTATTGCATCAGAACCATGGTCCAGGTTGAGACAATGAACATCCATGAGTACATCAGGAAGATGACCATAACTGACCGCTTGCTTTGTAAATACCTCGGGTAGTAGAAACCCAAGAAAGAGGACCGGCATTCTTATGCTACGTGCTGGGTTATGGATGAAATGATGCTCCTGCGGTAATACACGTTCCAGCCATGTACTCCAGCTCTAACCCTAACCTTATCCTTAACCTTAACCAGCACTTTAATGACGTTAAAGTGCTGGTTAACACGTCCCTATATTCCGAGATCGGAATCTCGTAATATACCGATGATTTGTCACCGAGCATAAAATGTTACACTTTGGGAGTGAGAACGTGTTGGGAATGTTCAAGTTCCATAGCTGAGTTCTACCACACCAGGTAAGACCGCATGTGCAGGCTGTGTAAAGATGCCGCGGAGACAATCCAGCACATAACATTGTGCAAGATGCTAGCAGGCAGGGCATACATGAAATGCCACAACCAAGTGGCTGGCACGGTATACAGGAATATCTGTGCCAAGTATGGCCTGGAAGTCCTGAGGTCAAAATGGGACACGCCCCCATGGGTGGTCGCAAATGACTGTGCTAAGATCCTGTGCGACTTCCAGATACAAACAGACAAACTGGCAATAACCAAACCTGCTAATCAAACGGACATAGTAGTGCTGCACTAGGAGAGGAAATATATAGACAGTTATCCTTAATTTTTGCATTTATATCAGTTCTAGCCCAGCAGCCAGGTATCAATAGGTAACAAAGGGAGTGATGAGCAGTCAGGCCTGTAGCATTGTAGTTTCTATTTCTACCTGCACTTGTTTCTAGTCTGTATTTTTTCATTATGATAGGAATTAGTCTCAGTGTGTGTGACTGTAGCTGAAGATTTGCACTGCTAACTCATCAGTATGTGCATTTCAGAATGTGTTTCAGAGAAACACAAAAGTAATGTAACAACTAGTGAAACAATTAAGATTACAGTTCATTACTTTTAAGTAACAACCTCAAATCTGATGATTTTTGAATAGCCTATAACTGCTTTTTTTCTTAAAAGGAATCTAAAGCTTCTGAGTTTCCTACAGTAATAAGGTTACTTTTCTTAGAAATCTTGAGTGTCTGAACTAGTCTTCATGCATTTAGGCATAAGATTTAGACATTAATTTTATATAGAGACATTATTTAATTGTGAATAACAGAAACCAAAAAGAACGTCCCACTTCAGACTACCTCCAAAAATATTTGGGGACCTAGGAATAAAATTATTATTATTTATACTCTAGATTTAATCTTCAATATTTCAAAATACCTCTACTGTATTTGCTTCATAGTTGATGAATTACATGTAAATTACACCAGAAAGGTTCCTTGGATAGTGCTGCAATTCATCTAATCCAGTAGCTCACTAATTATACAGACTTTCTGAAATAAAGCAATGGTGGAGAGGGGGAAACTAATTATTTATAACAACCTTATTTTGATGTTAAAATTTGTGTAAAATGTGTAAACTTGATATAAGTGATTTTTTCTGGTGGCAACTTGGGAAGTCTGTGGCTACAGGTTAAGCCTCATCTGCCATTTTAGTGCACCAAATCATGCAAGTCATTCATACAGAATGGCATCAATATCATCCACCATTGGTGCGATCTCATCTTCCACAAAAATGATTTTAGATTTACTCTGTTGCCTTTTCTGATTAATCCTTAATTGGTTGGATATAAAAGGGGAAGTCTCAGTAGAGTTTCAATTTATCTGAGATTTAGAGAATATGCAAGCACAAAGACAAATGATTATAACACTACATTAGATATAAAATGCAAAGGCTTTGTTATTAATGGCACACCAGGACTCTGATAATTATGGGTACAGTAATGGCACAAGTTCCATTTACTGTTACCTCGAAGAGAAGAAGGTATGGGAGATCCAAATGTAGTAACACTGTCTATCTGAAAGCACACACCATTGTACATGGTGATACTTCTGCAATCCTTTTGAATGGTTGGACCACACACCTGAGGAGACAAAGTTAAGTTGTGAGTAATATGGTTGACCGATTATTTCCAAGTGCATTGGTTCATTCCACGTAAGATCAACCAAATCTGAAAAGAACAAGACAAATAAAAAAACAAACAAACAAACTGGGAATCATGATTTTTCTTTTTTAAATAACTGTAGCCTATTTAAAGAAAGTATAGGGGCCAGGTTGTGTACCTTTTAACATAAATATGTAAAAGTTGAATTAAAAGGAACCAAATTTAGATGAAGCCATGTATAACTAAATGTGCTGATGTTATTGGTGACAGGTGAGAGGTACATTGTTTTTCATGGAATGACCTTCATGCATTTTTAATTTTTAACAATCTATTATAACATCTTAGACACAGAAGACAGAGCTTTTTGGTTATCACTGATTTTAACAAAGCACTGGTAATGTTTGCAGTTCAGTAACTCACCACAGTGTTTGCAGTTGTAGGATCACTTTTCATCGTCAAACCAAGGGACATGTTGACTGCAAATCTTGGTGCTGTATTGACACCAAAATACAAAAACACAGAACAACTGTGAAACTGATTGCTAAAATTAAAACACTTCCCTATTTAGCATGATAACAATTGGAAGCAATATCTCCTCTAGGCTGGAAACTAGCATAAATCAGACACTTTTAATATCTATTATTATGGTGCAGATGATACAGCAGGAAGGAATTCTTAATAGAATTTAATTTCACTATTACTTTATTTTAAAACTTTGAAAAAATTGAAATGTACATTAATTAATGTTATATAATAAGATCTGCTAAAGAAATCTACTATAAATAGTGTGGTCAAGAAAGTCAAAAAAGAGAAGGTGAGCATTTAATGCTGAAAAGTATGGAAATTAACAAAAATCTCATAAAAAAAGAGAGAACCTATGTATTGCCAATACCCAAAAAACATTATGAATACATATGTCTGTGAAGGTTCTCAGTCATCCAGATCATCGTAGTCAAAGGAGTTTGCAAAGAAAAGCGTCTGGACTTCTTTGAGTTGCTTGAAGACGTTTCACCTCTCATCTGAGAAGCTTCTTCAGTTCTAAGGTCAAATGGCCGAGAGTCCCAGATTTAAACCCAGTGGGAGTATCCCCCCAAGGAGGGACAAAGGACCCCCTGGTGATCCTGGTGGCGTATGTGATTAGAGGATCACCAGGGGGTCCTTTGTCCCTCCTTGGGGGGTTACTCCCACTGGGTTTAAATCTGGGACTCTCGGCCATTTGACCTTAGAACTGAAGAAGCTTCTCAGATGAGAGGTGAAACGTCTTCAAGCAACTCAAAGAAGTCCAGACGCTTTTCTTTGCAAACTCCTTTGACTATGAATACATATCTGTGAAGAAATGGAAAAGTAGGACTAGGGGATACACAGCTGTGTGTCCAACACAACAAAGGACAAAGAAAGACTTAACATTATATACACAAGAGGTAATGAGGGAAACTGAAACGTGGGGAACTACACACATATGAATACAATTAACATAACGAGCAGGGGGAAGTAAAACTATACAAGACCTAGACATGACACAGTGAGCATATAGAACAGAAAGGCAAAGGACAACACGGAAGAAAAAACTCAAGAGAACTCAAGGGAAAAAAATAAAAATCCAACTCTTATGAATAGACAACTAAATATATACAAAAGCCTCTGGGAAGTATATTTCATAAAAAAACAAACAAACATAAACTATACCGACATCCTAATTTTGAATCCCAAATACTGTGCATTCCAAAAAATTAATGAACCAAGAACTCTCGAAAAGCTCAAAACACTTCCTCCCAGACCCAGTGATCATGACACTATGATTCATTTCTTTGAAGGCAAAATACTTACTGTCAGAGATTCAGGAAATGCTGTAAGGAAATTTATAGATGAGTGGTTACCTACCTTCAAATTGTATGTTTTGGCAGCTTTGGTGAGAAGTGGTGCAAATATATATTTTCCCCCTTCCATTTTGTGAACACTGTTCAAATGGGGCACTGACAAGCAAACTAAGGAAATAAATGATACAACGATGAGAATGATATGTCCAGCATGCAAACTGTAGTTACAGTAAATAAACTACATATGTTTAATAAGTATTTTATCTGTGTTTAAATATTGCTGTGAGGAATAAGTGGGGACAGTTTTGTTAAAAAAATGAATGAATGAATGAATGAATGAATGAATGAATAAATAAATAAATATTAGTAATTTTAAACAGGCTATTATAAACCTGTATTCAACATATCAATGCATGTTCTGACTTACTCCGATTGTCTTTGAACCACCTGGTAGCCAAAACCAGCAGCAGAGCTCCTCAGGGTCTTCCAAGCCACAGGTTCAATATTGAAGCCAAGTGCAATATTTAAGACTGAAGATTAATGAAGAAAAAGCATCATTATTATTCTTACTTGAAGCCATTTTATAGAACAATGTGTTTGCAGCACCTCTAAGTATAACCACAAGTATGAAACATGTCCAGTGTTACTTTCATTCTTTTTTTTTGTTTACCACATTGTTTTTTTCATTACCACTTGAAAGCACCATCTGACATTTGAAAGTTCTCAACACTGTTGCTCAGAACAATTATTCACTTGAAAAAATAACCTGTATAGATTTGCTTGTCCGCTGCACTTTAAAAAAAATGCAAGTGGCTGGACAATCCAGGACAATCTACCTCGCATGCAAAAAGATGCCTGTAGCAAATGTGAGTACAGTGTTGGAATAATGAGTAAAACTAAAACAAGCAGGTGTATATGATGACTGCATGAACATATAGGACAGTCAAGGCCCGACTGAGCTAATCACACATTTCAGCAACTAGTGTGATCCGCAGGAGGTAAAATGTATATGAGGAAATGACAATCTCAAAAGTGTTTCTGGAAGATATTTTTTAAGTTATCAATTTAACACCCCTGCTGGTTTTTAAAAATAAAAGATGTTTTTTATTGAAAAATAATGCTGTGCTGTGGCTAGCAGCGACTTTCACTGAAATGTCCACTATTTGCATAAATTAATTTATTAATTAAAAAACAACAGACAGAGTAGAAGGCCATTAATTTCTCTTACCTAACAAGGATATTGTAGCACTAATTATCCAGTTCATTGTGTTACTCCCATGAAGAATAAATGACAGATGAATGAGGAATTGAAGGAGTTGAAACCAAAGCTGCAGAAATCATAGTGTGACTGCTCAAAGCTAAGAGAGTCATTTGAAATAAGTGTTATGTAGGAGGAGTTACAGACAGACAGCACTGTGTTTTATATGATACAGCAGACTGTGGTGAGGCTGTTTAATTTTGATCCAGTACCTCAGTAATGTAATTTTTCAGTAAATATTACTAAAATTTAAAGTAAACACATTGGAAAGTTTATTAGTGTCTGGGAATTTCAGTCATAAGTAAGGTTGGTTTTATTCAGTTAAAAATATATTTCTTCTCCCTTCAAATTCTGCATAAGAAATAAATTCAGGGTTATTAAGAATATAGTTTCAGTTTAAAGTACATAGAAAATTGCTCCATTTCCTCTGATAGTTACAATAATAAAATATAATAAAAATTAATAAAAATAGCAGATTACCTGACCCACCACAGTATGGGTCAGACAAGCCTCTTCATTAGAAAATGTCTACAAAATAAAAAAAGGTTAATTTATCTTTTTTCTAGTGCTGTCATTGTTAATCTCGTTAAAATGACGTTAACTCCATAACTGCATTAACGCGGCAAATCTCCGTTAGCAAGTTAGTCATTTTAATGAGATTAACGCTGACAGCACTACTTTTTTCCTGACTTGCTCTGCATCGATTCTGTCAGTCAGAAAATCTGATGGTTTTTAAGATACAGGAAGTATGAGTTGGTTAAATAGGCCTGGAGTCAATAAGTGGCTCCTTCATGTCAATGGCTAAAAAGGGAAGTCAAGCTAAATAACCTGTGGGCCTAATATGCACATGTAACCAAAAGTGAAGCCATCTACTTGCCTATCTAGTTGCCATAGCTAACTTAATCTATGTGGCAATTTAGGGTTAGAAAGATAGTATTCAGTGCTACTTGGTGCACCTCAAAATAATTTCTGAACCCTGTCTGTTTTAATGACTGAGCAAGTTTTGACACCGTTTTACATCTCTACTGAAGATTTTATCTTCAGACTACAACTGTGTTTCAGGAAGTCAGCCTCTGTTTCTGCAAGTGTCCACCACTGATAAAATACACTTATCAACACAACCTAATGATCTGAGAAGATCTGAGGTGTAAAGTTTCACATCTGTTTTTTTTTTTCTGTGCTTTCTCTCTTAGTCAGAGAAATTGAAACCAAAGCAAACTTTGAATGTGTAACTTAAGCCGAGTTTGGTGGCTTACCCAGTTTGAAACTTCCGATTCTTCTTTTGCCTCTGCCTGTTAGAGGTCACCACATCTGAAAGCTGTCCATACCAGGGTTTTAATAGTTTTGCAATTTTCATTAGTTTTTATTTTTATTTCGTTTTGACTTCAGATTTTCAATTTTATATTAGTTTTAATTAGTTTTTACCAATTGTTTGCTAGTTTAGTTTAGTTTTTATTTTTTTGAAAATCATTAGTTTCAGTTTAGTTTTGATTAGTTTCAGTTATAGTTTTAGTTGTGTTTGCAATAATTAAGTGTAACAAAATCCCAGTTTCATCATATCAGTCATTCTCTTCTGCTTATTCTTGGGTATGTTGCTATTCCAGCTACCATACCCTGCACCCTGGACAGGTCGCCTGTCTGTCGCAGGGCTAACACACAGAGAAAGACAACTCACATTCCCACCTATGGGTTCTTTAAATAAATAAATAAAGGCAGATGAACAACCATTGATACCAGGCAACTATAAAATGTATATCTTGGCCCCAATGAGACTATTAACTCTTGCAGCACCGGGTGTTAAGGCAATTGACTCACACAGTTATGTAGATATCCCAGTCCTGTTGTCTCGGGATGCATCACGCTGCCTTGCCTGGGGTTAGCTTCTGTTTCTGGGGATGAGGGTTGGGCGTGCCCCTTACCTTCTCAAGGTAAGCTAGGTTAGCCTTCTTGTGTGAGCTTTTCAAGTGTACTTTAAGGTTTGTGGGATTTTTTTTCCCTTTAGAAATGTCCCTCATAATTTGTCTGTTTCCACTACAAGACACTTGCTTTATCCAAAACCCAGTCATATTCAAAGCAATCCCAAATTGGACTCTGGCGCTTTCTCCAGACTTTTCCTGACATGATTCTGCGCGTGGACGGAGCAGCGACACAGACGACTCTACTAACGTACTTGCCACCTGCTGGCATAATGAGACACAGCAAGAAAAAAATCTGGAAACTAAACTTCTTTTTCACCCTTGACTATTGTATGACACGCACACATCAACGAAAACTAAACGCATTTTTGCTATAAATTCAGTTAATTTTAGTTAGTTTTGTGAACACTCATTACAGTTTTAGTTAGTTTTCCTTTTTTTGTTTTTATTTTTATTTCCGTTAACGAAAATGTTTTTTCACTTCTAGCTTGGGCAATACTGGAAGAGCATATGGGAGAAGGACGCAACCCAAAACAACAATGCTCAGTGGCTAGTGGATCTAAGAGTTGACCACAGAAACTTCCCTGAACAGGATCCAGCTACCATTACAGGGGCAGACATCCATAAAATGGTCTCAAATATGAAGAGTTGAACTCAACAAGCATCTGCAGCACAAATTAATCAGGTGTTAATGGATGAGAGACACCCAGAATGGTTAAATGATAGCCAAACAGACCTGATCCCCAAGGATCCCCAGAAGCTGAGCCAATTACCTGCCTCAGTATAACATGAAAATTCCTATTAGGCATCATAGTGGCTAAGATGAATAGGCGCATTGCACTGTACATGAGTGGGGCTCAGAAAGGAATTGGCAGAAAAACCAGAGGGATGAAACACCAGCTACTGGTAGGCAGAGCAAGACTACAAAACCAGGCTGACTGACCTGTGCATCACCTAGATTGACTTAAAGAAAGCCTATGACTCAATGCCTCACACATGGACCCTAGAATGCCTTGAACTATAGAAGATCAACAGGAATGGAGGCTTGATCAGCCACATCCTACACATGGATGACATCAAGCTGAATATCAGGAGTGAATGAGACATTGATCCATACCAAAAGGATCTAGAGCAATGACATCGAAATGTCATTTTGATGGGAGAAGTGTATTCAGGTGGTAACAAAAAGGGGGGAGGTAGTCAGAACTGTGGAGATTACAATACCAGAAGGCAACATTGGAGACACTGAGGACAGTTCCAAGTACCTGTGAATCCCACAGGCAAATGGGAACCACAAAGAGTCCGCTAGGACCACCAAATAGAGAGCGTAAGGCAAGTCCTGAGGAGTCAGCTGAATGGGAAGAACAAGATCTGGTAATCAACATCGAAGCCTTGCTGGTAATCAGAAAGTTCCTGATCATTCACCCCGAATCCAGCACCCTGAGACTGTATGGTAAGCAAAAGGAAGGAGGCCAAGGACTAGCGAGTAGGGCTGGGTATCGATTTTGATTCTGATTCACAAGGTCCCGATTCGATTCAATTCGATCCCCAATTCAATTTTGACTCAGACAGTCAGAAATATCATAATTCTGATCATTTATCAGTACATATCCATATTTTTACATCTATGTATAAAAACAAAGCTGACACTTGTGAGACTTCATCAGAGGTATAAGCATCACAGCAGACGCCTTTGTATCAAAGTAACTGAGGATAAAACACAGAAAAACATGAAGGAGATTTTCCTGTCCTGGCTTTTTATAGCAGATAACCGCCTTAGAAATATTCTGCAGTAGATCAAAAATGGAAGAAAACCACGAATCAACACCTGATTCTGCAGAATTGAAGCACATCAAAGTTACAGAGGTTTTATTAGAGACACAGTTAAGCATTTTGCCATTTGGCATAATTTAAAAAAGTTTAAATTTCTTTGGTATTGAACAACAGAAATTAGGATTTCTTGTTGGAGGTCATTTTTGGAGAAAAAAAAAAACAGCGGCCAACAGCACTGTAGACAACAGTAGATGGTGCATAATCAGCAAGTGAATAATGCAGAAAACAGAGATTTGAGATGGGAAACTGGTCTTGAAGTACACTGAGACTGAGAAAGAGCTGTGCAGGAAGTGTAATTTTATTGTGGTGGAAGAAAAACAGCCAGAGTAATAGGGAATTCATGACGATGTTTATCAAATGTGAAGCGTAGATCCTCTTGTGCTGCTGGTTAAGTGAATTTTGGTCAGAGAGTGACAAAACCTGCAGCATCAGAATATGTGAAACGTCGACTTTTAGCACCGACTGCGTGTCTGCATACATGCTGTCAGGTGAACGATCCGTGCTTTGTGTTTACGTCTTTGTGCAGAATCAGTTTACCTGCTCTCATTTGCTGTTTTAGCTGTTTGGCAGTTGTTAAAATAGTTTTGTGAGCGCCAGGATTTAATGAATTGATATTCCTTTATTCAAGCTAAAATTGATTTTAGCTTGATGACAAAGGTGTGCAGACAACTGAAAAGTTGGCTGACGTGTGTGCCGAACTGGGAAAAGTCATAGGAGTCGCTGGTGGGACTGCAGGAGCAAAGCTTTCATACTGTGGGGGGTATCCTGGTATCCTGGAGGTGGTAAGTCTTGGTGTACCAGGTTTCTGGAGTCTTCAGTATGTCTTATTCTCCTCCGATAAACCGCCAGCAGATTGTTATCCCACAGTTTCAGTTTAGTTAAAGTTTTCTGTTTTTCTTTTAGTTATTTAACCTTTTTTAAATTGCTATCAGGCAGGGCATACATGGAACGCCATAACCAAGTGGCTGGCATAGGTAATCGAGCACTTGGGGCAATGATCACCAAGCCGGGCGTGTGGCTCCAGTTCAGCCCAGGAACAAGATAATAGTATATGAGGAAATAAAAACTTGAGGCAGCAGTTTTGACACAAAATTAGAGAGGCAAGGCTGACATGGTTTGGGCATGTGCAGAGAAGCATTGAGGTCAGATGGCCCAGGGTGTGAGTGGGCGGTAGTGGGCGTTAAGGCGTCTGGGAGTCTCTGTAACTTTGTTACAGAGTTCTAAACAATAATTGTCTACTATAGAAATTTTCTTTTTTTCACAATTTAAGTCCAAAGAGTCGTGCTGACAGAATTCTTTCTTTGTCACAACAGTCACAAAAACCGTTAAATATGTAACTTCTATACACTGACTGAAAGGGGAGTTTCACTGGCCCGCAATGTAAAATGAGTTTGGCATTCCTGCTTCAAAAGGACTCATCAAGAGTGCATTAATTTGTATAATGATGACACAAACTCATTAGCCAAGAATATGTTTATTACACTATACTTTTGTTTTTCTTATTAAAAATGTGTTAATGAGTCATATGGAATCAGTAATTAAATATTATGTTTACATACAGCAAATGACATAACACTTAACATTGATGTAGGAAATACCTTTTCATATAGCACTCACAAGACAAAGCTGAAAAATCTTGTAATTTATTTCTGAATAAAGCAAGTCACATTTGTCAAGGTTTCATAACCAAGCTAAGTATTTGAATATATCCACCGAATATCATATATTTTACAATACATGATAGCATGAAAGTTGTTTTCACCGAGCAAAAAAATTCTAAACAATAATTGTGAAATGTTTGCAGAAATTTAAACTCACACAAGTTACACTGTAGAAGAGCAATATGATTCCTAAAAAATATACAGCCACTTTGAAAAGATCGACCACAGGATTGGATCAAAATCCCTCTATTCTTCACCAGTAGTTCACTAAATTTAGTCTTTTCCATTTTATTTTAGAGTCGGAACTATATATACTTATGATGCTTTGCCTTGAGGTGAATGTGTGACATATAAGCAGTTATCGACAATTATGTTTTTCTGCTCAGACATCTTAATTTGGAGTTTTTTCTTATATTAAGATGAATGTGTATGATCCCGCAAAAGACTATAAAGCACTTCTGAAGGTACTTTGTAAAAAATAAACTTTCTTTGACATTTTAGGTTTATATTGTTACCCAACTTTTAGGGTCATGACCACCAGGTAGGAACCTATGTTATAGGTAATAGTGAATGAGTGAGTGAAGGAATGATTTCAGACACAACAAGCTGTTTCACCCCTTTTTTGGTAATTCTGCTGGGGATGCATCTGCATTAGCTGCTGTCTTTTACATTTTCAGTTATCATCTGTTTAAATTTACTCTTGAAAAATCCAGCCTAGGAATGCAAGGAAAAAACAAAACATTTAAAAATGCAGCAATTGTGCAATGGAGTTGCAATAAAAACGGAAAATAAATAATATAATACAATAATAATATAATAAAAAGTTAGTAACTAAAGATAATAAGCTTTGAAACAGTTTCTTTAACTCTTTTAAACATTTTTAAAATTGTGACATTGACTGAAAAAAAAAGGAAACCATCTCACCTTATACAGGCCAACAGTAAGTAAAGCCAGAAAGGCCAAACCTCCCAGGGATCCTCCAATGATCTCTTTGGTAAAATTTGGCTCTGGATACACTTCTACTTCTGCCTCTATCTGAACGATAAGGTGACAGAATGTGGATGACTTTCCAGCTCTTGTATAACTGAAATAAGAGGGAGTATTGTGTACTCACCTTGTATACAGGAGGATTACTGTTGGACCCTGTTGAAAAGTAGATATACTGGGTTTCATCATACTCCAGACTGGCTGTGCTGGTCAAGAGGAATTTGGCAGATTGAAGTCTAATCTTTAAAAAAACAAAAAACAAAGAATGTGTTAAGACTAAATGTCTAAACATTTAATGAAGTTCAAGTACAAGTACATAGCAACAGTTATAAATTTTTTTAAAAAATTACCACAAATTACCCTTTAATTACCTGCTCTATCCATCCTGAACTGAGGTTGGCAGAGATTTTGTACATCCTACTCTGCAGCCTTGCCGTGAATGTGTTGCACTTGAACACTCTGCACCTGGCTACAGAGCAGTCCTGTGGGTGGTTTAAATGGAGTGCACATGCTCTAATCCAGTGTAATGTGATATATTCAGTTCAATCCAGTTTTATTTATATAGTACAAAATCACAACAACAGTTGCTTCAAGATGCTTTACATTGTTAGATAAAGATCAGTGTAGTGTGCAATGTGTTTTTAACTCTACAATTAGTCTGATTTTCAGCAGCTAAAGTGCAGAGGGCTATACTTACCACCACTTTATCCTTTTGTATCTTTGGAACAAAATCTGTGACACCTGGTTCTTCATCATTTCCACTCTGGCAGTCTGAAATCTGCAGTACATTTGATTTATGTATGCTTGTTTTTGCCATGATTTCACCACACCATACATACCTACACAAGAAGCCATTTTGGAGTCAGCAGCAAAAACCTCTGACATATATATATTACCTGTAGGCTGCTCAAATCCACCCAAATGTCTTTTTCACCAAGTTTCACTGGAACCCTGATCACCACAGTGAAATTAAGCGCTCTGATGTCATTTGTAACCTAAACAAGAAAAGAAAAGGACAACCAATCATTACATTCATTCTAAATCAAGGAACTTAAACAAAAAGTTATTTCATACCTTGATTGACTGTTGAACTGGTTTCTGAAATGTCATCCCAAATGTGAAATTGTTGTAGCTAAGGGAGCTAAAAAGAATATATTAAAGATTAAATAAATACTAGACAACATTTGTTAAGTTCTAACTGACTTTTTTTTATTTTTAAACAGAACAGCACACACCTTTCAAATGTCATGAAAATGCTGTATTTCACATCAATCCATTGCTTTTTGTAGAGTTCACTTGTTGGGGCATGCTCCTGATTTCCACTGAAAGAGAGAAGTGAAAACATTTGTACGGTATCTATGCTTAAATGAATGTACTTGTACCAAAGGAACAGTACCTGGTGATATCTGCAGTGACAAAAATCTTTCTCTCAAGTTGACAGTTGGTTTTAATCTCATAGGAGACAATGAAGGAAGCCTTAATTGATCGAGAGAGATAAGAGTGCTTTGTATTTAAAACTCTCACTAAAAGTGAGAAAAGATGTTCTACATTAAAAAAAAAAACATATAAAAAATAAACCTTAGTTTTGCTCTTGAAAATTGGCTTGTCAATAGTGCAGTCTGTCCTTCCTTGTGATAAACCATCTTCACTGTCCAAGGAGTTGCACTCAATTCTTCCCTTTGTTAGAAAACAAAATGACTGCTGGATGGATTGTAAGAGCAGCAGATCAATGATGAACTGATACAGACTCGATCCTGATGCCTTACCTGCTGAATGGTGAACTTCCTGTAGGAGAGTCCAGCTGGGTACGTGAGAATAACACGACTGTTGTAGGAGTTTTCTCCTCTGTTCTCCACTGTGACTGTGACATTCAAAAGCTCATCAATGCCCACTTTAACCTCTGAGGATCTGGTAGAGTTTGAATGAGGATGAGACGAAAGGGGGAAAAAAATAAGACTGCTGCAACACAAAAATTCTTGAAGTGTCATTCTATTCAGCTTTGAGCCTAATGCTAACATGTATTTTAAGATTTGTTTTCAGACTATTTGTCTTTATTCAGTAGCTTAAAAATGAAGAGACAGAAAAGAGAGAGCAGAGGAAGACAAGCATCAAAGGGCCATGGGTGCAATGTGGTAATGTATTTTTACTATTCTAATTTATTGAGTTGTGCTAAAATTTGCTGACGCAAAGAACCATTGAGGCTGTCATCAGTTTTTCTGGTTTTATTAATGGTATGTTATGGAAATTGGGGAGGGGGCCGGGAGAGTTAAAAGTTTAACAAAGCACTTAAACTGAGGGGACATAAATTGGTGCAAAAGGGGATATTAAGGAGACATTCTGGTGATCTATTTATGTAGGACGATTCTCAGCAGATCAACTCACCTGGTAAAGTTGAAATCCACTTTCAGGTTATCAACACATTTGTTGTCAGTGCTGCAGTTAATCTCAAACCCCAACTGTGAAAGATGACATGATGTAAAAAGCATATACTAAATATAATATTTACCGGCGATATAAAACATTGTTTAGGTGAATCAAATGTCAATGTTTTCATATTTATATTTTGAGGAAATCCTCATTCAGGATGGAATTTCCCACAGTAGTACATGGCTCTTTCTTGCTAGGTGTTGAGCAAACCCAGACCTTTGGCTTAGCTCCCAGCTTGTCCCATTCGTGAGGAAAGTGGACTAGCAGCTACATCCAGGCATGGGAGGGTCAAATCCTTACTGGCTATGGTGCCAGTAATGTGCGTATAGTGACTATGAAATTGAAAAAGCCGCTCTCTGATCTGATACAAAATACACATTCTTTCATTTTCTTTCTTACTTTTTGAGTCAAGTGGAGACATTTATCACATCCTTTAGCAAGCACCAGCTAAGAGGTGTCCTCTTCAACACGACTGACATGTGAAGGAACCGCGTCACCCCTTGCCACCAAAAGGTAAGGACAAAACTAAAGTTGTTTTCATTAAGACTAGGCTCAGCTTTTTTAGGCTTACGTTTTTGTTTGTTTATGTTTTAAAGTTCACTTACTGGATACATTGTTGTTGTTTGAGCTTGCTGGGAAAGACTTGGTCTGAGATTTGTGTTGGAGGGCAACCCATAAAACAAAAATTCAAGATCATTGGAAAGTTCATTAAGAGCATCTTCTGGACAGGCCTGCAAGAAGGGAGCAGTGTTAAGTTTAGATTCAGATTTGGAGGAGTCTTAAAAATAAAATTCATTAAACAAAATCTTTTGTTTGATTAATTGGTCAAAGTATTTTTATCTGATATTGTTGTTAGGCTTTACCTCAATAAGAAATTTTACAGTTGAACACTTTTTTCTTCTTAAGTCAATAATAACTGATCCGGACTCCTCTTGTTGTTTCCCACTGATGTAAGCTCGGTTTTTTGGAGGCTTGCGAGTGGCATCCAGCGTTAAAGTATAATTAATCCTCGCTTGAGCTGGAATAAATGAGTGTTTGATTTCAATGCTGCAAATGTACATAAATAAATAAAAAGTTAAATTGCTGGGCAGTGGCTTTGTAGTTCAGAAAAACCAAGGAGAATGATGAACCTGTGTTGACTGTAGATATTGTACTCATAGTAAAGCAGATTTCAGCTGTGTTCTCCAATGGTTTTGAGCAGTCTACATTCTGAGTAGGAATTTGGTTTGGGCTGAATGACACCTCAGCTTCAACCATTACTATGGGTCTTGATCTGGAAAGTAGGAAAACAAATGAGAACAAGATCTGGCTCTTTAAATAGTACCAAACTAAAAGCTGCCCTTCAATTTTGGTGTTCTACCGTGAATTAGCATCAGTCAAATATTTGCTTTACCAACATTTCAAAGTTTTAGAACATTACCACTTTTTTAAGATTACCACTCTTATGTTCCAGTGGTGCAACTTCATCGTGTTAATAGCCTCACTAAATAAGAACGATTTGAACATTATGGTCTTCTGAACTACGTGCCGTTTTATGACATCTTCTGCTTTCGGGTAATGTATGCATTTGTTCATGTTTGTTAGTAAAAGGCTACTGTTATGCATTTCATATTTCATTTTGAGATTTGAATGAAACCCACAGGAGTTGTGCTTAATCAGCCACATTTATTGCGCCTTTAATCAGCAGAGCACTTCTTATCTTGTGGTAAGCCAATTCCAAAAATTCCAATGGTCTGTGAGGATTTTAAAACAAACTTTAGTATAATGTGATAGCTGTATGCTATTAAAATTTAATAATCCCTTATTATGAAAAACCTGATCATTTCTGACCAACTTAATATGCGCTCTTCTTATAATATTGAGCATATAAACTGACCTGAACTTTATACAATTAGTGTATTTATTACGGCGGACCATCAACAATAGTGCATGACTGGAGTATCTTGGACTTACCTCAGTAAGACAACTGTGCCCTTTGAACCCACCGCTAAATCAATAAGTTCATCACCACTCTGGTCAAAAGATGACTGACTGATTGACAGGCCAAAGAACTTCAGTCCTGACTGGACCTCAGAGCCAGTAATTCTCTGCATACATGGAAATATTTTAATTAAGCTGCAGATTGTTTAGATATTGGATATTGCGTGGTAGATGATTTCAGTCATCTTTTGTGAGTTCTTTGATGTTGTGTACCTGTGAGTAAGTAGGACTGATTCTTCCTCCTCCTTCACCATTAAATATGTAGATGCTGCCTTCACCATTATTCTCCAAAGGTGCTCCAACTGCCAAATCCCTGAATCCATCTGAGTTTAGATCAGGCAGAACAGCAAGAGAAGAGCCGAACCTTCCTTTGACAGCTGCATGTCCTCTTAGTACTAATGGATCATCGAAATTACACTCGACAAACTGAAAGCAGGAGAGTTTTTTATGGTCATTAAAAAGTAGACAAATAAACTGATTAATTCCATGGCAGTAGTTTCATATGCAATTTACCAAACCAGTTAATCTGCAAACATAAACTCTTCCCTCTCTATCAGACTCCATGTACATTGGGGCTGATATGAAGATTAGATCAGTGATGTCATCATTATTTATGTCCATGGTACACACCTCTGCCCCGAAATATTCACCAGTCTGATACTGTGTAAGGAACACATTATTAATGAAATGATTCTTTTTTTTTTTAAACAACAGCTTTTGTTTTAGGAAATAATTTATGTGTTCTACAATTTTCAGAGAACATTCAGATATGTCTAGGTTTGATACATACCTGTGATGAAAAAGGCTCAATCTTTTGGTTTTCAAAGCTTTGTCTGTTAACAGCGACCACAACTCCTCTGTGTTTATATCTTGGAGCACCAACAATGGTCAGTGTGCCATTTTTGGTTATAGCAATTGCCATGGAGTAACCTAGAATTTAGGTAGTCAAAAGGGGAAGACTCCTTATTGTGCCTTTTTCCATTTTGCAAACTGATACACGTGTTTTGGTCAATTAATTGCAGTAGAGCTGTATATATGTATATGTATATATATATATATGTGTGTGTGTATATATATATATATATATATATATATATATATATAGATAGATGTATGTATGTATATATATATATATATATATATATATATATATATATATATATACATACACATATATATAGATGTATGTATGCATATATATATATATATATATATATATATATATATATATATATATATATATATATATATATATATGTATACATGTATTTATGCAAAGACACATATATGAATTCAATTGTTAAAAACTACCAAGATAACTGTCAGGCTCCAAAGACACATCCTCATATGTTTTCACTTTCTGGCCCTCTGTTGTGTATTGCACGTAGCCTCCCTTCCACTGGTTTGCACCAACAATAGACATCTGAATTCCCTACAGTGCAGACAGGAAATATATTTAAAATACAATTTACTTTGCATTTAAAATCTGGATGGTGTTCAGTTGTATAACTGTCTGTTTGCCTTTAAGTCACAAAATGTGGCGCACAGGAATCTCTCTTTCTATGACTAGACTGCCTGATGAGTTTCAGGTAGTTTTAATTACCTCAGGCACATAAACTGCACTGAATCCCTCTTGAGACATTTCCATTTTCAGTGACTCTCCACTGGTTTGAGATCCTGTAACATAAAAAACAAGATGATAAAACACATAAAACAAATTTCACTTTGCAAATTTTGTAAATACAAATTCATTATGCTTCAAGCAAGTTTCAAATGATTTTTTTTGCTATTTATTATAAACTGAAAAATAAACTAGAAGGTAAAGAAGAGACACAATACAACATTATAAGTTAATTCTTTCATTTCTTTCATTAAGTTTGAAATAGCAATTAGTGTTCAGTTTCAATAATGTATAGTGATGAGATATTTTGCCATGACACAATAAAGTAATATAGTAAATAAAAAGGTTAATACAATGTATTTACAATGTATGTCGTTTTAGTCAATAGGTTGGATATCAAACCAATAAAGGAAACAAAGCTCTAGCAATAAATGTATGTTTGTACCTTCAATGGAGAAAATTTTGTCCCGCAGATTCTGTCTTATTATTTCAAGTGCGTTGAAGTTCTTCACTTGAAACACATGTTTGTCTGAAGGAGATGATGCAATGGTGTGCAGTTCTCGTTTTGCTTCAGTTTTAGTAAATGCATTCCCCACCTAGGGTTGTTGGGAAATTATGTTTGCATTGTCATGCTATGCAAAATGATTTGGTCCCTTTAATAAAATGCAGTCATAAACCTAAGGTTTTCACCCCTATTATAATATTTTATTTACAGACAGGAATTATACATTGTTTGTTAAAAATATGTTTGAGTTTTGATACTACGCATGATTACATGCTCACTATAATTAAATACAGCGGTGCTGAGGTACATAATGCATTGGAAACCCCCTGCTTATGCAATAATTTTATCTGGTATTAACAGCACAAAAACAGTGCACTAAAACCTTCATTGCATTGGTTTCGATGGTCAAGCAACTTTACACATTCTGCAAGCTTAAATAATGGAAGTACTTACCCCAATAGCAAATCGAACAATGCTTTTACTCTCTGCTAGCTGTACTGCACTGTGCAGATAATTTCGATCATGGGATTGCCCATCAGTAATTACTATCAAGACCTTCTTCACATTTGGTCTGGAACCTCTTTGTGGTATGAAAACTTTTTGCCTGTTAAATTAAAAAAAAATCTAATGTCAAAATATCTTGAGAATTAAATCTTTCTTTTTCATATTACCTTTCAATGTAGAGGGATTTTTGTACTTAGTAAATTTCTTTATTGGAGGTATTTCTTTTTTTTCAAAATTAGCTTTGCAAGTATTTGAATTCAGCTTTTCTTGGGGCCATCTCACAATTAGTAGAATACCTCCAAACACAATTCTTTCATTGTCTCTTTCAAAAAGCTTGAATACAGAAATTACTGTATGGACCACAGTGTGGTCAGATTTACAGAATTAGGGAATAAATAATAATATACTTGCATCCCGTACACAACATGTTTGATGGCCTTCGCTGTGTAAGTAGTTCCTCCTAGTTTACTTATTTCTTTGATTGTAGTCTCCAGTGATCTAGATGACGAAAATCTTGTGCAGTAAAAATGAACCTGTGGTGAAGTAGAGAACTGGGAAACAGAAAACTAAAAAGGAAGGGAGAAAAAATATTTAAAACATATAAAAAAGCCATGTTTTGTGGAGTTAAATGGAAGTAATAATGAAACTATTTTATGTGTGTGCTAGTATTTAAAGGATTACAGCACCTCACCTGTGCATCAATTGAAAGCAATGACTGGATTAGATCTTTCACAAACTTCTTCATTGTTTGAAAATCTCTAGAAGACACACTGATTGAACCATCCAACAAAAAGGCAATGTCTGCTTGGGGCGGGCACGCTTTCAAAGAGATAGATTCAAAATGAAATTCATTTTTAATGGGTTAATAGATGTTTTAATGGTTTCATTTAAATTGGTTTAACGGCCATTTAATGTAAATGTTTGACAGTACAACATTAATTTAAAATACTTTCAGTTATTGTTTGCTATCTGGGAATATACAAAACATAAAGTCACAACACAGTTGTGCTGAGATTTAGAGATTACACTATACTATCGAATTATTCCCCAGAACTTTAAAACATTATGCAAACCTGTTGCCTCAAAAAAACTAAGTAATGCTTACTTAAAGAAGCTTTACTTATAGAATAGAATAGAATAAAATAGCCCTTTACTGTCATTGTACATGTATAAGCCCAACTCTTCAGTTGTAAGTGAAAAAAAAAGTAAAGACATCAGGAATAAATAGCAAACGGAAGAGATATACAGTCTAGAGGAATATATATAAACTAGAGGAATATGTACCAAATATTAGAAAGGCACAAACATAGAAGATTTTGACACTATGCAAATATAAATAAATAAAATATATATAATATAAATAAAATGCAAGTGTTTTTGGTTTTTTTAGGCAGGATTTTAATGGTTTGGGGTATATTTTTCCAAGCTCCATGTACTGTTACCTTGAATAAAATCAGGTCTGGATGTTCCAAATGTACTAGAGTGATCCATCTCAAAGCACACACCGTTGTACATGGTGATACTTTTGCAGTCGTTTGGAATGGTTGGACCACACACCTGAGAGGAGACAAAGTCAAGTTGTGATTAATACACTGGGTTGATTATTTCCATTTCCCTTAAGCAATAGTTTGCTCCACATAAAATCAACCAAATCTTAAAAAAAAAAAAAAAAAAAAAATCCCACATGAGCACTCAGAATATACTTAGTCCCCCCCCCAGTATTTTAGAGCCTTGTAACTTCCTTTTAGGGTGGAGAAACACAGTCAGTTTTTCATACAGCTTAAATGGTAAAAACCTGAATTTCAAAGAAAAGACCTTTAGGCCCAGTTTTATTAATTTTTATTCGTTTTAGCGTATAAAGGTAACATTTTGCATGGCTTGATTAAATATTCTGAGGTTATTGTAACCCAACCCATCCCCACCAAAAAAATACTAAGAGCATGCCACAAATTTATGATGTATTTTCTAACTATAAGAAGACATTTGTGACACAGAGGACATTTCATCCTCTGTGGTTTTAACAAAGCACTGGTAATGTCAACTCACCACAGTGTTTTGTGCTGTGGGATCACTTTTCATTGTTAAACCAAGCGACATGTTGACTGCAAAACCTGGTGCTGTAATGAAAGTATTTTATATTTGTTATAACACTCATAAAAAAAAAACTTTTGAAAATTCCAAAGTACTACAATTAAAGAACACTTCCCTTTTTGACATGACAGCTATAACAACTGAAAAATTAAAAAGAATAATCTTAATAATTAGCTTTTCTTTGCTTGGTGTACTTCATCAGTAATATCCTTTTAGACTACATTACTGTTACATACTAAGATATTTTTTGGGGAAATCTACTCAAACTATGATTTGATTCAACCAATTCACAAGTGAATTGGTTGAATCAAATCATAGTTTGAGTGCTAGGATGTGGAAAGTCCAAGTTTTAGGACATCCTGTCAAGACAAACAGTTACCTACCTTCAAATTCAATATTTTGGCAGTTTTGGGAGGAGGTGGTGCACTTATATATTTTCCCTCTTTCATTTTGTGAATACTGTTCAAGTGGTGCACTGACGAGCAAACTAAGGAAATAAATAACATAATAATGAGAATGATGTAAGTCTAGAGAGCAATAAACTCAGAAATATTGTATGCTTGTTTAATTATTTCTGTTGGCCATAACAGAGATGTTTGTTCCAAAAGTACTAAATACATAGCAGTTGCAAATCCACATTAAACATAATAATCCTTGTTCTGTCTTACTCTGATTGTCTTTGGACCACTTGGTAGCCAAAGCCAGCAGCAGCACTCCTCAGGGTCTTCCAAGCCACAGGATCAATGTTGAAACAAAGTGCAGCATTTAACACTGAGAATTAAAGAAGAAATGTCTCATGTAATGGACGATTATGTAGTTATAGCACATCTATATATAAGGTATACAAAAAAATGCATACACTATGTGTCACTGTTTTTTTTTACTTCAATGGGTCTTGTTTATTTAATTTTTTATTAAAACTAAGGAGCAACAAAGTCATGAATTTTGAAGCTCTGAACGTAGTGAATGGGAGCAATTATTCACTTATAAACAAGCATACAAACATTTTCTTTCCTGAAGAACTGAAAAAAACCCCCCACAAATAAAACAAAAACAGTTGAATGTAGAATTCCATTTGCTTATAGATTTTATTTAATGGAAACACAGCTTGCAGATTTAGTCAAAATGTCAATTGTATTTTCACTATTTGCAGACGATTATTAGAGAATAAAAGACTAAATCAAAAGGCACAAACCTGTCTTACCTGACAATAAAGTTGTAACACTTATTGCCCATTCCATTGTGTTACTCCCATGAAAAATAAACGACAGATGAGTGAAGTACTACTTCTGCTGAAAGCATCAGAGGAGTTGAAACCAAAAATGCAGAAATTATAGGGCGACTGATCAAAGCTAGGAGAGTCATTAGGAGGAAGTCTTATGTAGGAGGAGTTACAATGTTGACAGCACTGTGTTTGATAAGACACACTAGACTGTGGTGGTGTTGCTTAATTTTGATCAAGTTCTTTAAGCATCTAATTTTTCAGTAAACAACAATAATCCTTAAACTAGCCATTCTGTTTATTATATTAGTTTCTGGGCTCCCTGTTCCCTTCAACAGGAGTTCAGGAGAACTGGCAAGTTTGTCTGGTCGTGGTGGGTTACCCAGCTGTTAAGCTCAGGTTTTTCTTACAGGTAGTGTCTGTTAAATGCCTCATGAGAGTTAATGGACGAACACTGTTCAGAAAGCACAAAGTTTTAGTAGCAAGAAGCAAGCCCTAGTTACCAACAGAGTGGCAACGTAGAGAACAATGGCACTTGTCATCCAGTCAGCTCATGGGATTTGATCCTCAAATACCATGAACATGACAGAAGGAGACAAAGTAGACGGAGAAAAAAGCAGGAACAAAAGCCAAGCCTGTCCAACCATAACATAAATGACCAAATGAAACCTTCTATCTATTCGTTATTGTGAATATAGTTTCAGTTGTATGTATACAAAGCCTGACCTGCTCTGCACTCTCATTCAGTTTCTGAGTCATAAAATCTGATAATTTCCCTTTTAAAAAAAACAAAAAACAAAGATGCACGTAGCATGAGTTGGTTGAATATCCCTGGATTCAATATGTGGGTACTTCATGTCTATGGGTGAAAAAGGTACATGAAAGTAGAAGTTCTATGCAGATACCGAATGTGCACATTAAGTCAAAATTAAAGCCATTTACTTTAAATGTGTCGCCATAGCTCACTCATTGTATGTTCCAGTTTAGGATTAAGAAACAGTATTCAGTAATACTTTGAGCATCTAAAAATAATGTCAGAACCCTGCCTGGCTGCTAGATGACTAACCAGTTGACTCTGCTACTTTTGACACCTTTTCATATCTGTACATGCTTACTAGTTCAGATTATGACCTTTCTCAGGAAGTCACCCTCTTTGTCTGCAAGTCCACCACCAGTAAAGTGCACTTTTGTCAACATAACCTAACGCCCAATGATCGAACACATCTGAGGCGCAAAGTTTCACTTTTTTTCAAGTCTCTCTGTGATTTCTTATGAACTGAGTGTGATAAATTGAAACAGATGCAGATTACAGCATGCCTGACTGTGTGAATGTATAACCTTTGCTAAGCTTGGCGTTTTACCCAATTTGAAAACACAGACTTGCAAAATGGTCTTCATGTAATATTGAATGCTACTACCAAATACTGTTAAACATGTTAAACATGACCATTTTGTCCGTCTGTATCTATAAGTCCCACAGGATCTTAGCTTGGTCATCACCCAAGGGGGTGTCTTGCATTTTGACCTCAGGACTTTCAGGCCATACTCGGCACAGATGTTTTTGTATGCTATGCAGCCTGCTGTTATGTGCTGGATTGTCTCGGGAGCATCTTTATGCAGCCTGAACCTGGGGTCTTGCCTGATGTGGTAGACCCCTGCCTCTATGGATCTTGTGCTGAGAGCTTGTTCCTGTGCTGCCATAGTGCCTTGGTTCTATCTTTCAGTTCAGCTTTGTCCAGCCACTTGTACAATTTCTGGATGCCAGCCACTTCCTCTATCTGTCGAAGGTACACACCTGAGGCCATCTTCCTGATGTACTCGTGGATGTTTGGGGTCTCATCCTAGACCATGGTTCTGACACTCACTAGTGTATATTACCCTTGTTTCTTGCTTTAGACAGTTACATTTACTATATTTTATTTACTTTTTATATTTTAAGTAATATTTTGTATTCACTTTTGACACTGAATTTTATATTTTGATTGATTCTGTGTTTTTACTTTATTCTTTGCCTGTTCTTAATTTGTATATGTGTAGTATTTTGATATGCATATGTATGTTCTATTAATTTATTCAATTTATGACTGCACCTCTTGCAATAATTGAATATATTTTTTCACACTACAACCTCTTGTCAGGAAGCCAAGAAATCTGTTTATATTTCCTGGTTAAATAAAACAAATAAAAGTAAATATCTATCAGCTGTCCTGGGAACAGCTTTTCCCCCCAGAAAAGCTGGAGGAGGTGGCCAAGATGGAGATCTTGGCTTTCCTTCTTAAGCTCCTCCCCCTGCGACTAGGCCCCAGATAAGTGGAACAAAATGATTTAATGATGGAAAAATGATTGGTCAATGTTTAAACTCACACTCACCTCTTCAGATTAGTGTGAGTTCAATTTCATGCAATTCTAATGACTCATTTTCTAAAACTGTGTAATAATGTAATACTTAATATATACATTTTATGACTGACTTTACTCTGCTTCTAGAAGTGGGAGCTGGCTCAGGGTTACAGTTCCCTACGCTGAACACAACCTCACTTGGAGCAGGTTGTGTTCAGAGTTGCGATTTAAAATCTTCACATTTTCACTGATTTGTTTATTTACAGCATGGTTTAAGTATAATACAGATTATATATTTTAATTTGGTTTAGAATTTGTGTATAAGTAAACCACAATTTATCTATAAGTCTTTAGGCCGTACCTTATTAAAACTGCTGAATTATGTGCAAACTGTGTGTCACATTGTCATTATTTTACTATTTTATTTTGTGTTATTAATAGATTTTTAATCACCACGTTATCGTCGTCATCTGATCTGGGTGTATGGAGAGTGTGCTCCAGTAAGAGGAAGAGAGCTGTCACTGGTAGGTCAGTGAGCTGGGAGAGAGGGGTGCCACCTGGTGTCTGTTGGCTTAAAAGTACAAGAGTACAAGAGAACACACAGAAACTCAGCCCTAGAGGCATTTGAAAGGAAAAAGTTAGCAGAATTTATAAGTGTTAACAAAATTACAGTGGACATGTTGTTGTCTCTGACTGGAGTATGTGGCACTCATAGGGATCACTTTTTGCAGAAGAAGAGTCATACGACCGATTAACTGTGAGTGTGCACAGAGCCTGAAGCAGAAAGCCAACAGAGAAAGTTGAAAACCACTACAATGATATCCTATTATCTCCAGCTGAGATAATCAAAAAACACCTGGCTGTGTTGAACTTCATTCATTGAAGAGGACAAAATGCAAATAAGGAAATTACATCAAAGGTATTTTTAGATTATATGGGTTGACCTACTAATCGGTGATCCCTGCTGATTTTGTACTGTATTTTTTGATCGAAAATGTCAGTGTGCTCTGTGTATTTAGAAGACAGATTTCAGGTCATACCAGACATTCATCAGATTGATCAGAAAGCACGGATTTATTTTGTTTTACAAGAATGATGAAGCACTAATAATGGATTTCATTGTGTTACATCCACACTGAAAAAAGAACCAACTTAATTGAATTGTTTCAATTGGTAACACCTAATTTAATTAAGTTCTTTGAAATGAAGTTAATACATTAGAGTGCACAACTGATTTATCTAATGTATTAACTTCATTTCAAAGAACTTAATTAAATTAGGTGTTGCCAATTGAAACAATTCAATTAAGTTGGTTCACCTATTTTCTTTTTACAGTGCATTAAAACTACATCATTTTTTTAAAAATTGGGCAGAAGAGTGAGGTATTTCTTCTGCAGAAAGAAGAAGAAGTCAGAGGAGGTGTTAAAAACAAACTGCAGAATGCGCAGGGTGACAGCTCAAAGCTAAGACAGTCATTTAGAGAGCTCTTGCGTAGGAGGAGTTATAATGCTGAAATTGGATTTACTCAAAAACATTTTATCACTTTAAATTGAAAAACAAATGTTTCCCTTAACAGTTTATATACAAACAAAGACGCTAATTTAAAAAACGTCAGCTTTTCTATTCGTACTGATATAAGAAAAATGTCAAAAACATTTTTGTTATCTATCAGATAAGCCTCTTGATGAAAACGAAAGCTGAAAATTACATTTTTATTTTTCCCCTCACTCTGCACTCACCCAATTTCTGTTAGAAACATTTAATAAAAAAAATTGAAAGATTAAGAAATGTATTATTCAATATTACTTTTAACATTTAAAAATATTAAATTTGTGAACTCTACATTGCTTGTCGATGACTAACTAGTTGACTATATGTGTTTTTTCCCTTTCACATCTGTGCATGCTCATTTTTTCACACTACAACCTCTTGTCAGGAAGTCACCCTCTATTTCACAAACCACTGACGAAGTGCACTTTTGCCACCACAACCTTACACCTGATGTTGTGAGCGTATCAGAGGCGCGAAGTTTCACTTTTTTTTAAAGTCTTTTTTATGCTACGAGCTATCTGAGTGAGAGAAACTGAAACAGATGCAAAGTGTAGTTCAACCTGACTGTGTGAATGTGGAGTCTTTTGCTAAAGGCTTAGTAGTTGACCCAATTTGAGTAACACAGAAATAAATTCTGGGTGTTGTCATTCGGTGCCTGTATGAGATTTAAGTGTTTGATAGAAGTTGTATCATCCTGCTGAGACAGTTTAATTTGAAGAGTTTTCAGGTCCTGAAGATTAGAAACTGAGGCGGAGAAAATGAAAAATAGCAAAGAGCTCAGGACTAACCGAAACATACAGTGGCTTGCAAAAGTATTCGGCCCCCTTGAACTTTTCCACATTTTGTCACATTACAGCCACAAACATGAATCAATTTTATTGGAATTCCAGGTGAAAGACCAATACAAAGTGGTGTACACGTGAGAAGTGGAACGAAAATCATACATGATTCTAAACATTTTTTACAAATAAATAACTACAAAGTGGGGTGTGCGTAATTATTCAACCCCCTTTGGTCTGAGTGCAGTCAGTTGCCCATAGACATTGCCTGATGAGTGCTAATGACTAAATAGTGTGTGAGTGCACCTGTGTGTAATCTAATATCAGTACAAATACAGCTGCTCTGTGACGGCCTCAGAGGTTGTCTAAGAGAATATTGGGAGCAACAACACCATGAAGTCCAAAGAACACACCAGACAGGTCAGGGATAAAGTTATTGAGAAATGTAAAGCAGGCTTAGGCTACAATAAGATTTCCCAAGCCTTGAACATCCCACGGAGCACTGTTCAAGTGATCATTCAGAAATGGAAGGAGTATGGCACAACTGTAAACCTACCAAGACAAGGCCCTCCACCTAAACTCACAGGCCGAACAAGGAGAGCGCTGATCAGAAATGCAGCCAAGAGGCCCATGGTGACTCAGGACGAGCTGCAGAGATCTACAGCTCAGGTGGGGGAATCTGTCCATAGGACAACTATTAGTCGTGCACTGCACAAAGTTGGCCTTTATGGAAGAGTGGCAAGAAGAAAGCCATTGTTAAAAGAAAACCATAAGAAGTCCCATTTGCAGTTTGCCACAAGCCATGTGGGGGACACAGCAAACATGTGGAAGAAGGTGCTCTGGTCAGATGAGACCAAAATGGAACTTTTTGGCCAAAACGCAAAACGCTGTGTGTGGCGGAAAACTAACACTGCACATCACTCTGAACACACCATCCCCACTGTCAAATATGGTGGTGGCAGCATCATGCTCTGGGGGTGCTTCTCTTCAGCAGGGACAGGGAAGCTGGTCAGAGTTGATGGGAAGATGGATGGAGCCAAATACAGGGCAATCTTGGAAGGAAACCTCTTGGAGTCTGCAAAAGACTTGAGACTGGGGCGGAGGTTCACCTTCGCCCCAGGACAACGACCCTAAACATAAAGCCAGGGCAACAATGGAATGGTTTAAAACAAAACATATCCATGTGTTAGAATGGCCCAGTCAAAGTCCAGATCTAAATCCAATCGAGAATCTGTGGCAAGATCTGAAAACTGCTGTTCACAAACGCTGTCCATCTAATCTGACTGAGCTGGAGCTGTTTTGCAAAGAAGAATGGGCAAGGATTTCAGTCTCTAGATGTGCAAAGCTGGTAGAGACATACCCTAAAAGACTGGCAGCTATAATTGCAGCAAAAGGTGGTTCTACAAAGTATTGACTCAGGGGGCTGAATAATTACGCACAGCCCACTTTGCAGTTATTTATTTGTAAAAACTGTTTGGAATCATGTATGGTTTTCGTTCCACTTCTCAAGTGTACACCACTTTGTATTGGTCTTTCACCTGGAATTCCAATAAAATTGAATACTTTTGCAAGCCACTGTACTTAATACATGACGTAAAAATAACCATGACTGTAAAAATCACAGAGTATTTAAAAATGATCAGCATAATGACAAACTTTCACTCAGTCACAGATCACTACCATGACAAAGACACAATATATCATGAAAGCATTGCTTAATTTTCAATCAGTATTTCAAGAACGTATTACTTTAAAAATTAACAATAATAACTACATTCTTTAAGCTTTACTAAGATAAAAACCTGTGTTTATCACTTTCAATGGTAATAAGGAAAAATGTTTACTGTGGACACAGATTACAGAGAATAACTGCATAAGGTATGACAGTTTCCCTGTATATGTCCTTGTGGCACTGATCCAGGATGGTCAGGATTGCCCATGATGGATGATGGTGTTTATTTGTTGTGTTGGTGTCAGCAGCTCTGATACTGCTCCACCAGCAAGACACACAATCTACACTGTGCTTGCCACAGTGACAGAAAATCTCCATCATTTTGCTGCGTGTATTGAAGGATCTAAGCTTTCTCAGTAAATACAACCTGCTTGTCCCCTTTTTGCATACAGTTTCTTTGTTGAGGCGGCTAGACGTGAAAGCTTTCTTATACAGAAACTTGACACTTTGAATACTGAATATGAACAATAAACTATAGCAGGAAATCAGGTGCTTGCAACTATGAACAGGAAATGGGCAAAGGGGTCGTGGTTCGGGGCCGGTGAACAGAATTACTGAAACAGAGAGAAGGAAACGTCAGTAGGTTCACTGGTGAGATGGCCAGTAAGTGAGCTAGAGTTTTATCTCGTTTTGTCCGCAGGCAGGTTGTGACATGGGGGCAAGGCAGATGGTGAGGTCTGGGTGAGTGCTCATTGATGTGGGTCCAAAAAGAGTCCGGTGGGTGAATGCAGGGAGGCAGGCAGGCGGAGGACCAGATTGCTGGGGATGGTGGCTGTACAAGGTGTGAGAGACCAGCGTCCAGGTGAGTGGGGTGGAAGGATGATCCAAAAGTACGAAATCACAGACACACAGTCAATAAAACAAGAATACTATAGCTCAACAAGAACTGCACTTAGTGGCCTGGCCTAAAGAGGGTTAACATACAATCTGGCGAAGAGTCATTGAGAGCGCTGGACTTTAATACAGCCACGGGGATTAGCAACAGGTGTGTGTATTTAGACGGGTTGCTGAGGGTCCACCTGTAGGCAGAGACACACAGCCACTCACCAGACCATGACATTCTTCTTTCAATCTTCTTCCAATTCTGCTGTCAATGTGGATTCCCAGGTTACCTGTAGTACATGCGACCACTTTAGAACAGTCAGAATGTTTCTGCAGGTGACATTACTGAATGTACTGAAGAGATCAAGAGATGCACTGAATGTCTCACATGCACAAAGTGAACGTGAATGCAAACAGAGCAGTCACCTGTACTGCACAGTCTTTGCCTAATTGTTCCTTCTTCTGTTTCATGCTTCAGGTTTCTGTCTTTGTGTATTGTCTTCATGTGTCTGCAATTACTTCTCTTCCCCTAGAGTGTTAAAACAGAGTTTACCTATATGTGGTTTTGATAATCATCCTTAATTCCAATCAGAATATAATCTACAAGTCTAATCAATATGATGAATAAGAAAATACAACCTGATGAATGAAATTATTCTAACATCTGATCTCTCACTGAGATTCTGTATGGAGTGGCATGTTTGTGCTAATGCTGACCTTGGGCTCAGAGAGTGTGTGTAAGGGGTGATGGGATGAGTGAGACACTAGAGACGTTGAATTGTCTCAGAGGATCTCTGACTTTAACTTCTATGATTTGAAAAAGAAGCTATATTAAGTTTATTGATCATGTTGGAACAAATAGCAAAGAACAAAGAACAAATAGGCAGGCATGCATATGACAAAGATGTTAGTTCAAAAAATATAAAATAAATACCAGTGATCTATATCAGACAGTCATAAACTCACATTGAACATAATTGAATTAAATTTTATTTATGTAGTGCCAAATCACAACAATCATAAGGTGTTTTATATTGTAAAGTAAAGATCGTATGTTTCTCTTGTTTAAGCCGCCGAAACATATTGTAAAGCACTGGGTTACAAGTTAGTTCGACTGTTGTGTTATCAATGTTTTGTGGCATAGTTGCTCCACACCGGCAGCAATGTGATTTACTGAGTGTCCCTGAATGTGTAATAGTCTAGAGGCCGTTGGGCGTGTCAATCACATCAGCTACCTATGACAGAGAGTCTGTAGGAGAGCATGCGTGTGGTTGGCTGAGAATGTTTGGGGGTGGGTGTTAGAGAGTGTTGTTGTTGGTGTGTGCGGGGAAAGGAACGCGAGTTGGGGAAGAGAGAAAGTGGGGGTTTTGTTCTGATTCCGGAGAGAGCGTTTTTACGGTTGTTTTGGCGTTAAGTAACACAGGGTAGCCTGTGTTACTTTTCATAATAAACAGCCGCTAAACAGAATACTGATCGTCTTTGTCTTCTGTCGGAGGGACGCAACAATAATTATATTCAGAAATATTCCCATGAAAAATGGTGATAAAAATCGAACACAACATCAAAAAAATCTAACATAACATTTAAAAAAAAAAATGAAAACTGTAAACAGCAAAATGCTACACTGTTGCAAATCAAACACAAATCACAGTTTATGCTATTGTGTGATACTACAAATTCTGGCATTAGTATGTTACCAAGTAAATACAGGTTTACTAGATTGCCAATAACAATAAAGCAATTCAGATACCAATATATTTTCTTTTTTTCAAAAAACTGGCTTTGAAATTAACAATGGACCGACAGCTGTGAACACTCTTAATGAGCTTCTACTTATATGTATTAAAAGAGCTGCTGATACTCAGGTCAAACTGAGGAAAAACTTCATATTAGCAATTTTATAGGGAATTTAAAGCAATAAGATTATAATGTGAATATACAGATTCGCAACACAAAGCTGAATAATTACATGTGCTGTTATTTATTCCTGAATAAAGCAAGTCACATTTCACAATTTTTTTCTTTGTTATTTTAGGCAAGTGCTTGTAAGTATATATTGAATTTCATACATGTTACAGTACATAATGGTAAAAAAAAAAAAGAAGCTTTTTTTCACCATACAACAAATTATTTAAAAAATATGTTTTCAGAAATTTAAACACAAAAAGGGTCTCATTGTAGAGAAGCAGTTAAGAGTCTTCAAATAATAAGGACAAAGTTCCTACCATAATACTTCAAAGAACCTGGTTAAAATCATTACATCTGCTCAAGTAGTTCACTATATTTAGTCTTGTGTGATTTATTTAAGTACACAGACTTTTTGTCTGCTTGTAAAGCTTTGCCTTCATGTGCATGTCTGGGATTTAAGCAGTGGATTGGCAATTGTATTTTTCTGTTTAGTCTTACACTGCCAAGTGCAATGCAAAGCATCAGCTCCAATGGTATAGAGCACACCACCACTGGATTCTAGAGAATGGAGATGTGTTCTCTGGAGTGACAAGTCAGGATTGTCCATCCAGTAATCCGATGGATTGGTGGTCACCGGGTGAACAGTACCTGTCTGACTGCATTGGGCTAAGTGTAAAGTTTGGTAGAGGGGGGATTTTGGTGTGGGGTTGTTTTTTTATGAGTTGTCCTGAGCCTCTTAGTTCCAGTGAAAGGAACTCTTAATGCTTTAGCATACCAAGACATTCTGGACAATTTCATGCTTCCCAACTTTGTTGGAACAGTTTGAGGATGACCCCTTCCTGTTCCAACATAACTGCACACCAGTGCACAACGCAATGTCCATAAAGACAGTTTGAGTTTGTCGTGGGAGAAGTTGACTGCACAGAGTCCTGATCTATGATGGATGAATTAGAGAACAGACTGCAAGCTAGGCCTTCTCTTCCAGCATTCATGTCTGACCTCAGAAATGCTCTTCTGGAAGAATGGTCAAAAATTCCCCTAACACACTTCTAAACCTTATAGAAAGTCTTCCCAGAAGATTTAAGCTGTTATAGCTGCAGAGGGTTGATCAACATCATATAAAACTCAATGGATTAAGAATGGCATTTCACTCAAGTTCATATGTGTGTGAAGGCAGATCAGTCAATACTTTTGGCAATATAGTATAATAATAAACAATTGAGGGAGTGATTTTAGACAGCCAGCTGGTTTTTCTTTCATGAATCAAATCTTCTAGTATCGACATTTCTACACACCATGTTCACTCCTATAAATATCAGGAGGGCCTATAGCTTTCATATAGATGCAACTACCAATGTGATCTTTATTATTCTGTTAGGGGTGCTCCTGCATCCATCTCTGGAACTGGTACCTCTTGTGGTTTTTCACTTATCATCTGTTTGTATTTACTCTTGAAAAATCCAGCCTAGGAATGCAAGGAAAAACAAAATCAGTAATGTATATAGTAATATAGTAATCTCTAAAAAAAATTTTTTAACTGGACATGGTCGCCAAAAACATTTTAAAGCTGTGTAATTAATTGAAAAAGTGTAAAAAGAGTCTTTCACCTTATACAGGCCAGCAGTGAGTAAAGCCAGAAAAGCCAACCCTCCCAGGGATCCTCCAACGATCGCTTTGGTGAAATCTGGCGGAGGATACACTTCTACTTCTGCCTCAATCTGAGAGATGAGGTGACAGAATGTAGATGAGATGTAAGATCCTAAGTAACTGGAACAAGTTAAATATGTACTCACCTTGCGAACAGGAGAATTGTTATCAGACCCTGTTGAAAAGTAGATGTACTGGTTTTTGTCATACTCCAGACTGGCTGTGCTGATCAAAAGGAATTTGGCAGACTGAAGTCCAATCTAAGAAAAAATAAATAAAAATGGAATGTGTTGAACCTAAATTAGGGATCGTTTAATATAAGGAAAATTCTGTCTAAAGATTTAACCATATTGCTGGTGCATATTCAGAAAAAGTTGCAAAATATATTAATAAAGCATTTAACCCAGACTTCCCATCAATTACCTGCTCTATCCATCCTGAACTGAGGTTGGCAGAGATTTCATATGTCCTACTCTGCAGTCTTCCCATGAATGTGTTGCACTTGAACACTCTGCACATGGCTACAGAGCAGTCCTGTGGGTGATTTAAAGAAGACCGAATGCAACACAAGCTGTGATCCAGTGTAATGTGAATTTTTAATCTACAGTTAGGTTGAACGTAGACAGCTTAAATGCAAAGCTTACCACCACTTTATCCTTTTGTATCTTTGGAACAAAATCTTTGACACTTGGTGCTTCGTCATTTTTACTTTGACAGTCTGAAATCTGAAACACATTTGATTTATTTGAGCTTCACTGGTCTCAATTTTGTCACATTTGGTCCATCCATACCAAAGCCATTTTTGGAGTTAGTAGAAAAATCTTCTGACATATATATATATTACCTGTAGGCTGCTCAAATTCACCCAAATGTCTTTTTCACCAAGCTTTACAGGAACCCTGATCACCACAGTGAAATTAAGTGCTCTGATATCATTTGTAACCTAAACGGGAAAGCAAAAGTATAACCAAGTATTATAGTTATGTCTAAATAATATAGTTAGCTTTTAAAAATACCAGTATATGCAGAAATTATAGTTGACCTTGACTGATTGTTGGACTGGTTTCTGCAAATCATTCATCCCAAATGTGAAATTGTTGTAGCTGAGGGAGCTAAATATTAAATAAATATGATATAAGTAAATATTTTGTTCATTTCTAAATGTTACACACACACACACACACACACACACACACAAATACATACATACATATATACACATACATACACACATATATACATACACACATATATATACATACACACACACATTTTTTTATTTTATTTTTTTATTTCAAGTGGAAGAACACGTACCTTTCAAATGTCATAAAAATGCTGTATTTCACATCAATCGATTTCTTTCTGTAGAGGTCACTTGTAGTGGCATGCTCCTGATTTCCACTAAAAAGAATAATTCATATTATTTGTACTGTACTGTAGGATATGGCATAAATGAGGGGTACCTGGACCAAAGGAACCATACAACAGTACCTGGTGGCATTTGCAGTAACAAAGATCTCCCTCTCAAGTTGACTGTTTGTGTCAATCCCATAGGAGACAATGAAGAAAGCCTTAATTGAATGAAAGAGATTAGAATGAATCCTCTGTCTTTAAGCTGTGCAAAACTGATGGAAAAAAGAAACGAGAAAGATGTTCTGCACAAAAATAAATAAATAAATAAAACAGAAATGAAACCTTAGTTTTGCTCTTGAAAATTGGCTTGTCAATTGTGCAGTCTGTCCTTCCTCGTGATAAACCATCTTCACTGTCCAAGGAGTTGCACTCAATTCTTCCCTTTATTAAGAACAAAATGACTGGTAGATACAATGGGAGAGCAGCAGATCAGTGGTGACTAATACAGACTTGTTGCTGACGCATTACCTGCTGAATGGTGAACTTCCTGTAGGAGAGTCCAGCTGGGTACGTGAGAATAACACGACTGTTGTAGGAGTTTTCTCCTCTGTTCTCCACTGTGACTGTGACATGCAAAAGCTCATCAATGCCCACTTTAACCACTGAAGATCTGTAAGAGTATGAGGAAGCAGAAGAATAAAAGGGAAGAAATTAAGGCTATTCCATCCATCCATCCATCCATCTTCTTCCGCTTATCAGGGGCCAGGTAGCGGGGGCAGCAGCAGCCCAAGCAGAGAACCCCAGACTTCCCTCCCCTCCACCACCTCCTCCTGCTTGTCAGGGGGAACACGAAGGCGTTCCCAGACCAGCCGAGAGATATGATCTCTCCAGCGTGAGATATAATCAATACAGGGAGTGCATAATTATTAGGAAAGTTGTATTTTTGAGGAATAATTTTATTATTGAACAACAACCATGTTCTCAATGAACCCAAAAAACTCATTAATATCAAAGCTGAATGTTTTTGGAAGTAATTTTTAGTTTGTTTTTAGTTTTAGCTATTTTAGGGGGATATCTGTGTGTGCAGGTGACTATTACTGTGCATAATTATTAGGC
Source organism: Oreochromis niloticus (assembly GCF_001858045.2). Classification (NCBI taxonomy): domain Eukaryota; kingdom Metazoa; phylum Chordata; class Actinopteri; order Cichliformes; family Cichlidae; genus Oreochromis; species Oreochromis niloticus. Next base: position 17,336,533 of record NC_031973.2, on the reverse strand, counting down.
AACTTAACAAAAAACAAATATATACCCATTTCAATTATTTATTTTTACCAGTGAAACCAATATAACATCTCCACATTCACAAATATACATTTCTGACATTCAAAAACAAAACAAAAACAAATCAGCGACCAATATAGCCACCTTTCTTTGCAAGGACACTCAAAAGCCTGCCATCCATGGATTCTGTCAGTGTTTTGATCTGTTCACCATCAACATTGCGTGTGTAGCAGGTTGAAAAAGCTACATGTTTATTTTTGTAAGAAAACCAATTACCCCCTTATTTTTTGTTTATTATTGTGACTTATTTTGAAATTGTTATGTGTTGCCAGACCATGGTTATATTTCATTATGCCAGTAGATGGTGCTCTTGCACTGCTGTGGAACTACCAGAGAGACTCTAGCTATAGGCTCTGCGCATGTGCAGCTCAGAAATAAATGAGCTCCGGCCTGAGCAAGACGCTAACTTCGGTGTCCTCTCTATTAATCCACAGGTACTGACAAACAAACTTTTATGTTACCAAACTGGTTCTAAATGTCATGTAAGTTGAGTAACAACTGTTCGGCTATATTTTGAGATGATTGTGATGTTGTTGTAATGAGTATTAGTGTATCATCGGCATAATGCTATAATGCGACGTAGCACTATAAGTATATGCCATGACAGTGGCAACCTGCGACTTCGGAAAATGTGTTGTAGTGTTTGTTTTAGTGTTAGCCAAGCAGTACTGAGTACATGTATTAAGGGGAAAGCTTTTCGTTGGTGAAACAACGTTTGCAGTCGTCTGCCGCCATGTTGTGTTGCGTTCAGGGGACGCCATGTTCAAAAGTGATAGCGTATATGGCGCGAATGTGGGGACAGGTTGTGTGAATGTGAGATGGGTTATTTCAGTATGTTGTTATGCTTTAACCGCGAGTGTTTTAAGTTGTATGTAAAGTCATTTTGAATTAGTTTGTATTTATTTTGCTTTTGAGAGAATGCTTTTTGTAACTTTATTTTTGTTTATCAACTATGTTATTTTATGGGAAGAATGCATGGTCTAGTCTGACTTGTATTGTGTATATGTGGAAAAATAAATGCGCTCCGGCCTGAGCAAGACGCTAACTTCGGTGTCCTCTCTATTAATCCACAGTTTGCTCATATTTGGCTACGCAGTGCTCTCTAGCCTGTGTGCCGCTTGCTGCCGGTCCAGATTCCCCTAGGTCTGGTGCCGGTAACAACTGGGGGCTCGTAGGGATCGTCTAGTGGTGACGTGTGTGTCAAACGACCAGAACTGGTGTCCAAAGTCTCAGGGAAGGCTGCATTGAGTGCGTCATCCAGGGAGCCCAGGTCACAGTCAAAACGTCAAGATGGCCACTGTTACCCCACGGCGGTTGTTGATAGTAAAGATCCAGAAAAGACTTTGTGATTTGAGTGTGAGCCAGCTGCGCACTGTTGTTACTTCAGTGGAGGATGGCAGCATGACTCGCAATCTTGATGGTTTAAGTGAAGCAGAACTGTATGACCTGATCGTCGAGTACATCAGAGGTGAAAAGTTGAGAGCGTTGGAGGATGAAGGTATGGCCCAGCTCCTGCTCCTCGACGACATCGTGAGTGACCTGCTGTCAACGGACGTCGGAGGGGCTGGCGATCATCTGGCCGTGCCGCTTGAGACGGAAGACATTCCTAACTAGCAGCAGGAATGCCCTACTTCACCCCACACTGACCCAACACATCCTGACAGACATCTGGCTATGCCAGCTGACCACATCCCCACTCCACCATTACACCCTAACACAGACTCTCACACACAGCCCATTCTACCGCGGGACAGAGACATCTCCACCTTTCCCTCATCCATGCTAACAGACCCTAATACGCCCACCAAGAACTTCAACATCCCAGCTTCAGCATCACCGGCGCCTAGTGTTGCTGGGGTTTCCCCTGGCAGGGTGAGTCGTCCGTCCAGAGGATATGACCAAGTTTTGAGCCTCAGTGATGTGGCAGCTTTGTTTCCACGCAGAGAATTTAAGTTGCATGGTGGACAAATTTCAGATCTTGGCTCTGATATGTCCTACAGTAGTCTGTGCAAACAAATTGATGAGGGGTTACAAGAAGGGTTTACTGAGTGTGAAATAATCAGAACCGTGCTAAAGATAATGAAGCCTGGTACTCTCAAGGACATGTTAACCAACAAAGATGATTTGACAGTTGATGGTTTGAAGAAGCTTCTCCGCTCTCATATTCGAGACAAGAATAGTGCTGAACTCTTTCAAGAGCTAAGTAATGCTAAGCAGCAAGACAAAGAGAGTGCACAGCAGTTTTTGTACAGAATTATAGGGTTAAAACAGCGTGTACTATTTGAGTCACGACAGCCTGGTGCAGACTTTAACTATGACAAAAAGCTTGTGCAGGGCACCTTCCTTCACACACTTTATCAAGGGTTCAATGAAAAAAACAACTATGTAAGACAAGACCTCAAACCTTTTCTTAATGACTTGCAGGTTAGTGACGACTTTTTGCTTGAACAGATTACAAAGTCCACCAGTGAGGAAGCTGAGAGACTGAGGCGACTGGGTACAGCATCTAAAACTAGACCTGTGACTGTAAGTGCTGCTCAGCTTGCCAACACTGACTTGACTGAGCAAGCAAAGGTTGACACTGAGCTACAGGCTAACCGTGCAGCTATTAGAGAACTGACTGCCCAAGTGTCTTCACTGACCAGACAGCTAACTAAAGTGGTGAGCCAGACTGATAGTGTGACATCTGGAGACTCCTGCTCGCCCCTGAACCACCCTCCAACACCTCCACCTGAGAACCGGGGCAGATGTGGTGATTGTGTACAGCAAGGCAAAGTGAGCTGCCCCCACTGCTTTGCGTGTGGCCAGGCAGGACATCGGGCTATTGGCTGCCTACGGCGGAATGTGTCGGGAAACGGGGTGAGGTCACTGGAGAGGGGCTGCCAGTGACCGAACAAGCCGAGGAGTCCCCAGCACACGCCAGTTTGGCTAAGACCTCAAGCGTGGTGAGACCAAATGCACCCAGTCATGCACCACCAATGAAACCCACTGCACAGCTTATTGGGAACAGATGTATGGTCTCATGTGCCATCAATGGAGTACCACTTAAGATGCTGCTTGATTCAGGGGCCCAAGTGACTATGGTATCAAGAGCGTGGATAGAGAAAAACATCCCCCACATTAGGATCAAGTCACTCGAGTCCCTTCTTTCAGACCAGCCTCTGGAAATAGCGGCAGCTAATGGTACAGACGTTCCATTTGATGGTTGGGTAGACACGGAACTTCAAATTCAGAGCGTGAACTATGGGCATGTCGCCATACAAGTGCCAGTGCTTATCAGTCAGCACAACCTTAACTGTCCTATTTTAGGCAGCAATGTAATAGCTGAAATCCTAAAAACCAACAAAGAACAGAGAGGTGGGGCTGACCTTTCTGCGCTCCTCGAAGAAGCTTTAAGTGTCAGCAGCAGTGCAGTAGATGCTCTAGTTTCAGCACTTCAGATGCCCACCCCTGATGAAATAGATCATGAGTGTAGTGTGAGAACAGGGAAAAAAGGTGTAATGATTCCTGCAGGACAGATTTGTGAAGTAAAGTGTAGAGTCAGAGAATGGCCAAGAGGTGGCCCACGACTCTTCCAACCAAATTTAGAGAACAACTGCCCTGAGGGTTTGGAGTTGTTCCCCGCTTTGGTAGATGTCCCCAGTGGGTTGACAAAAATTGTTAAGATTCCCATTCAGAATCCTACCAAACATGACATTTTTCTCTCCAAAAGAACCGTCTTAGGTACATTGGAAGAGGTGACTGAAGTAAAACCTGTCAAGTGTCCCTCTGCTGACTCAGGGTCATCAGCCCATACAAATGTAAATGTGTGTTCAGTTCAGCTAGGTAAAGAAAAGCACCAGACAGACGTCAATGAAGGTCAGAGGTGGCATCCACCTGTTGATTTGTCCTACCTGACAGAGGATGAACAAAAGGTAGTTAGAGATATGTTGTATGAACAGTCGGATGTTTTTGCCCAAAGTGACTCTGACATTGGCTGCATCCCAAGCTTGCAGTTGAAAATTAATCTGAAAGATGATACACCTGTCCAGACATCCTACAATTCGGTCCCCAAACCTTTGTATAAAGAGGTAAAAGAATATGTTCAGAATTTGCTGGACAATGGCTGGATCAAAAAGTCCACATCACCCTACTCATCTCCAGTGGTGTGTGTCCGAAAGAAAGACAAAAGCTTACGCTTGTGTATTGACTTTCGGAGCCTTAACCGTAAAACCATTGCTGACCGCCACCCACTACCACGCATCCAAGACCTGCTGGATAATTTGGGGGGCTATTCATGGTTTTCAATACTCGACCAGGGTAGTGCGTACCACCAGGGCTTTGTTGATGAAAGCTCAAGACACCTGACTGCATTCAGCACGCCTTGGGGGTTGTACGAGTGGATCCGCCTCCCATTTGGCCTTACCAACGCCCCAGCAGCATTTCAGAGATGCATGGAGGGGGTCCTTGATGGTCTGAGGGATGAGTGCTGCTCACCATATTTAGATGATGTGCTTTGCTTTTCCAAGACTTTTCATGACCATGTTGATGATCTGAGGCGTGTGCTTTGCCGCCTGCGAGAGCATGGCGTGAAGCTACGTCCCAAAAAATGTGAACTGTTTAAGCGTCAGGTCAGGTATGTTGGGCGCTTGGTGACCAGTGAAGGTGTCCAGATAGACCCAAAAGATCTCAAAGCAGTGGAACATTTGAGAGACAGAGAGCCAAAGAACGTGGGAGAGGTCAGAGCCCTCCTAGGGTTTCTAGGTTATTACAGGACGTTCATTCAGGACTTTTCTAGAATAGCGAGACCACTGTTTAAGCTTATTGAGAGTCCCAGTGATCCTAGCCTGCAATGCAGCTCATCTAGAGCCAAAATCAAGTTAAAGCGCACAATTGGTGGTCAGCTTCCATCCAAAACACCAGTGCGATGGACAGCAGAACACCGTACTGTGGTGTCACGTCTGGTGGATATGTTAACCAGTCCACCTGTCCTGGCTTACCCAGACTTCAATTTGCCCTTTGTGCTACACACAGATGCATCAAATGAAGGCCTGGGAGCCGTGCTGTATCAGCAACAGGGGGAAAAGCTCTGTGTCATTGCTTACGGTTCCAGAACACTCACACCTGCTGAGAAAAATTACCATCTCCACTCCGGCAAGCTTGAATTCCTTGCCCTGAAGTGGGCAATTTGTGATAAATTTAGGGATTACCTCTACTATGCACCCACTTTCACAGTGTACACAGATAATAATCCCCTCACATACATCTTGAGCACAGCAAAGTTAAATGCTGTGGGACATCGGTGGGTGGGCGAATTAGCTGACTTCCATTTCACTGTAAAGTATAGACCAGGCAAGTCCAACACAGACGCTGACACGCTCTCCCGCTATCCATTGCCACTCCAGGAACACCTCATGGAGTATACTGAGACACTGTCCCCAGAAGTGGTTTCTGCAATCTGGCAAGGAGACAAAGCCATGAGAGACGGTGATGTACCATGGGTGGCTGCACTGCACTGTGTTGATGACACACCCCCTGAAGGTGCCCCTGTCATCACCCCAGAAAACATCAGGGCTGCGCAGAGGGAGGACCCCCTTATCTGTGAGGTGATAAACTTGAAAAAGAGTAGATGGAGTCCTAATAGTAAAGATAAGCGACAGTTAGGACAAGAGACACGTAGGCTAGTACATGAATGGAACAGACTCGTACTCGAGAAAGGAATACTGTACAGACAGACTGGACAAAGAAAACAGCTGATTCTACCCAGTAAGCTGAAGCAAACTGTACTGAAACACCTGCATGATGATATGGGACATGTTGGTGCTGACAAAGTCATTCAGTTAGCAAGGGAGAGGTTTTACTGGCCTTTTATGCAGCGTGAAATTGAGGACTATGTCATTCGCCAGTGCCCTTGTATCAAACAGAAACAGCCAAGTGTCCCAGAGAGAGCGCCAATGGGCTCGATAACAACCAGTGCCCCCTTTGAACTCATCTCGGTTGACTATTTACATCTAGAACCAAGTAAAGGTGGCTACGAGTACATTTTGGTTTTGGTAGATCACTTTACCCGTTTTGCCCAAGCTTACCCAACTAAGAATAAATCTGGCAAAACAGCAGCTGAGAAAATCTTTCTTGACTTTATCCCACGCTTCGGGTACCCTGAAAAGCTGCATCATGACCAAGGTCGGGAGTTTGAGAACAACCTCTTCCAAAGACTCAAACAGCTGGCAGGAATAGGCCACTCTCGAACAACCCCCTACCACCCACAGGGAAATCCTGTTGAGCGTCTAAATAGAACACTTCTGCAAATGCTACGGACTCTTCATGAGGAGAAAAAGGCAGAATGGAAGGACCATTTGCCCCATATAGTCCATGCATATAACTGCACAAGACATGAGGCAACGGGCTATTCACCTTTCTTCCTCCTTTATGGAAGAGCCCCACGCTTGCCTGTTGATCTGCTTTTTGATTTAAAACCTGAAAAAGAGTCACAGTCCAGACAGGAGTATGCACAAAAGTGGGCTGCACGCATGCAGGAAGCCTATAAAATCGCTTCAGAAAACAGTGCAAAGTCCTCTGCAAAAGGGAAGAAGCGTTATGATCAGCACATCAAAGGCATTGCACTGCAACCAGGAGATCGAGTGCTTGTCAGAAACCTCTCCAAGCGAGGTGGTCCAGGCAAACTCCGTGCCTACTGGGAAAAGAAAATTCACAGAGTTGTTGAGAAGATTGGAGATGGACCTGTATATAGGGTACAATCAGAAACAGGAGACAAAACCCCCCGTGTCCTGCATAGAAACCTTTTGCTGCTTGTGACTGATTTGCCAGTAGAGCAAGATCGGCAGGGACGTCAGAAAAGACAACCACAAAGACTGAGAGAGACAAACCCCGATGAAACAGTGGAACATGAGTCTGATCATTCGGATGAAGAGGAAGGGTACACATACAGCCTGAGACCTATACCTGTGTATCAGTGGAGGAGAGTTAACCCCAAAAGGCCTCAGCTAAGACCACACAGTGAACTGAGAGCTGTAGCTCCTGAGTTTCAGCCAATGAGACACGAAATGGAATCAGGGGAAGTACAGCAGGGAAGTGCAGTCCCACCATCTGTATCTCCAGAACCAGCAGATTTCCCAATGCCTGTTGTTTCATTACCAACGGGGGAAACTCAGGGGGAACCTGCAGCCGAGGATGTTACGGAGGACACAGGGTCGGAGAGCCGTGTGGATGACAGGGACCCTGCCCCAGAGACACCAGAATGGGATGTGCCACCAATACGGAGGTCGACCAGAGCTGTGAAACCGAGAGAGGTTTTTACATATAGCCAAATGGGACAGCCTTCATATCAGCTCTGGAGACCTGGAGCAAACATGATGCTTGCATGCGTTCCCTGCCACATGCCACTTTACCCAGCTGTTCCTGACTGTTATTACCCCACACCAGTATGGACATGTTAGACTGGTGACCAAAAGACATTTTGAGATTACTCATGGAACTGTAACAGTTTTGACTATTAGACTTTAAAGACTTTGGGCAAACGCCATGAAGTGTGTTAGTTATATTTCATTATGCCAGTAGATGGTGCTCTTGCACTGCTGTGGAACTACCAGAGAGACTCTAGCTATAGGCTCTGCGCATGCGCAGCTCAGAAATAAATGAGCTCCGGCCTGAGCAAGACGCTAACTTCGGTGTCCTCTCTATTAATCCACAGGTACTGACAAACAAACTTTTATGTTACCAAACTGGTTCTAAATGTCATGTAAGTTGAGTAACAACTGTTCGGCTATATTTTGAGATGATTGTGATGATGTTGTTTTGTGGTATGTTGTTGTAATGAGTATTAGTGTATCATCGGCATAATGCTATAATGCGACGTAGCACTATAAGTATATGCCATGACAGTGGCAACCTGCGACTTCGGAAAATGTGTTGTAGTGTTTGTTTTAGTGTTAGCCAAGCAGTACTGAGTACATGTATTAAGGGGAAAGCTTTTCGTTGGTGAAACAACGTTTGCAGTCGTCTGCCGCCATGTTGTGTTGCGTTCAGGGGACGCCATGTTCAAAAGTGATAGCGTATATGGCGCGAATGTGGGGACAGGTTGTGTGAATGTGAGATGGGTTATTTCAGTATGTTGTTATGCTTTAACCGCGAGTGTTTTAAGTTGTATGTAAAGTCATTTTGAATTAGTTTGTATTTATTTTGCTTTTGAGAGAATGCTTTTTGTAACTTTATTTTTGTTTATCAACTATGTTATTTTATGGGAAGAATGCATGGTCTAGTCTGACTTGTATTGTGTATATGTGGAAAAATAAATGCGCTCCGGCCTGAGCAAGACGCTAACTTCGGTGTCCTCTCTATTAATCCACAGTTTGCTCATATTTGGCTACGCAGTGCTCTCTAGCCTGTGTGCCGCTTGCTGCCGGTCCAGATTCCCCTAGGTCTGGTGCCGGTAACACGTGCAGCAGCAACCACAGCCTCCCAGACACTGTTCAGAGAGGTGTACTGTTTTCCCTCCTTGTAAATCTCACATTTGATGATGGACCACAGGTTCTCAATGGGGTTCAGATCAGGTGAACAAGGAGGCCATGTCATTAGTTTTTCTTCTTTTATACCCTTTCTCGCCAGCCACGCTGTGGAGTACTTGGACGCGTGTGATGGAGCATTGTCCTGCATGAAAATCATGTTTTTCTTGAAGGATGCAGACTTCTTCCTGTACCACTGCTTGAAGAAGGTGTCTTCCAGAAACTGGCAGTAGGACTGGGAGTTGAGTTTGACTCCATCCTCAACCTGAAAAGGCCCCACAAGCTCATCTTTGATGATACCAGCCCAAACAAGTACTCCACCTCCACCTTGCTGGCGTCTGAGTCGGACTGGAGCTCTCTGCCCTTTACCAATCCAGCCACGGGCCCATCCATCTGGCCCTCAAGACTCACTCTCATTTCATCAGTCCATAAAACCTTAGAAAAATCAGTCTTGAGATATTTCTTGGCCCAGTCTTGACGTTTCAGCTTGTGTGTCTTGTTCAGTGGTAGTCGTCTTTCAGCCTTTCTTACCTTGGCCATGTCTCTGAGTATTGCACACCTTGTGCTTTTGGGCACTCCAGTGATGTTGCAGCTCTGAAATATGGCCAAACTGGTGGCAAGTGGCATCTTGGCAGCTGCACGCTTGACTTTTCTCAGTTCATGGGCAGTTATTTTGCGCCTTGGTTTTTCCACACGCTTCTTGCGACCCTGTTGACTATTTTGAATGAAACGCTTGATTGTTCGATGATCACGCTTCAGAAGCTTTGCAATTTTAAGACTGCTGCATCCCTCTGCAAGATATCTCACTATTTTTGACTTTTCTGAGCCTGTCAAGTCCTTCTTTTGACCCATTTTGCCAAAGGAAAGGAAGTTGCCTAATAATTATGTACACCTGATATAGGGTGTTGATGTCATTAGACCACACCCCTTCTCATTACAGAGATGCACATCACCTAATATGCTTAATTGGTAGTAGGCTTTCGAGCCTATGCAGCTTGGAGTAAGACAACATGCATGAAGAGGATGATGTGGACAAAATACTCATTTGCCTAATAATTCTGCACTCCCTGTATAGATAGATAGATCAGATATAATTAACACTACTCTCATGCTAATATCCCTAATATAATTTCCTGAGTTATGATTTAATGTTGTCAGTGTTTTGTTTTATGTCATGTTTAAGGATTTTGTTCTCGGTTGTATCTCACGTTTAGTTTAGTTCAGGGTCCATGTGTCATTCTGTCTGTCTCCCAGTGTCAGGTCTGCGTCTTGGTGTAGTGTTCTCGTTTCCTGTTTTATTGTGAAGGTCTGCGTCTCATGTGAGTGTGTTCAGTTTTACCTCTGTCTCGTCTTGTTGATTATTCCCAGCTGTGTTCCCCACCTGTGTGTAATCTCCCTGTGTTTCTCTGTGTGTATTTAAGTCGCGTCCTCTGCCTTTGTAGGGCTGGTCTGTCTGTGTATCCACCATGTTCCACTCGTGTGTCTGGTGTTAGTATTTTAGTTTTGTAAATAGTTGTAAATAGTCTCGTCAAGTAGCAATCGGGTATTTTGTTCACCTTGTACATATTCTTCACTGCAGCAGCCTAGTAGGTGTGAGAAGCCATTTTTGTTGATTAAGTTTTCTCCTGTTTTTTGGTTAGAAAGTTAGGTAAGTGGATTGTCTTTTGGTTGGTTTTATTTTGTGTAGGAAAGCCCAGGGACCAGTAGGGAGTTTTGTTTGTTATTTTTGGCACTGCTCACTGCTGAAGAAAATAAATGGCTGATTAGCATTTTAGAAGACATTGTTGTTTGTGTATTTACTTGGGTGGTGTGTGAGTGGGCCAACTCCTTGTTGCGTTCATACACGCCTAGACAAAGAACGTAACAATGCTAACATTTGCTGATGAGCACAAAATGCAAAGCATAACTGATGGTATCATCAGTTGTGCTTGTATTAGTGATGGCCTATTATGGAAAATAAGTGAGGAAAAAATAAAACATGCAACTAAAAACAAATTTTAAGATGTTTTTTTAAAATCCATTTTTAATCTCAGGTTTATTTATTGCAAATAATTGAAATTTGAAAGACTAGTTAATATAGAATAAATAATACAATTGGTTTCCTCTGCAGTCAGTTTTAGCGTGCATTTTTTTTTTTTTTTTTTTAAGACATGGGATGTTTATGATGATACCAGACATACAAGCAAAGCATACATTTTGTAACTGAGCCTCACCTGGTAAAGTTGAAATCCACTTTCAGGTGGTCAACACATTTGTTGTCAGAGCCACAGTTGATCTCAAACTCTAACTGTGGAAAAGGGCAAAATTTATATTTACAGACTAAATTAAACTTTTTATAGGTTGAAAGAAATGATATCACAGAGATAGCTCATAATTTCATGACATGATAAAAGTACTGCTAATGTAGTCATTAGCAGTAGCATTGACATCCTTATGTTAAGGATCCAGGGGGCATGATCTTGGTGTGAAAATGGACAAAACAGGACAAACAGATTAATTCTGTTTAATCAGGTTTTTAACAACTGAGGCTTCTTCTATGGTCAAGATCTTCTTCGTTTTATGTGCAGCACTGTGGGGGCGATCGTGGCTCAAGAGTTGGCAGTTTGTCTTGTAATCAGAAGGTTGCCGGTTCGAGCCCCGGCTCCGACAGTCTCTATTCGTTGTGTCCCTGGGCAAGACACTTCACCTGTTGCCTACTGGTGGTGGTCAGAAGGCCTGGTGGCGCCAGTGTCCGGCAGCCTCTCCTCTGTCAGTGCGCCCCAGGGCAGCTGTGGCTACAATGTAGCTTGCCATCACCAGTGTGTGAATGGGTGGATGACTGAATGTAGTGAAAAGTGTCCATAGGGATTAAGTAAAGCGCTATACAAATACAGGCCATTTATAATTAATTTGGATTTGGAGGCACAACTGCAGTACAAGGCTCTCCAGAGGTATTGGTTAGTTGTTTTGTGTTCACTTCATAAAGACTAAGCTAAGGCTAAGCTGCCCAGTTAAAATGTCATTGTGTTTTTTTTTCCAGGGTTACTTACAGGATAAATGGTTGTTGTTTGAGCCTGTGGGGCGAGACTTGGTCTGAGTTGTGTGGTTGAGGGTAAACCATCAAATGTAAATTTCAGCTCATTGGAAAGTGCATTGAGTGCATCCTCTGGACAGGCCTGCAAGAAGAGGGCAGTAGTAGGATCCATGTTAGAGGATTCTTAAATGAAAAATAGAAACTGAACTTTATTAGTTGTATTAGTTTTTTACTGTTGTTATTTGGTTTTACCTCAATGAAGAATGTGACGGTTGAGCACAGTTTGCCAGTTGATTCAACTGTAACTGAGCTGGACTCCTCTCGTTGTTTCCCACTGACATAAGCTCGGTTGTTTGGAGGTTTGCGAGTGGCATCCGGTGTTAAAGTATAATTAATCCTTGCTTGAGCATCAAACTCTGGAAATCAAAGTTTGATGTTAGAAATGTATACAACAACAAAAAAGTAAAAAAATAAATAAATAAAAATAACTGATGCATTTGACTTTCTGGTTTAGAAAACTGAAGAAAATAATGAACCTGTGTTGACTGTAGATATTGAACTCATAGTAAAGCAGATGTTAGCTGTGTTCTCCAATGGTTTTGAGCAGTCTACATTCTGTGTAGGGATTTGGACTGGGCTGAATGACACCTCAGCTTTCACCATTACTATGGGTCTTGATCTGGAATGTAGGAAAACAAAGGAGAACCACATTTGGGTTTTAAGTAGTACCAAATTAACAATTGTTTTTCAAATCTGGTGTTCTGACCTGAATTAAGAAAAGACTTGTGTAATCTAGTTCTATCAAAAACATTAGCTCTCAAAGGTCAGATATGATCAGAAACGCCTGAACTACATACTGTTTTATAAAATCTGGATACTGCAGGCATTTCCATTTCTGCACAGAGATCATTACTTTGAAGTAATGAAGCCTAGTGCTAATTTATTGCTTCTTCAGTCAGCAGAGCATTTCTCATCTGGTGGTAAGATAAGTGGGAACAAGAGTATTTTTCTAATGAGCAGTAAGGCTTTAAACATAAAATAAAATAAACCTAAAATAAACCTCCAGTAATATGATTTGATAGATACCTGTTTTACCCTATATATGTATTCAATTAAAAGTCCTAAATCTCTTATTATGAATACTTCCATGGTTATATAAAACAAATGCACTATTCATATAATAAGGACTTTTCAAACTGGCCAAAACTTTTGCACACAAATGCAATCATTAGGGTTTCACATTAATAAAAATGGTAGAAATATGATAGACAACATTACTGACTGGACTATCTTGGACTTACCTCAGTAAAACAACTGTGCCCTTTGAACCCACCGCTAAGTCAGGCAGTTGATCACCACTCTGGTCAAAAGACGACTGACTGATCGATAGACCGAAGAACTTCAGTCCTGACTGGACCTCAGAGCCAGTTATTCTCTGTGTACATGGACATATTTTATTAATCACTCTGCATAGTGTGGCTTTGCATAATAGATGCATTTAATAATATTTGCGAGTTCTTTGATGTTGTGTACCTGTGAGTAAGTAGGACTGATTCTTCCTCCTCCTTCACCGTGGAATATGTAGATGCTGCCTTCACCATCATTCTCCAAAGGTGCTCCAACTGCCAAATCCCTGAATCCATCTGAGTTTAGATCAGGCAGTACAGCAAGAGAAGAGCCGAACCTTCCTTTGACAGCTGCATGTCCTCTTAGTACTAATGGATCATCAAAATTACACTCCACAAACTAAAAGGAGGAGAGTGAATATTTTATGGTCATTAAAATATAGACAAACTAATTCATTAATTTCATTGCAGTAGATAAAACTGATTTACCAAATCAGTTAATCTGCAAACATAAACTCTTCCCTCTCTATCAGGCTCCATGTACATTGGGGCTGATATGAAGATTAGATCAGTGATGTCATCATTATTTATGTCCATGGTACACACCTCTGCCCCGAAATATTCACCAGTCTGATACTGTGTAAGGAACAAATTATTAAATGAAAAGAATCACATAAAGGAAATCCAAAGAGCTTGGAAAGAAAGTGACTTAACGTCTTTAAGTTTCGTGAAGATGTTAATTTCAGAAAATAATTTATATATAGTTTACAATTTTCAGAGAACATTCAGATATGTCTAGGTTTGATACATACCTGTGATGAAAGGGGCTCAATCTTTTGGTTTTCAAAGCTTTGTCTGTTAACAGCGACCACAACTCCTCTGTGTTTATATCTTGGAGCACCAACAATTGTCAGAGAACCACGTCGGGTTTTAGCAGTTGCCATGGAGTAACCTAGAATTTAGCAAGTCAAAGAGAAAGACAGTTTAAGACTCCTCCTTTTAAATTTTGTCCATTTTGCAAAAGTATGCCTGAATACATGTGTATGAGTTAGATTGATAAAACTGTAATATTCTTACCAAGATAACTGTCAGGCTCTAAAGACAGATCCTCATATGTTTTCAGCTTCTGGCCTCCTGTTGTGTATTGCACGTAGCCTCCCTTCCACTGGTTTGCACCAACAATAGACATCTGAATTCCCTACAGTGTAGACAGAAAATACAATTTATATATAATTTATTAAACTGATTTAACTGTTTAACTGTATGTTTGCTTTTAGATCATAAAAAGTGGCACACGGGCACATGTGAATCTCTCTTTCTATGACTACACTGTCTGGTGAGTTTCAGGTAGTTTTAATTACCTCAGGCACATAAACTGCACTGAATCCCTCTTGAGACATTTCCATTTTCAGCGACTCTCCACTGGTTTGAGATCCTGTCAAATAAGTGAGATGATAAAAGCTAAAACAAATATAATAAAACTCCACTTCACTTCACAAGTTCATTCTTTGATTATGTTTCAAGTAGCAATAATAATCATAATAATCATATAGATGAGGGAGCAACTCAATGGAGCATTTAATATGTAATAAATTTTAATTGTTGTAGCAATCACAGGAATTTTTCCAAATCATAATAATACATTTGTTTGTACCTTCAACTGAAAAAATTTTTTCCTGCAGATTCTGTCTTATTATTTCAAGTGCATTGAAATTCTTCACTTGAAACACATGTTTGTCTGAGGGAGACGATGCAATGGTGTCCAGTTCTTGTTTTGCTGCGTACTGAGTAAATGCGTTTCCCACCTAGGGTTGTTGGGAAAAATATACTTGAGTTCATAAAATATAGTTATTAAACTTTTCACCCCCTTATAATGAAATTTATAGAGAGGCATTATATTATGAACTTAGAACCCAGTCCACATTAACATTTATCTCATGCTCTAAAAAGCTTCCCGAACTGGCAATATTTGCATTTTCCACAGTATTTCAAATAATTTGTAAAAGAATGAGTCACTTTTTTCCCTTCTATAAAATCCATGATTGACTGTATTATTTCAAAATGGAACATTTTGAAGCAACTTATCAATTAAGTAGCAGACTACATAAAATTACACAGTGGGGTCACTGAGCTATTACTTCTTTATTCTCCAATTAGCATAGCATCAAGTAACCTTAGTCTGACAACTGACCAAAACACATTATCAGTGTGCAACTCCACATTCTGCAAGTCGAAATGATGGAAGGACTTACCCCAATAGCAAATCGAACAATGTTTTTATTCTTTGCAAGCTGCACTGAATCTCCCAGATTATTCCGGTCATTAGATTCTCCATCAGTAATTACTATCAAGACCTTCTTCACATTCGGTCTGGACCTTCCGTGTGATGTGAAAACATTTTCCCTGTCCAAAAAAAAGGAAATTCAACACGAACCATCTTGTGCTCATGGGGTAAATTGCAGATGTTATTAGTATTTCACCAGGTCTCATTCTTGATGCACCTCTGCTGGTATTGTAATTTAGCCTTCAAAGGACACGTCTATGTACATTATCTCTTTTGAAGATCTTGCATTAGTCAGTCCACACAGTACTTAATGTGGTCAGATTCAAAGAAAGAAATCATCTGAAAAGTCTTGACAATGAGTTAATTTTAGTGCTTCAGTAATATCATGACACCCCTTACACAAGATGTCTGATGGCCTGAGCAGTGTAAGTGGCTCCCCTCTGCTGAGATATTCCATCAATGTCAGTCTCAATTGATCCAGATGAGGAAAATTTCTTAAAATAGAAATGAACCTGCGGTGAACGTGAGAACTGGGAAACAGAAAACTGCAACAACAAAAAAAGAAGAAATAATATTTAAAACGTATGAGAATTGTGAAGCTAAATGGAAATAAGAAAGCAAATATTCTGTCCTTGACAGAGGGACTACAGTGTCTCACCTGTGCATCAATTGAGAGAAATGACTGGATTAGATCTTTGACAAACTTCTTCATTTTCCGAAAGTCTCCACTAGATACACTTCCTGAACCATCCAACAGAAAGGCAATGTCTACTTGCGGCGGGCACACTATCAAAGACATGGATTTAAAATGAAATTATTTTTATGGGTTGATTTGATAATTTTTCCCCTCACACTTTAAACATGCAAACAAAAGGATTCTGAGCTTTTCAGTAAATGCAGTATAAATACGACATACTTAGACAAACCTTCCGTTAATGTCCTCTTAAAAAAATTGAGAGGGTATTCACTTTGTGAGTACTAAATGGAATCATATTTAAAATTAGATTCACACATTCAAATTAAGAGTTTGATATAAAAATACTTATAGGAATTTTACTAAACTTGATGTCAGTATTTTAATCTTAGCTTTAATGTTTTAATTTATTTTTAGGTACTTGAGAATGATTTTGTACATTTGCACATTTTGTACATGTAGTGTACATTAAATTGTTTAGTATTCCATTAATATAACACATGCTAAATTTTGTAACTAATCTGATTACTAAATTCAATATTCACACTACAGTTACAGTTATGTTGTTGCATGTGTTACAAAGCTTCTTCATTTATCTGCAAGATAATGCACATTTGTGTTACAATCATGGGCAGCAAGGCCACAATCAGCTGATTTCAGTTGGCCTGCAGGGAGACGAAAAATGGTGGAGACAGCTACAAATTTTGATTGTTGTTGAGTGTTGATGACATAAGGGGAGAGGTGGAAAGCAATGAAGTACAAATATTTCATAAAAGTACTTAAGTAGAATTTTCAGGTATCTTACTAACTTTAATTGAGCATTTATTTTTCTGACAACTTTTTACTCTTGCTATCTAAATTTTTACACAAAAATCTATACTTTCTGCTCCTAACATTTTCAAAGCAGGTTTGTTACTTTAGATTTAACAGTATCACAGTATATTTATAACGTGAGATAAATTCACTCAAAGATGGACTCAGGAGATGGAGACGAGAGGTTACAGTTAAACATAAGGACTGCTCAGCTGACACTTGTGTTTTGATTAATTATGTATTTTCATATTGCAAAACATCCTGTAAAACCAACTATATTCTTACTTTGTGTTTTTTCAAATGCTGTATTAAAACACTGGGTAGTTTTATGAAGCATAAAAAGGCTAGCTTGTTGTACTGTGGTGAACTGACAGTATAGCCCTGTGTTGGACTGATACACAGTGGCTGTGGAGCTCATGGTCAGACTTCGATTACATCAAGTGTATTAGATTTATTTGCATTTTAGCTTAGATTTAGTCACTGAATTCAACCATTATACCAACTTTATACTGTCTAGTATAAAGATAGTGAAAAACTAGAATAGTGTCAGTGTAGGGAATTCCTGCTGAGCCACTACAACAAATCTTAGATTCTTAATCTCTTTCACTGATTGTGTCCGACATAATAACATTTGTACTCTCATGTACTAATGTTATTTTTATTATTATAGTAATATAGCACAGTGTTCCATTATCTTTGCATAAAAAAGAGGGTAAAGTTGTCCTTCAAGGAGCAACTTTTACTTTCTTACTTTGAGTACATTTCAGAACCTGTACTTTTTACTCGAGTACGGAAGTTGCTTCTGTAATTTTACTTTTAATAGAGTATTTTTTTTAAACACAGGCAACTGTACTTCTACTCAAGTAAAGAATGCCTGTACTTTTGCCACCTCTGCATAAGGGCTAATGACCCCAGAAAAGCTCTTTTTATGTATTATTATTTATTAAACAGATTGAAATAAGACTTATGAGGAAAAAAAACTTCTACATCAAAGCTTCAAACAAACAAAATTACAAATTAAATTTACTGTTACCTTCAAGGGAAGAAGGTACAGGTGGTCCAAATGTATTAGAAGGGTCTATCTGAAAGCACACACCGTTGTACATGGTGATACTTTTGCAGTCCTTTGGAATGGTTGGACCACACACCTGAGAGGAGACAAAGTCAAGTTATTATTCATGTCAGTGGTTCTTTCCATATATGATCAAACATCACAAAAAATGTAAATTAAAAAAAAATCATGACCTCTTAAAATCTGCAGATTTTTTTTATACTTAGTCTATTTAAAGAAACCATGCCAATTTTACCTCATTACCATAAAATGTTCCATGTTAGAGGTCCTCAAAGTATTGAAGTATTGAAATGTGTCCTTTTAATCCTTTTTTTAAACACAATTATTTTTCCACCATTGAAGATCCCCTTTATTTCCTCAATACATTATACATCCATGTGTTTGTCCTGTGTCTTATGTGAGTAGTTCTAATTTGGGGAAACATTTTCAAAAGTATAAAGGTAAACATTTTCATGATTTCATTAAATATGGTTAAGTTATTGTACCCAAAACATCAAGTGATTCTGTGGGGGGCAGCTGGGAGGCACACAGATTTGTCATGAAATGACCTGAATTTTCTCATTATAAGAAGATCTGAGACAAAAAAGAGAGAGGATTATGATCTGCAGTTTGTCAACTCACCACAGTGTTTTGTGCTGTGGGATCACTTTTCATTGTCAAACCAAGGGACATGTTGACTGCAAAACCTGGTGCTGCAGTGAAAGCATTCAATATTTAAAACAATCATAAAGGAATAAAACAAGTGAAACTACCGACTTAAAAGCATCATAAGATAAAAACAAATAATAATAAAACACTTCCCTATTTGCCATGATAACTATCAAAAGCTGCATTAACTCTATATTGTAAACAAGAGATAAACACGATAGTGTTAACATTGCTTTGTCTGGCACATTTTCAACAAGAAGGGATGAAAAACAGAGATCAATTTCAGTATTACTTCATTTTAAAACTGGAAAATTTGATTTTTTTTTTATTGGTTTACTAAGTCAATTGGTGAGTGAATATAAAATTTTAAGGCTGTGCCAGGACCTGTACAAAACATTATAGATCAAAAAATACTTACTGCAAGAGTTATACAGTAGAACATCCCATGAAGATGTTTAGAAATTAGTGGTTACCTACCTTGCAATTGTATATTTTGGCAGTTTTGGGCAGAGGTACTGCACCTAAATATTTCTCCCCTTCCATTTTGTGAATACTGTTCCAGTGGAGCACTGATGAGCAAACTAGGAAAATAAATGCAGACAATGATGTTAGTCTAGAGAACAAACTTTGGTTCCATTCCAAAGTATTGTATGCTTGTGTATTTATTGCTGTGGGGCATAATGGAGGTGGTAGTTCAAATAACAGCAGTAATCTTAAACAATCTTGTTGGTTAACATTCAACATTCAACATAATAATCCATGTTCTGACTTACTCTGATTGTCTTTGAACCACCTGGTAGCCAAAACCAGCAGCAGAGCTCCTCAGGGTCTTCCAAGCCACAGGTTCAATATTGAAACAAAGTGCAGCATTTAACACTAAGAATCAAAGAAGGAAGAACATCAATAATCTTATTTAGAGCCACTGTAAAGAATGATAATGTCATTATAGCGTCTCTAATTATAATTGTTTATATGCAGTATAAAAGTAAGAAACAACTAATTCAGTCAATGAGTTGGTTTAATTCTTTTCTTAACTGTAGGTTTCCTTCATTAACACTAGGAAGCGCCAAAGTCACATATCAATATGGAAATCTAAACATTTTCTGATATGATTACTGTACAGTGAATATCTCATACCACTGCAACCATACATAACAAAGTCTTTGTTCAGTATAAGTTATTTATTTCTGTTAAAGTCTTTCTTAGTTTTAGATGTTAAAAGCAGTCAGTACGACACTGTATAATGCTAACTTTTTTTAAATTTCCTGTTTTTCTGCATGCCGCAGTATTCAACAACAACAGCAGCAGCTTCATTTTGTAGTTTCCAGAATCTAAAAATATTTAATATTTATATCTCATCAGCATAAGACATGAGACTCAACTTCTGTTTCTTGTTATGGCGTAAACAAGAGTTAAATAAAAGACTCCCATAGGATCCCCTCAGCATTTATTCACTCTTGCATATGCTATTTACACTAAATATCAAATATAACCACAGTAGGAAAGTTGGGTGCAGTGTCAGAATACCATACAGTAAGTAAGCCTCACATTTTCTGTAGACCTCAACAAAACAGGCAGGTATATATAATGACTGCATAAATATACAATGATTATTTTGGATTATTTCATCTTGTTTTAATCAAGTTTAATCATTTCTTAATAATCAAGAATTTATTTATTTATGATGACAACTTATGAGATACTTTTTCACTCAGTACACTTCTATAACAGAAAAACATCTTAGTAATGATAAAGTAAAATAAAGCCTAAATGCCTAAACATAAAAATAATTAAAAAAAATCCTGATTGTCATTATTGTCATTGGTTGTCTGTTTGTTTGTTTGTACGGACATACTGCAAATCAATTTCCCGTTAGGGACAATAAAGTTACCATTGATTCATGCATGAAAAGGTTAATACTACTCACTGTACTTTTTTAAAATTAAAATTTTTAAAATTAAAATTTTTAAAATTTAAAATGTGTCTGTGCTGTATTTGCCAGAAACACGGTTTTCATTAAAATGCCAGTCATATACTGTTTGCAGACATTAATAATTAGAAAGCGATAGATTAAATCTGAGGGCACCAATTTGTCTTACCTGACAAGAATAATGTAGCACTAATTATCCAGTCCATTTTGTCGCTCCCAAGGAACGAGGGTAATGATAGATGAACATGAACCGACTTCTGCTAATAATGTGAGCTGAAATCAAAAATGCAGAACTCAAACAGCTACCTCTCAAAGCTAAGACAGTGAGTTAGAGGAACTTATGTAGGAGTAGCTGCAGTACTAACAACACTGTCTCTTTGATGCTACACAACACTGTGGCGATGTCGTTTACATTTTATCTAGAAAATCATCAACTTGGTTTTAATCAAACAATAGAAACAGATATAACAAACAAGATTGGAAGTTTATTACTTTTGGAGCCACAAGATGAATTTACTGTAATCATGAATAATAATTAGAATAATCAATAGCCAAAAAAACCCTACGTTTGACCAGATTACAATATCTTTCCCACTGACCACAGTATGATTAAAAAAAGCCTCTTCTTGTAAAAGAAATTAAGAAAAATGAATTACAGCACCTCCAAAATATGAAACCATGACTTTCAGTCAGAAAGACTTGCCCCCTCCTACTTGAAGGAGGTAAGGGTATCATTACCAGTGGAACTCGGAAGTGTTGGTGAGCAATATTGAATTTGGTATGGTTGATATGGTTGATTTTGGTATCGATCAAATACTAAGTAAATACAGGTTCAGTAGTGCATATATTAAAAGTACCATTAAAAATATTTTTAAATTAACTACAGGTAAGAACATTGTGAAATGATTTATGAGGTCAATCATTATCAGAAAACATCACAATGTCCCATTGTTTTTCTTTGAAGTCTTTTTTCTATTTTTTTTTTCTTTCTAATTTAAAGCCAAGTTTAGTTTTGAATATTATTCAAACAAGTTAAGCATAACTGTAATAGGGAAGGCTTTAGGACCCAGGGGACCCAAGGGAGGAAGTAGCAGCAGTCTTCTCTCATTTGCACTGACAAGTGGCTGTGGACGATGGTTATATGAGAAGTTGAAGAACCTGAGAAGTTTCCATTGTCTGCTACACAAACTGTCGTTGTAAATCTCTACAGCAGAAGTTCAAAGTACAGGCTGGTTTTTTTTTAGTGTTTTTTTTTTTTAAGTTTGTTGAAATGTATTTGATTTTTATTGTATTTCATCTTTTTAGTAGTGATTTTAGAAGACCACATGCAAGTTGTGCAGCAAACATAGTAGTCAGCTGGAGGTATGTTAATTTTATATATTTGACATTTGTATTTTCTTTTAAAATAATAAACTTTAATGTACCCTGGCTGATCTTGACCCTCCTGTCCCGTTTATTCTGGGCTCGTTCCTGCAAGAGCGTTGGGCGTACATGGGTAGTACAGAGGCCCTTATTGGTTACTTGGTGTCTTTTACTCACTACATAACATATGGTTTTTATGACTTTATTTCCTAATTCCAAATATGGACCCCTCCCCTCCCCCAAAATGTGGCTATCCAGAATTGGGACCAGTCTCTCCTTCTGCCATCCTCCCAAAACCCCACCCCCTTAGAGACTGTGTCTGTTCCCAGACCACCAAAAATGACAATATCTAATTGCAGTTTAAACTGGCTGGCTTCACCCTAGTCCACTGTTTAACCTGGTTTAGTGATTAGCTTTGTGTCAGTAATCTTGTCTTAAACACCAACATGAGGGAGGACGTGACATAAATACACAGAAGGATAACGAGGGACATGGGAGGACACGGAGAACACAGCTGACACAAATAATCATAACGAGACAGGGCAGGATCAAGCACAACATGACATACACTGACAGGAGACTATCAAAGTAAAACAGGAAGCACACAGAGACACAGACTGGAGGGGGAGAGAGAAAACAGGAGCATGGAGAGCACACACGTGACGAGCAGGGGAAACATGGAAAAAAAACACAAGGGGAAGCAAGGCACAAGAACTTGCAATTAAATAAACACAGAGACACAGAGGGAGACGGGGCAAAGACACAAGGGGTTATCTAATAAACTTAATCTAACAACCTAGGAACCTTAGAATAAATCCTTGAAATAACAAATGAACTTTTAACAAATGAATCTTACAGTCAATTCAATTAAACATACATTTTTCTGTTTATTCCCAGACAGGATTTACAACACATCCTACTAATACCCCAGCTGCACATGAGACCTACCAAACTAAAGGTGTGAACAAATAACAGTACACTGCAAACCGTCACACCCCGTTTAGAGACACTGCAATCACTTTACCTGTGGGCAGGGATGGGCTGGGAATTACTGTTATGCATGACCTGGAATCTGGGTTTTAAAGGGAAGTGGCACAAACAAATAAACAAAACAAAAAAGAGCTTGATCAGTTCCTCCATTAAAACTCCTGGTCAAACTAAAAAAAGTCCAACAACACACATTAAAAATGGGCACCTAAAATAATAATATATCTTAACAAAATGGCAAAAGTCTCTTACCGAACAATATACCCACTCGCACCAGAGTGAGTTAACCGCCTCTGGAATTTCCCACAGAAGAGCGCTGAACTCACCCCACACACCCACTACCTTTTCAGAGCTCCTCCGCCAATCACCTGGCAGAAGGCAGCAAACTGCCAGTTGACACTTGTCACACGCATCCGATTCTATATTTGTTACACATTCGTTACGTTTTCAATAATAATAATAATAATAATAATAATATAATGGATTGCATTTATATAGCACTTTTCGAGACCCTCAAAGCGCTTTACAATTCCACTATTCATTCACTCTCACATTCATTGTAATTCTTGCTCTCACATACAGCACACTAAACAGCTTTTTACCAAGCACACTGCTACTCATAGACTTGGCTATGAGTCACAGGCTTAGAATCTGTTGATTGTTCCATGTATGAGATTAAAGACGAAGGGGGACAAAGCTTTTCAGTCTGTGGCACCACAACTTTGGAACATTCTCACACGACAATTACATTTAGCTGACTCTGTGGACTACTGTAAAACCCAACTGAAAATCTTATTGTTTAACCAGGGAAACTGGCTAGGCCACTCCAGGACCTTGAAATGCTTCTTACGAAGCCACTCCTTCATTACCCGGGTGGTTTGTTTGGGATCATTGTCATGCTGAAAGACCCAGCCATGTTTCATCTTCAATGCCCTTGCTGATGGGAGGAGGTTTTCACTCAAAATCTCACGATACATGGCCCCATTCATTCTTTGTTTTACACAGATCAGTCGTCCTGGTCCCTTGGCAGAAATCCACCCGCATGCTTCACAGTAGGTATTGTGTTCTTTGGATGCAACTCAGCATTCTTTCTCCTCCAATACTTTTATTAATTTAATTAATTTGCCTTTGAGCTTGTCTTTGTTATGACATTTAATTTGCTGATTTATTTTGTTTTGTGGACAATGCTTTGTGACTAGTTGTTTGTGAAAATAAATGTTAACTTATAGAAATGCTGGTTTGAATGGGGAGAAGGCCATTTACGTGAAAAGGGAACAAACACGAATAGGAAGAGGAAGCCTTAAAGTATATTTTTCACATCTTACAATGCTGAGATAGCAGCCATTCCCCAATATGCACCAAACTATCCAGTCAATTTTATTAGACAAATGAAGTGAGGCAAAAATTCTGCTGACAGAGAAAGATAAAAATGCAGAAGTTATACAGTTACTTCTCAAAGCTAATTAATGTATTAAATATTTCAATTAATTAACCATCTGGCAGATGGCTGCCCCTCACTGAGCCTGTGTGAGGGGAGTGAGACTGGAAGAAAGCCAATCTGTGGAAGAGGGTCAAAGATTTATAACAACTAATGATTATCTGTGGTGTATAAATGCATATACTAAAAATAGGTGCCTGAATAAAAATAAATTCCATCATGGGAAGCCCAGGCTCGGGGTTACCCGATTTATCTCTAAAACTATGTTGGATCAAAAAATTAAGTGTTATGCCTAGTCTTAAAAGTAGAGAGAGTGTCTGTCTTACAAATCCAAACAAGGTGCTGCAGAACCTGAAAGCTGAAGGTCATGCAGCTGCTTGTACTGTATTTCTGTACTGCCATCAATTGTGAATCCTGAATAAAACAAATAAACCACTCCTCTGCAGAAGATCAGTTAGCCATTTTACAACTGTTGGAGTCAAATTGTTGAATGTTGTCATTGTGTTTCTTAAATTTGTAAAGTCTTAGTTCAAGCAGCATGATCAAAGACATTCCTTCGTCTTTGAGCACCTCTCCAGCCACTCTGGTGCTGGGCGAGGTTTTTTTAGGCACATCTTATCTTGTGTTGTAAGCTTCCTGCTTTTATGATCCTTTTGGTGAGCAGGAGGTCACACAAACGCACCCCCATGACACACACACACACACACACACACATGTTCTTGCACATGCATAGACATGCATACATGTGCACACACATACACACATAGTGCCTTGTCTTTTAGAACCATTGGGAGGTTTTACGGTGGGAGGTGCTTGTGTTGTGTTGTGTAAACTATAACTGTCATGGGAATAAAAAGCTACGAGGAGGGCTACACTTTGAAGGAGTTGGGCTGGAGACAGGTGAGGAGCGTTAAGCTCCACAGCCTGGTTCTGAACTAGCCTTTCCTCGTTAGCGAGTAAAAGACCGGTTGAAGATGTTCTGTCTTGTTTTCGTTCTTCTTGAGGAATAAGTCTCTAAACTAGCGGGGTCGGTGGAAGCGCAGACTCAACAACAACTACTCTTTGAAAATGTTTTAGACAAAAGGGAATTTGAGATTAACTAGACAGCTGGCTCAAGTGACTGTATTTTCAGTAATAGTACTACCAGTCCAAGTGGTATGTACCTCATTAACAGGGATAGACTGATCCCTACATTTACACATATACGTATGATCAGAGGAAGTCCTGTGTAGGCTGAGCTACAATACTGACAG
The DNA here is from genome assembly GCF_001858045.2 of Oreochromis niloticus. Taxonomy (NCBI): domain Eukaryota; kingdom Metazoa; phylum Chordata; class Actinopteri; order Cichliformes; family Cichlidae; genus Oreochromis; species Oreochromis niloticus. The sequence continues at coordinate 17,311,135 of NC_031973.2, read as the reverse complement.
TATTGTCAGGTTTTTTTGTTTTATTTTTTGGGGGGCGGGGGCTGATCCAGTCCTGGATCCTATTGTGATCCAGTCCTTTTTTTAAAATAAACACTAATAGCACTTTTGCTCCCATATGAAGTTATTTTTAATCATAAATAATAATTAAAAAAAATAACTAACCAGCTAACTTCAGTTCTTGTTAACTGTTGTGAAAATAAATTGATAGATGGTTTTACTCAGAGGATACTCCATTTTTGTCACTTTCAATTGTAGATAAGAAATAAATGAATGATTGTAGAGAATCAATTTCCAGTTTATAGTATGCATATAAAAGAATATGCATGGTTTTCATTTCATGCTTGTTTGACGAAATCAGCAGATCATCCTTTAAAGCATCCTCCTTACAAGAAGCCTAAAAATAAAAAGGGTAATTTTGCCTGACTTCCTTTGCACTTTCATCCAGTTCCTGTAAGTCATCAAATCTTATAATTTGCTAATTTTATATTATGCATGCAGTGTGAGTTGGTCAAATAGGCCTATATTAGATATGTTGCTTCATCATCAACATTTTTTTTCTCAAGTCTAAACTAATTTTGTTAATTGTGGGCATGATATTCTCTCAAGTTACAACACAGACCATAACTGAGGTTTTTATACTGTGTGTAAATTAGAAGATGACTCCTAGTCTTTTTTTTTTTTGCCTGTCCCGTTTGGCTCTTTTGCCATCAGAATTATTGTCTAAAGGCAAAGAAAGACGCCCAACGGATTTACTTTACCAAACTGACCATCCCAGCCTTGCCGTAATGGTCCATTTGACTCACCTTTTATTGTTTATTTTATTTTCATTTGCTGAATACGGGACACACTTTACTGGGAGAAAGAAAAGGGGAGAAAGAAAGAGGGAAAGAAAAACAGCTGAGAAGAGGGACGGGGAAAAAAGGGCTAAAAACAAAAACCAACAGAGCAAGCAGACAAAAAAATACATATATCGATCACCTGGATCACCTGTTGAGAAAGAAAAAAGAAAACAAGCAGAAGAAAACGAGAGTAATAGAATAAACAACATCCCAACGATATATGGGAATATGGCAGTAAATACTAAATGTTAAACATTATTGTGCAGCACGTAAGATCGACAGCGCACAGTGTGCTTTGAGGTAGGAGCCAAAAAGGGTGTAGTTTGTGTGTGTGATCACCCGTGTGTACACCTGTGAGCATGGACGCGCTTGTTTTTTTAAAAAGGTTCCTTCATGTAATGATCTGCTAAAGGGTGTGGGGGGGCCACTGCCCCATCCTCCAGGGCATGAAGCAGGTATGGAGGAGATCGAAACTCCAGACATCCAGAGGCCCCCAGAACACAAGAGACCACTCCTAGTCTTAACTTGAATTTAAAAGATTTGAGCATTACAAAGCACATCATTGCACATCAGTAGTTTTGGCTAAATATAAATGTCAGTTTTTTCAGGGGCCTAATAATAAAGTATGATGGGGAATGCTATGTTTAAAATCCCTTATGAAAGCAATTGGGAATTTTTTTTTAACAAAAACATTAAAATTCATAGGTGGGCTAATAATTTTGTTTTCAACTGTATTTCATTTTCTCCTCCTCCCTTTTTCTCCACCAAATGTGGATGAAAATAACTGATATGCTAAAGGTATAAAGAATAAGGCAGTTCTTCCATTCCCCACTCTTAAAGAAATGCTTGCTCATAAGGGGTGATCTGATTGTTGTGGTTTTCTCTGTATTACTGTGGGGTCCTTACTTTACAATATCATGTGCTTGAGGCAACTGTTGTTTTGAATTCATGCTATATAAATAAAATTGAAATGAATTTATATGTATCAATTCTTTTTAAACTTTCTCTTTTTCAGTCCTTTGACTGACTAAAATGTGCAGTGATGTTTCTGCATAGTAATCTTGAGAGACAGACGTAAGCTGTAAAAGGTTGACTCTAAGTGGATTTCCTGGACCTACTGCAGAAGTTATCAGTGAGGTACAGTACAAAGACAATGCTAAGAAGCACTAACTTCAAGCTTTGGTTTATGGATGCACAGTCTGGAAATTAAAAAGCCTCTCATCAGTGGATGGAATACAGAACAAAGAGACACCTACCTGGAATGCATCAGTGTGCCAAGGTAACTTCCACTTCAGGGACTACCTTATACCTGTCCTCGGTGGATGAATCAATATTTCTATTCAGTGGCCGTGTCAGTACTGACATACTGACTTTACTTGACTCTGAGACATCCATCTTAAGGACATTTTGGCCAATCTTCAGTCACTTTTGATTTGATACACAGTCTGAGACATAATTGAGGTGCCGTATTTACTTGCATACTTCCTGCTTATATCCAAGGATTCACTGATGAGTACGCAGTGAGAATGTTATACACTCACAAAACACAAATGTCTGTGGCATCAAGAGGGCATCAGGGCTGTCCTTTGTTCTTACAAAACTTGGAAAACTGTAGAATAGCTGCTGCAATCGAATACTTACTCTATACCTCCAGAGTCACCAGAATTTAAGCATACTTATGAGGGGCTATGCCTGCCTTCTTCATGGCCTTGGAGCTAGAAACAGCATATATTTAAAGAAAGTACTAAAGACTGAGAGGGATAAGTTTACTACTTCTCTACTATACACAACATTTTACAAAAAAATTTTTAGCTGATTTTTTGTTTTAATATATAAAGATGCTTTTAAAATAGATGCTTTTAGATATTATTAGTATTTCAGTTCACTGAATTCCAATCTTGTGGGACCGATGTACACAATATACAATACAGTCAAAGGACAAAAATCATATTTAATCAACATCAGAGGGAAAATGAAAGGCATGCAATGTGCAGTTTGACTTTTCATTTATTAGGTTGACTCACTCTTACTGGGGAGAGGTTATGCTCTGTTTCAATAGAACCAAGCTAATTTACCTACTTGTTATACATGTTGCTAACAAATTCCAGGTATTGCAATATTCCACACACAGAGCTGAATTCTTTATTTTTAAAAAAAAGAGCATTTCTGTGAAAAATACAGCTCACTGACTTTTGGGTAATAACATATTCTTCTTGGTTATTGTTTGTGATTTGTTTGATGTAGTTATTGGACTGAAATGTACAACTGACAGCTGTCAACACTCTTCATAAGCCTCCATTCATATGTATTAAAAGAATTGTTAATACTAAAGTCAAACTGAAGAAAAACTTAATATCAGCACTTGCAAGGGACTGTATGCTTATGCTTATGAATATTCTATTCACATATTGCAAATAATAAACAAAATGATTTTTAAATTGCAAATTAAAAGCAGAAAGCTTAAAAATTCTATATGTTGTGATTTATTCTTAAATTTAGCAAGTCACATTAAACAGGTTTAGTTTTTTAAGCAAGTTAAGTGCTTTTAAACATATCTATTGAGTTAAGGTACATGAAAGTTATTTTACAATGTTTGCTGGAATTGAAACAAAGTTTCATTGCAGAGGAAGTTTAAGACAACTAATGAAATATAATATAACTTTGCAAAGACAAAGTCACCAATATTTTTGGAAGGTACAATGTGAAATTTACCTTGATTGTAAGGGAGAGAGTGATTTCAGATACTATTTGTTTAACCCTCTAATGCCAACCTGTCGCTGGTGTCAGGCAGGTGTTTTGCAATGTTTTGTTTAACATCTGTAACTCCCGTAACTCTCGAATCATTTGCTCAATAGAAAGAATTCTAACTCTTCCTGAAAGCAGTGTTTTTCTGTGAGTTAGGCTCGTTACAGTATTCCAGGGGTGGGCAACTCCAGGCCTCGAGGGTCGGTGTCCTGCTGGTTTTAGAAATCACCCTGGGTCTACACACCTGAATCACATGATTAGTTCATTACCAGGCCTCTGGAGAACTTAAGGACATGTTGAGGAGGTCATTCAGCCATTTGAATCAGCTGTGTTGGATCAAGGACACATCTAAAACCTGCAGGACACCGGCCCTCGAGGCCTGGAGTTGGATGCCCCAGCAGTATTCGGTAAGTAAAGACAAAGGATGGTTGAGAGCAGAGAAAGTGAGTGAGTGTGATGGAGCTTTAGAGACATATAGACATACAGAAAACAAACATTTTATCGTGTATTTGGGTTCTTGTCACTGTTTTGCTTTTTTTTTTTTTTGCATGTGGCATCTTGTCTGGGTTTACCGTAGTGACGCTAATATCCCTGAAAAGCACCGAGTTGCTGCTTTCACAAACGGTTCTCACAAACACGCAACTACAAATATGATCTTTATTATTCTGCTAGGGGTGCACTGGCATCAGTCCCTGGACCATCTTCTGGATTTTCATTTATCATCTGTTTGTATTTACTCTTGAAAAACCCAGCCTAGGAGTGCCAAAAAAAAAAAAACATACAAAAATGTAACAATTGTTGTAACAAACATGACTGAAAATAAGTGAGATGAGTGAATATAATGACTTTTAAACTATTTCTTCACTGGACATGTTCTATAAAAAAAGTTTTAAAACTGTGGAATTAATTAAAAAGTTTACCTTATACAGGCCAGCAGTGAGTAAAGCGAGAAAAGCCAACCCTCCCAGGGATCCTCCAACGATTGCCTTTGTAGAATCTGGCTCAGGATACACTTCTACCTCTGCCTCAATCTGAAAGATGAGGTAGCAGAATGTGGATGACATTCAAGCTCTTTATGACTCAAACAAGAGAAAGTAATGTGTACTCACCCTGCGAATAGGAGGATTGTTTTTAGACTCTGTTGAAAGGTAGATGTACTGGTTTTTGTCATACTCCAGACTGACTGTACTGGTCAAGAGGAATTTGGCAGATTGAAGTCCAATCTAAGAAAAATGGGATGAGCTGAGCCTGAATCAGGTGTTGTTTGATTTAACAGGGAAATAATTTTATCTAAAAATTTATAACATTTCCTCAGGAACAGCTGGGAAAACTATTAATGAAACATTTAACATGGACTTCCCATCAATTACCTGCTCTATCCATCCTGAACTGAGGTTGGCAGAGATTTCGTATGTCCTACTCTGCAGTCTTCCCATAAATGTGCTGCACTTGAACACCCTGCACATGGCTACAGAGCAGTCCTGCGGGTAAATTAAAAATTGAATAAAACAAGTCTCTCATCCACTTAAATGTTACTTTAAGAATCTATAACATGGTTCAGTTTAAACAGGTAAGTAGCTAAAGTGCAGAAACATACTTACCACCACTTTATCCTTTTGTATCTTCGGAACAAAATCTTTGACACTTGGTGCTTCATCATTTCCACTTTGACAGTTTGAAATCTGAAATACATTTGATATACTGAAGTTTCATTGCTCCTAATTTAACACATGCATCCATCCTTAGACATTTTTGGAGTAAATCTTCAGAAATATATATTACCTGTAGGCTGCTCAAATCCACCCAAATGTCTTTTTCATCAAGCTTCACTGGAACCCTGATCACCACAGTGAAATGAAGTGCTCTGATGTCATTTGTAACCTAAACAGATAAAGAAAAGGGCAACCAAGCATTATAGTTAAGTCTAAATCACACAATGAACTTTTAAAGATACAGATGGAAATTATATTTAATAATAATAATAATGGATTGGATTTCATATATCGCTTTTCAAGGAACCCAAAGCGCTTTACAATGCCATTATTCATTCACTCTCACATTCACACACTGGTGGAGGCAAGCTACGGTTGTAGCCACAGCTGCCCTGGGGCAGACTGACAGAGGCGAGGCTGCCATATCGCGCCATCGGCCCCTCTGGCCAACACCAGTAGGCGGTAGGGTAAAGTGTCTTGCCCAAGGACACAACGACCAGGACAGAGAGCCCGGGGATCGAACCGGCGACCTTCCAGTAGCAGATACGCTTCCCAACCCCTGAGCCACGGTCGCCCCGTGGCTCGTATTTTACCTTGATTGATTGTTGGACTGGTTTCTGCAAATCATTTGTTCCAAATGTGAAATTGTTGTAGCTGAGGGAGCTAAACAGATATATTTAAAACATTATATAAATATTATGCAGGACAACTTTTGTTAATTTCTCAGTGATTTCTTTTATGTCAAATAAAAAAAACATGTACCTTTCAAATGTCATAAAAATGCTGTATTTCACATCAATCCATTTCTTTATGTAGAGTTCACTTGTAGTGGCATGCTCCTGATTTCCACTGAAAGTTGAAATTAGTTTTATTGTTTATGTAGGGCTATGGCATAAACGAGCAATACCTGGACTAAAGGAAGAGTACCTGGTGGCATTTGCAGTGACAAAGATCTTCCTCTCGAGTTGATTGGTGGTGTCAATCCCATAGGAGACAATGAAGGAAGCCTTAATTGAGAGATATGATAATTAGTCCCTTTGTCTTTAAAGTATAAAAAAATTATAGACAAAAAATGAGAAAAGATGTTCTGTACCAATGAAATAAAGAAACAAACCTTAGTTTTGCTCTTGAAAATTGGCTTGTCGATAGTGCAGTCTGTCCTTCCTCGTGATAAACCATCTTCACTGTCCAAAGAGTTGCACTCAATTCTTCCCTTTATTTTAAAATAAAATGACTGTTGGATGCATTGGAAGAGCAGCAGATCAGTGATGAACTGATACAGACTTGATCCTGATACCTTACCTGCTGACTGGTGAACTTCCTGTAGGAGAGTCCAGCTGGGTACGTGAGAATAACACGACTGTTGTAGGAGTTTTCTCCTCTGTTCTCCACTGTGACTGTGACATCCAAAAGCTCATCAATGCCCACTTTAACCTCTGAGGATCTGTCAGCATATGAAGAAGGGCGAGAATAATGTGCGTAACAAAGCAAGACGACTACCATTTAACTTACTACTAAGTAATCTCACAGTAATATAGTGTAGTATAGCTTTGAGCTCAATGCTAGAATAGTAGCAATGGTTATGTTACGTGGGGTGGTATTTTTATTATAGGAATTTACTAAGTTAATGTGCCAATTTGCTTATTAGCACAAAATCCAAAGAACAACTGAATGTTTCATCAGTTTTACTAATATTAGTGATGGTGTATTATTTAAATTTAAGTGAGAAGTAAATAAAACATGCCACTAACAACATGTTCTAAGAAAAGCTAGTTTTTCTTTTTTTGTTCACGTCAAGGTTTATTTATCTTCAGGAACTGAAATTTAAAAGACAACATAATACAGACTAATAAACTGTGCACACTGTAGTACTCTGTAGTCAATTTTATTGTACTCTTTGACATAACAGCTCTAATTTTGTAACTGGGCCTCACCTGGTGAAGCCAAAATCTACTTTCAGCTTGTCAACACATTTGTTGTCAGTGCCACAGTTGATCTCAAACTCCAACTGTGAAAGAAAGCATGATGTAAAAAGTTTTTATATTATTTTCAGACTTATGCCGGGCTCACACTGTGCGATTTTTTCAGTCGCGCGATTCAGCTCCTGCTCAAACTGTACGATTGACTCGCAGGGGTTAGAAGTTCATAGGTCACGATGCAGGGTCTCACACTATACGGCCCGATGCTCTGATGCGACCTGAGTGCTCAAACTGTGCGTTCATAAAATGAAGGTTATAACAGAAATTCTGTCACTCGCTCTCCCTCTCTGTCTTTCACTCACACAGACACGCACACCACCACCATCAACTTTATGAAAAACATTGATCAGGCAGCTGTGATTGAGCAGCAGTGTAAATCCAACTATTTTCACGGTTGTTGTGGTCGTGATAATTTTGTGAGGCCACATCGAAAAGGCTCGGGTGAGCTTTCCAAAGTTCTACAAGTTGTGCCTCCATCGCTTGTGTCCAGATCACATGCTGCACTGCCGTGCTGCGCCGTCTTTTTCGCTGACATTTGTGTTTGCGCGTGCGCAGTGTGAGAAGCTGAGGTGACACCCTCACGACGGTCGTGAGGATTTCAAACAGGTTTGAAATCCTCACGACCAAGCGATTGATGATCGGGAGCTGGTCGTGAGGTGTTAATCGCTTCTCGTTACCCCACGTACACTACACGATGCATGACGCACGATGAAGGACAAACTCGGGCCGATCACCAAAACGGTCGCACGACTCAAAAATCGGCTCAAAATGGGCCAAAAATCGCACAGTGTGAGCCCGGCATAAATAGCACAATATAGGTGAAGCCACTGTCACTTTTTCTAACTATATTTTTTCTCTCCAAAAGGTATTGGTCAATCGCACGGTAAGAATATTAAAGTAAGTAAGATCAAACTAAAGCCATCTCTTCACTTCAGTTAATACGGTGTCTATAAAGGTTACTTACAGGATAAATGGTTGCTGTGTGAGCCTGCGGGGCAAGACTTGGCCTAAGATTTGTGTTTGAGGGCAAACCATCAAGCATGAATTTAAGCTCATTGGACAGTGCATTGAGAGCATCTTCTGGACAGGCCTGCAAGAAGAAAGCAATGTTAGGTTTGTAGTAGGACTCTTAAAAACTAAATGGAAATTGAACTTTACTGGTTGTATTATTTTTTCTGTTGCTGTTATTGGGTTTTACCTCAATAAGGAATTTTACAGTTGAACACTTTTTCTTTCTTAAGTCAACAATGACTGATCCAGACTGTTCTTGTTGTTTCCTGCTGACATAAGCTCGGTTGTTTGGAGGCTTGCGAGTGGCATCCAGTGTTAAAGTATAATTAATCCTCGCTTGAGCTGGAATAGATCAGAGTTTGGTTTAAACTCTACAAATGTGCAAACACTAAAAATAAACGGGCAGTGACTTTGTGTTACAGAAAAAGCTGATGAACCTGTGTTGACTGTAGACAGTCTGCTCATGGTAAAGCAGACTGTAGCTGTGTTCTCCAATGGTTTTGAGCAGTCTACATTCTGAGTGGGGATTTGGTTTGGGCTGAATGACACTTCCGGTTCAACCATCACTATGGGTCTTGATCTGGAAAGTAGGAAAACACGAGTGAACAAGATTTGGCTCTTTAAATAGTACCAAACTAAAAGCTGCCCTTAAATTGTATGTGCTGACCTGAGTTAAAAACAACACTTTCCTTTGTTCTACAAACATGTCAAAGTTTACAAACCTCAAAAAGCTTTGAGTCATATATGAATATGCTTTTTAACTTGATCAGAAATGCTTTATGGAATCAATCCTCATAAATCACTTAATGGAATGTCTATGTAGGTATACAGAGACCCATTTTCTTGCCCCAACAGTGTCCCAAAGGCGTAACTTTATTATTCATAGGTTGACTAAATGATAACTAGTCCATCATGTTAGCAGTGCTAAATTACACAGTGTGTTATGAAATCTCCAGCATTTGGGGTAATAAATGCATTTCCATTTCTCAATGGAAATTATTTGTTAGAATAAGGCTACTGTTATGAATTTCACATTTCATTTTGAGATCTGAACCAAACCCACACAGGCTATTATTCGAGGTGTTTAACCAACTGCATTTATTGCTTCTGTAATGAGAAGAGCATTTTAAATCAAGTGGTAAATTAACCGGAAAAAATATTTTTCTAATGGTCAGCAAGAATTTTAACATAATAAACTATGGGAAATATAATTTGATAAATACCTTTTTTCTCTGTATATGTATTTATTAAAAAAAAACTTGAAACCTCTTATCATGAATTATTCCATAATTTATGATCAACTTGATGTTATGTCATATAAAAACATGTGTGGTGTTCATCAAGACCAAAGCTTTCATTAAGGTTGCATATTTTTTTTTTTAAAATTGTAGAATTGCCATAGACAACAACAGTGCATGACTGGACAATCTTGGACTTACCTCAATAGGACAACTGTGCCCTTTGAACCCACTGCTAAGTCAGGAAGTTTATCACCGCTCTGGTCAAAAGATGACTGACTGATTGATAGACCAAAGAACTTCAGTCCTGACTGGACCTCAGAGCCAGTAATTCTCTGTGTACATGGAAATATTTTATTAATCACTCTGCATAGTGTGACTTTACATAATAGATGCATTTAATAATCTTTGTGAGTTCTTTGATGTCGTGTACCTGTGAGTAAGTAGGACTGATTCGTCCTCCGTCACTGTGGAATATGTAGATGCTGCCTTCACCATTATTCTCCAAAGGTGCTCCAACTGCCAAATCCCTGAATCCATCTGAGTTTAGATCAGGCAGTACAGCAAGAGAAGAGCCGAACCTTCCTTTGACAGCTGCATGTCCTCTTAGTACTAATGGATCATCAAAATTACACTCCACAAACTAAAAAGAGGAGAGTGAATATTTTATGGCTATTAGGAAAGTTGACAAATAAACTGATTAATTTAACTGCAGTAGATAACATTGTGATTTACCAAATCAATTAATCTGCAAACATAAACTCTTCCCTCTCTATCAGGCTCCATGTACATTGGGGCAGATATGAAGATTAGATCAGTGATGTCATCATTATTTATGTCCATGGTACACACCTCTGCCCCGAAATATTCACCAGTCTGATACTGTGTAAGAAACACATTATTGATGAAAATAATCACATAAAGCCAAATGACAACAATTTGTATTTGAGAAAATATTTACTTCTAGTTTATAATCCCATTCAGGTTTATCTTGCTGTAAATACATACCTGTGATGCCAATGGCTCTATCTTTTGGTTTTCTAAGCTTTGTCTGTTAACAGCGACCACAACTCCTCTGTGTTTATATCTTGGAGCACCAACAATTGTCAGGGAACCACTATGGGTTTTAGCAATTGCCATGGAGTAACCTAGAATTTAGGTAGGCAAAAAGAGAAATGGATATGGAATCTGATACAAGTGTTTGTGTGAAAGAATTACAGCAGAGCTGTGTATATACATGATCACATGTGTATGAGTTAGATTGTTAAAGCTGTAATATTCTTACCAAGATAACTGTCAGGCTCCAAAGACGCATCCTCATATGTTTTCAGCTTCTCCCCTCCTGTTGTGTATTGCACGTAGCCTCCCCTCCACTGGTTTGCACCAACAATAGACATCTGAATTCCCTACAATGCAGACAGAAAATACAATTTATATACAATTTATTTTACATTAAAAATCTGGACTGTGTTTAACTTTATAACTGTGTGTTTGCTTTAAGGTTATAAAAAGTGTGTGAATCTCTCTTTCTATGACTAGACTGTCTGGTGAGTTTCAGGTAGTTTTAATTACCTCAGGCACATAAACTGCACTGAATCCCTCTTGAGACATTTCCATTTTCAGTGAGACTCCACCGGTTTGCGATCCTGTAAAAGAAAATATAAAGCTTACTGATAGACACAATTCTTTTTGTGGTTATTATAAAGGTGCTTCAGTAGTTATTTTTCATTTCAATAATGCTTAGTGAAATGAACCTTTAGGAATAAGCAATGATACAATAATGCAATTTAACATTTACAGAAACTTTATCAAAGCTTGCTAAATGTTAAATATATGATTTACCTTCAATGGAAAAAATTTTGTCCTGCAAACTCTGCCGGATTATTTCAAGTGCGTTGAAGTTCTGCACTTGAAACACGTGATTGTCTGAGGGAGACGATGCAATGGTGCGCAGTTCTTTTTTTGCCTCAGGCTGAAAAAATGCATTCCCCACCTAGGGTTGTTTAAAAAATGTGTTTACATTTTCATGCAAAATTATTTACTGATTTTTTAAATCTTAAAGTTTTCACACCATTTATGAGGAAATTTACAGACAGGTATTATACTCTGACATTATACACAGTTACCTCATGCTGTAAAATAAGTTTTACACATTTTATTTTCTGAAATGGTTTGCATTAGTCATACAGTCCATGTTTCCATTATTTGTTCTGATTTTTCATTTATTTAAGTGACTTTATTTCATGTTTACATGGTCAATGAGATTGGCTCTGATGTAATTAAAAACACTATATGGACAAGTATATATGTGAAATTGAGTGGATTATTGGGCACACCTCTAAATCTTTGAATTCCAGTGTTTTCAGTCACATTGTCACAGGTTATAAAAAAAATCTAACACTTCACCATGCAATTTATTTATAATTATGTTCTCTAAAGAGCTCACTGAATCTGAGCACGGTACTGTAATGGGATATCACTCCTGCATATTCCATGATCAACTGTAAATGCAGCTCCTTGTTCAGTTCAGTTCAATTCAATTCAATTTTTTTTTAGCCTAAACCTTTCGCAGCATAACTAAGGGAGGATTCAGGGTCACCTGATCCAGCCCTAACTATATGCTTTTGCAAAAAGGAAAGTTTTAAGCTTAATCTTAAAAATAGAAATAGTGTCTCCCAAATCCAAACTGGAAGCTGGTTCCACAGAATGAAAACTGAAGTCTCCGCCTCCCATTCTACTTTTAAATACTCTGGGAACCACAAGTAAACCTGCAGTGCAAGAGCGAAGTGCTCTAATTGGGTGACATGGTACTATGAGGTCATTAAAATATGATGGGCCCTGTTTGTGAGGAGCAGGATTTTGAATTCAATTAATCCTGGTTTTAACAGGGATCCAATGAAGGGAAGCAAATAGAGGAGAAATTAACATTAATAATAGTGTAAAAACAGTGTGATGGTATGGCCCGGGTTTCCATGGTTTCTGGAGGTGTGTAGGTGGCTCATTACTTTGCTCCATATACTGTAGGATCATGTGACTGTAGTCTAATAAATAACCAAAACACATTATTAGCATAAAATTCAACATTATGCAGATTTAAATAATGGAGGTACTTACCCCAATCGCAAATCGAACAATGTTTTGATTTCCTGCTAGCTGTGCTGCATTTCCTAGGTCATACCGGTCATTAGATTGTCCATCAGTTATTACTATCAAGACTTTCTTCACATCTGGTCTGGAACCTCTTTGTGGTGTGAAAACGTTGTTTCTGTCAAATTAAAAATAAACAAATCTAATTTCAATATAAAACATGTTTTACAGTGCATATTTTGATCATAGAGTAAATTGCATGAATGATTATTACTTTGGCATGCATCCATCTGTTTTGTATTATCGCTCATGGACATTTTAGTATTTTGCAAATCTAGCTAAAATCTTGCATCAGTCAATACAGTTTTTAGTGTGGTCAGTCTCACAAAAAATTATCTGCACAGGAAGTCTGTCAAGATCATTTAACTTTAATGCTTCAGTAATATCATTGTAACCCTTACACAACATGTCTGATGGCCTTAGCTGTATGAGTAGATCCCCCCAGCTGTGTGATTCCATCGATTTCAGTCTTCAGTGATCCAGATGAGGAAAATTTCTTGAAATAAAAATGAACCCGAGGTAACGAGGAGAACTGGGAAACAGAAAACTGAAAAAAAGGGAGAAACAATATTCAAAAAATATAAAATAGCCCTGTTTTATGGAGATAAATGGAAAGCAGTTGAAACTATTTGTGTCTGTAATATGATATGACTGACAGGTAGTACAGTGTCTTACCTGTGCATCAACTGACAGAAATGACTTGATTAGATCTTCCACAAACTTTGTCATTGTTTGAAAATCAGAGATAGATACGCTGCCTGAACCATCCAACAGAAAAGCAATGTCTACTTGTGTCGGGCACACTATCAAAGAGAATTGAAATTGATTATTTTAGGTGAATTTGAACATTTTAGCAAATCGACTATGAATACCCACATATTTAGAGGATTAGTCTTTTAGAAGAAAGAAAAGAAGAAATTAAAATTAAGAGGTTAAATTAGTTTAAATGAGTCTTAAAAAATGCTTATAGAAGCCAAATTTTGTTATTAAACTAATTTAGTTATTTTAACCTTAATTTTTGCATTCAATTCTAATTACTTCAACATACTCATGTGATCTTTAGTATTGGGTAATATGATCATATTACATTTTTTAGTAATAGTTTGCCATTTTCATCCTGTATTACAATCATAGAATCTATGGTTTGTGCAGGGGGGAGGAAAATGGTGGAGATTTGGACAATACTTTTATTTTATTTTAATTTTTGCTTTTATTTTTTGACCATGAAGGGACACGAGCATGATGGTAACATCCAAACCCCATCCAGGACAAAAACAGCTGCATTAAACTGCTAACACAACATCAGATGTTTGCAAACATCTGTACAGACGGCGTGCTAACACAACGCTTTGAATCAACCCAGAATGATGTTAAAGCTGAGTGTATACAGCATTGTGTTCAAACTTACAACACTACAGACCCTCTGTACTGTATGTTCTTGTTAGGGTTGGAATTTCTGTTAGTGTGAGCGACAGTAGCCTCATGTTTACGTTGTTCTTATGTAACAGGAATACACCGTAATGTAACACACAGCAACACAAATTATTTTCTCCAGGAAACCATATTACATTACTTATTTGCCTACGGAGCTTTAAAGAAGTTGTAAGTAGCTTTAGAGGGAAGTCAAAAGTTCTCGGTCTCCTTCTGATTTTTTTCCCCAAAGATCTTGTGTGTCTGTACTAGTCTTCTTGCATTTTGTCATGCATTGCATAACCCAAACAACCAGGCTTAGTTTCATTTTTGTAATGAATTTGAAATTGAAAGGTTTTTTTTTTTTTAAATTTGTTTTTCAAATAACAATTTCATTTTACATGCAGATATGGTTATTCCCTTCTGAACCATCTCAAAAAAATTGTGATCCTTAGAATCAAATTACTTTTTATGCTGTAGATTTAATCTTGGCTAGCTCAAATTTTACCAGCATTTGTTTCAGTGTTGATGAATTCAGGGCAAATCCCTCCAGAAAAGCTCTTTGGATAAAACTACAATACAATTAATCCAAACAGACAATCTGAAATAAGGCTTAGAGGGGAAAACTGTAAACAAACAAAAAAAAAATAACAAATCATACAACTTATACTTATATTCATCCATGAGTGATCTCATCTCACACAAACGTAATTTTCTATTTACTGTTTCTGATTAACCCTTAATTGCTGGAATATATAAGGGAAGTCTTGAGACAGTTTCAACTGATTTAAAATTATACAAGCACAAATATAAATAATTATAAGACTATGTTCAAGTAAAAATGCAAGAGATTTTTATTAAGGAGGCACCGGGACTCTAATTATTAAGGGCACATTTTCACAAACTCCATTTATTGTTACCGTCTGGAGAAGAAGGTATGGGCAGTCCAAATGTATTAGATCGGTCCATGTGAAAGCACACACCATTGTACATGGTGATACTTTTGCAGTCCTTTGGAATGGTTGGACCACACACCTGAGAGGAGACAAAGTCAAGTTCCCATAAAGTCCCATAAACAACAGTTCATTCCTTATAAAATCAACCAAAACTGAAAAAAAATCTCACATGATCCAGCAGAATATGAAGATTTTAAAAAATACCTTTAGTCTTCTTAAAGCTATTCATATTTTTCCCTTAATCCTGTTTTTAAAAAATCCATGTTAGAGGCCACCAAAGTACATGGGGTGTGTAAAAAACTTTTTAGTTCACATGTTTTTAAATAACATTTTTGCCCACCATTGTTGAGACCTCGAACCTTCTTAAGGAAATGATATATCCGTATTAAGTTTTCTGGGCTTATAAATACATTTAATTTTTAAATGCAGCTTAATTTTCTTTTAAACTTGAATTAAAAAGAAACGCATATTCAAATTAAAGACACAAAATTTTGCATTGACTTCTACTTCATTCAATATGCTGAAGTTATTGTACCCCTGATTCTGTGAAGGACAGGTGGGAGGCACACTGGTTTTCATGGGATGACCTTCATGCAACAATAACAAGACATTTAAGGACAGAGGATGTTGATCCTCAGTGATTTTAACAAAGCACTACTAATGTCTGCAGTTTCTCAACTCACCACAGTCTTTTGTGCTGTGGGATCACTTTTCATTGTCAAACCAAGAGACATGTTTACTGCAAAACCCGGCACTGTATTGAAAGCATTCAGAATTTGTTAAACATTTCTGAAAAACCCTTTGTGAAAGAAAGAAAACAAGAGTGAAACTCAAAACTGCAGAGCACACACACACACATTAAAACAGTTAAAAGCAATTTTAGGTTCAACAGTAAGGATCGCAAAACAGAATTTAATTTCACTATTACAATTCACTATTAAAATCTTTAAAAATTTGGAATATTTGAATAATCACAATGATGATTTTATTTAACCATGTGCCTGGTTATAGGACTCTTACTGTTACTTTTACGTTTCTTACCTTGAAGTTGGATATTTTCACAGTTTTGAGAAGTGTTAGTGCACCTATAAATTCTTCCTCTTCCATTTTGTGAATACTGTTCAAGTGGCGCACTAACAAGCAAACTAGGAAAACAAATCCAGACAATGATGTAAGTTTAGAGAGCAAACTGTAATGAAACAAAGTCCATATCATTTCTGTTAAGAACTATGTTATACTTCTTAACTTACAGCTGTGGGGCATAACAGAGATAACAATGCATATTCTGACTTACTCTGATTGTCTTTGAACCACTTGGTAGCCAAAACCAGCAGCAGAGCTCCTCAGGGTCTTCCAAGCCACAGGATCAATATTGAAACAAAGGGCAACATTTAACACTGAGAATTAGAGAAGAAAGAAGAACATCAGTATTGCCATTTAAATCACATCTAATTATATACATATAGAAAACTGCATAAAGTCTATGAGTTGCCTTCTTTCATTTTTTTAACCATTTTACTTTTATTACCACTAGAGAGCGCCCAAATCATATATTTCAAAGTTCTAAACACTGTGGCTCAGAACAATTTTTCTCTTGAAATTCATACTTTAGATTTCACTGTGAAAATTTAAATGTTTTCTCATGTGACAATGTGATTAATTAATGATGATGAATTCATGATTATCTGTGCAGTGAAAATCGTGTACCATTGCAACCATAAATAGCAAAGTCTTTGTTGCTGTACCTACTGTCCTATTGTTTTTATATTTATTAAACAAAGACTTCTTTTTGGAGGAATACAGTCGATATAACCTCATAGTGTTGACTTTCGCTTGTTTATTGTATTTTTCACGTCACAGTGTTCTACAATGTCATCTTAATGATCTAAATTTATTTAGATTTATTTACGTTTAGTTTCTTCACAAATACATTTTTAACCTCTAGAGAAAGAAAACAAATGTATCATTACTTACAGCTTGATGTTTATGTAAACTCTTTCGCTCAGATTTAGCTTTCTGATTTAACTTCAATAATCACTTCATCCAAAGCATCTACTTGTCTATTTTTTCTATATGATATGGTTTCATTTACTAATCTATAATCCCTGCTGGATATTAATAATACAAAGAAATATTTTTTGATTGAAAAATGTTGCTGTGCTGTGTATATTTACTACAAACACAGCTTGAATTAAAATGCCAGTCATATATCCACTATTTCTACACAATGATAATTAGAGAACAAAAGAAAAAAATAGGAAGGGCCAACCTGGTCTTACCTGACAAGAATAGTGCAGCACTAATTGTCCAGCCCATTGTACTGCTGCCATAAAAAATAAATGACAGATGAGTGTGAAATTACTTTTGTTAATATTCAGAGAAGGAATTGAAACAAAAAATGCAGAAAGTCATGAGGTGACTGCTAAGACAGTCATTCAGAGGAACTTGTAGGAGGAGTTATAACACTGGCACAACACTCTGTAGTATTGTTTAAATGTTATCATTCAACCACTTATTTTTAACTGAAAAATAAAAACATTAATAGTAAACAGAGAGGATAGTCCATTGCATTATGGGCAACAAGATCAAATCACTATAATCACAAATAACACTTAAAATAATAAATACCCAAATAGAAACTTTTATCTAACTTCAGTTTTTGTTTACCGATGTGGAACTAAACAATTTAATTGTCCAACTCACCACAGTATTGTTTAGAAAACCCTCATCTTGAAATAGAAATCTAAGTCACAGATTACCAAAAGTGATATTTTTATTTACGTATGTTGCCATGTTGACAGTAGTACAACAGTACAAACTAGTAACCAGGTCTCAAAATCGGAAGAGGCTGCTGCTGCACCAGAAAGAGACGAGGAAGGTGAAATTAACCTGTTCGGAAAACAGATTTAGAAACATAATTAGGAAGGGAGAGATTTAAGAATTCAGGTAAAATGAATGTATACTTTGACCATGAGCCAGGCACGCACTGGCGAAAATGTTTGAGCCGACCAGGGGCTGTAATAATTTACCCCAAAAAGTATATATTATAAATGATAATCAACCCCAACTTCCCATTGGTTAATTTTTTTGAAGGACACCGGGCTAATCCAATAAAATCTCTCAATATGTTTCCCATCAGAAGTTCTACTGCTGTAGCAGGTGGTGCAGGGCCCAAGGAGGAGGCAGAATAAACAATTCAGGGAGGAGAGAGACATGGCCAGGGAAAGACTAAGGGCCGTTTCATGTAGGGAGTGCAAAGGGCTGGTGTGTGTGTGTGTGTGTGAGTGTGTGTGTGTGTGTGAGAGAGAGAGAGAGAGAGAGAGAGAGAGAGAATGACCTTTATAGCCTTCATTTTTAAATAATGCTGTGAGTGATTTTGTGTCTGACTTAGTGGTATTTTAAATTGCAATGAAGTTACGATTTGCAGGTGTAACAGCTTGCAGTTATTATTATCATGCAATATTAGTAAAATTTTGATTTGCTGAAATGGGTGATTTATAATTGATAGGTAACCAGAGAAATAACACTAGTGAAATTATCATTCCTGCCTGTGTGTGTGTGTGTGTGTGCCACCCTCATTTCACAGAGGAAGGAATTCTTTAAGATTCTTTAAGAAATTTATGACAACAACATACCATAAACATAAACTTGATTTTTGATTTTTATCTTGAAGGGTGCTATACAAATAAAACTTTACTTTACTGTCATCCAGAGGCTCTACACTATAACCAAAGACATTACATGAACATGAGTGACCTATTGTGGTGAACACTATGCTTTATTTTCTGTTAGTAGTGAAAGAGTCTTGATGCATGCTCAATCATCCAGGTAAGGAAATTCCAAAAAGTTGATTCTGTTCATCTGGACGTAACGTTTTCAGTGGGAGAAACGTTTCGTCACTAATCCAAGTGACTTGTTCAGTCTCAGCTCACTGCAGGTTTCCTCAACCTTATAAACAGTCATTTGCATAATGACTGAAACAATGGGCTGTGAGGTCAGTTTCTAAATCATTAATATGCAAACTGTCATGACCATTGACCAACAACCACTGACCAATGGTCTTTGATCAACAAACAAATTTTACCATCAACATGCTAAAACCTAAAGAGGAGTGGATCCGACAGAGACTTATAAAAATAATGATAATATAGGTGCCATTAAGACCATCAAGGTCACCTTACAATAGTACAATAACAGTAGCAACAATACAATATAAAAAAAATATAGCAAAATAAAATTTAAACGTAAGGTAAATGAAAAAAAAGCATGAAAGTATAAAAGCAAGTATAAAAGCTAAGCAAGGTAAAACTAGACTAAGACAGAATCATGGTGAAGGGTATGCATTTCTGAATAGATGGGTTTTAAGATGTGATTTAAAAGTGGTGAGAGAGTTTATAGTCCAGAGATCTGGTGGAAGTACATTCCATAGTCTCTGAGTCCCGTGGTAGTCAGGCGAGTAGGTAAACCAGACAGAAGGGAAGCTGAAGAAGAGCGAAGTGTACGAGGGGGTGACTACGTATGGAGAAGATCAGATAGATATGGAGGAGCGAGGTTATGAAGCGCTTTGAAAGTAAGAAGCAGGATCTTGAAATTGGCACAGAGGTGAACTGGAAGCCAATTGAGCTGTTTAAGAACAGTTGTTATATGTTCAGTGGATCTAATTCTGGATATAATATGTGCAGCTGTATTTTCAACTAATTGCAATTTATGGAGCGATTTATGTGGTAGACCATAAAGAAGAGAATAACTGTAATCTAAACGAGATGTGACAAGAGCATGCACAAGTATGGCGGTACTGTTTGGAGTGAGTGAAGGTTGAAGGCAGTTAATAATACGATGATGAAAATGGGAAGACCGAGTGATATTATTTTATGTGCTGTGAAGGAAAGAGTGCTATCGAGGATGACACCAAGAGTCTTAACCTGAGGGGAGGGCATGACAACAGTTAAAAACTTCTGGTTGGAACTGTAGTCAGTTTTGATTTGGTGCCTATTAAAATAAATTCTGTTTTATTGCCATTAAGGAAGTTGTGAGTAAACCAGACCTTGATTACACTTAAACAGTCAGGAATGGATGCGGGTGGGAGAGTAGCTGTGGGTTTGGAAGATAAGTAGAGGTGGGTGTCATCTGCGTAGCAGTGAAACTGGATGTTATATTTCCTGAAAATATTACCGCAGGGTAGGAGATAGATAATAAAAAAGTAAATGACCCAGGACAGAGCCTTGGGGTACATGGGAATTAACTGGAGTAGATAGTGATCTGTGAGTGACTAATTGAACAAAGTGTGAACGGCCAAAGAGATACAAGGTAAACCAGGTGACTGCTGTACCATTGATGCCAATAGATGCTAATCTATGTGGATGTGGTGGGAGACAGTATCAAAAGCTGCTGTAAGGTCAAGGAGAATGAGGATGGAGATGAGTCAAGATTCAGCTGCAAGCAGAAGATCATTAGTGATTTTTACTAGAACTGTTTCTGTACTATGAAATAAACGGAAGTCAGACTGAAACTGTTTGTACAAGTTATTTCCAGTGAGCTGTCTATGAACCTGTGAAGCCACTATCTTTTCCAGAATTTTGACTAGGAAAGGCAAATTTGAAATTGGCCCAAAATTATTTAGATTGGAAGGGTCTGAACCATTTTTGTCTTGTTTTTTTCTCGTGTCATGCATAGCTCTGCATATTTACCATTATCATCTTATTCTTTGATCATCAATCAAACTTTAATCCAGTGTTTGAAATCTTGGTGTAATTTTTGGTTGCTCTCTGTGTTTTGACTTGCATTTAAAATCTAATTCTTGTTCCTGTTTTTCTCATTTTTAGGAAGATTTCATATGGTCTCTTTGGCAGAACTGGAGAAAATAATTATTTCATTTTTGTCATCAGGCTTAGATTATTGTATTGCCATGTTTGATGGCCTAGATAAAGTATGACTTTCACATCACCAAGTAATACAAAATTCTGTGATCAGACAATTAACATTTCCAGCAAGGGAGCTGCGTCACTCCCATTCTATATTCTTTACAGTGGCTTCCACTAGATTTTAGAGTTGTGGTCTTGCATACAGTACACTAAATGGCCAGGCTACAGACTATTTATCCCAGCTTTCTACCTAGTACACTGCTGCTCATAGTCCTTGATCATAGGCTCAGAATCTTCTAATGGTTCCAAATACAAGATTGAAGACATGAGGACAAAGCTTTTCAGTCTGTGGCACCAACACTTTGGAATGGCCTCCCACTACAATTACAGTTAGCGGACTCTGTGGATTAAAAACCAGCTAAAAGCCATGTGTTTAACCAGGCTTTTGGTGATGCTTTTACTGATTTAATTTATTCTGTATCTTTGTATAAATAAGTTTTACTTACTGACTTAAAGGGAGGAATGTTTGTTTAAATGGGCAGTCAGGGAGGCCGTTAATGTGAAAAGGGAAAAAATATCTCTCACCCTAAGTTTCGTTCTTTCACCATCTCACATTAGTTTGACTGCAGCCATTCCCTAACTCTGTGAATGAAATTGAGCGTATAGCCAGTTGTTAGTGAATGGTTGTAGTTTCGTTAGTTATGCAACTGTATAGTTTACAACACTGGAGAAACCTCCAGTGAACTTTCCTTTCCTTAACTGGATGACTAACATGCATTAACTCTGTCAGTGCGCCCCAGGGCAGCTGTGGCTACAATGTAGCTTGCCATCACCAGTGGGTGAATGTGTGTGTGAATGGGTGGATGACTGAATGTAGTGTAAAGCGTTTTGGGGTCCTTAGGGACTAAGTAAAGCGCTATACAAATACAGGCCATTTACCATTTACATTAACTATTCAATCCTTTATACGACTTTGAAAATACATTTTATTTGACAGATGAGTGAGGTAATACTTCTGATGACAGAGAAGAATTGGAAACCAAAAATGCAGAAATTATAGGTTGATTACTCAAAGCTAAGACATTCATTTAGAGAAAGTCCTGTGTAGGATGAGCTAAAATGCTGACACCACTGTCTGTTGAGAAAAGCATCCTCCTCACAAGAAACCTAAAAATAAAAAAAGGTTAATTCCTCCTTTTTGCCTGACTTCCTCTGCACTTCCATCCAGTTCTTGTTAGTCAGAAATTCTGATATATTTCCAGTTTTTATGATGCATGCAGAATAAGTTAGATCCGATATGTGGCTACTTCTACTATTGTCTATGGCTGAAAAGTAGATGTTCTGTGGATGTACCTAATGTGCATGTGCAGCCAAAAGTAGAGCAACTTAATATATTTCCATGACCAACTCACTGCAATTTAGGATTAAAAAACAAACAAACAAACAAACAAAAAAAACGTTTTGCTATTATTTTGAGCTTCTAAAAATAATTTCTATACTCTCGTTGACTAGATTACTAACAAGGTGGTTGTACTTCTTTTCACACCTTGTGGCATCTGTGCATGCTTGTTAGTTCAGACTAGAAATGCTTGTCAGTGAGTCATTTTACAGTAAATCAGACTCCTCTTTCGTCAGTGTCCTGTGAGAAAATGCAGTTTTCTCAGCAACTTAACACCGAATAATCTGACCACATCTGAGGTGCCAAGTTTCACATCAGTTTTTTCTTTTCTGTTTTTAGTCATTTTTTACATCTATGTTTTCTTATGAACTGCCTGATTAAGAGAAATTGAAACGGATGCATAGTGTAGTAAACCTGACTGTGTGAATGTGTAATCTTTGCCAAGGTTTCTGGTTGACCCAGTTTAATCAACACAATAACTCTTAAATGTAAAATGGTCTTGATACCTTAGAATGAAAACACCAATTTCCAATGAAGGCTGGATGACATTTTCTCCTTGCTAAAAGCTGTAATCACAAGTTAAGTGACTACACTGTAAAATCTAATTAGTTCCCAGAACACAAAAAATATGTAAACTCGTTGCCTCAAAAAAATTGAGTAAAGCTTACTTAAGATGACTGTTAGGACAACTTATACATTGCAAGTCTGCAGTATTAAGAATAACTTGATATTTCTGACTGTACAATACTAATTGTTTACCTACTGACAAACATGTTAAGTTCAACTAAATTAAAAACAATTTGTGGTAACCTGAATATGATTAAAAATAATTAACAACACTTTTTGTAATGATGTTAAAATCAGCCCAACTTTTATTTTCAAACACAACAAAGTACAACAGCCAACATACTGGACACTGTTCTGCTGAACAACAAACAATTATATTGCCATCACTGTTATAATCTTACAATGAAACAAAGTCTCAGATGTAATTATTCTGAAAATAAGTTTAGGTCTACCACAAGTTTGTTTTGTACTTACATTACTTATATAATCAAAATAAAATATTTATTGTTCTGTCACAAGTGCAGTCTCTAATTTAAACAACACATTTGTTTTTCATTCCAACACAGGAGCTGGAATGTTATTTTAAGGATGGCTTGTTTCCAGTCCAGGCATTACTGCCTGAATGACTATCATGGATCGAGGTGATCCAAATGTAGGTGCAGAAGAAAGTCTTTAACTTCCCTTAAGTACAGTGGCAGTGGATGTGGGTTGGAGATGGAATGAGCTTGAACCTGCAGGCGACCATCTTCACTGACCACACCATCTGTGACGGAGGACTCATCTCTCCTGTTGTCCTGCAAGCAAACAATCATATTTTTTGGAACACAAACTTAATTGCTTTCTTAAAACATTTTTTTCTGCATTTGGTATAGAACAGACTCCAATTTAGACAATCTCAGGCTCCCTCCCCACCGGAAAGGTGACATTCAATGTCCCAATTGTCAGTCTGGATAGCCGTGATAGCAGTGATAGCAGTCTGGATACCCAACATACAATAATGTCATGAAAGCATCATTTTAAAAAGGGCTATGCAAACATGGCTAATAACTTTCATTCTAATGATGTGCAAAATGATTTGGACACAAAACAAATTTTGCTGTTAGAAAACTTGCAGACTTTACTATATACAGTGTAGACCCTCTAAACTAAGTTTGGGGGATGTGATCTTTCAAGAAATGCAGACCAAACTGTTGTTGTTTGTTTACTTACACAGCATGTCTTGTAGAATTAACTGGAGTCACCAGCAACAGTATAGTGCAGTCATATCTCAAGTCTAATAACAGAAGACAGGAAAAGATCAGTAAAGAAACAACTTCCCCAAACGAAAGCACAAATACAACAATAAGTAAAACAGACTGATCTAAAGTATGATTAAAGTTCAGCCTGATTAATATAAATGTCACTGACAGTTGCTAATATATTGGAAAACTAAAATACTTACCACTCAGTTGATGTCTTTCTGTCCAACAGCAGGAGTGCTGGTCCCGAGCCTCAAAGACAGTAAGAAGCAACCAGAGGGAGAAAAAACAGAACATTTTTCAGAAACTGATTTGATCCTTAATGGTTGTGCAATCATTGTAACATAGAGTTTGCTTATGTTGTTAAATAAAGGCTAGATTTGACATTAATAGATGCCACAGATGTTCTAAAGCGGCCACAAAGCATGAAAAAAAAATGGACGTCTCCGAAAACGTTGGAGCACTTTTGCAAATATGTGATGTCTTGATAAATCGAGCAGATATTTGAACTTTACACAGCTACATTGTCGCCTGAAAATATCTTAAAAGTTTATTTTGTGACCCAGAAAAAGTATTAAGTTTTTTAGCCGCGCTCCTCCGCCATTGCCGTGCTTACAAGTACCCACGACAACCGCCACCGACAAATGCGATCCTCCTTTTCCACAGACTACCCTTTCTGGGTCACAAAATAACCTTTTAAGATATTTTCAAGCGAGAATGTAGCTGTGCAATGCTCAAATATCTACTTAATTTTTCAAAATATCACATATTTGCAAAAGTGCTTCCACGTTTTCGGAGGGCTCTGTTATCCACCAGCGCGATAGCTGACCGGGAGGTCAAGGCTTGATAGAGTCTGCGAGCACAGCTAACTGCCGGGGTATCGTTTTCAACCCCCCTGCGGTCTTTTACCACTCAGGTTAAACATGATATATATAGTTAGTTAGTTAGTTAGTTAGTTAGTGATGGCTATGGATTGAAAATACCCCCCACACCCCACCCCACCCCTAACGGCTGCACCTCCCGAAGGATTTTGTCTGGGCTCTTATCTCACTTTTTTATTTCAAACAATCAACAGAAAATTTCACAGACATAGTTTTATATAAGGTTTTTAAGGCTGTGGTGTTAATTTTTAAGCAACATGAGCCCAGCGGCAGCAGCAACGCTAGGCTAACACTAACTAGCTAGCAAGATTATAAATCTGGTGCTAAACTAAGAGAAGCCAAAAATCAGTTTGAATAAGAGTAAACATTTACTCACCAAGTCAGTGTATCAGGTAAAGATCCACAGCAATGACAATCTTGAGCTGAAGCTTCTCCAGGTTTGCTCAAAATATTCCATAAAAAATGCACCGTGAACATGCGGACTGATCCGGGAGGGAGGAGGGCGGTAGTGACGTGGCATTTTCAAACCACATCTTTCATCCTTCCGCACTGAGAAGCAAATCTTCCAGCTTACTTAGTTTTTCTAAGTTAAGACAACTCAAATAAATTGAGTTTATCAGCGTTTTTGCATAAAAAGTACTGGTAACTTATTTAAATCGAGTTCTAATAACAAATTGATAAAAATTGAGTTCAGCCTATTTAATACTTTTAATTAAACACAATGTTACATTTTACAGTGTAAAGGTAAAGGTAAGAGTGCTTGATATATGTCCCAGTAAGAATTTTTTTAATGTTTGTCTCATGGATCTGGGTCTTTGGCCCAGTATTTTGAGTATTGTTCTGACCTTGTTATTTATTTCATTGAAAGTATAAGAGGATTTATGTTCTAGTTCTGATTTTGTTATTTTCTAGTACCTCTGAGTTTTTATTTACATTAAAAAAAAGTAACAGCATGGCTTGTGTCACTCAAGAATGCGAGTTTGATTGATGACCCCAGCCTTGACCTTTTGACCTTATCGGAAGTACTCCGGAAGTGACTAATCGATTCCAGATGTGTGAGTAATATGATCCATATGCGTGACGAATTGCATCCGGTCGGGGGAGGGGGTACTCCGGAAGTGTCTAATCGATTCCATATGTGTGACTAATCGCATCCGGCGGGAAAAAAATTTATGTTTTGTCCAGAGAGGGAGGGGGTCGTTCCTGGGGGCATGGTTGAGGAAAAGTTCAGAGATAATTCCAGGGGCATGGAAAGTTCAGGTGGGTAACGCAGCAGATTTCTGTCGAGTCAGCGGAGATCATGTTCTATAGGGAGACAGAATGATCGCAGCAGT
Organism: Oreochromis niloticus; assembly: GCF_001858045.2. NCBI lineage: Eukaryota > Metazoa > Chordata > Actinopteri > Cichliformes > Cichlidae > Oreochromis > Oreochromis niloticus. Next base: position 17,284,818 of record NC_031973.2, on the reverse strand, counting down.
GTTGGGTAAGTTACTTTTAAAAAGTAATTAATTACTAATTACTTAATCAATATTGTATTTAAAATACCTATCTAATTACTGTGTCTGAAAAGTAACTTAATTACTCAATAAGTAATTTAACTAAATACTTTTTAAAATCCCTATAAACCTTGAGTGGACAAACAACAGAAATTAAACTCTTTAAATAATAAATAATTTTTTTTAAAGACGGAGACTCTACAGTACGCAGCGGTAGCATCTTTTCCACAATGTAGCCTGCAATCATTTTTTTTAAGCTCACCTTCAGATGCTTTTTGTGCTGCTGAAGTAAAATCAAGTTTTGCCTGCTTAGCAGGAGTTACCGTGGTGTTATCCATGGATGATGAACAAGGATCACTCAGAAGTGTTCGTCTATGCTCCCGTGTCAGGCGCTTCAGTAGATTACTCATGCTATTAACAGCGGCTGATAGTTTTTTCTCCCCAGGACATAGCTTAAATATTACTGTAATGTTCTTGTATGCTTGTTTCAGAAAAGTGAAGAGACGGGAATATGTCAATTTCATAAAACAGCCACTCGCTTCAGCCGAGTCCGACATCTTCCGCTTTAGAATACGACTATGCAGCAAACTTGCACGAAATGACGTGCACCTGCACTACAGTGATGTTAAAGCGGCAGAGTTTACTTTTACCTTTAGAAGATAAATTATTGAAATTAAATAATGATATTCAGCGAGTTTAATTATTTTACAATGTAACGCAAGTACGTTGTAAGTAACTGTAATTAAAATACCTAAAAATGAACAGTAATCAGTTACTCTACTTTTTCAGTGGAAAAGTAATTTAATTACAGTAACGCGTTACACCCAACACTGGATCGCAGCAGTTAGTTTTTCACAGACAACAGTTGAGCTCATAGTTTGAATTCTGTTTAGCACACCGTTTAAATGTTTCAGTATTAGTATCAATATTATGACAAAGATCTTGATAACCATTTTCACCTACAAATGTAACCATTTTCTTGGTAAAGACTGAGGGCTATTTCTTCTTACAATAGTGGATTTATTTTACTTTCTTATATTAACCTTATTACAGACGCAATAAAATAAAAACCTTTAAGATTATCTGACTAATAATGGATTGCATTTATATAGCGCCTGGTGGAGGCAAGCTACACCAGTGCTTGTAATGAAAAGAAGGACTTTCTATTTGCTTGTAACCTAGCAAAGAATTTCATACAGGCCACCCACTCATCTCCTTGTATGTGTAAAAAAATAACCCTTCGTGAAAAAAAGCACCGCGCCCGTATTCAAAAATTTAGCGTCTCAAATAATTTTATTAAAACACCCTGATGAGGTATTTTGGTTTTGTGAGGTAAAGAGTTTTTCTTCATTTTTTGAGCTACTTTTACAACAGGTTTTCTCATTAGCAGAAAACGTTCAATAGACAGAAAAATAGAAACCCTAAAAGAAAACGTCCTTGTTTTACGTACACCAAGGAGGAGTCAACAACCCCTCTAATCAATATTAGTATTTCTATTGCTTGTAACCTAGCAAAGAATTTCATACAGGCTGCCCGCTCATCTCCTTGTACGTGTCAAATAACCCTTAGTGGAAAAAAGCATCACGCACATATTTTAACTTAAACAATTAAAACATTTTCACTCTCAGATGAGGTATTTTGGTTTTGTGAGGTAAAGAGTTTTTCTTCATTTTTTAGAAGTAATTTTACAACAAGTTTTCTCATTAGCAGACAATGCTCAATAGACAGAAAATGGCCTTGTTTTATGCACACTGGTTCATCCCAGTCAATTACCTCCGAGAGCTTGGGATGCTTCAACTTCCTCCGTCGGGTACCATAAGCGTATGAGAAAAACCCCAGAGAAATTATTATTTTTTAAAAGACAGAGAGAAAGAGAGAGAGAGAGTGAATCGATCAAACTTTTCTACAACATGTTATACCACTCCGGGTCGGGAGAGGCGATATAGCATGGACCGGTCGGATGACTACGCCGGCTGGAAGCATGACCGGAAGCGTGGCAGGGACTTTCCCTTTGACCTTCATCCTGCTCCAAGATCAACCGTTAAATGTTTCCTCAATATTGCTGTAATGTAACGACGAAGTTAGTTTTTTAAGATCAGACAGGGGTCCGGTCCCAAAACATTCCTTACACATTCCCACAGACTTGAGTTGTCACCGAATTAGCATCTGTGGCACAAATAAGCTGCAGGGACTGAAGTGTTTTTTAGAACCGACCTTAAGAGGCCTTTGACACTTGGATGTTGGCTTAACTTTTACCCAAAGAGAAATTTGACCCTCGGAAACTAATATCAGATAAACAAAAACAAAAACACGATACTGTTTAGGTGTGGTGAACAGTAACCACTTATCTCAACTTTGATGTTTTGTTTTCTCAGCCATTTATTCTGAAAAGAAATAAACATGTTACAGGGACAGTTTCGACACAGTGCACATTGCAGAGTACATGAATGAGAAGTAGGAATTCCTCCTCTGTATACTAACGCTCCTCCCTAACAAATGCCAAGTCATCGTCTCCATATTGTGTGTGTGGATTTATCCCACTTTTCGAGTTTCATTGGAGTGTACTCAAGTGCACAAGATGGAAAACAATGTATTAGTTTTTTTAAGCCTCTTACCGAGTCCCCGGTGTCAGCCTAGCTACGTCAAGATGCCATTCAACACAGCCTGGAGTAACATTAAAAATAAAACATATTAGAACTCATTTTTGTTGGACACAAGAACAACTTGAGCATCTTTTTTCGGGAGCCGAACTAGGGCTTACAAGTTTGCCGTGCCCCCTGGGGACCGGTGTGAGGTTGTGCGGCAGATCCCGGCGTGGAGGGTCCAGACACTCCCACAGCGCAGGCTTTGCTATCCACACAGAGCGTTTCTGGTGTGGCTTATGCAAAAGACACATTACAGTGTGTTTCTCTGCTCCTGGTAAGCATGTCTGTTGTAGCCTGCGCTTTAAAAATGTCTCTTTGATTATTCAAACAGTTTTTTTTAAAATGTGACTCATTTGTTATCCAAAATATTTTATCTATGTTACTGATTTAAAATATACATATATATATATATTTCAAGTTTTTAGCTCAAACAGACTCTTGAGCATATTCATACAGGGAGTGCAGAATTATTAGACAAATGAGTATTTTGTCCACATCATCCTCTTCATGCATGTTGTCTTACTCCAAGCTGTATAGGCTCGAAAGCCTACTACCAATTAAGCATATTAGGTGATGTGCATCTCTGTAATGAGAAGGGGTGTGGTCTAATGTCATCAACACCCTATATCAGGTGTGCATAATTATTAGGCAACTTCCTTTCCTTTGGCAAAATGGGTCAAAAGAAGGACTTGACAGGCTCAGAAAAGTCAAAAATAGTGAGATATCTTGCAGAGGGATGCAGCAGTCTTAAAATTGCAAAGCTTCTGAAGCGTGATCATCAAACAATCAAGCATTTCATTCAAAATAGTCAACAGGGTCGCAAGAAGCGTGTGGAAAAACCAAGGCGCAAAATAACTGCCCATGAACTGAGAAAAGTCAAGCGTGCAGCTGCCAAGATGCCACTTGCCACCAGTTTGGCCATATTTCAGAGCTGCAACATCACTGGAGTGCCCAAAAGCACAAGGTGTGCAATACTCAGAGACATGGCCAAGGTAAGAAAGGCTGAAAGACGACCACCACTGAACAAGACACACAAGCTGAAACGTCAAGACTGGGCCAAGAAATATCTCAAGACTGATTTTTCTAAGGTTTTATGGACTGATGAAATGAGAGTGAGTCTTGATGGGCCAGATGGATGGGCCCATGGCTGGATTGGTAAAGGGCAGAGAGCTCCAGTCCGACTCAGACGCCAGCAAGGTGGAGGTGGAGTACTGGTTTGGGCTGGTATCATCAAAGATGAGCTTGTGGGGCCTTTTCGGGTTGAGGATGGAGTCAAGCTCAACTCCCAGTCCTACTGCCAGTTTCTGGAAGACACCTTCTTCAAGCAGTGGTACAGGAAGAAGTCTGCATCCTTCAAGAAAAACATGATTTTCATGCAGGACAATGCTCCATCACACGCGTCCAAGTACTCCACAGCGTGGCTGGCAAGAAAGGGTATAAAAGAAGAAAAACTAATGACATGGCCTCCTTGTTCACCTGATCTGAACCCCATTGAGAACCTGTGGTCCATCATCAAATGTGAGATTTACAAGGAGGGAAAACAGTACACCTCTCTGAACAGTGTCTGGGAGGCTGTGGTTGCTGCTGCACGCAATGTTGATGGTGAACAGATCAAAAACACTGACAGAATCCATGGATGGCAGGCTTTTGAGTGTCCTTGCAAAGAAAGGTGGCTATATTGGTCGCTGATTTGTTTTTGTTTTGTTTTTGAATGTCAGAAATGTATATTTGTGAATGTGGAGATGTTATATTGGTTTCACTGGTAAAAATAAATAATTGAAATGGGTATATATTTGTTTTTTGTTAAGTTGCCTAATAATTATGCACAGTAATAGTCACCTGCACACACAGATATCCCCCTAAAATAGCTAAAACTAAAAACAAACTAAAAACTACTTCCAAAAACATTCAGCTTTGATATTAATGAGTTTTTTGGGTTCATTGAGAACATGGTTGTTGTTCAATAATAAGATTATTCCTCAAAAATACAACTTGCCTAATAATTCTGCACTCCCTGTATAGCAAAATCCACAATAGCATAACCAGTGTGCACCCTATTGCACGTCTTTGAACTGTATGTTAATCAGTACATGAAGCGTACCTCTGAAAAGAGTCCATCCTCTTTATTTTAGAAAATGTCTTTAAACTATCGCTGTTCCTACTTACTGAGTTCCCTAGCTACTTCTTTTACTATGTGAATAAACTATTTGAACAAGAAAGGTATCGTAGATTTAAAGACACATCTTGATTGAAGCAAACACGAAAAATTTGGAATGAAATTTATGTGACTGTTCATCTAAAATCCAGCAGAGAGTGAAAATCCAAGAGCTACTGCAATCCTCTGCATTAATGATCTCTCTGTCTCTCTCTCTCTCTCTTTTCTGTGTGTGTGTGTGTGCGCTCACAGAGGGGAGGTCACGACAGGAGCTTTCTGAGTTGACACGTATGAACCATAAAGTCAGTTCGGACTGAGGACTTCCCAAGCAGTTGGTAAACACAGAAGTACATTCAGTCTTGACAAAATTACTTTTTTATCCAATGCATGCACAAGAATCCAAATCTCTGTATCACAATGATTGCATTAAAATCATATTATTTTATGGGGGCAATATTACAAATCTTTGTTAATTACCGTAGATCATTAATAGGGAACAAAAAAGAGGAAAGAAGTGTCACTTCAGCAATGCTGCTGGGAGACAGAAGTCTTGACACAAAAAAAACACAAAAAACTCTAATATCCTTCTAATATCCTCCTTCCTGGAAAGAATTTTTGGGGAATCTACCCTACATCCATCGTTTCAGACGTAGACACTGCTGACAAAGTAGATCGTAAATCTCCTTGCGGTCAGTACTGCTGCCCGTTACTTTGATTGCCGTTTTTAGACTGAATCCGTTCTACTATGCTACATCTAAGACTGATGTCATTCCACCACTGCGCTTTGCATTATTTGATGCGTGTGGAGGTTTCTGCTGCCCTGGGATGGCTACATCTTTTATTTCTGTATCTGCTCCCTGTGGAAAACATATCTGGAATTTCTTATTGTCCAGATGATCAATTATGTCTGTGCACTCAGTTTTATGTTTGTTGTTGATGTTAACCAGCTCAAAGGAGCCCAGGTCATCGGTGAAGCGACCGTCTCTTTTCAGAGCCTCAGCCGCAATTATTCCCTTCTCCCCGTAAACACAAAGATACTTGAACTGTTTTAAAGCATCATTTTTTTAAAAACTTCTCTCTTTTTTGGCATTTAGTCCTCCCTTTGTACCGATGTAAAAGACAGAATAGTAATCTCTCACCTTAACCATCTTCTTATATTTATTGAAAGGCCTCCGTGCAAGGTTGAACACAGTTAATGTTGCGTGTGCCGTCGGAACTGGATTTCAGTCTGAACTGATGTCTGTGTTGGTCCTGCAGAAAATCAGAGCTGGAAAAGGTAGAAGTTGTTAATGTAGCAAAAACAAAATGTATTGCATTTTGTTCATAATCTCTTGAAAGTCATTATCTTTTTTTTTTTATCGCTTTCACTGGAGTGAGTAAACGAGTCTGCAAAGTTAAAAAAGAAAAAAACAGATTTACATTTATTGTTTATTACTTTTATTGGACATCATCCGATCCCATTTATACACAGTTAAGATATAAAGTGGATGAGAATGATATGGTTTTGTATTGAAAACACTGCGATACCTGACAGTTTGGTTGGTTGGTTTGGTGACCATTATCCATTTTGATGTATAGGCTTGCAGTTTAACTGCCACTGCACTTTCATTTGTAAAGTTTTTCTTTTAATTAAAAAACAGCTACTTTGAGATTTATCCCATTGTCTTATTTGCACTACTCATAAGAGGCTGTCCCCCTGCTGACAAAAAAGTAACTATGTAACTTTTACTCTGAGTACATTTTAAATGAGCTACTTTTTACTTTTACTTGAGTAACTTTTTAGACAGGTAATTTTACTTGTACTTGAATAAAATTTCAGCAAAGTAATAGTACTTTTACTTGAGTAAAACATTTTAGTACTCTTTCCACCTCTGCTAACCACTACAATATTACTTTTCTTATGTCTAGTATACAGGAGTTGCTGCTCACACCCTGAGTTACACTGATGAGTCTGTCAGATGTCCCAAATGGAATGTCCGGCCGCACGCGTACTCACGCTGGACACCTCATGGTCTTATTTCCATTAGCCCTCGACTCAGCTGCAAAGTGCTTACGGGGTCAGTTTCCTTTTCATCAGAATTATCTGCCGTCATCCAGACATAAGTTGAGCAATGGTTTAACCAATTTTCCATCAAACCATAAAGGGAAGCCGGATTGAAACAGAACATAGGATGTAAGTTAAGAAAATATAAGTTTGAATATGGAGCACATCTCCTTCAGCGTTCACGATGATGGATTGCATTTCTCTCAGTCAACTGACCGTTTAGGGGAAAAAGCGGCTAATAGTTAGTGGGTTCTGTGTTTGTGGATGTCTGTGGGTTGTTGTTTTTTAATCACACTAAGAGTGAACAAAAGCAGAAAAAAACCCTGTAAAGATGCAGGCTGTGAAAGTCTGGTTTATACCATAAATCTTACCAGTTGTAACTGATATTAGAGTTTTTTGTGGTTTTTTTTGTGTCAAGACTTCTGTCTCCCAGCAGTCCTCAGTCCGAACTGACTTTATGGTTCATACGTGTCAACTCAGAAAGCTCCTGTCATGACCTCCCCTCTGTGAGCACACACACACACACACACACACACACACACACACACACACACACACAGTCACACACACACACACACACACAGAAAAGAGAGAGAGAGAGACAGAGAGATCATTAATGCAGAGGATTGCAGTAGCTCTTGGATTTTCACTCTCTGCTGGATTTTAGATGAACAGTCACATAAATTTCATTCCAAATTTTTCGTGTTTGCTTCAATTAAGATGTGTCTTTAAATCTACGATACCTTTCTTGTTCAAATAGTTTATTCACACAGTAAAAGAAGTAGCTAGGGAACTCAGTAAGTAGGAACAGCGATAGTTTAAAGACATTTTCTAAAATACAGAGGATTTCATCATCGGCAGTTTGTGAAAACTGCAGTTAAAAAACAAATCAGTAGATTCACAAATGATGGACTCTTTTCAGAAGTACGCTTCATGTACTGATTAACATACAGTTCAAAGACGTGCAATAGGGTGCACACTGGTTATGCTATTGTGGATTTTGCTATATGAATATGCTCAAGAGTCTGTTTGAACTAAAAACTTGAAATATATATATATGTATATTTTAAATCAGTAACATAGATAAAATATTTTGGATAACAAATGAGTCACATTTTAAAAAACTGTTTGAATAATCAAAGAGACATTTTTAAAGCGCAGGCTACAACAGACATGCTTACCGGGAGCAGAGAAACACGCTGTCATGTGTCTTTTGCATAAGCCACACCATAAACGCTCTGTTAGAGTGAATTGTTAAATGTTTGTCATTTTTATTCTTACCATTTGTACTTTAACTGTGTGTTGAAAGGAATTCTTTTGTTCTCCCCTCCCCAGATTCTCGAGGTTCTGAGTGGGGGGCTGTAGTGTTTTATCACAGGCAAACATCCTTGTGAAGGTCTGATGTGGTAAAACTTCCTGCCCTTTGTATGGCTTCACTGTGTTATCTAGGGTGAACCATAGATTGGGTGTGGGGAGGTTACCCTCTTTATGACCTAGGATGTTGTTCCTGCTTTATGACCCTTTTGGTCAGCAGCTCACACACACACAAGGTATTCCTTGTTCACATGTATACCTATAAGATTGCTTGCTGTGTAATCACATTGCCTTCAACGTTCCAGCGAATAGGTTCAAGCTACAAACCTATCATTAATTGGTCCTTCGAGCCGGATCCCTGGAGTCGGCATTCACCGAGGAGAGAACCCTGACGTCAGCGAGACGTGAGAATTTGTCATCGGGCCGGTGGATTAGCTGTCCGTTTTCTCTCCCCGACGAATGACGATCGGCGGGATCCGAGGCTGATATTACACGCTAAGCAACGCCGAGTAAGTTGGAAGAGTTGACTGGGTTAGTGTCCCAGAACTGGGTTAGGGTCCCGAGAGAGAGGTTTTGGTAAAATCGCCCAAGGGCCCAAGCGTCCGGTGAGTGTCCGGTTTTGAAATCGCCCTGGGTTTGTGTCCTGAGCGTCCCTTCACTGGGTTTTGAGTCGCGCAACTGGGTTAGGGTCCCAGAAGAGTGTTGCTGTGTTTGTGTTAATGACTGCGGAGCAGACATGGTCTGTGACACGGTTGTTGTTATCATGGGTTCCCGAGCAAGTAAGACTGCCTCACAGGGAGACAACACATTTTTGCAAGAATTTACTCCCAACAGTGCGAGGTATTTATATTCTCATAACTGTCATGAGCGTAAACTAGTCACGGGAGAATCTCAAATGTTAGAAGTTTTCAGGAAAACAGCAGCCTTGAAGAGCGTGTGGAGAAGGCCAGTCCACATCAGCAGCAGTTAAGCTATGCTCTGGTGAATGGCTTTCCCCCACTCCTTGCTGACACAAAATGTTTAGATGATTTCCCTGATCAACAACAGCCTGTGCTCCAGACCATTACTTTAACCAGTTGTTAAAAGTAATCTGCATTAAGCTTAAGGTTGCTCAAATTCAGTACAATGACATATGAGATGAAGTAAAATAGGCAAATATTTTACCTAATTACATGCATAGAGGCACTTGACCTGTTTGAAAACTGTCATCCTAATATGAGCCATTGTTGAGATATAGAGCACAGATATGAAAACAACTATTATGCTGAACCCTGTATGAAACAGCTGAAAACTACATGATGGAGAAGCTGAGTTGAATATGAAAGTGTAAGTCTTTGCCACTGTGGGCAAAGCACGCAACCACTGTGTGAGGTTGCGTTGCTGTCTCTTCTGGGCTGATGAGCAAGCTACACATTTTCAGATCAGGAGCAGGCTGAGAACTCATCAAAGAGAGAGAAACAGAACTATGATAACTCGAGTATGTAGCGTATCCGTGAGTTCAGCTTCTTCTTTCAGATGCGCAGCAGTTTTCCTGGATCTTGATTCATGTGTGTAGAGTGTTCATAGCATCAGCATCATGTTTTTGTTTATTTGTTTTGTTGGGTTGAAAACTAACTAGATAAACCTGTGATCATACTTATGGATCACCATCATCAGCCATATGTTTTATTTATGCAGATGAAAAAGTGAGTGTGAATGTGCCTGACGTCGCAGTGTGTATGTGCGTTGTGTAAACGTAATTGTCACAAATTGTGAGAGCGGTGATTCTGCAGGTCACCAGCTAGTGTAAAGAAAGAAAGAAAGAGTAAAAAAGAGACAGAATCTACATTTTAGATGGAAAATAATAGGAAAAAGTTTTTGTGTTTATTAGCCAAGAACAACTACAATCTCATTTTCTGCTTTTAAGAAAGGAGAGTTCTGTGTGTTGTTTTAAGCAGTGATAAGAATGATCAAAATGTCTCAGTGTGTCACTTTCAGATGAAAAGCAGACCCGGATCAATTTCCCATATGCAGCAGTCGGAAGAAAGTTATAGTTTAACACTATTGGAAACATTCAGGCCAATTTCTGGTTAACTTATTTACAGCACCATGTGTCCCTTATCCTCACAAGTGAGCTCTCACTCCTCCCTGAAGACAAGGAATGCAGCCCCAAGAGCAATAACATGGCAGATAAAGAGACAGCAGCAAAGTCCTGAGCAAAGAGACCCAGCAAGCAGCAGCAGTGTGGACAAACAGCAGTGGAGAAGAAAAGCAAACCCATCATCCTGACTGATCGGATGAATGACACGGTGTTTCCAACAAGCTGCAAAGTCACTGTGCTTGTGAAAAGGACTTTTGAGGAGAACTGAGGAGACTGTTGGAGGTTGACATTTGCCACCTTTGGAGAAAATGGCAAGAAGAGACAGTGGGACACAGGACAAAGCTGAAGAAGAACTGCCGGCTATTGGACTGTTGAAGTGGGAGAGGACAACAGAGTGAGAGTAAGTAAGGACACAGAGGAAAGCTGTTGTTTAATGTGGGAAATCAAAATTTGGGTTAGCAAACCTGGGGAAAAGAAAACTGACTGCTTAAGTGGAGAATTGTGAAGGAATCTGAAACACTGCAAAAAGAAACATATACAAAATCACACACACAAGCAGAACATGCATTAACCCTACTAACACAAACAAGAGAGCCCATGAAGATTAGACAACATCTTAAGCATGTGAGTCTGTTTATCATCTTGTCCAAGTCACTTCGTGTGATGAGAAGTGATGCAAACACCGGTGGACTCATAGCACATTAGTTAAAAATGATCAAATAATAGCGGAGAAGTGTGTAGGAAAGGCAGCTTTAAGAACATGCCCTGTTGGAGATGCAGCTCCACAGACATTGATTAAACCTGCCTAATAACACACACATGCAATGAAAATCAGCTTGTTATCTCTCATCAGTGCTAAAATAGTGTCAATTTAGCAGACACTTGTTATCAAATGCTGAATTTATCCAATGCTGACAGTTAACTCTCTAGGTTACAGGACAACAGTTTAATTTTTGTGGGAAAAAAAGATTCTGGTTTGACCAACCAGTGATCAGACAATAAATTTAGTTGTTAATATAGTAAATTGGGAGATGCTTTCTGCCTGACTGATGCAGCACAAGTAATTTACTGTATGAGGGAAATTCTATTTTTGTGATAATATTTTGAACATGCATTTCTGTTGTCCTGTCATCTTAGTGGGTTAATAGCTGATATGCAAATTAGTTGGTTGTTCTTAGATTAATGAAAGGTGATTGAATTCTAGCACGAGTGAATGAGACGTGTTGGAGTTTGTTGGAATGGAGACTCTAAAACACTGAGTTTCCTGTTGTGATGTGCGAGTGAATCCTGCACCCAGATACACAACTCTGAATACATAAGAACAAACTTCTTTTGCGAAATGCATGACAACATGTCACATGTTTTATGATGACGGGGAAAAAGGAAAACTAAATAAAATCTGTGGCCTAAATGATTAAAAGGTACAGACCTGGGGATTAAAATTCATAGCTAATGAGACATGAGGCTTATGTTGTGTGTTGTGCGGCTGATGGTTGGTTTTGAATTAATCTAGCTGATGATTTTTCTTTTGTTGTGAAGTTGAGCCTGCCAATCAGTATGATGGTTTGATAAACCATGCTAATGGTATGATTTACCCTCCTGAGATGAGGAGCATGTGTCATGACTTAACGAGGCCTTTTTATTTTGATACTTTCATAGTGCACTGAAAGTTTTGTTTGATGATCTCTGTTTGAGCAGATCTGCACGATTAGAACAGAAGCGCTATACGACATGTCATCGAGAAAATTGTTGCAAGTGAGTTTCTCCACATTAAAATGGGCTCAGGAGGAGGTCACTTATCTGGGACAATTAGGAAATAAGTTCCTGTCCAAAAGGATTCAACGAGAAAATCCAGTCTAAATTCTTTTCTTTTTGAAATGACGTCATTTTGCTAAGAGTGGAAACTAAAGGCGACAATAGGTTCCACTATCAGCAAAGAACGAATGAATGAATGCGTGAATGAATGAGTGAGAGAAAATAAAATTGACTGACTGGTAAAAGCGGACAGAAGCTGACAGACTGACTGACATCACTGTGCGAAGTTAACCCCCACCTGACAAAGGTGCAGATGAATCTATGTGTGTTTCTTTTTATAGGAGCAGAAAGATGACAACAACATTCGAGGTTACATGATGATTTAACCTTTTAAATGCCACTTTCTGTGTCTTTGCATTTACCAGGGGTGTTATTCACTACCTTGTGTTGCTCACAGAGGTAACTGTGAGAAAGTGTGTATACACCTGCGCAGCGCTAACATTTCTACAGCATCACAGTCTTCATGTGATTTGATCATGTGATTTATACCAGGATAGCTGGTTGATGTTTTCTACTACAGGATTTCTGGGTTCATGTGTGAAGAAAACTGTGTTTACAGGTTATGAGTTGGTGATGCTGTTACACTGTGTTGTTGGGGAAATGTGAAGGTTACTTTGACGATGTGAATAACATGCGAGACATTCCCTGTGTTGAAACTAGTGTCACTTCTTTCCACAGCTATGGATGGCTAACTTTATGGTCTTTTTACAGCACCTCTGGAACCTGTCAATTTGTGCCTGACCTCCAGGATTGTCCATGTGTGTTGCTAATGTTTGTTTTTCTAAGAGTGCATGTAGAGGATTCAGCAGAGACGGACAAGTAACATGAGAAAGCAACTAAGAGATGCAGTGTTTATGGAATAGTTTAATATGGGGCTCATTAGCTGGCCACTACTGAGCTCCTAGTGTTAAATACATGGAGTGACTTTGCTTAAGGGAAGTCACCGATTACATTAATGTTAACTGAGTACATGGGATGATCCATGTTTGGGGCGAATTATGCCAATAATTGTAGTCTACTGATTTGAGAAAACCTGCACATGATACTTGTCCTGCTGATGCTGAGTGCTTTATTACTCTAATGATACAATTGTTTATAAGTGTGAAGGTTGATTTTACTTCCAGATCTTGTTTTCCAGGCCATGATGGTGTGTGTGCAGGCTCCAGGCGGAGCCAGGTTTTGAGCAGACTTACTGTGCAAAACACACTAACATCTTTTACTGCAGGGTTACGGAGCTGCTCCAGAGGAGATGCCCTGATATTGCCTGGGACGTGATCTAGCTAACCTTTTTCTTTTAGACAGGAATCTGGTTTTGATGAGTTGACTCATGGGAGTGTCCATGCGTCAAGAGGAGGGGTCCAGAATTATAGAGTTACATGAAACTATCTTTTTTATGTTTTCTAAACTATGTTTTTATGATTTTTGTGTGATTAACAGTTCATTTACGGGTATTAAACTTATGTAAAGTGGTGCATCCATGTTCAGATGAGGCTTTGGTGGTTCATAAATGAAGCTCACTGAACTAAAGAATGTGGTTTGATGATGATTGACATGCTTTAGGAGTTTCTCCTCCTAGCAAGGAAATACAGGTGCAGCAGTTAGAGTATTGCTGAAAGGAATCTCCTGAGAAATCTTCAGAGGCCCAGTGAGAAGCAACCCATTCCAGGCATAGCTGACAGTCCAGGCAGTGGTTGAGGTCAAAGGTCGAGCTGTTTGGGGCCCATCATGAGATCAGACTTTGGAGCCACAGCAAGGACCACGAAGCTGCGTTGGAATGAGAGCTGTGCCAAGGGGGCTTTTCAGAGGCCAACAGAAGAGATTGTGGACAACAGACGGGCACCTGAAGGATGAGGGGAGCATGCCAAGCTCCATCGACAACGCGGGCGGAGTTCGAGGATGGCATCATGATTCTGTGAAAAGCACAGGAACCAGAAGCTATGGTGGTGATGACAGCAGTTTCCTATGAACATCACCTAATGCTGTGTCACTATACTGTGCATACGATGACACTCTGAAGACTGCTGGGATCATAGCAGCAGTAAGATAACTGGATCCAGCACCCTTTCCACAGAGGGTTTTTCCTGTAGAGGATGGACAATGGAGGAGTCATAAATATCCCCCACAGGACAAGGAGGCCTGAAGTGAGGTGATGGGGGTTGGTAGAGGGCCATAAAACTAGACTGCTGGAGAGGTCTGCAGCTTTCACGATGTTGACAAACGGTAAACTCAATGTATGTTTGAATGTCTATTCTACATACATTTGGACTCTGGTCCTATGAACAGTGATGGGAACATCTGGAAGAGACAATTATGACGCCCTATAGAGCTTAAACCACTCTGCAGCGAGACATGCTATTTACATGTCTTGAGGAGGAGCACCACCAAACTGGAGTGTTTTTGAAGTGTTGCTTTCTTTTTTTAACTATTAAAGTAACAATTCATTTGTTTGCTTATGTATAGGATGCATTTTACCATGTATAAGATCACTGTTAACTAAAATGATTTCTGATACATTTGTTAATTATGTACTTTTACAACAATATGAAATGACTGAAATGAATGACGCCTGCACTGAAAATGTTAAGCAAGAGGTGCATGGCTGAGAATATACTACATAGGAATAATTTGGAGCATAAAAATTACAAAACAGGAGGGAAATGTTAGAGTGAATTGTTAAATGTTTGTCATTTTTATTCTTACCATTTGTACTTTAACTGTGTGTTGAAAGGAATTCTTTTGTTCTCCCCTCCCCAGATTCTTGAGGTTCTGAGTGGGGGGCTGTAGTGTTTTATCACAGGCAAACATCCTTGTGAAGGTCTGATGTGGTAAAACTTCCTGCCCTTTGTATGGCTTCACTGTGTTATCTAGGGTGAACCATAGATTGGGTGTGGGGAGGTTACCCTCTTTATGACCTAGGATGTTGTTCCTACTTTATGACCCTTTTGGTCAGCAGCTCACACACACACACAAGGTATTCCTTGTTCACATGTATACCTATAAGATGTCATATGTTAATGAACCTATGCATATTCATGTAACCACAATAAAAGAGCAGTGTTACGGGGGAACGGACGAGAGCAACTGGGGTCAAGCGAAGGAACGGCGCCTGTCCAGTTCTCTCCCGTGCACGTGAAACATTAAGAACTTTGCCTACTCGTGTCTTGCTTGCTGTGTAATAACATTGCCTTCAACGTTCCAGCGAATAGGTTCAAGCTACAAACCTATCACGCTCTGTGCGGATAGCAAAGTCTGCGCTGTGGGAGTGTCTGGACCAATGTTCCCTCTAATTTTTCACGTGTCTGAGCGAACGCACAAACTCCCTGAGCGATCCCTTGGACCACTGTGAGCGACATCAGACGTGTGGACTGTGGTCGCGCCGGCATCTAATCCATCCAAGTTACAGCATTTACATTTATGTTAGACTACTTTTAATTAACTGCTTTAGCCCACTTACAATGAAAATGTAAAAAAAATCTAGTCATTGACCTGTGTAGTATGTTAACACTATTGGAAGTAAAAATAACTTGAACTCCAATTTTGAAAAGACAACTTTCTGTCTTTTTAAAAAAAGCTCTGACTTGTATTACGATTCTGTGGTCTGGGAGAGAGTCTGTAACTCTCTGTCTGCAAAATATAGTATATAATGACCAATGCTGGGCAATTAATTATATAGTTACTTCTTCAAAAAAGTAACTCAGTTTGGCAAACAACAAAGATTTTTGCAGCTATATTTTTTTAAATGCAGCCAAGGCGTTTTTAAATGAACATTTCAAACTATTTACAGAACAATCAGCTGTTCTGAATCAAATCTGATGCCACACAAATCATTTGTGCCACTCCAAAAAATAATTTTTGTCCCCTATGAGGTAAAGGAGAACAACAGCCTGATACCTGCAGGCCTGACAACAGGAGATGTATCACTCCTGTAACACCTGTAACATTCAGTACTCGCCTCATTGTTCTGACACACACAGCAAAACTACACTACACACTAACTACACAAGATTTGCGCTAAACGTCGCAAATCTCTCACATATCAAAGCACCGCCGTCACTCCTAAAACGCCGTTTTTACCGTTTACTCCCGCAGTAAATATAAACAACGACAGTATTCAGGAAGAAAACCAAACATTGCATTTTTTTTTTTTTTATCATAACTCTGGTTTTACGTGGCCTATCAACACAATTTAAAAACTGGTATAAAGTCCACACTTTTTCCGTCAATTCCATCTTGTGCACTTGAGTACACTCCAATGAAACTTGAAAAGTGGGATAAATCCACACACCCAATATGGAGACGATGACTTGGCATTTGTTAGGGAGGAGCGTTAGTATACAGAGGAGGAATTCCTACTTCTCATTCATGTACTCTGCAATGTGCACTGTGTCGAAACTGTCCCTGTAACATGTTTATTTCTTTTCAGAATAAATGGCTGAGAAAACAAAACATCAAAGTTGAGATAAGTGGTTACTGTTCACCACACCTAAACAGTATCGTGCTTTTGTTTTTGTTTATCTGATATTAGTTTCCGAGGGTCAGATTTCTCTTTGGGTAAAAGTTAAGCCAACATCCAAGTGTCAAAGGCCTCTAAAGGTCGGTTCTAAAAAACACTTCAGTCCCTGCAGCTTATTTGTGCCACAGATGCTAATTCGGTGACAACTCAAGTCTGTGGGAATGTGTAAGGAATGTTTTGGGACCGGACCCCTGTCTGATCTTAAAAAACTAACTTCGTCGTTACATTACAGCAATATTGAGGAAACATTTAACGGTTGATCTTGGAGCAGGATGAAGGTCAAAGGGAAAGTCCCTGCCACGCTTCCGGTCATGCTTCCAGCCGGCGTAGTCATCCGACCGGTCCATGCTATATCGCCTCTCCCGACCCAGAGTGGTATAACATGTTGTAGAAAAGTTTGATCGATTCACTCTCTCTCTCTCTTTCTCTCTGTCTTTTAAAAAATAATAATTTCTCTGGGGTTTTTCTCATACGCTTATGGTACCCGACGGAGGAAGTTGAAGCATCCCAAGCTCTCGGAGGTAATTGACTGGGATGAACCAGTGTGCGTAAAACAAGGCCATTTTCTGTCTATTGAGCATTGTCTGCTAATGAGAAAACTTGTTGTAAAATTACTTCTAAAAAATGAAGAAAAACTCTTTACCTCACAAAACCAAAATACCTCATCTGAGAGTGAAAATGTTTTAATTGTTTAAGTTAAAATATGTGCGTGATGCTTTTTTCCACTAAGGGTTATTTGACACGTACAAGGAGATGAGCGGGCAGCCTGTATGAAATTCTTTGCTAGGTTACAAGCAATAGAAATACTAATATTGATTAGAGGGGTTGTTGACTCCTCCTTGGTGTACGTAAAACAAGGACGTTTTCTTTTAGGGTTTCTGTTTTTCTGTCTATTGAACGTTTTCTGCTAATGAGAAAACCTGTTGTAAAAGTAGCTCAAAAAATGAAGAAAAACTCTTTACCTCACAAAACCAAAATACCTCATCAGGGTGTTTTAATAAAATTATTTGGGACGCTAAATTTTTGAATACGGGCGCGGTGCTTTTTTTCACGAAGGGTTATTTTTTTACACATACAAGGAGATGAGTGGGTGGCCTGTATGAAATTCTTTGCTAGGTTACAAGCAAATAGAAAGTCCTTCTTTTCATTACAAGCACTGGTGTAGCTTGCCTCCACCAGGCGCTATATAAATGCAATCCATTATTAGTCAGATAATCTTAAAGGTTTTTATTTTATTGCGTCTGTAATACGGTTAATATAAGAAAGTAAAATAAATCCACTATTGTAAGAAGAAATAGCCCTCAGTCTTTACCAAGAAAATGGTTACATTTGTAGGTGAAAATGGTTATCAAGATCTTTGTCATAATATTGATACTAATACTGAAACATTTAAACGGTGTGCTAAACAGAATTCAAACTATGAGCTCAACTGTTGTCTGTGAAAAACTAACTGCTGCGATCCAGTGTTGGGTGTAACGCGTTACTGTAATTAAATTACTTTTCCACTGAAAAAGTAGAGTAACTGATTACTGTTCATTTTTAGGTATTTTAATTACAGTTACTTACAATGTACTTGCGTTACATTGTAAAATAATTAAACTCGCTGAATATCATTATTTAATTTCAATAATTTATCTTCTAAAGGTAAAAGTAAACTCTGCCGCTTTAACATCGCTGTAGTGCAGCTGCACGTCATTTCGCGCAAGTTTGCTGCATAGTCGTATTCTAAAGCGGAAGATGTCGGACTCGGCTGAAGCGAGTGGCTGTTTTATGAAATTGACATATTCCCGTCTCTTCACTTTTCTGAAACAAGCATACAAGAACATTACAGTAATATTTAAGCTATGTCCTGGGGAGAAAAAACTATCGGCCGCTGTTAATAGCATGAGTAATCTACTGAAGCGCCTGACACGGGAGCATAGACGAACACTTCTGAGTGATCCTTGTTCATCATCCATGGATAACACCACGGTAACTCCTGCTAAGCAGGCAAAACTTGATTTTACTTCAGCAGCACAGAAAGCGTCTGAAGGTGAGCTTAAAAAAAATGATTGCAGGCTACATTGTGGAAAAGATGCTACCGCTGCGTACTGTAGAGTCTCCGTCTTTAAAAAAAATTATTTATTATTTAAAGAGTTTAATTTGTTGTTTGTCCACTCAAGGTTTATAGGGATTTTAAAAAGTATTTAGTTAAATTACTTATTGAGTAATTAAGTTACTTTTCAGACACAGTAATTAGATAAGTATTTTAAATACAATATTGATTAAGTAATTAGTAATTAATTACTTTTTAAAAGTAACTTACCCAACACTGCCGCGATCATTCTGTCTCCCTATAGAACATGATCTCCGCTGACTCGACAGAAATCTGCTGCGTTACCCACCTGAACTTTCCATGCCCCTGGAATTATCTGAACTTTTCCTCAACCATGCCCCCAGGAACGACCCCCTCCCTCTCTGGACAAAACATAAATTTTTTTTCCCGCCAGATGCGATTAGTCACACATATGGAATCGATTAGACACTTCCGGAGTACCCCTCCCCCGACCGGATGCAATTCGTCACGCATATGGATCATATTACTCACACATCTGGAATCGATTAGTCACTTCCGGAGTACTTCCGATAAGGTCAAAAGGTCAAGGCTGGGGTCGTCAATCAAACTCACATTCTTGAGTGACACAAGCCATACTGTTACTTTTTTTACATTCTTACCTGCAATAAACCAGTGAATTTGAATTTAGGTCTGTCTGCTCAGTCCTGCATTGTGAGTCCAGTCCCTGCCTACCACATGCACCACTTTACGGCAGTTTGTACTATATGCTTCTGTCATGAAATTCAGTAAAAAAAAATCCCCAAAACTCAAAATTGGGCTGCAGAAGTAAGATCAAATATTACACATTATTGTACTAAATTCAATAAGAGCATTACAGTTACAGTTCTGTATTTATTTGTGTTAAAAAGATTCTACTGTTCTCTGCGCACTGGTCACAGTCAGGCAATTTTTTGTACCTATTATTACATATTAATTCCAATCAGTGATACATCCCCCACACTGCACTAAATTCCTTACACACATGCATGCATGCATATGTATGTGCATGCGTGTATTTCTGTGCGTGTTTGTGTGCTATTGTTGCATAAACACATTTGCCATGTCATGTGTGCTGTACGTCAAATTTTAAGGAGCTAAATGAACATAAGTATGTAATAATTTTATATCTGTTCTATGATTTAACTGACAGAGGAAGTACAGCGTGTCATTGGTTAGCCGAGTCTACAAACACTGCTTCCACAGAAATGTTCCAGAAAATAATTTATAACGTGAGTCAGGTGGTTTACTTGACTTGTCCTTAGTGTATGCTCAGTGAGAGGTCACTGCTCTCTTTTGTGTCGGTGGGGAGAGTCATTGGAGGGCGAACAGGAAGGTGAGTTCATGCTGAGAATTCAGGAGTGAAGGATTTCAGGTGGAATAGACCAGCTCAACAGAAACAGAAAAGTTGACTGAGAAGGGAGCCACACTTGAACCACACAGGGAACATTGGGAAGCAGGGGAAAAAACACCATTAGACTTAAAAGTTTGCAGGAACACAGGATTAACTAAACCTCATTTTGATGTGGAAAATGTAGCTCAATAGGGTAATGATTTATGCATTAATCTGACAAACAAAACGTTACAGGTTCAATTCCAGAAACCTTAGGAGAGGGGCATCTGACATAAAACTTTGCTAAACCTTGTGACAATGGAGTAGCTGATAGTATTTTTATTTTTTTTTACAAAATAAGAGAGCTACCACAACCAGACAACACTTAGTGGTGCATTTGAACTTAGAGACTTGAGGACACTTACAACGCAGACTGAGATCCTTTCCCACTGTATAGCTCAGGATTATAATAAATAAAATTTCACTTTAAACAACATTTCAGAAAATATGTTTATGTGATCATAGCATTATCATATTATCATGTTTATTAAAGGACAAATGTATTCAGGTCTTTGTTTGTCACTAGTTATCAAGGGTAAATTCACTAAAACACTTCACTACTCAAATCTGAAGAAACAATCACAGCTGAGCAAACCTAAGAACCTGTGCTGATTGGTCCAACAAAATGGATTCAACAGCACGAGGGACTCCAGTAGCTGTGTTTCAAAGCAGGGAGATCTGGTGGTGACTAACTAGTTAAAATGCTTTAACAACTGATCTAAGAAGCTTTTTAAAACTGCAAATGAAGAAGGCACAGGTGAGGTGAGAAGAGGTGAAGGAGCTCCTTCCTGTTTCTGGACACGAGATGGCCACTGGCTCAGACACAAACTTAAGTTGGTAAATCAGAATCTCTTAGTGTCTCTTCTAAAGTGTTTACTTTTACTTATTAGTGCTGCCATCTCTGACACACTAAGCTAGAGGTTCACACACTTATCACACCCCATCACAAAAGCTATATCTGTGTACTGCGCTCCCATTTCCCTCCTCTTTCACACAAAGTGAAATCAGCTCAATTTAGCACAAGTGTGCAGGAAGAAAAAAACATGCTCAATTATTTTTTTTCTATCAACATGGCCTGAAGATAACTAATTTTTTGAAGAACCTTTGCAACCAATGTTCCCTCTAAGCTGCGCACGTGCGCAATTGTGCACTGCTGGCACGGTCTCTGCGCACAGGAAATCTGCGTTGCGCACAAAAAAAATCTAACCTGAATTGAAATTAAAATTAATACTTCAGTCCTGTTTTGCAGTGTTAGTCAGTGAGTGACTGGCTGCTCCCATATGGAATTAGAATGATGCCACCTTATCCCATAGTTCAGCCAATAATGCGATTTACATTCGTATATACGCAGCCAATCAATGTCGTTGACGGGCTATGACAGCGTCCTTATGTGCCGACACCGGTGTTTTAGCTAGCAAAGCGGCGTGGCTGATGTGGAGTGAAGCCACGTTAATGACAACGTGTACAACCATTGGAGATGTGAGCAGGAAAGATGCCCAACGGATTTACTTTACCAAATGGACCATCCCAGCCTTGCCGTAATGGTCCATTTGATTCACCTTTTATTGTTTATTTTATTTTCACTTGCTGAATACGGGACAGACTTGACTGGGGGAAGAAAAGGGGAGAAAGAAAGAGGGAAAGAAAAACAGCGGGGAAGAGGGACGGGGAAAAAGGGCAAAAAACCAAAAACCAACAGAATAAGCAGACAAAAAATACATATATCGATCACCTGGATCACCGGTTGAGAAAGAAAGACGAAAGCAAGCAGAAGAAAACGAGAGTAATAAACATCATCACAATGATCTATGGGAATATGTCAGTAAATACTAAATATTAAACATTATTGTGCAGCACGTAAGATCGACAGCGCACAGTGTGCTTTGAGGTAAGAGCCAAAAAGGGTGTAGTTTGTGTGTGATCACCTGTGTGTACACCTGTGAGCATGGACGCG
Source organism: Oreochromis niloticus (assembly GCF_001858045.2). NCBI lineage: Eukaryota > Metazoa > Chordata > Actinopteri > Cichliformes > Cichlidae > Oreochromis > Oreochromis niloticus. Next base: position 17,262,795 of record NC_031973.2, on the reverse strand, counting down.
CTTGTTTTTTTTTGTTGTTTTTTTTAAAAGGTTCCTTCATGTAATGATCTGCTAGAGGGTGTGGGGGGCCACTGCCCCGTCCTCCAGGGCATGACGCAGGTATGGAGGAGATCAAAACTCCAGACATCCAGAGGCCCCCAGAACACAAGAGACCAAGGAAGACCAACAGAGGGGCAGCCGCGTCACTATCCCAGAAAGAGCTGAGGAGAGTCCCAGATGAGGGTCACTCAGCAGCCGCGGAGCAGAAGCCAGGGGGGTTGCAGTGACGTGCCGTGAGCTCCGCCGGCAGCCAGCTGTGCCTGAGTGACCGAGCTCCGGGCCGAGAGGCCGAGGGCACCCCGCCTCCGAAGTGGCCCGAGCGAGCCCCAGGCTCCAGGCCCCGATAAGCAGCCACCAAGGAGTGAGCCGGTGTTTACCTGGGCGCCCACCCCCGGACACACAGAACCACCAACGCACCGATGTCTGAGGGCGTCCGCCACCGGCAGGGGAAGTGGTGGGGGGAGCTAGGCCTCCAAACCTTGGAGGGCCTGAGATGTCCCCAGAGAGGTGGCGTCTGATACCCAACCTGACATATAGACACAGACATACAGGCACACACAGATACAAACATCCATTCCCACCCTCATGCTCTCATAAGCAATTATTCCACACTCAACCAACGTGGAGACAGACATAAAGAGACGCTGTACACACAATCACTCTCCCCAAGCGTACTCTAAGAACCGGGTCTGGGTACCCTTGCCCCTGGAGGGGGAAACTGCACCCAGACCCAGGTGGTGTTACCCTTTTCCCTGCGGTGGGGAGAAGCAGACCGCCCCGACTCCGTAGCAGCAGGGAGGCCCCACATTCCAGACCCCAGTCGGACGGCCAACTCCTCCTCCAGCCCCCCCGCTCCAGCAGGCCGCAGAGAACGGGGGTGTTTTTTTTTAAAAAAAAAAAAGGAGATGTGAGCAGGACAGACGAACAATTGACGGAAATGTGGACTTTATACCAGTTTTTAAATTGTGTTGATCGGCCACGTAAAACCAGAGTTGTGATAAAAATATGCAATGTTTGGTTTTCTTCCTGAATACTATGCATTTTATAAGAAAAAAGGCTCGAAAGCCTGTGAGCAAAAACAAACCCCACCCCCACCTTTCCTATTGGTCCAAAAAAGTACCATGTCGACCAATCAAAAAATGATATGGCAACGTGGCATCTAGTTGTTAAGAAACGGGGGGAAGTTTTAGGAGTGACGGCGGTGTTTTGAGATGTGAGAGATTTGAGACGTTTAGCGCAAATCTTGTGTAGTTAGTGTGTAGTGTAGTCAATAGTTTTGTTGTGTGTGTCAGAACAATGAGGCGACTGCTGAATGTTACAGGTGTTACAACAGTGATACATCTCCTGTTGTCAGGCCTGCAGGTATCAGGCTGTTGTTCTTCTTTATCTCATAGTGGCCAGAAATTATTTTTTGGAGTGGCACAAATAATTTGTGTGGCATCAGATTTGATGCAGAACAGCTGATTGTTCTGTAAATATTTTTGAAATGTTTGTTTAAAAAAAACGCCTTGGCTGCATTTTTAGGTAAAGAGCTGCAAAAAACTTTGTTGTCAGAGTTTTTTTTTTTTTTTTAAAGAAAGAAAGTTGTGTTTTCAAAATTGGAGTTCAAGTTATTTTTACTTCCAATAGTGTTAACATACTACACAGGTCATGAACAAGATTTTTTTTTATATATATTTCCATTGTAAGTGGGCTAAAGCAGTTAATTAAAAGTAGTCTAACAGAAATGTAAATGCTGTAATTTGATTATTTTAATAAACCATGTAACTTGGATGGATTAGATGCTGGTGTGACCACAGTGCACACGTCTGATGTCGCTCACAGTGGTCCAAGGGATCGCTCAGGGAGTTTGTGTGTTCGCTCAGACACATGAAAAATTAGAGGGAACATTGTTTGCAAGACAAGTAAATGCAATGTAATTACTAAATTTAGTACAATAACAAATTACATTATTGAAACATTTAATGTGATTAAAGTGACTCATTAACAAGTTGCACCAGACACTAGTCACAAGTAAAGTCACTGAAGGGGAGGGCAAAACACCAAGATTTGTTTTAATGTGTTTGTGTGGTTCTATTATTAATTGCAGGTAAAAGGGACCCAACTGCAGACTGCAAACACAGTCTTGGAATTTAACAAAAAAAATGCTTTGTTATATCCAGTAAAAATGTGTTAAATGCAACAGAAACAAAGTCTACTGAAGGAAAACCCAACGAAGTGCACAGTAGGAAGGGGAGCTGTGAATTAAAAATGGATGTAACTTAGCAGGAAAAACACTGAACGCAGAGACAAAGATTTGAAAACAAGATGCAACAGAATACTGGGAAGGCTCAAATACATAAATGGAAATGGAAGAAATACTCAGGAAATCCTTGCCCAAGTTCAAGGGGGCCGAATACTTTTGCAAGCCACTGTATTTAAGTTTAAAGTTCACTGATGTTATAAAATACAATTATAGAACTACACAGCAAAATTGTAAGTGTAAATTTAACTCTCTTAGTGTTAATTTTAACACTATCCCGGTGTTTATATAATCCTCACCGGTCCAGTGTTAAAATTACTCTTTCAATAGTGTTAATATTTTAACTCTTTTGTAGTGTTAATTGTCTAACACTCACAGTGTTATTTTGTTACACTTTATAGTGTAACAAAGTAACTTTTGTAGTGTTAATTGTCTAACACTCACAGTGTTATTTTGTTACACTTTTAAGTGTAAAACAAAACACTGTGAGTGTTAACGTGGTTTAACAAAATAACACTGCGAGTGTTTTTTTCGTTACACTTAAAAGTGTAACAAAATAACACTGAGTGTTTTTTATATATCATTTCAACAGAAAAATAAATGTAATTAATCTCTACCAAGCTTGAATGTGCTTGATTTAAAGGCTCAAGAAAAAAGATGCATAAACAAATTAAACAAACATTTTATTCCAAAGGAAGTGTTCCAAGCACCAATACAAACTGGCCACCAATTTGCTGCCTTAATACAACTACAAATAAAATAAAGGAACAACATATAAACAGTCAACACCAGTATGTGCATGTTGCAGGTCAAAGGGTTTGTAAATGATAAGATTGTCTGCTTTTATAACATCCTTTTCATCAGTCTCAAACACTCTGTAGGCATGAAAATGCTCATTCAAGTTATCAACCAGAAGTTTGTCCACAAGGAAGAACGTAGTACTGTCAGCTAAGAGGATCGTTGTTATTCTACCAAATACAGGCATTTCATTTTCAACATTAATGCAAATGATTAGTCCTTTTCTGTACTCTGTTCCAGAAAATTTGATCCAGCTAGAAGAAAATAAGTCTCTCGGTGCAGCATGCAGTGCTCTTGCAAACATCTGTGTATTGTCCTCACGGTCCAAATTAAATGATTTTAAGGGTCCATATTCGATGTGGTTTAAAGGTGACGTCTCCCAGTGGTATCCTATGAAGATTTGATGTTTTCTTGCAAGTGACTTTGTAACATTTTTGAAGTTTTTTACAGTATTTTTGAAAACCTTATGTTTAGCCTCAAATCGCATGCTCCACATATGTATCAGAGGCCCAATTTTTCTTATGCAGGAAGGATAGTGTATCATAAAGTGATGTTTTGGGATGAGGTTCCTATTTGGATACAACTGTTTAAACAAAACATGATGTTCTATTATCAAATGCTTCAAATGTATAGTCATGCCTAATGTAAGAGAAGGAGAAAATATTATGTTAATGATCTGTAATAAAAGCAACAGCAAAGTCCAGTTTGGGTTTCCCTCAGGCAGAAGATCACCAAAAATGAGTGGAAGGTTTCTTACAAGGCAAAGAGTCTGCATGGAATTGAGCCCTATGCTATTACCACTGGTTTTGAGGACATCTGTCGTTCTCTGTGGATCATGCACGAGGTTCTGCCGATGTTGAAAGGTCATCTTCATCTTTTCAAAGATGACTGTCTCATCATTACAGTGAAGAAGAAACGATACAGCCTCCCTGCAGGCATCTCCATCAAGCTGTTGAGGCACTGTCACTGTTGATCTTCTGCGGTTTGGTCCTTGCGCTTGAGGAGATGTGGCTACCTTCTCTGGCCTCCGATCTCTACTCCTGGACATGGTTTTGAGGCGCCATGCTAAATATCCTGTGCCTTTTTCTCCATCATAGAAGTGCTCCTGTCAATGTATTTTCAAAAATGTGGAAAAATAAGTAAATCACTAAGTGATCTTAGAATTGCAGTTGTAATTTTATAACCTAAAAAATTACATTTTTATCTATAGGGTTGTAGTTTGATAGATAGATGTTTTCAACAATAGTTATGCATTTTATGATAAATTCCTACTGTCAGCAAAGATTTTAATAATCAATTACATTTTTAGATAAGCAACTAAGAAAAAAATGTACTAAAAGTTTTTGTTTTTCAATTTTTTAACTGATGAATTATATGTCAAACAAACATTGAAAAGTTACAGTCTATAAAGCTAAATTGTCTTCAGGTATGAAGTTTGTTTTTTTTACTTACATAGCCTTTTGGAGAAAAAGGATCCTTCAGCGAAGGAAAAAGTGTAATGATTCCCAAGGCATACTTCTCTTTCTGCTTACGTGAAGGAATCCTCCTTTACAGCAAAGAAAACAAATACAAACAGAAAAATCAAAATAAACCCTGCCACTTTAATAATAATGTGGTTTCCTAAACATAATTCAGTGTTACACGTCTTGAAAACAAAGCAGTCCTAGATCACCTCTTTTGGTCTGAATTAGTTTTGTTTCTTCAAAACCACTTACCCATGCATCTCAGTCATGTGACTAGCTAGTATGTTAACAAGCTGCCTGCGCGTGCGATGCTGCAGTGATTTCTCAGACTTGTACTCCTCCAAGACATCCTCACCTCCAGGTTTTATGCGCAATGCATTTTCTACCATCTTCAACAAAAGAATTGTCAATTAGCACATGTATGTTATTAAATAAATCTAACCCACCATTACAGATTCATACAAAAAACTAACATTAATAGGGTACAGAGCAACCCCACTCCCACACACCGAAATCCCATCAGCAATACATTAAGTTATCTTCCATCCAATTCATTCGCTTCCACTTATCCTTTCCAGGGTTGCGGCTGGAGCCTATCCCAGCTGTCATAGGGTGAGAGGCGGGGTACACCCTGGACAGGTCGCCAGTCTGTCACAGGGCTAACACACAGGGACAGACATCCATTCGCACTCACATTCACTCCCACGGGCAATTTGGATTTTTCAATTAACCTAACCGGGTACACCGGCTTCCTCACCACAGGGAGGAAGCCGGTGTACCCGGAGAGAACCTACGCAAACACGGGGAGAACATGCAAACTCCACACAGAAAGACCCGGCCTGATGGTGGAATTGAACTCAGGACCTTCTTGCTGTGCGGCAGCAGTGCTAACCTCCGTGCCACCGTGCTTATCTTACCTTGCAAAAATTTTATAAGTTTAAATGAAACCATATTTATATTGTGACAAGCTAAACTTACAATAATAATTAGCTAATTACATTTTTAAAATGCATCTAAAGTACCTCTTTTGCAGCCTCTGACTCCGAAACTTCTGTGGTAGGCTTGTTCTTGGCCCCAGTGCTCAGTCTACTTCCAGTAACGGGGATCCCCAAATCTCTGTGAAGATCACTGTCACTTGAGGACAGAGACATGGTATCCGTGAGGGACGATGATGTTGAATGAGCTATAGAAAAAAAAAAAACAAGCTTAAAAACATGAAAAAGAAAGACAAAACTAATGGATGACTGACCTAGAAGAGGGGTGCAACTCTGGGGTATCATACTACCATATAACATAACTACATACAACTTAAAATAATCAGAATGACAATATGGCAGAGTCATTTAAGTTCTTTATTTTTATTTATATTCCAAATTCAACTAAAAAGAAAATAGCTTTTTTGCAGGAAGGGGGATGGAGTGTATAAATGAGTGTGATAAGGGTATAAGTGTTTCTGAGTGCATGTGTACCATAGCTTTTATTCATGTATTTTGGATCAATTAACATGTGTAAAGTTTTTTCATCAGTTTTAATTATGTAAAGCAATTTGTTTTTATGCTTTCATGAAAAGAGTGTGCTTAATATGTAAAATACAATAATGTATCAATTGTAGTTTGAAATGTTTGCTAATTGTATGCTCAGTTTTGTCTTAATACATTTTAATATCCAAATTGCCACAGCCAAATAGTGTAAAAAAATGTGCAGCTGCAAATCCCTGAACACTCGTTAAAACAAGACTTAACAATGAAATGAAACCTTACCATCTCCTGCTGCACTGTCACATACAGTCAGGCATATGTCAGGATTGGCCTCTATAAGTTCAAGAAAGATGTCTTCCTCCACCGCTGTGTCAGTCTCATCAAAAATGTGCAGTTCAGTAACATCAGGAAGTCCAAACTTGTTTTTCACTAAAGGAAGATGATAACATGTGACGTAAACATATCTGAAACAGAATTGAATTCGAATGGAACAAAGGCTGTATCTCCAAAGCTAATGTGAAATTCCACATTGCTTTTATTTAAAAGCAGTTTAGCAATGTGACATTTCAGTCACTAACTTGTGTGTTTGCAAAACCAATTTGAGTAATTTATGTGTGCTAACTCAACACTGTTAGTCCCACAAGCAGTCAATCTGGCCAGTTCACACTGTGCATTTTTCGGCTATCTCCAAGGTCTGCTTCATGCCAAAATATCAAAAATATTTTTTCTTGTCCTGCTTGTTATAAAGATTTACAAGATTGCCACCCACCTTCACTGATGAACTCCAAGTATGTGAAACCTGGCTGTAACCGTATGTACTTCTTGGAACTTTGGTACTTGACTTTCAGCAACATGATGACATCTTAGAAGAAATCCAAAAAGAGGAAAAGTAGGTGTTAGGGCTTGACGTGTGTAAAATGTATGTAAATATTGCAAAAATAATAAAAAGTCATATCAGATAACTCAACCAAGCCTATTAAAATATACATCTTCAAAGGAATGGTTAAATTCTTTGGTGAGCGCACAGGAGAAGGCAGATTAATGTAGCGTTATGTTAATTAGCTCCCAAAGCAATAAACGGGTTCCGCGTTGGGTTCGTAGCCAGTAACTAGCTTTACTGTCAGCAAACACAGTGTACAGTCGAGTCTTAACAGCTTACTTACCGCTGGGCTCATCAACCACTCTTTTTGGCTGCAGTGGTTATTATTATATTTACATGCTTTCATTTAGCGTTTCTCGAGGGTAGCAACTCCTAAGTTTCTCCCTCCCACACAGAACGGGAGGGGGAGTCCCACACGTTCTCCCTGCAGCACCGACTACACTGCCTACAAGGGCCTGTAGCACTCTGCACATATTGCCTTCACATTAAATCATTTATGAATAATGACAAAAATCACTTCAAGGGCTAAAATCGCATTTTGTTTCTTCACCTAAATATACAGGCTGCATGTAGGAGTGACGTGGATTGCAAGTGGCCCCGCCTGACCTAAGGCTTTGGCAAGTTTGATTCGAAATTAAATAAAGGGCGTTTAATAAACACTGAGATATATATTAACAAGTTGTAGTTGTTATATTCTCCCAACAGCCAGAATATGCTAAATGAATATTAGGAAAGTAAGTGGTACTTTGGTGGAGTTCTAGCTAGCAGTAGACCAGCTTAATAATTAAAACAGTTAAAATTCAAATATGACACTTAAAGATCATGCATTTTGATAGAAATGCTATTTTCTTACTAGTTATCGTGTTACTTGTACTAATATCAATCTAAAACTTAATATTTAACCGAATAAAACTTACCGCAGCAGCAAGAAAAGATGGCGACCGAAGAAGATTCTGAAATGCGCTGCTCCACAGGAAATGAGGGTGTGGTCTAATTTAAAACTCATAGTGTTAAAATGCAGTAACAACTAAAATCCACACTAACACTTTTCAGGAATCCACTCCCGATGTGGTATTTTAACTCGATTAAGTGTTGATCAGACTCCGAACTCTGTTGAATTCAACTAACACTGAAAAATCAACACTGGCATTTTTGCTGTGTAGACGTAAGTATCAAATAAACAGTAAACATACAGACAATGCCACAACAGACTAATGATTGAGGCCCAATGCATGTGGATTGGTGGCAGCCATGTGTAACTTCCTTAAAACTTTCTTTCTTCCACTTCCTGCAATGCCACTATGTGTCAAAACTATTCACAAAATTACCTAATGGTGGTGCTAAAGGGACAGTTCCACCAACACTATCAGCACAAAACTACAAACACTAACAAGAATTTGCATGTATCACACTGCACTAAACACAGAGAAAAATCCTACTTGACAGTACATCTAAATGTACAAGTTGTGTCAAGCACTTTGAGTGCTCAGATTAGAAAAGTGCTATATAATAACCAGTCTATTTACCATCATCAGAAAGAGACAAAGAAGCTGAAAATGTAAAACAAAAACCACCAAAACCCACAAAACACAAGCCATAAGCGCTACACCATTTTTTGTATATCCAACGATGACCATTAACACATCCCTGAAATTCTAGTGTAATTTCATTTAAGCAATTTTAAGCTAAAAGGATTAAAAGGTTTCCTTCTTGCCTTCGCCTTGGTTCTCAGCTGTAACTAAGACATTCTTAAGCATTTCCAAATGACTTTACATTTAAATCAATTGGACTGGATTATGTTGTATAATGATAATTTGATTTATAAATAAACAAATTAAACAAGTATATGCTTATTCTATATACTACACTGCTGTTATCTTCTGGCTACATACTGCAAATAGTAAACACCGACATATGAAATAAATGTCTTTTTTTATATAAATTAAAAACACAAAGTTGAAAAATTGTATATGCTGTCATTTATTCCTGAATCAGGTAAGTCAAATGTCACAAGGTTAGTTTTTTTTGAAGAAACCAAAGTGTTTTTATCTATATACCGAATTTCATGCATTTTACAGTACACATGGCATGAAATTTCTTTTTACATGCAATGAATTTTAAACAATCACTGTACAATGTTTGCAAAAGGTTTATCTCAAAAAGATTCATTGTAGAGCAAAAAAGTAAAGTCACTTTGAAAAGACAAAACTTCCATAATACTTCAGAGTACTGTGAAGTACAGCTAAAATCATTCCCATCTGCTCAGGTGGTTCACTACATTTAGTCTCATCCATATTATTTGAAAATCTAAACTGTGTCCACTGTGTTGCATTGCCCTCAAATGAATGTGTAACATTTAGGCATTTGTATTTTGAACAATTTCCTGGTTCTGAAAAAGACTATGGAAGATGATAGGAAACAGATAGGAAACTCTGTTATAGGTAATAGTGAATAAGTGAGGGAGGGAGTGATTTCAGACATAGCTGTTTGTGTTTAACGAATCAAACGTGGTAGCACTGACATTTATACGCACAATATTCATTCCTAAAAATATCAGGAGGGTATATTCACAGATATTCATCCTATTAATTTAGTTTACACCTACAGCTAAAAAATGTGATCTTTGTTATTCTGCTGTTGCATCAGTCCCTGGACCTGGAACATCTGCTGGATTTTCATTTATCATCTGTTTGTATTTGCTCTTGAAAAATCCAGCCTAGGAGTGCAAAGGGAAAAAAATCAAGCAATCATGAATTTCAGTTGCAGTAAAAATGAAAATAAATAACCAAGCTACATAAATGAATATTGTAACCTCTAAATTATTTTGTAACTGGAAATCTTCTCTAAAAATGTTTTAAACCTTTGTAATTATTGAAAAAGTGTAAGAAGAGTCTTTCACCTTATACAGGCCAGCAGTGAGTAAAGCCAGAAAAGCCAACCCTCCCAGACATCCTCCAATAATTTCTTTGGTGAAATTTGGCTCAGGATACACTTCTACCACAGCTTCAATCTGAGAGAAAACAGGATGTCGATGCCAAAGAAGCTCTTAATAACTCAAACAATAGACAAGAATGTGTACTCACCTTGCGAACAGGAGGGTTGTCAGAACCTGTTGAAAAGTAGATGTACTGGGTTTTGTCGTACTCAAGACTGACTGTGCTGGTTAAGAGGAATTTGGCAGATTGAAGTCCAATCTAAGAAAAAAAATAGAATGAGCTGGCCATAAATTAGATTATTTCATTTACCAAGTTACTCACACATATACAGGAACAATGTGTCTTCACCTCTCGCCTCTGTGGACAGTCTTTATCCTTCAACCTCGGGTCTGCTATCAGAGACCTGGGAGCTTGAGGGTCCTGCTGGTCCTTTTGCTGTTCCAAGAACTGCATTCTTCTGCACAGATATTTCCTGGGATTGGCTGGAGCCACTCACCTAGCTTGGGGGTCACTGTAACGAGTGCTCCAATTACCACTGGGACCACTGTTACCTTCATCCTCCACATCTTCTCAAGCTCTTCTCTGAGCCCTTGGTACTTCTCCAGGTTCTCGAGTTCCTTCTTCCTAATGTTGCTGTCATTTGGTATCACTACGTCTATCACTACAGCCGTCTTCCTCTGCTTGTCCAGAGGAAGACGGCTGTCTTGTTGGTTAGCCATCACCATTTTGTCTGTCTGTATGTGGAAGTCCCACAGGATCTTCACTCGGTCATTCTTGACCACCCTAGGGGGTGTCTACTATTTTGACCTCGGGACTTCCAGCCCATACTTGACACAGATGTTTCTGTATACCAGTGTTTCCCAAACTTCTTTTGCTAGGCACGCCAAGTCCAGCCTCAGGATGCTGGACTTGGGCTGAAACCCTCCATGCATGGTCAGGCGCTTCCTTGTCTTGATATCAGTGGCTTCTCCTCCTTTGGCAAGATTATTAGTCCAGTAGGGTAGCCAGTGTTGGGGAGTAACAGAATAGATGTACCGGCGTTTAGGGCTGTTCGATATAACGATATATATCGGATGACGATAGAAAAACGTCTATCGTTTCATTTTACGCTATCGTTTGTTTCGTGGTGTCGCAAAATAAACTGTTTACGGCAATATTTTTTCATCATTTTGATGGTCACTGTAGTGGCTATATTAATTTCTTAAAGTTCTCTCTTTCTCTTATATTTAATATAACCACACTACAGACGGACAAGCGCTTGTTTTTTATGCGTTTTCGTTAGCAACAACGACGGTAAAACCACGGCGTGTCCGCTTGTTTATTTTCCACATAAACCTTTCACAATAAAGCTCAAGATCCTGTTGAGACTTTTCAAAATAAAACGAGTCACGTGAAAGATGCAGAGTATTAACGGATGAGAAGCAAAAAAGAGCCGCCAGGTGCTAAAAAATAAACCTTAGACTCAAACGTTAGAACAGACTTTTCTCCGCAGCACGCTGTGTAATAAATACTCACAAAGAAAACGGCGGCCGTTACAACTTATGTCTAAAAATGTATAGTTCCATGCATCAGTTAAAACACTCGACTCCAGGTACACGACGCCCAGCTGGAAACACTTCACGCAAGTCGAGATGCCCGAGATTCACAGAATTTACAGGAAATGTTACATTTTTGTGATTTATATCGTTATATCGACGATAGATGTCTTAATATCGGGATATGAGATTTTGGTCATATCGCACAGCCCTACCGGCGTTACGTATTTAAAATACAAAACATGAGTAACTGTATTCTGTTACAGTTACCGTTTACATGGGTGACAATTAGAATGCCATTGTTACCATCTGACTACACTACTCAAATCTCAATGAGCTTCGAATTAGGGATGAGTTTAAAAAATAGATTTCCAGATTCAAATCAGTCTTAGTTTTAATAAGCCAATATCGATTCATTAAATCCTGAATCGATTTTTAAATATAAATGTATTTTGCCAGAAACATCAGAATCTCAGGTTAAAGCTCACAAAACTATTTCAACAACCGCCAAACAGCTAAAACAGCAAATGAGAGCAGGTAAACAGATTCCGCAAAAAGATATAAACACAAAGAGCGGATCGTTAACCCGACAGCACATACATGTACACGCTGCGGGTGCTGGAAGCCGACACCTCACAAATTCTAAAGCTGCAGGTTTCGTCACTCTGTGCCCAACAGTGCGTATCCTTGGTAGATCCCCCACTTGATGGTGACTTGTGCGATGGGGTTGAAGTTAGCTTCTAGTGTTGTACGCCACATTCCCATTCAGTTCATGATGAAGGCTCCTAGAGTCCTGTTGATCTTTTACAGTTCTAGACATTCCAGGATCCAGGTGTGGGGCATCGAGTCATAGGCCTTCTTGTAGTCAATCCAGGCAGCACACAGGTTGGTCACCCTAGTTTTGCAGTCTTGGCTGACTGCTCTGTCTACCAGTAGCTAGTGTTTTGCGCCTCTGGTATTCTTGCCAATTCCCTTCTGTGTCCTGCTCATGTATTGAGCAATGTGCCTGTTCATTTTAGCCAGACAGGAGCTTCCATGTGGTACTTAGGGTGGTTATTGGCTGGTATTTGGATGTGACTAGCATCTCTGGGAACTCTTTCAATACTGTTGGAAAACCATTTCAGGTGACTACATCACGAAGCTCATCGAGAGAATGTCAAGAGTATGCAAAGCAGTAATCAAAGCAAGGGGTGGCTGTTTTGAAGAATCTAAAATATATGTTTTGAGTTATTTCAAACATTTTTTCTACATAATTCCATATGTGTTCATTCATAGTTTTGATGCCTTCTGTGAGAATCTACAATTTAAATAGTCATGAAAATAAAGAAAAAACATTAAATAAGAAAGTATGTCCAAATATAATGCTAGGAAAGTACCTGCAGCGGGTCAGGGAAGTCCAGAGGGGTGAGCTGAACGGTAAGAACAACACCTACACTGGGCTATCAACACCTACACCCTGCCCGTGATCAGGTACCCTGCTGGAATAATAAGCTGGCCAAAGGAGGAGATAGAAGTCATTTAGATCAAGATGAGGAAGCTCCTGACCTTGCATGCATCCTGCGGCTGTATGCTAAGTGCAAGAAAGGAGTCCAGGGACTGGTGAGTGTCAGAACCACATTCCAGAATGAGACAAAGAACATCCATGAATGCATAATGAAGATGGCCCCAACCAACCACTTGCTCAGTGAATACCCCAGGCAGCAGAAACCCAAGAATGAGGAGCAAGAGGAGGAACCATCATGGAAGGACCGGCCCCTGCACGGTATGTACCACCGTCAGATAGAGGAAGCGGCTGATATCCAGAAAGATCCTGTGGGACTTCCACATACAGACGGACAAAATGGTGATGGCCAACCAACCAGACACAGTAGTGGTAGACAAGCAGAAGAAGATGGCTGTAGTGATAGATGTAGCAATCCCGCATGACAGCAACATCAGGAAGAAGGAACATGAGAAGCTGGAGAAGTACCAAGGGCTCAGAGAAGAGCTTGAGAAGATGCGGAGGGTGAAGGCAACAGTGGTAATCAGAGCACTAGATGCAGTGACTCCCAAGCTAGGCAAGTGGCTCCAGCAGATTCCAGGAACAACATCTGAGATCTCTGTCCAGATAAGCACGGTCCTACGAACAGCAAGGATACTGCACAGGACCCTCAAGCTCTCAGGCCTGTGGTAGAGGACAGTCGCTTGAAGGATAGACCGCCCGCAGGGGCGAGAGGGGAATTGTTTTTATATTATATATTATATATATATATATGTATATATATATATATATATATATATATATATGTATGTATATATATATATACATATATATATATTAATGAAACATGTAACACAAACTTCCCTTCAACTACCTGCTCTATCCATCCTGAACTGAGGTTGGCAGATATTTCATATGTCCTCTTCATCCGTCTTTCCAGGAATGTGTTGCACTTGAACACTCTGCACCTGGCTACAGAGCAGTCCTGTTGGTGATTTAAAGAAGACTGAATGGAACACTTGTCTTGACCCAGTGCAATTTGAATTTTAAAATCTACTGTGAATTTACATTTCAGTAGCTAATGTGCAGAGGTATACTTACAACTACTTTATTTGTCAGTATTTGAGGAACAACATTTTTGAAAGGTGGTTCTTCATCATTTCCTCTCTGACAGTCTGTGATCTGGAATACATTTAAGTGCCAGTGTGATTGGTCCTCACATACATCTGTCGCACAGCTAAGCTTGAGCCATTTTGGGGTCAGCAGCTAAATCTTCTGGCATATACATTACCTGTAGATCGCTCAAATCCATCCAAATGTCCTTTTCACCAAGCTTCACTGGAACCCTGATCACCACAGTGAAATTAAGCGCTCTGATATCATTTGTAATCTAAACAAGAAAAGAAAAGAATAACTAAGCTTTATAGCTAGGTTTATATCACACAATACATTATAAAAAATAAAAATCTATGGAGAAGGTATATTTCACCGTGAATGACTGTTGAAGTTGTTTCTGCAAATTATTCATCCCAAATGTGAAATTGTTGTAACTGAGGGAGCTAAACAGACATATTTTTAAGGTTAAATACAAAGTAAAAAAATGTATATGTATATATATATATATGTGTGTGTGTGTGTGTGTGTGTGTGTGTGTGTGTGTGTATATTAAATAGAACAGCACATACTTTTCAAATGTCATGAAAATGCTGTATTTCACATCAATCCATTTCTTTTTGTAAAGTTCACTTGTAGTGGCATGCTCCTGATTTCCACTGAAAGAGAGAATTTAAAATATTTGTACTGTGTCTGGGATATTGCTTTAATGAGGAGTACCTGTAGCAAAATGACAGTACCTGCTGGCATTCACAGTGACAAAGATCTTCCTCTCAAGTAGACTGTTGGTGTCAATTCCATAGGAAACAATGAAGAAAACCTTAATTGAATGAGAGAGATAAGACTGAGTAATAATTTTTGCTAAATTATGCAGAACGTAGGACATACTTTATGTATAAAGAAAACAAACAAACCTTAGTTTTGCTCTTGAAAATTGGCTTGTCAATAGTGCAGTCTGTCCTTCCTCGTGATAAACCATCTTCACTGTCCAAGGGGCTGCACTCAATTCTTCCCTTTATTAGAAAATAAAATGACTGCTAGATGAATTGGGAGAGCAGCAGATCAGTGATGAATTGATACAGACTTGATCCCGATGCCTTACCTGCTGACTCGTGAACTTCCTGTAGGAGAGTCCAGCTGGGTACGTAAGAATAACATGACTGTTGTAGGAGTTTTCACCTCTGTTCTCCACTGTGACTGTGACATTCAAAAGCTCATCAATGCCCACTTTAACCTCTGAGGATCTGGCAGAGTATGAAGGAGGATGAGAACAAAGGAAAAGGAAAGCAGCCACAAGCAAAGCTTAAGTCTTGTAATTCTGTCACACCTGGTGAAGTTGAAATCCACTTTCAGATTATCAACACATTTGTTGTCATTGCCACAGTTGGTCTCAAACCCTAACTGTGGAAGAGAGCATAATGGAAAAAAGTATTTACATGACATTTTATTTACTGAGTGCAATTTGAACATTGCATAGACAAATCCAATAACCAATTTTTGTGTGCTGCCATTTAGTGGAGGCTTTGTGTTGTTGTTACAGGAAACAAAATAATTTCTGTTAATATTCTTGATCCACTTATGGGAGACATTGATGGTCCTCTGGACACTCAGGGAACCAATTTAAAGTGTATAATCTCAGACACAAACTATCATTTTAAGGTAAAGAACTGTGTAGAGTAGGACTCATTTTTCCAAAAACTGATGTTTGTTACTACTGGATCAGAGTGAACAGCCTGGTGGTAGATTTAGTACTCCATTGTGGACATGGAGAGCTGGAGCCACAACAGCTCAGCAGTTATTCCTATTATACTTCTGTCCACGATATCACAAAGAAACTCTCAGGCACTCAGACATCCTCGTGGGCTCATCCGCTCACCATTTAACAACAAAATTCATGCCACTCAGGCCTGAGCAAACCCTAGCAGCTTGTGGACCAAAGAATTATAATTCAGGGTGTGGAGCAAGTTGTTTTGTTAATATACGTACAGGATAAATGGTTGTTGTTTTAGCCTGTGGGGACAGACTTGGTTTGGGATCTGTGTTGGAAGACAAACCATCAAATGTGAATTTGAGCTCATTGGAAAGCACATTGAGAGAATCTTCAGGACAGGCCTGCAAGAAGAGGGATGTATGGTTTAGATTCAGTGTTAAAGGACTCGTTGAATTGAAATTCTATTGATTGTATTATTTATGTTTTGTTTGTTTTTTCCAGATATTGTTAGATTTTACCTTAATATAGAATTTTACAGTTGAACACTGTCTGTTTCTTAAGTCTATAGTAACTGATCCAGACTGCTCTTGTTGTTTCCCACTGATGTATGCTCGGTTGTTTGGAGGTTTCCGAGTGGCATCCAATGTTAAAGTATAATGAATCCTTGCTTGAGCTGGAATAAATGAGAGATGGATTTCAATGCTATGAATTTATATAAATAAAAAATCATTAAGCTGATGGGCAGTGACTTTGTAGTTTAGAAAAGGAGAGGAGAATGATGAACCTGTGTTGACTGTAGACACTCTGCTCATGGTAAAGCAGAGTTCAGCTGTGTTCTCGAGTGGTTTTGAGCAGTCTACATTCTGAGTAAGGATTTGCTTTGGGCTGAATGAAACGTCAGTTTTCACGATCACTATGGGCCTTGATCTGGAAAGTAGTAATATACATGTGAACTACTTTTACCTTTATAATTAATAACATACTAACATTGGGTATCATTAGTGGTGTTCTCACCAGAATTAGTAGCAAGATTTCACAAAAGTAAGCACAACACATTTTATAAACCACTACTGCTTAAAGGTTTTTGGTCACTTAATATTATTTTTAAGATGGCAGAAACATTGACAACAATAACACATGGCTGGACTATCTTGGACTTACCTCAATAAAAGAACTTTACCCTTTGAACCCACCGCTAAGTCAGGCAGTCCATCACCACTCTGGTCAAAAGATGACTGGCTGATTGACAGGCCAAAGAACTTCAGTCCTGACTGGACCTCAGAGCCAGTAATTCTCTGTGTACATGGAAATATTTTATCTAATCAAGTTGCAGATTTTGTAAATATTGACTTTACTTGATAGATGAGTTTAGACATCATTGTGAGCTCTTTGATGCTGTGTACCTGTGAGTAAGTAGGACTGATTCTTCCTCCTCCTTCACTGTGGAATATGTAGATGCTGCCTTCACCATCATTCTCCAAAGGTGCTCCAACTGCCAAATCCCTGAATCCATCTGAGTTTAGATCAGGCAGTACAGCAAGAGAAGAGCCGAACCTTCCTTTGACAGCTGCATGTCCTCTTAGTACTAACGGATCATCGAAATTGCACTCCACAAACTAAAAGGAGGAGAGTGAATTTTTTATGAACATTAAGAAAGTTGGCAAATAAACTGATTAATTTAACTGTAGTACATAAAATATTATAAATATTTACCAAACCAGTTAATCTGCAAACATAAACTCTTCCCTCTCTATCAGGCTCCATATGCATTGGGGCTGATATGAAGATTAGATCAGTGATGTCATCATTATTTATGTCCATGGTACACACCTCTGCCCCGAAATATTCACCAGTCTGATACTGTGTAAGCAACAAATTATTAAAGAAAAAAACATTATATACATAAAAATAATACAGGTTTTGATTATAGTTTATTTTTCATGCCTGCCTTATACTGTAAAGCTGTACCTGCCACGGAAACGGCTCAATCGTTTGTTTCATAAAGTTTTGTCTGTCAACAGTTGAGAACTGAGAACTCCATGTCACAGCAAGCACTGTTCCTCTGTGTTTGAACCTTGGAGCACCAATAACTGTCAGTGAGCCACGCTGGGTTTTAGCAATTGCCATGGAGTAACCTAGAATTTAACAGTCAAGCAGTCAAAGTCATTAGTTAAAAAAAATAAAATGTAGCTAATATAGACAAATTGTATAGATTTTTCTAAATATTTAGATGTTTGTTAATAAATCATTGTTAGTACCTCTGCAGGGAGCAAAGTTTGAAATTATATATTTCAACAACTGTCTAATATACCAGATTAAAACAAAAAAACTTACTTGTATCCTATAATTCAGCTATCATTTGCAGTAAGAAGCCCTCTATTTCAACATATACCCTTTTCTTGCCTTAAGCCTACTGCATGTTTCAGATGTCTGTGGATCAAAAGAAGTCTTCACCTGATTTTATTCGGAATCCATTTGTTAAAGTGATTACAGTGTCTATACTCTGAATCACAAAGGAACCCCCAACATACTTACTAGTGAGCATATCTATCCAACCATACATTCATCCATTTGTCCATCATCTTACTCGTGAGGGCAGTTTTTGGTTATTTAAACCTAAATTTATTTGTTATTGTTGTCTTTTCTTATTCCAGTCTTCTGTATTTTCCAGTTTTTTTATTTATTTTTTTATTATTTTAATTGTAGCCATTTATTTCATATTTTATGTTAAGTAACAGACAATCAAAAACAACACGACTGATATTAAAATGCTTTTAGCATATACACCTTCAGCATTTAGAATTTTTTTTTTAGTTTTTATATTTTGTCCAATAATAATAATTACAGCATAGCTATGTTTATAGTTAGTTTGTTGTCAGTGTAATATTCTTACCAAGATAACTGTCAGGCTCCAATGGCATCTCGTATGTTTTCACCCTGTCATACCCTGCTGTAAATTGAGTATAGCCTCCCGTCCACTGGTTGGCACCAACAATAGACATTTGAATTCCCTGCAGTGTAGATAGATATATATTGAATTCATAGAAATTAATTGAAAATCTGAAGTTTATTTGGCTGCCCTTTTATTTCTATCACTTGACTGTCTGGTTAGTTTAAAGTGGTTTTAATTACCTCAGGCACATAAGC
Source organism: Oreochromis niloticus (assembly GCF_001858045.2). Lineage (NCBI taxonomy): Eukaryota > Metazoa > Chordata > Actinopteri > Cichliformes > Cichlidae > Oreochromis > Oreochromis niloticus. The sequence continues at coordinate 17,243,973 of NC_031973.2, read as the reverse complement.
TACATTGAATCCCTCTTGAGCCATTTCCATTCTCAGTGACTCCCCACTGGTTTGAGATCCTGAAACACAAAAATAAACACAAATTTAAAAGACTGTAACAAATTCCGATTTGCTCATTCATGCTATTATTATGGCTTAATAGGATAATTCTAAATAATGACTTGCTGTTTATTAAAAGAGTGTTAGAGTGTATTTTGATCATTTTACAAATGTACAGAGACAAAATTATCAACTTCAGATGGAAGCATTGCTATAAATTTTAAATACAGTGAGGACCACAAGTTTTTTGACAATGACATTTGTTTCATAGTTTTGCCTCTGTACACCACCACAGTGGATTTTAAATCAAACACTCAAGCTGTGCACATTTTCAGCTTTGATTCAAGTTGTTTAAAATAAAAACAATAACCATATTCATAAAGGTAAATAACAACTGAAACAGCAAAAAAAGCAGAGACATGCGTACAGACATGTCTGTAGACATATAAGAGAGGGAGAAAGACACAGCACCGAAACACTGATGAGAATACTACAGAAAGTATTAAAATTTGATCAGAACTGGAGAGCTCAAGTACTAGGGATAACTGAGAAGCCAAAAACAAACAATGAAATAATGAAAACAGAGGATTTATTCATCAGAAACTTCCAAAAATAAAGAAATTTAGAAACAAATCCCACCATCCAGTCACCAAATTCCTTTCTCACCATTGTAATGCTCTACCAGGCCTTTACTGCAGGAAATGTCAACAAAGCAAGTTTATGTTTGTACCTTCGATAGAGATTTTTTTCTCTAAGGTCTGTCTTATTATTTCAAGTGCGTTGAAGTCCCTAACTTGAAACACGTGTTTGTCTGAGGGAAAAGATGCAATGGTGTCCAGTTCTTGTTTTGGCTTGGGTTTATTAAACGCATCCCCCACCTAGAGGGGAAAACACACACACACACACACACACACACACACACACACACACACACACACACACACACACACACACACACATTTAAGTTATTATATTGTGTGGATTTGTTTCCCTATTAAACCAAAGGGATCCCAAGTATATTTGCATTTGCAATGAGTACTGAGTTTGTATACTGTACTTTTATAATTTTCCCAAAATAACAAAAAGGTCTTATAGATGCTAACACCTAAATACATTATAATAGCAGTTTTTGCATGTCTATCACCCATAGAGATCAGTTTCCTATCAATAATGGTACTTTTTAAATTGTAAGAAAATTAGGGTAACTTTAGAGGCTCATTGAGCAGGTACTTACCCCAATAGCAAATCGAACTATTTTTTTTACTCTCAGCTAGCTGTGCTGCATATGGTAAGCGATTTGAGTCTTGAGATTCTCCGTCAGTTATAACTATCAGCACCTTCTTTGCATTTGATCTGGATCCTCTTTGTGGTGTAAAAAACATTTTGGCTGATGAATGGAGAAAATAGAGTTTCAGTCCATCTTTCTTAACTGTACATCTTCTTGTCTTAGAGGTTAAATAAAATAACCTCTTAAATAACAATCACACCCTGGTTTTTAACAGTATTTTCTTCTAACTTAACAGGGACTTCAGATTTCAGTTAAATATAGCTCTACAAGTACAGTTTTTATGTCTAATATTTGACTTGCTCCATTAGCTGTATAGACATCCACAAACACTAGACTCTTTTGAAAGAAGTTACATCAGTGATATAGAAAGCCCACACTGTGGTCAAATTAATTGTAAAAATTGTTTTGGATAAAAAGATCACACAATAAACATGCAACATCATCAGCACTTACACAATGTGTTCGATGGCCTTAGCTGTGTAAGTTCCTCCATGTAGTTGTGTAATTCTATCAATGTTAGATTTCCATGATCCAGATGAGAAAAAATTATTAAAGTAGTAATGGACCTTTGCTGAAGTAGAGAACTGGGAAACAGAAAACTAAAAAAAAAAACATACACAGAAAAGTAAGTGGAAAGTGGAAATAAGTGGAAAACATAAGTAGAAAAAATGTATTATATGGAAATAAAAAAAAGCTACATGTACTTGTAATGTCTATGTCTAACTGAGAATAGCAGTGCAGTTCCTCACCTTTGTATCACTTGAGAGAAATGACCCAACGAGGTTTTTCACAAAGGTCTTCATTTTTTGAAAATCTTGACGATTTACACTCCCTGAACCATCCAACAGAAAGGCAATGTCTGTTCCAATCAGGCATTCTGTCAAAGAGATGGGTAAGGAATGCCCTTTTAGTGTTTCTGAACTGCTCTCGGTGCCCTTTTTTGTGGGAAAGACTGAATTTCTTGGTATTCTGGAAGAATAATATTAATATCATTGTTTTCCTTTTAAATCTCATTTTCACTTCTTTTTTAGGCTCTATTTAACTTGAAATTGAGTCCTGTGTTTGAATGTTCAACACCACTTAAGGCTTAGCACAATTTGCATAACAAAAGAAAAACAACTTTCTTTGTGGTCTGCAGTGAATTTAAAACAAAACTTTCACTTCTTAATTTCAAATCTCATTTATTAAAAATTGACTTGTTTATTAGTTACACTAGTTTTTGCAGTTATTTGTATTTCTTTCTAGAAGCTATAAGAAATCACAAACAAAGAAAAGGAAACATGTCACACCAGATTGTCACGGCTGAGCAGCCGGTGCATTTCAGATGTGAACCCAAATGCAGACACAGGAGAACAGAACCTGAATTTAAACAAAAAGCGAGCCGTTATTTGGCTGATGGCAGGTGGAAACATGAAAACTAAGGAAACTATGAACGAACTATGACAGACTATGAAAAACGATGACTCGAAATAACAAACTATGATAAATTAGACAAGAACCCAAACACAGAAACCAAGGACACAATCATAAATAATGGCTGAAGGAATAACACATGAACTATAATCTACAATCAAATCTAACATGAGACGAATACAAAAATATACTCAGAGCGCTGGTTCAGAGACCCAGCCTGTGACACCAGACCATGGTTGTTTAAGTTGACTAAAACTAAACAAAAAAATAAAAAATAAAACTCTTTTTAATTAACTCAATCAAATTCAAACTAGTAGCATGTAGTTACAATTAATAAAAAAACTAAAATGTACAAATTTTTTCCTATTTGCCAACTCAACTAGTCTGCTTAATACAAGCACTGTTTCTATTCTTAAGGGACGTGGGGGTTCAAATGTACACGTATGGTTTGCAGTTCTTGATGAAGAGACACTGTAATTCTATTGTATGTGGCACATGCAATGACAATAAGTATTATATTCTGTTTTATGTTGTCTCAACTAAACTCCTCTATGTATCAATCAAAACTTAAATTGCAACAGAAAGTAGTAAAAATGAAATAAAATGAAAAAAAAAAGAAACTAATTAGATTTTGTTCATTCCTGTGACCCCCACTGCCCATGTATTATGTGTGGGCGTGCGTGAAACATAAGTATATTTTCAGATCATATAAGTATGCTGTTACCGTCAACGGAAGAAGGGATTGGAGGTCCAAATCTATTGTCCTGGTCTATCTGAAAACACACACCATTGTACATGGTGTAGCTTTTGCAGTCCTTTGGAATAGTTGGACCACATGCCTGAAAAGAAAAAAAGGTCAAATTCTGATTAATAGAGTTAACTGATTATTTTCCTGTGCCAGTGTATTTGCAGTTCACCAACTCACCACTGTGTTTTGGGTTCCAGGATCACTTTTCATTGTTAAACCAAGGGACATGTTGATTGCAAAATTTGGCTCTGTATTGGAGGCATTCATTAGATGTTAAAACAATCATGAAATACATTTTGTCATCACTAGAAAAAAAATTTGTATATGATTTAATGAATACTTGAAAAATGCTGTCAGAGTTTCAGGACATTCTGTTACGACATTAAGAAACTACCTACCTTGAAACTGTATATTTTGGCAGTTTTCTCCAGAGGTGGTACACCTATATATTTTCCCTTTTCTGTTTTGTGAATACTGTTCTAGTGGGGCACTGATGAGCAAGCTAACGAGAGAAATCCAGACATAAGATACAAGTTTGGTGAATGAAGAAGATTGAAAAAGCTCCAGTTATTTTAATAAGGATTACATGATTCAATATTTCTTTGACAAAAAAGCAAACGTATTAGTGGTAATTATAAACAATTGTAAACCCACATTCAACCTAAAAATGCATGCTCTGACTTACTCTGATGGTCTTTGAACCACCTGGTAGCCAAAACCAGCAGCAGAGCTCCTCAGTGTCTTCCAAGCTGCAGGATCGATATTGAAACAAAGTGCTGCATTTAAGACTGAGAATTAAAGAAGAAAGAAAAACATTATTAAAGCTGATTATGGAATAATAATGTGATTTTATCAGCACTACCTATGATCACAAATAGAAACAGTATACAGTCTGTGTTACTTTCATTGTATTTCTTGAATGCAGCCACAATGTTTCTTTTATGACCACTAGAGAGCACCAAAGTCCAACATTTTAAAGCTCTGAATTTTGTTACTCAGAGCAGTTACTCAGTTAAAAAACATTTTTAATATTTTAGTTTGGAATCAGTTTTGTGTCTTTGATTGTTGTATTTTACTCCATCAGTCCAAGTGTAAATGCTGAAACATAAACTTTAAAGAAAAGATATTGTAGTACTTTTTAAAGCTCCAGGTATTTATCAGGTGCACCACAGTATCAAAACACATCATTACTATACTGTATAATTTGCTTATTTACAGTACTGAAAAAATGTAGCTAAATAGACAATCACACCTGTGTGCACATACATCCTGCTCTCCTGAACTATGTCAGATTCATCAAGTTATGACACAAACACACACACACACATAAAAGTATTGTACTGTGTATTTTACAGTTTTGTACTGTTTTTCTAGAATATCATAAAATTTACATAAATAGACTGTGATTTCACATTTCAAATGTAAAATAAAATAAAATCACTGTAAATGTAATAAAACATAATTTTCTTGTTTTTTAAATATATTTGTCTGTACACATGCATATTTAAAAAAAAATATCTAAAATGATTCTTATAAACTTTTTTTACATCAAATATTTAGGGCGATCGTGGCTCAAGAGTTGGCAGTTCATCTTGTAATCAGAAGGTTGGCGGTTCGAGCCCCGGCTCGGACAGTCTCGGTTGTTGTGTCCTTGGGCAAGACACTTCACCTACCACCTACTAGTGATAGCCAGAGGGGCCGATGGCGCGATATGGCAGCCTCGCTTCTGTCAGTCTGCCCCAGAGCAGCTGTGGCTACAACTGTAGCTTGCCTCCACCAGTGAGTGAATGAATAGTGGAATTGTAAAGCGCTATATAAATTCAATCCATTATTATTATTTAAACCAACTGTTAACTGTATATTTCTGTACATTTAAGTATTATTATTCATATTGCCGCATTCATTGACCTTGTTTATAGGTAATTTCATTGTTTAATCACATTAAAATGTTCCTAATTTAATGTTTAAAAGCACTTGAAAAAGGCAAAATCCCATGTAAAATTAGGGAGACAAACTGTATTGTCATTACTGAAAATAACCCTATTTTTATGAGAAAGTTATTTTCTGTTATTTTCTGGTATTATTTTGGCGCCCCAGCTGCCGGAATATTACTGGGTTTTTTTAGGATTTTTTCCTTTTTTTTAACAGTGCACACATAAGACAGAAAATGTCTGAGATAAGTAAGGCTTGTATAGCATCTCTACAAATCCCAAAAATAAATTAAAATCAGCAAACTGTGATTACTAACTTTGATATTCAAAAAATACAGATAGGCAAATATTTTCTCAGATGATAACCATAAAATTAAAATCTAATTTTACATAGCAAATTGAATGTTCTGTACAAGGCTTCCCCTTGAAATGACCAGGCTTTTATTTTTGCCTTCATTTTTTGGGCACTAACTTTACACAGCTTTCTGAAACAACCAGTATATCATATAGTGCTTGTTCTCCAAAATATACATGTATTTGAAAAATATACCTCATCATTATGACATACACTCAATTTTTTTTCTTGTCACCATGACTCAGCCATATTAATATGATCATTATTGTTTCAACAATAGTTAAAAACTATCAATCCGCTTAGAATTTGTTTGATTTTTCATGTTATTTACATTTCTGCTCAATTGTTATACAGACACGAATAAACATGATATTAAACGTGTCAGAATAAACTGGACAGATACATATGATGGGACATTAATGTAAAAAGCCTCAGGTTTGGTTTAGCCATGTATGGGCAGGTACATAACAGTCAGATATATATGTATAACAATTGCATGAACTTATTACAGTTTTTGAACCTGTTTTAGTTTTATGATTGAAAAACACAGTTTTCATCAAAATGCCAGTCATATTTTTACTGTTTGCTGACTTTCATAATTAGAAAATAATAGATAAAATCATAACGCACAAACTTGTTTTACCTGACAGGAAAAGTGTAGCACTAGATATCCAGTCCATTGTGTGAGATGTTACATCTGCTGATAGTGTCAGAGAAGAGTTGAAACCAGAAATACAAAAATGATACAGTGACTACTGAAAGGTAAGACAGTCATTTAAAGGAATTATAATGTAGGAGGAGTTACATCATTGTTTTATGACTATAGACTGTGGTGGTATTGCTTAAGTTTTATCCAGTGATTCAAGCGCTTGTTTTTTATAACAACTGAAAAGTTTATTAGTTTCTAAGCAACAATATCAACTCATGTAAATAATAATTAAAGGTTTTACTTGGCTATTTAATATTCTAACTCCTGGTTTTGTGTGAAAGTGTGAAACTAATTTATTTGCTAAAAAGTTTGTTTTACTCGCATCAAACTCTATTTTTGTCCAACACTTCAATTTGTAAATAAGAACAGTTTCTTTTCATACAGATGTGATGATTATATAAAAAACGTTGTGAGTATCTGACTTCCTCTGAACTGATCATACCATCTTTGGTTGGAGGTAGAGTTGGTCAAACAGGCCAGGATTTAATATGTACCTACTTCATTCTACAAGAAGTTAAGTCACAGATGGCTTCCAGGTTCATAGCCCTGGGGTCACCTCTCTCCTTTTTCTGGATGATGTGATTCTTATGGTTTCTTCATGTGGTGTCCTTAAAAATTAGTGGAGAGTGGAATAAGAAATTAACAGATAGATTTGTACAGCATCTGCAGTGGTATGGAGACTGTACCAGTCTGTCATGGTAAACAGAGAGCTGACCATGAAAGCAAAGCTCTCGATATTGATCAATCTGTGTTTCTAAGACCATCTATGAGCAAATCATTTATTAGTGACTGAAAGATTGTATTTATAGATGTATACGATGGAAATCCACTTCCTCTGAGATATGGTTGAGGAGATCACTCATTTGGGAGAGCTGCTACTTCTCCACATCAAAACGGGTGTGAGCGGTGATGATGGGGTCATGGGTGCAAATATACCTCTACTTTAGACAACACCCTTTCAGTTCCAGTGTGTTGACCAAACATACAAGGATTACTGTTAATACTGACAGCACGTCACTGTGACTCAGTACTGACTCAAATCATACAGTGTAAAAACAACAAAATTATTCAAGGTGAAGAAATGTAATATTCTTCAATGGCCAAAAATATGTTAATGTCCAAAAACTAACTATTTTTTTATAACTAGAACATTTACAGGAATTTGTTTTTAATCTTGAATGGATTAAATGTTATCCTGAAAAGAGTGCTTTATTATTTCAAGTAGGTTGAACGTCCTGACTTGGAACGCATTTGTCAGAAGAAGATGTCATGGTGTCCATTTCCTGTTTTGAGCATATTTCAGCTGCCGTAGGGCGAGAGGTGGGGTACACATCACCAGTCTGTCATAGGACTAACACAGAGAGAAAGACAACCATTTGTACTCACAAGTAATAGTAGTAGTAGTAGTAGCAGTAGTACTAATATAACAAAAATATAGCTAGATGATATGGTCTCATTCAAAACAATAATCTGTTGAACACAATTTAATCATGGGAAAAATTTCCAGGTAATTAAATCAAGTTAACAAAGGTTTTGTTAATTCACAGAAAATGTTCTTATTTTTTACTCTAGAGAGACCCTTTGTATTTGATTACTGTTATTTAGTATGAATGGTTGTGCTGCCATGGTCATTAGGTCTTTAACCCGGTGTTTTGTGTTTTGGACATTTTTGAATCTTATTAACTCGTTGCTGTTTTGATACTGAGAAGTGGGCTTGTTTCTAGATTCTATTAGTTTTGTTGATTTCCCTGTGTGTGAGTTTTTCTGTTTTCTCTAATATATTCTCCAGTATATTATATCAGATCTTCAGTTTAGTCATAAATGATGTTTTTTGATGTTTTCTTCTTGTTCCCTTGTCTCTGTGTTTTTGGCTTCTGTCTGTGTTTCAAGTCTGTGCCTCCATTCTCCATTTTTCCCTGTGTTTTTGTGTGTGTGTGTGTGTGTGTGTGTGTGTGTGTGTGTGCGCGTTGGCCTATATGTTCTGGCCTTCAGGGTCACATACCTGGTGCCAATCACACACTCGCTCTGATGAGTTCCTTTGGGCAGCTTTGAAAGGATTCAGCAGTGCATCAGGTTTTGATGGCTTGGTGCCTTGAAAGCAGCGAGTGAAGTGCTACTCCTAGTTTGGTTATTGTTTGGATTTGTTGTAAAGTTATGTTCACCATGTTCTGTCCATGTGCACAGGATTTGGAAATTGCGAGCTGTTGAGTGGTGTGCTGACTCTGGTGTGGACTCTGGGATAAAATTGACATGAGTCTGGGTCTAAGCAGAAGCTCTGTGGAGACTGGGCCTTCCAACTGCTTTGAACAAATAGGTCTTGCTGATATTTGCAGGTTGTGTGTGTGTGTGTGTGTGTGTGTGTGTGTTTATCTGTAGGAAAATCTTTAACACTTATAAAATATATATGTATACAGTTAAAAGTCTAAAATTTATGTCCTCTTTTTCAAGGTGTCCAGTGGGCAGGATTAAAGTCTTTGTCAGGCCAACACTAGCCCCAAGGCCTTATGTTTAACACCCCTAATTTATAAGGTTGCTGAAACCTGCAGACAGCTGAGACTGCAAAACTCACTTAGATGAGTTTATGAATGTTTCTTCCACTAAAAACACTACATCCAGATGATCAGAATCAACTTTTTAGGATGCTGTTACCAGAATGACTGTGCATGCATCAAACTAAACAGTCCACTGTGTTACATCCATGAAAGTAGTTTGAGAAATGAGTGACGTTTTGATGCTGCTGACAAAGTCAGAGTTGAAAACCAAAATGCAGAAGTTACAGGGTGACTGTTCAGAGTTACGTCAGCGATTTAGAGGAAGCTCTGTGTACACTGAGCTACAATACTGATAGCACTATGTTTTAAACAACACACTACACCTTGGTGGGATTTTTTGTTGTTTTTGATCATATAAACAATATACATACAGATGATGCCAGAAAAGACTAAGGATTAAGGGCTGATGCATGTGGATTGGTTGCAGTCATGTGTAGCTTCCTTAAAAATTCCTACTTCTTTCCACTTCCTGCAGTGTCACTATGTGTCAAAACTATTCACAAAATACCTATTGGTGGTGCTAAAGAGACAGTTGCGCCAACACTATCAGCACAAAACTACATAAAATAACAAGAATTTGCAGGTATCGCACTGCACTAAACACAAAAATTCTAATTCGCTGTACAATGGTTGCCATTCTAACTCAGAAATATTCATTGTATAGTAAAGTGTTCATCAAAAAAGAGCCACTTTGAAAATGTGAGGAAACTTTGTCAGAGATAACAGTGAATGAGTGGGTGAGGGAATGATGTCAGACACAGCAAGCTGTTTTTGGTTTAATTAGTCAAATGTGGTAGCATTGACATTTTTACACAAAATGTTGACTTCTACAATTATAAGGAGGATCTATAGCTTTCATATAGTTTAAACATGCAACTACAAATGTGATCTTTATTTTTCTGCCGGGGGTGGACTTCCATCAGTCCCTGGATCATCCTCTGCATTGTCATTTATCATCTGCTTGTACTTACTCTCGAAAAATCCAGCCTAGAATTGCAAGGAAAAACATAAAAATGCACCAGTCATCCATTAAAAAGATTAATGAAAATACCAAAGCTATATGAGTGAATATACTAACCTTTAAATTATTTTTAACTGAACATGTTATCTAAAAACATTAAAGCTGTGCAAGTAATTGAAAAAAAAAAAGTCTAAAAAGTGTCTTTTACCTTATACAGACCAGCAGTGAGTAAAGCCAGAAAAGCCAACCCTCCCAGACATCCTCCAATGATCTCTTTGGTGAAATTTGCCTCAGAATATACTTCAACCACTGCTTCAAGCTGAGAGATAATAGAATATGGATTATATTCAAGCTCTTTCATAACTCAGACAAGAGAAAAAAAATGTAATCTATATAATGTCTATGTATGTAATCACCTTGTGAACAGGAGGATTGTTGTTAGACACTGTTGAAAAGTAGATGTATTGGCTTTGGTCATACTCCACAGAGGCTGTACTGGTCAAGAGGAATTTGGCAGATTGAAGTCCAATCTAAGAGAAAATGGAACACAATGAGCCAAAATTGGGTGTTTTTCAATTTAACAGGAAACATACTTATCTAAAAAAACAAAACAAGTTATTAGTACATACTCAGGAACAAATCTTAATGAGACAACACAAACTTCCCTTCAACTACCTGCTCTATCCATCCCGAACTAATGTTGGCAGAGATTTCGTATGTCCTACTCTGCAGTCTTTTCAAGAACGAGTTGCACTTGAACACTCTGCACCTGGCTACAGAGCAATCCTGAGGGTGAGAAAATGCAACATAAGCTGTGATCCAGTGTAATGGGATTTCTTTTTAAATCTACAATTAGGGTAAATATGAACAGTTAAGTACAGAGGCATACTTACCACCACTTTATTCTTTTGTATTTTTGGAACAAAATCTCTGACACTTGGTTCTTCATCATTTCCTCTCTGACAATCTGAAATCTGAAATGTGGTTGATTTATTAAATAAAACACAGTTTGATAGTTTTATTAGTTTCACCACATGCATCCATCCATATCAAAATTTAAGCCATTTGTGGAGTCAAAAACTAAAACTTCTGACAAATGTAATACCTGTAGACTGCTCAAATCCACCCAGATGTCTTTTTCACCAAGCTTCACTGGAACCTTGATCACCACAATGAAATTAAACTCTCTGATATCGTTTGTAACCTAAACAAATAAAGAAAAGGACAATCAACCATTAATTTTAGGTCTAAATCATACAATTGACTTTAGAAAAATATAGATACAGTGTTGAGAAAAAGTGATTTCCTATTTTTTTGTATGTTTGTCACACCTAAATGGTGGTGTAGTGTAGTGTAGTGCTCCTGCTCCTAATGCAACCAAGGTCTTGTTTAAAAACCAGAGGTGACCATGCTTTTGCCATTGCCACCCCTAGACTCTGGAATACTCTCCCAGTTGATATCCGTACATCAGAATCAATTTAATCATTCAAATCGTGCTTAAAAACACACCTGTTCAACTTAATCTTGGAGCTCTGCCAGGCAGGCTATTTTTGCCCAGACTCTTTCTTATGTTGGAATCATGAACTCTGACCCTAACTGAGGTAAGTGGTGGGAGATCTCAATTACTTTGTTTCTTGTTGGTTCTGGATTTTCTGTGGAACGCAGTATGATGTCTGTCTGTTGAGGATCTTTTAGTTTACTTAATTTGTCAGGCAGGTCCTATTTAAGTGAATTCTTAAGAAGATTTGTTGCAGTAATCAGGCCTGGGTGTGGCTAGAGAAATTGTACTACTTTCCAAAAATGTGATACACCACAGTTAATTTATGTTATAAAAATAACATAAATGATTTTTTGTATTATCTTGGTCTAATAATGACATTTTTTTTTTGATTATCTGATAAACATTTAAGTGTGACAGACATATACAAAAAATAGTAAATCAGGAAAGAGGCAAAAACTTTTTCACACTACTGTAGAAGTTTAATTGTACCTTAACTGATTGTTGGACTGGTTTCTTCAAATCATTCTTCCCAAATGTAAAATTGTTGTAGCTTAGTGAGCTAAACAGATAATGTATATTTAATGTTTAAAATATATATAATACTTGTTATTACAAACTTATTTGTTACTTACTACATGATTTCTTTAGTTACAAACAAAACAACACATACCTCGCAAATGTCATAAAAATGCTGTATTTTACATTAATTGATTTCCTTTTGTAAAGTTCACTTGTAGGGGCATGCTCCTGATTTCCACTGAAAGAGAGAAGTGAACATATTTGTAAGGTATGCATGGGGCTGTTACTTAAATGAAGAAGGAACAGTACCTGGTGGCATTTGCAGTGATAAAGATCTGCTTCTCAAATTGACTGTTGGTGTCAATCCCATAGGAGACAATGAAAGAAGCCTTAATTGAATGAGAAAGATGAGTGACTTCTCTTTGCCTTTGCAAAAGTCAGAAAAAAGAATTGATAAAAAAATGTTATTTGCAAAAAAACAAACCTTAGTTTTGCTCTTGAAAATTGGCTTGTCAATAGTGCAGTCTGTCGTTCCTCGTGATAAACCATCTTCACTGTCCAAGGAGTTGCACTCAATTCTTCCCTTTATTAAAAAACAAAATGATTCCTGGATGCATTTGAACAGCAACAGATCAATGATGAACTGATACAGACTTGATCCTGATGCCTTACCTGCTGACTGGTGAACTTCCTGTAGGAGAGTCCAGCTGGGTACGTGAGAATAACACGACTGTTGTAGGAGTTTTCTCCTCTGTTCTCCACTGTGACTGTGACATCCAAAAGTTCATCAATGCCCACTTTAACCTCTGAGGATCTGGTAGCACATGGAGAAAGATGAGAGAAAGAGAGAGGAAACAAAGCTACAGGCATACTAATGCCACAGTGCATCAAATATAATGTGCTTTGAGCTTTGATAAACCGTGTTATTTTTCAGTTCAAACAATATGGCAACAATACCTGTGCTCACACAAGCAAGCCTCACCTGGCGAAGCTGAAATCCACTTTAAGGTTATCAACACATCTGTTGTCAGTACCACAGTTGATCTCAAACCCTAACTGTGAAAGAGAGCAGTATGGAAATGTAAATAAAGTATACATTATTTGCTTTATGAACTAGTAGATTTTAAACTGAACTGGGAGCCAATTAAGTGCCTTCAGTACTAGGTTAATATGTTCAAATTTACATGTACATGTAAGGTCTGTGGCTGATATATTCTGAAAAAGTTGAAGTAATAATACTGATTATCTGGAAAATCCTGTAAATAAAACATCACACTAGTCTTACCTGCTTAAGCACAGACTAATTTCTCTGAGTCAATTTTAGTTGAGAATTATTTAATTTTTGATAAATATCTTTAAGTGATTAAAAAAATAAGTATCTGTGGCCTTATATTCTTATCAAAACTGAGAATACTTTCCAAAATAATGCCCAGATTCCAGATGTGTTTCCAAAAAGTAGTATTGATATGAACAAAATTTTTGTTTCTGATCTTTTGGACCAAAAACAAAATATTTCTGCCTGAGTTTCATTTTTAGACAAATTTGATCTTTTCTAAAGAGATCTGTTATTTTATGGAAGGTAATAAAATTGTCCACTTAGTGGATGTCTCCACTAAGTGGACATCCACAACAACAGTAGCCTTTCAACTAGCTATGGAGCTAGAGTGAACCATAGTTTGGGTGACTGGGTGGGTGGCATGCAGACCACCCTAACACTGGGAAGAGCATTACTAGGGCCTGGGGTGAATTGAATGCTACTTGGCCACAGTGATGAGGTTGGTCCCAGAAAAGTTGGTCAAGAAGGGAGATGGACACCCCCAGCCACCTGCCAGATGGAGGCAACAACAGAAGGCCACTTACTGTCTTGGAGCAACCACATAATTTTTTAGTTGGTTTATTAAAGGATTCTGATTCTGCACCCCACAGATGGAGGGTGATTGTAGTTATGACCAGCAGCGTGGAAATAATCCTTATTCAAGATAGAGAATTAGGCTCAGATTTTTTGGCAAGACATGGAGCTAGCCCAGGCATTTGGCTTAGTTCCCAGCTTGTTCAAAAGGTGAAATGCCAGGTTGGCAGCTACATCCAGCCATGGGAAGGGTGAAGTTACTTTCTCATCTGCAATGGTGACTATGGAGCCAAGGAGCCGCTCAACATGTCTGATCTGGTACCAAGTAGATATTCTTCCTTCCAACTCTACAATTTTTGTGAGTCAAACGGAGACAGTTGCCACATCCATTAGGAAGCAACAGCTGAGATCTTTAACATGGCCAATAAGTAGAAGAGCCCTGTCACCTTTTAACTGAAAAAAAAAGGTCTGGAGGACATAATGCAACCACCAAGAGAGTGAAGCACATGCAAGAAAGTGTCCAAGACATACTTTTATCTCCTTATGCAGACTCCAAAAACAGTATCAGAAGTTTTGGCAGTTTGCAAGTCAGTATACCACTTTGGTGGTTTTCAACCACTGCAAATGTGCTCCTGTGCAGCCCTCCACAATCCCAACTGCATATCGCTAGACAAAATGACCTATGCATCAGTCGAATGCTGATTTGTTGACAAGTGGTCCAGAATAGGGGAACGGGAAACAGTAGAGTTCACCAGGAATAGATCAAATATGCAAAAAAAGAGAAAAAAGTCATAAAAGGTCAAAAATAGATTGTGCAAAGTACACACAGTAGCTGCCATGGGCACTTGACATTGTTTTTAACACTTGGTTTCACTTCAGCTCTTTGGATGTCATAACTTCACTTTTCTCGATAGCTGACTGGTGGACTATCAACAGCACATGCAAGATTAACCTAAAGACTGGATGTACCATGTGTTTCTGACGCTGTCCTCATCTGACAACAAACAGTGTCTGCAGGCAGAAGGGCAGTCTGTGAGTGTTTGCAGACTGCCTTTGCTCTAGCCCCCTTCAAGCAAAAACTAAGCGTCATTTGCACCACAAATTGCAATATAATTAAGTACATATTGTTCTTCTTCTTGAAGAATATTTCTTCACAAAGAACAATGCAATAAAAACAATTGCATACAGAAAGCAGTTCTTTGCACAGCTTGCATGTATTGTAGGGGTACACCACTGGAGTAAATATAACTCATTTACTTCCAGTACTTGAGTAGAAGTGTCTCCAAAAGGTATAAGTCAATCACATACCAACAATACAAGGAATTTGAAAATGAAAGTGCAAAACTAAAGCTGTTTCTTAACTTTGGCTAGGCTTAGTTATCCAGTCAAATGTTCTTTGGGTTTGTTTTTAGTTGGATGATATTTTTTTTCTTGGGTTACTTACCGGAAAAATAGTTGCTGTTTGAGTCTGTGGGGCAAGACTTGGCCTGAGATTTGTGTTTGAGGGCAACCCATCAAATATGAATTTGAGCTCATTGGAAAGTACATTAAGAGCATCCTCTGGACAGGCCTGCAAGAAGAGAACAATGTTAAGTTTAGAGGACTCTGAAAAAACAATCTTTTGTTTAATGACTTGAATCTCTCTTGGTTTTAGTACTTTTTCAGATGTTTAGATTTTACCTCGATAATGAATTTTACAGTTGAACATTGTCGGTTTCGTAAGTCAACAGTAACTGATCCAGACTGCTCTTGTTGTTTCCCACTGACGTAAGCCCGGTTGGTTGGAGATTTGCGAGAAGCATCCAGTGTTAACGTGTAATCAATCCTTGCTTGAGCTGGAACAAATACATTTTGATATAAATGTTACAAATGTTCAGACATTAACATTAAAATAATGGACAGTGGCTTTTTTGTTTTACAAAAAGTGAGGTGAATGATGAACCTGTGTTGACTGTAGACACTCTGCTCATGGTAAAACAGATTTCAGCTGTGTTCTCCAATGGTTTTGAGCAGTCTACATTCTGAGTAGGAATTTGGTTTGGGCTGAATAACACCTCAGCTTTTACCATTACTATGGGTCTTGATCTGGAAAGTAGGGGGAAAAAACATATAAATTACATTTGGGGTTTTAATTAGTACCAAACTTAAAGCTACAGAATTTTGAGTCACCTAAAAATGTCGTTTTTCAAGCTGAAATGTTGTAAATGACAATTAATTATTTATACAACAAATCTTAAATAAATATTTAAGGAAACGCTTTTTGATTGAATTTTTATAACTCTAGAACAATAGTGTTTCAGTTAAGTAACTTTATCATACCAATTGGCTTACTAAATGATAACTATTTCATAACGTTAACATGACTTTACTACACACTATTTTATTAAATCCTCTGTTTTGGGGTAATGCATGCATTTCAATTTCTGAGTGGAAATCATTTATTACAACAAGACTGAACACAGACTATAATTCTAGATGCTTAACCAACCACTTTTATTGCTTCTTTAACCCGTAGAGCATTTTCAATCATGTGTTAAGATAACTAGAAAAAGGAAATCCATTGATTAGTTACCTTTTTAAAATTATAAACTTTCATTAATATAATTTGACCTTTGAAAAATAAATATGTTTTACCCTGTTCTATATTTCAAACTGACGTGAACTTTTATTCATTAGTGAATTCATTAAGGTTCACCATCAACAAAAATGATAGAATTATCATAAACGAAAGTAATGTATGATTGCATTATCTTGAACTTACCTCAGTAAGACAACTTTGCCCTTTGAACCCACTGCTAAGTCAGGCAGTCGGTCCAAACTGTGGTCAAAAGATGACTGACTGATTGACAGGCCAAAGAACTTCAGTCCTGACTGGACCTCAGAGCCAGTTATTCTCTGTGTACATTGAAATATTTTAATCAGATTATATATTCCAACTGTAGATTGTATAGATATTGGAATTACGTGGTAGATGATTTTAGTCATCATTGTGAGTTCTTTGATGTTTGTACCTGTGAGTAAGTAGGACTGATTCTTTCTCCTCCTTCACTGTGGAATATGTAGATGCTGCCTTCACCATTATTCTCCAAAGGTGCTCCAACTGCCAAATCCCTGAATCCATCTGAGTTTAGATCAGGCAGTACAGCAAGAGAAGAGCCGAACCTTCCTTTGACAGCTGCATGTCCTCTTAGTACTAACGGATCATCGAAATTACACTCCACAAACTAAAAGGAGGAGAGTGAATATTTTATGGTCATTAAATTATAAACAAACTAACTCATTAATTTTATTGTAGTAGATAAAACTGTGATTTACCAAATCAATTAATCTGCAAACATAAACTCTTCCCTCTCTATCAGGCTCCATGTACATTGGGGCTGATATGAAGATTAGATCAGTGATGTCATCATTATTTATGTCCATGGTACACACCTCTGCTCCAAAATATTGACCAGTCTGATAATGTTAAAGCAAAAAATTATTAATTAGAAAAACTGTGTAACTGAAACAGCTTTTATTTTTGAGAAAATAATTTTACAATTTGATTCAGGTTTGTCTTGCTGCAAAAACATACCTGTGATGAAAAGGACTCAATCTTTTGGTTTTCTAAGTTTTCTCTGTTAACAGCGACCACAGCTCCTCTGTGTTTATATCTTGGAGCACCAACAACTGTCAGAGAGCCACGTTGAGCTTTAGCAATTGCCATGGAGTAACCTAGAATTTAGGTATTTGAAAGGGGAAGAAAGATTAAGATGCCTCCATTTAAATTTGTCCTGGTCCTGGGTCAGTGACCCAGTGTTTTACATTATTATTGAACTTTGATTCTGTCAGTATTTATCATTTCTAGTTTTTTGGTTTTGGTGTTAGCGTTCTTAGTATTCTGGTTTTTGTCTCTGTGTTTCATGGTTGCTCTCTCTCCCCTGTCAGCTGTATCCCCTTGTCAAGTCTACATTTATGTGTTATGTTTCCTGTTTTACTTTGTAAGTCTGTGTCTCATAGTAGTGTGTCTAGTTTGGCTTCCCCTTGTCTTGTTGTGTTTGATTACTCCCAGGTGTCCTCTCCTCCTGTGTCCTATTCCCTCGTTATCCCTCCGCGTATTTTAGCCCTGTGTTTCTCTCAGTCAGCGTTGCATCGTCCCCTCATGCTTGTGGGTTTCTCTTGTTGTGCTCCCAGAGATTGCAATCTTGAGTTTCCCAGTGTTTTGGTTTTAGTTCCCAGTTTCTAGGTTTTGGTTTGGTTTTATAAGTGTTTTTTGTGTAAGTTTTGCCACGCCGATAAAGCAGCCTCCTTCAGTTCATCCCTGTGTTTTGAGTTCTGCATTTGCGTCCTTTCTCCTGCCTGACACAGCAGGTTCATGACAAAATTGTGTCCGTTTTGCAAACTCATTAGTGTGTCTGAGTGAAAGAACTGGAGCAGAGCTGTGTATATACATGATTACATGTGTATGAGTTAGACTGTTAAAGCTGTAATATTCTTACCAAGATAACTGTCAGGCTCAAAAGACACATCCTCATATGTTTTCAGCTTCTGGCCTCCTGTTGTGTATTGCACGTAGCCTCCCTTCCACTCGTTTGCACCAACAATAGACATCTGAATTCCCTACAGTGCAGACAGAAAATACATTTTATATATAATTTATTAAACTGATTTAACTGTATAAATGTTTATTTGCCTATAGGTCATAAAAACTGCCGGACAGGCACATGTGAATCTTTCTTTCTATGACTAGACTGTCTGGTGAGTTTCTGGTAGTTTTAATTACCCCAGGCACATAAACTGCACTGAATCCTTCTTGAGACATTTCCATTTCCAGTGACTCTCCACTGCTTTGAGATCCTGTATCAGAAAAATAAATGAGAAGGTAAAAGAGAGACACAATACAACATATTCATTCATACAGGTTCATTCTCTCACTATGCTTCATTATGCTAAGTACAATTTTCAAATAATTTGTTTATTATAAAAGTATCTGAAAATGGATTCTTCCTTTCAAAAAGTTATAGTAATAGCATGCTTAGCATGAAATTTAGCATTATTATTACATTCATTAATATAGTAAATCATTTCAAATTATTTTTTTTTACTGTTTATTATAACAGCATTTATTGTTCATTTCTCTAATGTAAAGTTACAGGATGTTTAATTTAAAATGTGAATCTAATGAATAAAATATAATAAAGTTGATACAATGTGGTCATTTTAGTTGCTTCATAGTGTAGCAGTTTACACAACAAATGAAAGTTCACTGCTTCAATTCAATAGGCAGCTAAAAATAATATTTAATATAATGTAATTATTTGAATTTTTGAAACATTTACAGGAATTTTAACAAAGTTGAAACAATAAATTCATGTTCGTACCTTCGATGGAGAAAATTTTGTCCTGCAGATTCTGTCTTATTACTTCAAGTGCGTCGAAGTTCTCCACCTCAAACACATATGAGGGAGTGGATGCAATGGTGCGCAGTTCTCTTCTTGCATCAGGGAGCCTAAATGCGCTGCCCACCTAAGATTTTACAGATATGTTTGAGTCCTCATATTAAGCAAGATTATTTGCTCACTTTAATAAAATACAGTCCTTATACTTCACCTGATTTACAGTAAAATTTACACACATCACTAAGCCATTACTTAGCCTTAACAAATATTTGAGAAAGAATTAGTCATTTTAAAGACCTTACCTAATATGAGTGTGGTACTGTAATGTGATCTCACTGCTGCAACAAGTCAGTTTGTGAAATTTAATCCCTCCTGTATTTTCCACGATTGACTATAAATGGTATTATTTCAAAGTGGAAGCATTTAGAGCCATGCCAACTCAGTGTAAAAGTTGAAAACACTTTTAACCTCCTGTGGCGTTAACACAGCACAAAAATTATGAGCTTCATAGACTGGGTCTCTATGACAAAGCAGCTTCTGAAGGTGTAGTGAGTCAGTGGCTCAGGACCTGTCTCCCTATAGTGCAGCATAATGGGACTGTAGTGTGACAAGTGAACAAAACCAAGTATTAGTATAAAACGCAACATTCTGCAAGCTTAAATAATGGAAGTACTTACCCCAATAGCAAATCGAACAATGTTTTTACTCTCTGCTTGCTTTGTTGCATCTCGTAGATCATACCGGTCATTAGATTGCCCATCAGTAACTACTATCAAGACCTTCTTCCCATTTGGTCTGGAACCTCTTTGTGGTGTGAAAACATTGTTCCTGTCAAATAAAAAAAAAAAATCTAATTTCTAAAGATTGTTTTGTTTTACAGTTGATCTTGTAAATTATATACTATCAGGTAAACTGCATGATTGTTATTTAAGCATACATCATTCTGTTTTGCTTTGTTTTTTTGTTTTTTTTTACTTTTGTACAAATCAATGTAATACAAGTTTTTTTTGTTTTTGTTTTTTTCAAATTTAAATCTGCAAACATTTGAATTTTTGGTGCCATGAAGATACTTTAAAACCCAAGTCTGAGTACAGTGTCCCATTTAAAAGGCTTCCCGCAGTCACACAGTCAGATTAGTGTGGTCAGATTCAAAGAAAAAAAGTCATCTGGACAGGAAGTCCAAACAATGAGGTAACTGCAGTGCTTCAGTAATATCATTGTATTACTTACACAACATGTGTGATGGCCTTAGCTGTGTAAGTAGATCCACCCTGCTGTCTGATTCCATTGATGTCAGTCTCCACTGATCCAGATGAGGAAAATTTCTTAAAGTTAAAGTGAACCTCTGGATCAGTGGAGAACTGGGAAACAGAAAACTGAAAAGGCAGAAATGAAAACATGTAAAACATTATTTGTATGGGGCTGAATAGAAATAACAATGGAACTATTTTATATCTGTGCCATGATTTTACTGACAGAGCGACAACAGCTGCTCACCTGTGTTTCACTTGAGAGAAATGATTGAATTATCTCTTTCACAAATCTCTTCATTGTTTGAAAATCAGGCTGAGACACGCTGCCTGAACCATCCAACAGAAAGGCAATGTCTGTTTGCAGTGGGCACCCTATCAAAGAGATTAATTTCAGAATGAAATACATTTTTAAGGGTTAATTTTAACATTTTCCTCATACTCATATTATATAAACAATAGAATAGAAAAGAAAAGAATAGCCCTTTGTTGCACATTGTACATGTACAATGAAACTATGGCTGCTCACACCAACTGTGCAGGAAATATAAATACTAAGACAACAAGTATAAATAACAAAGAAGAGGAAGGCACACATTAAAAGGAGAAGTTGCTTGAAGTGCTTGAATGCAGTGCAAGACTTGGGACTTTGTGGGTGGGGGTTACCATAAATACCTCACTTAGACAAGCTTCTCTTTAATGTAAATTCTTAATAAAGTTGATGTAAAAGATCCAACTTTAACTCTAAATAGACTATCTAAAGTATGCATTCAAAAAGGAAAATAATTATTTACAAAACCTAATTTGTGATGTGGAAATGATTTCTAGTGAACGAATACTAAAAGAATTTAGATGGTGTGCTTACGATACAGAATTTAAACCAAATGAAAGTGATAAAAGATTTCAGTCTTGGATAGAGAGTGGACTAACAACATTCCATTCCTTCACACATAAAGGGACACTACAGAGTTTTCAATCTTTACAAATAAGAAATGGCCTAAGACAAGTAGATTTCTTCAGGTTTCTTCAAATGTGGGATTATTTTAACAAACATTGCAATATCCCAAACCCAAACTCGGTTGAGTCAGGAATTTTTAAGATAGTTAAATTGGCATATGTTGGTTCTCTGAGAAAGGCAATCTCCAAACTATATAATGTGCTTCTTCAGGCAAGGTACTCAACAAGTTCACTATCTTGAAGAGACCACTGCTGGAAGAATATTATTAGATTTTTCAAAACCCCTCATCAAACTAGATATAAAAATGGGACAGGGGAATGCTGGAGAAGGTGTGGATCAGAAGAGGCACATCATTACCATATCTTTTGGGATTGCCATAATTTAAAAAATTACTGATGGGAATTCATAAAACTCTGTGCGAGGTCTTTAAGATAAAATTTGATATTAATTTTGTAAATTTGTACTTGGGCCTGGTTGCTGGCTCGGTCCAGGGAGGGGACACAAAGCTCTTACAAGCGCTATTAGTGGCCAGCAAAAAATCAATAACCAAAAAGAGGCTAAATCCAACTCCGCCAACACTTGAGGATTGGTTTAATGTGGTTTTTGAAATATTTAACATGGAAAAATTGACATTCTCCTTAAAAATTCGAAAAGATAAATTCTACAAGATATGGAATAATTGGATTAGCTTTGTGTCCCCCATCCGCCCTGAATTTAGGTAACATCAGCCCTGAATTGGTGTATCTCCCATGTATTGTATAATGCCAGGTCGACCCTCTACTTCATAATATGTGTTGAATGTACTTTAAGTAAATAAGTTAAATGTGCTGCATTATGTATACACTGTCAAGCCACTGAGCTCACTTTTTGTTATCTGAATGTAAAACAAAAGGACTAAGAAAAAGTCTTTTTTTTTTCCATTTGACTAAATAATATCAATGCACTTTATTGTAACAAGCCCTTTTCAATAAAAATATAAAAAATAATTATAAAAAAAAAAAGGAAATGATTTCTAAGCAATATCTAAACTTGATTTAGGTGTTTTTCCTGCAAGTTTTTTAGGGGTGTGGCTTCAGATTTGGCCTTGACTATCATCTCTTTTTTAAATGGCTTTTTTACACCAAGTCATACAAGTCATACATGTAGCCTGGTGTCCCTTCTACCTTTGCAGCAATCTCATCTTCCAAAAAAGTATTTTTTTATTTGCTCCACTGCTTTTTCTGATCTGCCTTAAATTATGCTGACATGTATAAGAGAGTATGTGTTAAAGCGTGTCTCTTTTACAAACTCCTTTTACTGTTACCTTGAATAGAAGAAGGTACGGGTGGTCCAAGCCTATTATAACGGTACAACTGAAAGCACACCCCGTTGTACATGGTGATGCTTTTGCAGTCCTTTGCAATGGTTGGACCACACACCTGAGAGGAGACAAAGCCAAGATGTGATTAAACAATGGTTTATTGTTTGAGATCAACCAATTTGACAAAAAACAAATTCTTATATGACTGTTCAGAATTGGTGATTAAAAAGAAAAAAAAAACTTTAGCTTTTTAAAGAAGTTGTGCAAATTTTTACCTTGATATGATCAATCATTTTTACGTTAAGGGAGAAATTTGAGCATTTTAAAACATGATTTTAATTTTTTCATTAGTTAATTTTACAGCACTTTAGAGCCTTCACAACTTATTAAGCACATTATTAATACACTATCCACACAGACACATAGTTAGCACTACAACTACAAATCTGTAAACCTTAAATATAAAAGTATCTAATTTCAATCCAGTCCCGTGTACTTGGAGCGTTTCTAACTCGAAATATGTGAAAGTATAAATTTAATATTTGCTGTTATAGTTATTGTACCCAATAAATCAGTTTGGGACAGGTGGCAGGCAAACTGACTTTCATGCATTTTGATATTATAATAAAACATCTGACACACAGAGGACAGAAGATTTTGATCGTTAGAGAATGTAACAAAGCACTGGTAATGTCTGCAGTTCAGTAACTCACCACAGTGTTTTGTGCTGTTTGATCGCTTTTCATAGTCAAACCAAGCGACATGTTGACTGCGAAACCTGGTGCTGTAATGAAAAACATTACATTTTTATTGTTTTTTAAAAAACAAAACACAAAAATACACTGTAAAAGTAAGAGCACAAGGGTGAAGGTAACAAACTGAAAGAAAAACAGAATTACATTTCACTATTATGTCATTTTAAAATGTTGAAAACAATAGAAAAGAAAAATCTTAATGATTTTTTTTCTTTGCTTATTTAATTTTATTAACTGGTAAATCAATATGGTTTCTGAAGAGTGAATGTTACCTAGTAAGATACCTAGATATATGTACTCTATCAACCGATTTAACGAGTTCCTGTGCCTGGATTTGTGCAAAATTTCTTTGACAGCAAAATATTTACTGTCAGAGTTTTAGGACATTTAGAAATTAACAGTTACCTACCTTCAAATTGTATATCTTGGCAGGTTTGGGGAGATGTGGTGCACCTATATATTCTCCCTCTTTCATTTTGTGAATACTGTTCAAGTGGAGCACTGACCAGCAGACTGAGGAAAGAAATTCAGTCAATGATGTAAGTCTAAACTACAAAACTACAAGTATTTTATATGTTTATTTTTTGCTGTGGGGCATAATAGAGATGGTAGTTCAAAATAAATACATAAATAGCAATAATCTTAAACACACAGATGGAAACCAATGTTCACTTACTCTGATTGTCTTTGAACCACCTGGTAACCAAAACCAGCAGCAGAGTTCCTCAGGGTCTTCCAAGCCACGGGCTCAATATTGAAACAAAGTGTGGCACTAAACACTGAAAATTTAAGAAGAAAGAAAAACATCAGAAGTTTTATTTAAAGCCTTCATAAGAATGAAAATGTGGTTATAGCGCTTCTAATTACAAATCACATTGAGAAAACTAGGCTGTGGGATTTTTTTTAACCCTTTCATCAGCAGTAGTGACTAAAAAGCTCAGAATATTGTGCTCAAAGCAGTTACTTGCTTGGAAGTTATTAGATTTCATTGTGGAAGCTTAAATGCTTTTTGATTTGATTACCATACAGTGAAAATTTCATACCACAACATCCATATGTAACAAAGTCAAAGGGCTCGGCTGTAGGCATGCAAGCCCAAACAAGAATCTCAGCAGCACTGAGCGTGTGCAGCTGAGCTAAATTGCTAATTGCAAACGTTCGACTAATTTTTTCTTTTTTTTTTTTTTTTTTAATTTTTTCTGCCAGTTTACACCTAGAAAGCTTTGAAAGTCATAAAAAATGAGAATTATAGCTATATTTTAATCAACTTCAGCACTCTGGAGGACTGCAAATTACATCTGGACAGTTCAGTGTTTCATCGCATTGTTATTAGGAAACCAAACACACTGACTTGCTCAAGCAGCAAACCGGCATCATCCATGAAGAGAATTCACTCTGAAGATTCCCTGTAACCGGTCTCTCCACAGACCAATGACATGGTGGGCATTTTGAAGTCAATAAGCACAAAACTCTGCAGCTGTGACTCACGCCTGGCCCTTTTGGCAATCCTTCAAAAAGACTTTCAAGTGCTGCATGAGTCAATGAAATTCAGACAGCAGCTGCTGGCTGCAAACACTTGCTGCTGTAAACACCATCCTCAGAGAGTCGGTGAAATTCATCGAGAAAGAATGACCCGAGAAAACTGAAAGATCAAAGACACTATTATTGAGCTCCAGGCTCACAGCATGATGGATAGCTTGGTGTTTTCAGGAATACCAGAGATGGCAGAAGAGGATCCAGAAACAATGGTGAGTCATGACATCCAGACTTATCTGAAACTCTGGGTGGATGTAGTTAAAAACATCAGCTTACACTGTGCTCATTGTTTTGAAGGTAAATGAGCAGATGGATGAAGATCCCGATCTTTTGTGGACAAATTCAAACACTGGTGCAAGGCTGCAGCTGGCAGCTGAGAGGAACAGACTTGCATGTTTGCAGTTTCCAAAGGAAATGCTGGAGTGATGCAAGTTCCTGTTCTCTATCCAAAAAAGGCTCATTCACGGAGGCTCCCAGGCTGTCATCGTGGTCAATAAGCTGTATGTCAAAGGGCAGCTTTATCATGACCAAAACACCACACAATGGCTGTACTGATCCTAGCTAGTACTAGGATAGGTTATACATGACCACACTGAGATTTGTCGCATGGCATGTATGGGAAGTTGGTTTGAAGTAAAAGAGGCTTAAACTTTCTAACCCGTTAAATGGCAGACATTATCTTTCTACAATTTGGACTCATTGGTCCGAAACATCTGTGCACACACTTTCCCACAGTTTCCTCACACATTCTTATTTTGCTACAACTCAAAAAACAGAGGTGTAGCCGTACTAATTAGCAGAAGAATAAACTTACTGTTAGTAGCTGTTATTACAGACCCAGAAGGTAGATTTGTAAAACTTAGATCCACTTAGATCCAAGCTCAGTATTTATGTATTTCCAGTATCTAGGAATCAAATGTTGATAACCCCTTCTTTTTTCATAACACCTTCACTTTAATTTCTGATCACTGATCACTCTGACACCATGTATAATAGGTATTTAATCCTGAAATTGACAGGCTCAGTACAGCAGTGAGTCAAAGGAACGGGCAGTCCACAGACATTCATAAACAATACATGAGTGATTTTGGTC
This sequence comes from Oreochromis niloticus, assembly GCF_001858045.2. Taxonomy (NCBI): domain Eukaryota; kingdom Metazoa; phylum Chordata; class Actinopteri; order Cichliformes; family Cichlidae; genus Oreochromis; species Oreochromis niloticus. The sequence continues at coordinate 17,217,838 of NC_031973.2, read as the reverse complement.
TTTGCAATGCTTGGCATTAACATCACCCCACTCTCAGGGATTACACCTTCTTATAACCAGTACACTACTCCAGTACTCACATTCTCGCATAGTTTTTAGTTAGCTTCATTATATCACTATCAGCGATCATGCACCAGTGCCAGTCTCTCTGACACAGCCCCAGATCCAGATGGTTTTCCAGCTGAGTGTTACAAAGAACTTTGGCCTATGATAGCACCTACTTTTTTGTTTGGTAAATGGAAATTCAAATTCAGAGTGATCTTAAAATACTCTGCAAAGTCCTTGTCAGAAGGTTAGCATAAAATCACTTGATTCATAATACATCCTGATCAAAAAGGGTAAACACTCCACCACTAAAAAAACACACAGACTAATAAATATAATATAAATATAACAGATTATTGCTCCATCAATAAATTAGAAACCGCAGTTGTCTTTTTAGCTACAAAGAAAGCCTTTGACTGGGTAAACTCAAATTTTTATTAGCCGCTCTATACAAATTTAGATTTTTGGTACATTCTTCATAGACTGGATCTATACAGCTCTCAGAATGCATGTGTTAGGGCTAAGTACTTCCCAAAACAGATCACAAGCTCGCATCTGGTCCACTGCTTGTGTTGTTAATGGGTGGACATGTGTGAGAGAGTAAGTGAATGGCTTGGGTGTGTGTGCGAGTGTGTGTGTGCGAGTGTGTGGGTGTGTGCCTACACGGCTGGATCTGGGTCTGGGGCTTGCTGAGCTTGGCCACTGAGGGACATGGTCATAGGAAATGGATATATACACAAGAAGTAATAAGTATATTGGATTTTATGTCCAGTTCTACAGTTCGTTTTGGGTTGTAAGTAAGAATTTACTTTTGTTATGTTTGACGATTCAGGAAATAAACTCATAAACATTTTAGTAATTAAACTATTTATACAGTCAGAAGTTAACTGAGTTGATTGCAGAGATAGAGGAGAAAAATGCAAATAAGGAAATGGCCATTACAAAAGTATTTATAAATGATTTGCTTTCCCTTGCTAATCTGTAGTCCCTACTTGTTTTTAATTCCACAAGAAATATATTTTTTAGACACTTTGTCACTGTGCTGTGTGTATTTAGTAGAAAAACTTACTAACATATTTTTACTGTTTGCAGACATTTATTATTAATGAATAAAAGACAAACACAGAATGCGCAAGCTTGTCTTACCTGACAAGAGTAGCGTAGCACTAATTATCCAGTCCATTCTGTCACTCCCACGGAAAACGTAAACAACACAGTTCAGTATTACTTCTCTTGAAAGTTTCAGAGGAGGAGGTGAAATTAAAATGCAAAAATCATAAGAGAGTTCCTCAAAGGTAAGAGGTTCATTAAGAGGAACTGTTATGTAGGAGGAGCTACAATACTGGCAGCACTGTCTGTTTGATGCCAAACTACACTGTGGTGGTGTTGTTTAATGTGAATTAAACACTTATTTTTTAAGTAAACAATAGTGACACTTACAGTAAACACATTGGATAGTTTATTAGTTTCTGAGCCACAAGATAAAATCACTGTGATTATGAATATGAAGATAAGAAATAGCAAAACAAAAACCTTCAATCTAAGGTTCTATCAGTCTGTTATTTGCTAGTGTGAAAATATTTTTTTTGGTAAAAAGTTGGTCTTAATCAAATTTAAAAGCAATTGTTTAATTGTAATAAAGAAAAAGAAATCTAAAAATAAAAATTCACTTTCTGCTTTTCATGTGACTTCATCTGAACATCTATGAGTGAGAAAATTTGATATCTTGGCAGTTTTGCAAGCGACAAAGAGGCCTGGATTTATTATGTTCCTACTTCGTGTGTGGTTGACTGTTCATACCCTAATAACCCTAATCTTGAACAGTGTGGATCTTTTGTGAGCACATTATCCTGATATGCACATAAAGTGAATACATTTTCAGTACTTAGCAGCAATTTGAACATCTAAAAATAGTTCATTTTTGAGCCTCGCCTCACTGGTAGATGACTAACCAGCTGACTCTTGCATGAGGAAGTCTACATGAAGTCACCCTCCCCACGAGTGTTAAAGTATATTTTTCACACCACAAACTTACACCTGATGCTCTGAGCATATCCAAGGCGCAACATTTCACGTCTTTTCAAAATGTGTTTTGTTTCATAAGCTTTTTGAATGAGAGAAACTGAAAGCCATGTGATGTGTAGTAAAACCTGAAGATGTGAATGTGTAACCTGATCCTGATAAACACAGACTGATTAATGGAAGATGGTCTACTGTAGTGACATCAGTGGACAGTGTGGAAAGAGTACTTCAAGGAGATCCTTAATCCTACTGACACACCTTACATAGAGGAAGTAGAGCCTGGTGCTTAACTGGATAGTGTCAATGAGGGAAATAACTTCCTTGTGTGGTGGTGGGGTGAATGAGGTATGATTTTCCTCCTGGTAATGTAACACTGTATCAAGTTTTGCAATATCAAACTAAAACGAATACCCAAATCCCAAATATTTATTGAGATGATCTAAATGTGATTCAGAACACTTTTGCTTTTGTATATATTATTTTTATAGCTTTTTTTTTTAGCAATTGTAGTGGTAACAAGCCCTGGTTATTGCCCTCTATGCAGGCATCTATGCAGGCATTGTGTGTGATCACACAACTGAGGCTGAACTATATTTTCATAGTGTATATTAATGTTTTTCTTTGTTTTATTTATTTAATTGAGACACAGCTTGTAGCTTTAATTGAAATGCCTGTCAGTTTTTCCCTCTTATCAGATATTTATAATAGACTTGTAGTCAAGACCACCGAAACCAAGACCAAGACAAGTCCAAGACCAAGACACACCGAGTCAAGACGAAGACAAAGTCAAGACGAGACCAAAACCGAGACCGAGACAAAAAAGTCTTTAAACTGCAGCCAGATGCTGCTTTGTTTACAGGTGTTGACTCAAAATCCCCCGACCACTATGTCGATCTGAGACAGCAAGACCGAGACAGCGAGACCAAGACAAGACCACATAAAAGTGGTCTCAAGACATCCAACTCTAATTTATCCATCCATCCTCATCCGCTTTATCCGAGGTCGGGTCGCGGGGGCAGCAGCCTAAGCAGAGAAGCCCAGACCTCCCTCTCCCCAGCCACCTCCTCCAGCTCATCCGGGGGAACACCAAGGCGTTCCCAGGCCAGCCGAGAGATATAATCTCTCCAGCGCGTCCTGGGTCTGCCCCGGGGCCTCCTCCCGGTGGGACATGCCCGGAACACCTCACCCAGGAGGCGCCCAGGGGGCATCCTTGTCAGATGCCCGAACCACCTCAACTGGCTCCTTTCGATGTGGAGGAGCAGCGGCTCTACTCTGAGCCCCTCCCGGATGGCCGAACTTCTCACCCTATCTCTAAGGGAGAGGCCAGCCACCCTTCGGAGGAAGCTCATTTCTGCCGCTTGTATCCGCGATCTCGTTCTTTCGGTCACTACCCACAGCTCGTGGCCATAGGTGAGGGTCGGGACGTAGATCGACCGGTAAATTGAGAGCTTCGCTTTTACACTCAGCTCCCTCTTCACCACGACGGACCGGTGCAGCGTCCACATCACTGCAGCCGCAGCACCAATCCGTCTGTCGATCTCCGGCTCCCTTCTCCCATCACTCGCGAACAAGACCCCAAGATACTTAAACTCCTCCACTTGGGGCAGGAACTCATCCCCGACCCGGAGTGGGCACTCCACCCTTTTCCGGCTGAGAACCATGGCCTCAGATTTGGAGGTGCTGATCCTCATTCCCGCTGCTTCACACTCGGCTGCGAACCGTTCCAGTGCGAGCTGGAGGCCCCCACCCGATGAAGCCATCAGAACCACATCATCCGCAAAAAGCAGAGATGAGATTCTGAGGCCACCGAAGTGAAAGCCCTCCGCCACTTGGCTGCACCTAGAAATCCTGTCCATAAAAATTATGAACAGGATCGGTGATAAAGGGCAGCCCTGGCGGAGCCCATCACCCACCGGAAACGAGTCCGACTTATTGCCGGCAATGCGAACCAAACTCTTACAACGGTTGTATAGGGATCGAATGGCCCGTAGCAGTGGGCCAGACACCCCATACTCCCGCAACACCTCCCACAGGACACCCCGAGGGACACGGTCGAATGCCTTCTCCAAGTCCACAAAACACATGTAGACTGGTTGGGCAAACTCCCATGCACCCTCAAGTTTCCTCGAGAGGATAAAGAGCTGGTCCAGTGTTCCGCGACCAGGACGAAAACCGCATTGTTCCTCCTGTATCCGAGGTTCGACTAACGGACGAACTCTCCATTCCAGCACCCTGGCATAGACTTTCCCAGGGAGGCTGAGGAGTGTGATCCCCCTGTAGTTGGAACACACCCTCCGGTCTCCCTTCTTAAAGATGGGGACCACCACCCCGGTCTGCCAGTCCAGGGGTACTGCCCCTGATCTCCACGCAACATTGTAGAGGCGTGTCAACCAGGACAGCCCTACAACGTCCAGAGCCTTCAGGAACTCGGGGCGGACCTCATCAACACCAGGGGCTCTGCCACCGAGGAGTTGTTTAACTGCCTCAGTGACCTCGACCCCAGAAATTGGTGGGTCATTCCCCTCATCCCCAGACTCTGCTTCCTCCTCGGAAGACGTGTCAGTGGGATTAAGGAGGTCCTCGAAGTATTCCTTCCACCGTCTGACAATTTTCTCAGTCGACGTCAGCAGCGCACCGCCAGCACTATACACAGTGCAGGTAGAGCACCGCTTTCCCCTCCTGAGACGCCTGACGGTTTGCCAGAATCTCTTCGAGGCAGTCCGAAAGTCTTTTTCCATGGCCTCTCCGAACTCCTCCCACACCCGAGTTTTTGCTTCAGCCACTGCCCGAGCCGCATTCCGCTTGGCCTGTCGATACCTGTCAGCTGCCTCTGGAGTCCCACAGGCTAACCAAGCCCGATAGGACTCCTTCTTCAGCCTGGTGGCTCCCTTCACCTCTGGTGTCCACCATTTGGTTCGGGGATTACCACCACGGCAGGCACCAACCACCTTGCGGCCACAGCTCAATGCAGCAGCTTCGGCAATGGAGACGCTGAACATGGTCCATTCGGACTCAATGTCCCCAGTCTCCCTCGGAATGTTGTTGAAGCTCTGCCGGAGGTGTGCGTTGAAGATCTCGCGGACTGGGGCCTCTGCTAGACGTTCCCAGCACACCCTCACTACGCGTTTAGGTGCACCGGGTCTGTCCAGCGTCCTCCCCCGCCACCTGATCCAACTCACCACCAGGTGGTGATCAGTTGACAGCTCAACCCCTCTCTTTACCCGAGTGTCCAGAACATATGGTCGCAGGTCTGGTGATACGATTACAAAATCAATCATCGACCTGCGGCCTAGAGCATCCTGGTGCCACGTGCACTTATGGACACTCTTATGTTCGAACAAGGTGTTCGTTATGGCCAAACTGTGATTTGCACAGAAGTCCAATAACAAAACACCACTCGGGTTCAGATCAGGGAGGCCGTTCCTCCCAATCACGCCCCTCCAGGTCTCGCTGTTGTTACCCACGTGAGCATTGAAGTCTCCCAGTAGGACAACAGAGTCTCCAGGTGGGGCACCTTCCAGCACCCCCCCCCAGGGACTCTAAGAAGGCTGGGTACTCTGAACTGCCACTCAGCGCATAAGCGCAGATGACAGTCAGGACCCGTTCCCCGACCCTGAGGCGCAGGGAACAAACCCTCTCATCCACCGGGAAAAACCCCAACGTACCGGCAGCAAGCCGGGGGATATTAGAATACCCACCCAGCCCGCCGCCTCTCACCAGGGGCAACTCCAGACTGAGACAGAGTCCAGCCCCTCTCCAGGAGACTAGTTCCAGAGCCCAAGCCATGCGTAGAGGTGAGCCCGACTATATCTAGCCGGTACTTCTCAACCTCACGCACTAACTCAGGCTCCTTCCCCACCAGAGAGGTGACATTCCATGTCCCTCTTGCCAGTCTTGGCAGCCGGGGATCGGTCCGCCAGGGCCTCCGCTCCTGGCCGCCGCCCGACACACATTGCACCCGACCCCTATGGCGCCTCCTGCGGGTGGTGGGCCTGCGGGAGGATGGGCCCATGTCTCCTCTTCGGGCTGTGCCCGGCCGGGCCCCATGGACTAAGGCCCGGCCACCAGACGCTCGCCCTCGGGCACCCTCCCCGGGCCTGGCTCCAGGGCGGGGCCCCGGTAACCCTATCCCGGGCAGGGTAAACTGTTTTCTCGATGTTCTTTTCATACGGGTCTTCTGAATCGCTCTTTGTCTGGTCCCTCACCCAGGACCAATTTGCCATGGGAGACCCTACCAGGGGGCAAAAGCCCCCAGATAACATAGCCCCTGGGATCCCTGTGACACACAAACCCCTCCACCACGATAAGGTAGCGATTCACGGAGAGGCTCTAATTTATGATTAGTGAATAAAACTTGTACCTGACAAGAACAGTGTAACACTAAATATGCAGTCCACTATGTCCACTGCATAGTGCACATCCTGGATAAGCTCTTGGACCAAGATTGCACCTGTGCTTGGCTCTATATTGTCTTTTAAGCCTCACCTTGGGATCAACCATCTTTAGCGAACACGACAGCCGTATCTTCCACCTCATCACCCCTATGATTCCGGCGTAGATTGCAGCCTCTCTAAACCAGAGAGGGAGGCTATAGAGAAGTATATCATGGACTCCTTAGCTGCTGCTATAATCAGTCTCTCTACTTCTACACTCCGAGGCCAGATATTTCTTTGTGGAGAAAAAGGACAAGTCTCTCCATCACTGTATTTATTGATTACCGAGGCCTGAATAAGATAAACAAGTACCCCCTTCCTCTGTTGCCATGCGCATTCACAGTCTTTTCTAAACTGGATTTGAGTAATGCTTACCATTTGGTCAGGATCAGGAAAGGAGACAAGTGGAAGATGTCCTGGTAAGAATCACACTATTTCATTCATGCAGCGCTGGTTCTGGTGGCCAGCCTTGGCCAGAGATGTCCAGGAATTTGTCTCTGTTTGCCCCACCTGGGCACAGAATAAGACTTCAAGCTCACCTCCCACCAGACTCCTAAGACCACTTCCCACTCCTGGCAGACCGTGGTCCCATATTGCTTTACCTCCTTTCTTAGGTAATATTACCATTCTCATCAATGTTGACTGTTTCTTCAAGGCTGCCCAGTTTGTCCCTCTCCCAAAATCCCCCACAGCCCTTGAAACAGCACAGTTACTTACCAACCGTGGCTTCACGACATCCCCAAGGACACTGTATCAGACCAAGGTCCTCAGGTCACTTCCCGAGTTTGGAAGTGTCTGTCCATTTAAACCTGCCTTGAAACTTGAAAATTCATAACTCTTTACATGTCTCTCATTTGAAACCTTTTGTGTTTGAAGTCCTGCGTTTGGGTTCTGCTTTTATGACAGACCTGACACCTTGTCCTAAATGCAAACAAAACTAGCACCATGATCATAGCTCTTCCTGATTTATATTCTAAAATTAGGCTCTTAAATGGTTCAAATGCTAAACTCTTATACTCATGTAGCATTTACTTTTCGTTCCTGTTTTTCTAATTTAATGGACATTTCTAAATTGCGACATATTGTCTCTTTAGGAGAAATGGAGAAAATTATTCATGCTTTTGTGTCATTATTAGATTAATCTAATACCTTGTTTAATGGCTTAGATTATTAAACAAAAAAAATCTAGATTATCATACAAAATGCTACGGCCAGAATATTAACATGATCCAGCAAGCGAGCTCACAAGGGTCCCATTCTATATTCTTTACCTTGGTTTCCAGTACATTTAAAACTTTGTTTTAATTGTTATTCTCACAAATAGAGCACTAAACACTCAGGCTCCAGACTATTTATCCCAGCTTTTTACCAAGATCTCAGCTGCTCATAGAATTGGTTCAGAGGCTGAGAATCAGGTGCTTGTTCACATATTAGATTCAAGGCTAAGGTGGGACCAAGCTTTTCAGTCTGTGGCACCGTGGCTTTGGAACAGTCATCCACTGCATTTAGATTTAGCTCAGTTTTTTTTTAAGTTTATTATTATATTTTACTATAGACCCCTTATTAAAAACAAAACAAAGCAGACAACAACAAAAATCCCTGCAATTTCTGTAGTTGTGATTGTAATCTTTTTAGAGGGACTTTTTTCATTTGATATAGTGTGGTTAACGGTTATGGAAGTGGTCTTTATCAATAGGAAATGGTTTATTTATATATATATCTATTTATCTATATCTATATATCTATATATATATATATATAAATGTATATGTGTGTGTGTGTATATATATATATATATATATATATATATATATATAAATATATATATATATTGATATAGCTGCACTTGACTTTTTTCTTTTTTGCTTGACTTTCTCTGCATTTTCATCCAGTTCTTGTGAGCCAGAAAATCTGCTAATTTGGCTTTTTTTTTTAATGACGCATACAGCGTGAGTTATTCAGATTAGTCAGAATTGGATGAGAGTCAGTAACACTAGCTTGCAGGCTGGGGGAGGAAGCAGATGGATACTCCCTTCCTCTGTAAGACTATTTATAAACAAAGAAAAGTAAAACGGAAGTCAGTTAAAACCAGCAAAACTAAGACTGACATTGTGTAAGTGAGAAGTGCAAATTCTATTCCTAAATAACATGTATATTTTAAACCAAAGAGAAATAGCAAAATTAAGGTATGATGCGAAAATATTTTTGGCAGCCTTGTACCTGACAGTCGTGTTCACCTGGCACAGAGTTGTTATAAAGCTTTATAGATAAAAAGTATAAAAGTATAGCAGTTCCACGCCTTCTCCATAAAAAGTATGGAGAAGGCGTGGAACAGCTCATGATCCAAAGCATACCACATCATCTGTAAAACACAGCAGAGACAGTGTGATGGCTTGGACGGGCATGACTGGCAGTGGCACTGGGACACTAGTGTTTACTGATGATGTGACACAGGACAGAAGCAGCCGAATGAATTCTGAGGTATTCAGAGACATACTCTCTGCTCAAATCCAGCTAAATGCAGCCAAATTGATATGGTGGAGTTTCATAATACAGATGGAGCAACCCAGGAGTTTATAAAAGCAAAGAAGTGGAATATTCATGAATGGCCAAGTCAGCCACCTGACTGAAGGGTCAATAAACAAACAGCTACTGAAAGTTGTTGCAGTAAAGGCCTGGCAGAGCATTAAAAAGGATGAAACCCAGCATATGGTGATGTCCATGAGTTCAAGACTTCAGGCTGTCATTGCCAGCAAAGAGTTTTCAACCAAGTATTAGAAATTAACATTTTATTTACAGTTATTTAATTTGTCCAATTGCTTTTGAGCTCCTGAAATAAAGGGATTGTGTTTAAAAAATGCTGTAGTTGCTCACATTTTTATGCAATCTTTTTGATCAACCAATTGAATTAAAGTTTAAAGTTGGCACTTCAACTGCATCTGAGTTGTTTCATTTAAAATTCATTGTGGTAATGTACAGAACCAATCTTTAGACCTTCCTCGCTTTCAGTTCATACCGTATTTTATCAACTCACCCTTGTTCTCAGACCTAAAGGTCCTCTTTACATTCAGTAGGGCGTTCAGGTCATTGGTGATGCAGGGCTTGTTGTTAGGAAAACACTGTACAGTCCTGGTTGAGAAGCTGGTATCCTCACAGAAATTTCTATAGTGATGCAGTCTGTGATGCTGTTGATGTGGATTGCAGAGCATGTCTTAGTCTGTAGTCTCAAAGCAGTCTTGCATGGCCTTCCTGGCTTCATGACTCCTCACAGACTTGGTGGCAACAGGAAGTCTTTGAACTAAAGGAACATACTGACGTGTTAACATGACCAGGTTGTGGTCTGATCTACCTAGTGGGGGGAGGCCAGTGGTCCTGTTTGCCTCATTCATGTTTGCATGCAGAAGGTCCAAAGTTTCACTGTCCCATGTTTTGCAGTCCATATTATGCAGGAAAACAGGTAGAGTGGAGTCCAGACTGATATGCATAAAATCACCAGTGATGGTGATGAAAGGCTCTGGGTGTTTACACTGCAGATCAACTAGTGACACATGTCACACAACAAATATGTAGGACTGCTTTCTTCCATTTGCGCAATATCTTTAAAATTAGAAACATCCTGTCTCAGAGTGACACTGAAAAACTAGTTCATGCATTTATTGCTTTTAGGCTGGACTACTGTAATTAATTTTTATCAGGATATCACCCTATAGAGCATTTTGCTCTCGCACTGCAGGCCTACTTGTTGTTCCTAGAGTATTTAAAAGTAGAATTGGAGGCAGAGCCTTCAGTTTTCAGGCCCCTCTTCTGTGGAACCAGCTTCCAGTTTGGATTCGGGAGACAGACACCATCTCTACTTTTAGGATTAGGCTTAAAACTTTTCTTTTTCCTAAAGCATATAGTTAGGGTTGGACCAGGTGACCCTGAATCCTCCCTTAGTTATGCTGCAATAGGAGTAGGCTGCCGGGGGATTCCCATGATGCACTGAGTATGTCTTTTTCAGTCACCTTTCTCACTCACTATGTGTTAATAGACCTCTCTGCTTTGAATCCTACTTGTTATTAACCTTTGGCTCTCTTCCACAGCATGTCTTTTGTCCTGTCTTTCTGCTCTTACCCCAAATGTTCATGGCAGATGGCCGTCCATCCCTGAGCCTGGTTCTGCCGGAGGTTTTTTCCTGTTAAAACTGAGTTTTTCCTTCCGACTATCGCCAGAGTGCTTGCTTATATATACTGTATATATGTATATATATTATGTATATATATATAAAAAAAACACCCATCTCGCCCCTGCGGGCGGTTTTATCCTTCAAGCTCGGGTCCTCTACCAGAGGCCTGGGAGCTTGAGGGTCCTGCGCAGTATCTTAGCTGTTCCCAGGACTGTGCTCTTCTGGACAGAGATCTCCGATGTTGTTCCCGGGATCTGCTGGAGCCACTCGCCTAGCTTGGGAGTCATCGCACCTAGTGCTCCAATTACCACGGGGACCACTGTTACCTTCACCCTCCACATCCTCTCGAGCTCTTCTCTGAGCCCTTGGTATTTCTCCAGCTTCTCGTGTTCCTTCTTTCTGATGTTGCTGTCATTCGGAACCGCTACATCGATCACTACAGCCGTCTTCTTCTGTTTGTCTACCACCACTATGTCCAGTTGGTTAGCCACCACCATTTTGTCCGTCTGTATCTGGAAGTCCCACAGGATCTTAGCCTGGTCATTGTCCACCACCCTTGGGGGCGTCTCCCATTTTGACCTCGGAACTTCCAGGTTATACTCGGCACAGATGTTTCTGTATTCTATGCCGGCCACTTGGTTATGGCGTTCCATGTATGCCTTGCCTGCTAGCATCTTGCACCCTGCTGTTATGTGCTGGATTGTCTCAGGTGCATCTTTACACAGCCTGCACCTGGGGTCTTGCCTGGTGTGATAGACCCCAGCCTCTATGGATCTTGTGCTCAGTGCTTGTTCCTGTGCTGCCATGATTAGTGCCTCTGTGCTGTCTTTCAGTCCAGCTTTGTCCAGCCACTGGTAGGATTTCTGGATATATATATATATATATATATATATATTAAAATTACAATGTCCAGCGAGCAGAGGCATTCCTTATCAGTGGTGGTTTGAGAAGGAAGTATTTAAGGTGACCAAGGTTTAGGCAAGCAAGTAAGTATGTGCATGAAAAAGAATATACAAACAATAAGGAGTAGCTGATAATTTGGAGGGGAATGACTATCAGAGCTGGTTCATTTGTGCTGCAGCTAATTAGACCAGTGAGCCATAGGTGATCCAGCCAGGGAGTAGAAAAGGCTCCAAACTCCACCTCAAAGGGCAGAGAGCTGATAAATCACTTCCATCACTCAGAGCATCAAAACACACGAAGACCAGCAACAGATTAAGACAGACTCTGTACAATGAAGGATATCACCAACTTTTCCAAAAGTCTTCACCTGAGTATAAACAATATTCTCTAAAATGTTTGAAAGAAAAGGTAGTTTAGAGAGAGGCCTAAAATTAGCTAACACCGTTTGATCAAGATCAGGTTTATTAATAAAAATTTGCATTACTGCATGTTTAATGTATGGAAGGACCACAGACGAAGACACACTGCATTTAATCATGGCAAGAACCACCAGACCTACTCTAGGAAAAAATCTTGTCAAAAAAAAATCAAGAAGTAACAGTATCAAGAGAAGAACTTGAGGGTCAGAGTCACAGGCTTTAAAATGAAAATTGCAGAATGACAAAGAGGTAGAAGGTCAGAAACAGGAACTAAAATGACAGCCCTTATGGTGGCAGCCTCAACTTACCAATAAAAAAGTTCAAAAATGTATTACACATTGTAGGAAGTTTTCAGACTGAGGCATTAAGAACAGAGTCAGAAGTTTTAAACAACAGGCATAGGTTATGCGAGTGGGATGCAATAATATTTGATAGGTGTTAGTTAAAATAGCTCAAAGGTTTCCGTCATGTCCTACCCATGGTTCTCCTTTACCACAGCACAGGATGTAGCTTATATATTCTCAACCACTTCCAAATGACTTTACATTTATTACAATAAGATGGCTTTATTTCAAAAATTTGATTCTGTTCATCTGGATGTAGCGAATTCGGTGGGAGAAACATTTTGTCACTCATTCAAGTGACTTCTTCAGTTTCAGCTGACTGCAGGTTTCCCCAACCTTATAAACAGTACCTTTGTACAATGACTGAAACTAGCACCACTGGCGAGCAATGGGCTGTGAGGTCAGTTTCTAGATCATTAATATGCAAATTGTCGTGACCATTGATCAACAACCACTGATCAAAGCTCATTGATCATTGATCAATCACTACTGATCAGAGACCATGAGTACCATTCACAGAGAGTTAGGGAATGTCTGCAGTCACAGCACTGTAAGATGGTGAAAGATGTACCCTTAGGCCCCCTCCTCGATTCAGAGATGGTCTTTCCCTTTTCACGTAAATGGCCTCCTTTAATCAGTGCTCAAACCAGCTTTCCTCCCTGTCCAGGATGTGTACATCCTCATGGTTGAAAGAGTGGCTACTGGTCTGGAGGTGTGAATAGACTGTGGAGTCTTGGCCTAACGAGTTAGCTCTTCTGTACTGTGCTTCGCCAGAGGTTGTTTAATGTATGTATATATGATACAATGTATAAATCATGGCAATCCTCCTATATTACTCTACTTTGTGCCGGAGGACCAGATCCTAGGGGTGGACCCTATTTTAGCGCTGCGTGTTTTAGGGTTTAAAACCCACAGAGATGCAGTGTTTAGAGAAAATGCATCTCAAATGTTGTATTATTGTAGGGTCTACTTTAGAATATAAAGCCTCCTGAGGCGACTGTGTTGTGATTTAGCGCTGTATAAATAAAATTGAACTGGATCGATATTCCTGACACTAAGGGTTTTCACTTAAACAGCAGTTGTCCTTCTTCTCTCCTGGATCATCTGGAGCTTTCTTTAGGTGCTTTCCAGCTTTGACAAATGTCCTGCTGGGATAAGCACATTTACTCAGGGCCTTCTTGATATGATGTTCTTCTGCTTCCCTGGCCGCTGTGTCTGTGGGCATCTGTGTTCGCTCTGTGTTGTAGCATCCTGATGACACCCAGTTTGTGCTCCAGTGGATGATGAAAGTCAAACTTTAAATAGTGATCTCTATGCATTGCTTTATGGTTAACATCAACTTTTAAAAGTCCCCCACACTGACAGTTCCAAGAGCAAACACACTTGGTTGGTGCTGAGAGTGGTCCTGTTGCTGAAGTTGGGGTCATCCTGTAATCTCATTCGAACGCTTCCGTGACTGGAAGTGAAGAGAGATGTAACATCATACGAGACCATTGTTTCATCTGCCTGCATAATGACATCTCTCATCTTCTTAACAAAATCCAAGGTGAGTGCCTTCCTCTCCTCCATGCTGATGTTGGATGCTGGGTGCTTTGCATTGCTGAGACAGGCCGAAACTTTCAATTCAATTCAATTCAATTCAATTCAGTTCAGTTATATAGCGCCAAATCAAAACAAAAGTCGTGTCAAGGCACTTTATATTGCACAGTAGATCGTACAATAACAGATACAGAGAAAAACCCAACAGTCATATGACCCCCTATGAGCAAGCACTTTAGCGACAGTGGGAAGGAAAAACTCCCTTTTAACAAAAAGAAACCTCTGACAGAACCAGGCTCAGGGAGGGGCGGGGCCATCTGCTGCGACCGGTTGGGGTGAGAAAAAGAAGACAGGACAAAAGACATGCTGTGGAAGAGAGCCAAAGGTTAATAACAAGTAGGATTCAAAGCAGAGAGGTCTATTAACACATAGTGAGTAAGAAAGGTGACTGGAAAGGAAAAACTCAGTGCATCATGGGAATCCCCCGGCAGCCTACGTCTATTGCAGCACAACTAAGGGAGGATTCAGGGTCACCTGGTCCAGTCCTAACTACCGTACTTTTTGGACAATAGAGCGCACCTGTAAATAAGCCGCATCCGCTCTATTTTTAAATTTTTTTAAAAAAAAAGATATACAAGCCGCACCCGGCTATAAGCCGCAGATATCTATGATGAAAAATTAGATATTTACTGCATGTACAGAACGATTTTGTACTGTAAATGTACATGTATGTACTTGAACAGATTCGTTCCGAACAATGCCTTTTAACACGGCAGCAACTTTGCTGATTAAAACGGAACAGAACCAAGAGAAAATAACCGCTATTTATTTACCTTCATTTTTCCTGTATTTGAAACCACAAGTCACTTTAATCATCTTCGCTGAAACCCATGAAGTCGTCTTCTTCAGTGTCGGAGTTGAACAGGCTCAGAAGCACTTCATCACATCTGTCTCCATCAGTCTCGTTCTCCGTGTCACTGTCATCCTCCGGTGAAGCTGGCTCTGAAGGTGCGTCGCTCTCTTCGCGCAGCAGTCCAGCCTTTCGGAACCCGTTGGTGATGGTGGATTCTTTCACAGCACTCCACGCTGTTAGGATCCACTGACAGACATCAGAAAAGGATGCTTTTCGCATGCGGCCAGTTTTTGTGAATGACTTTTCACCGCTTGTCATCCAAGTCTCCCACTCAACCCGTAGTGCAGCTTTAAATGCCCGATTTACACCGATGTCAAGTGGCTGCAAATACTTTGTTGTATCTCCAGGAATCACAGCTGGAATGGAGTTTGTTTTCTTGATCGCTGCTTTCACAGAATCTGTGATGTGGGCCCTCATGCTATCCAAAACAAGCAGTGCTTTTTTCCGGTGAAAAAATCCTCCCGGGCGCTTCCCATAGCACTCCGTTAACCATTCCTTCATTAGGCCTTCTATCATCCACCCTTTGGTGTTAACTTTGACCACTATGCCTTTCGGGAGTTGTTCTTTCGGCATAGTTATGCGCTTAAAAATCACCATTGGTGGAAGGTTTTGTCCGGATGCCGTGCATGCCAGAACGCAGGTGAAGTGCTTCCTCTCATGGCCTGTTGTTTTCAACAACACGGATGATGCACCTGTCTTGTTAACGGTCCTGGTCAGAGGCAGATCAAACGTTAAAGGTACTTCGTCCATATTGATTATGTCGTCTGGTCCGATGGAGTTTTCTTGTATCTTTTTTTCAACGAATTTGTGGAAGTTTTCAACTTTTTCCTGATAGTCAGGGGGGAGTTGCTGACAGAGAGTGGTCCGTGCCCTGATGGACAGGTTTTTAAGTCTCATAAATCTGAAACACCATGAAGGCCCACCTTTGAAATCTTCAATATTCATTTCGCGGGCGATTGTTTTGGCTTTCAGTCGGATCTGTACAGTGGATACACCTCGGCCACCTGCTCTCTGTGTGTTCACCCATTTCTCCAGGACATTTTCAAGTTCCGGCCACCTGCTTTTATGTCCTCTGAAAGCTTTTCTTGACTTTTGGCATTGCATTAGCTCTTCCTGCTGCCGCCTCCAACGTCTCACCATAGACTCATTGACGCTAAGCTTGCGTGCAGCAGCGTGGTTTCCCTCCTGGATAGCAAGACCGATGGCCTTCAACTTAAAACTTGCATCATACGAACTTCTTCGTGTGGTTTCCATAATGAAGGGGCGAGGATTTGAAAATAATTACCAGTTGGTAATTTGTTCTATCTGCTAAAGAAAAAGTAGCGTATTCTTCTTTGCATTGATTTTTCATCTATCTTGTTTTTTATTGTAATTCTGGTTAGAGTGCCCCTAGTGGTGGAAGAAAAATCCACAGAATAGCCGCACCTTTGTATAAGCCTCATGGCTCAAAACCTAGGAAAAAAGTAGCGGCTTATGGTCCAGAAAATACGGTTTATGCTTTAGCAAAAAGGAAAGTTTTAAGCTTAATCTTAAAACTAGAGATAGTGTCTGTCTCCCGAATCCAAACTGGAAGCTGGTTCCACAGAAGAGGGGCCTGAAAACTGAAGGCTCTCCCTCCCATTCTACTTTTAAATACTCTAGGAACAACAAGTAGGCCTGCAGAGCGAGAGCGAAGTGCTCTAACAGGGTGATATGGTCCACAGTTGCTCTGCTTCCACGTCTGCAATATTGTTGTTTCAAATTGCTGTTTCTGTGTATCAGGGGCTGAGTCTGTGACACAGTATTATGAGTTCATTTTGTATTTTTGATTTCTTATATTATATTGAAAATATGTTAAGTCTTGTGTTGGTATTATCAGTTAGGATTTAGCTGAGTGCTATTCTACTTTAGGTTTTCATCTATGTCCCCTTGTGTGAGTCTGTTCTTGTCCTTTGTGTCAGTATGACTTGTATTTCTTGTTTGTGTGTTTCATGTTGTAAAGCCTGTGTTGTCATGTCGCTGTCTCTCCATGTATCCTGTAAGTATTTCCTTACCTGGATGATTGACCACGCATCAAAGACAAGATGACATTATGTTTTATAATAATAATTTTTTTAATGAACTTATTACACGAGTATATGGTTACTCTAAACTGCTGTTATCTTTCTAATTATAACTTAATCATATGAAACCAAAAACAAAATATTTACATATTGCAAATAACAAACACTGACGTATGAAAAATATTTTTTATGCAAAGTCACACCACAAAGCTAAAGAATTGCATACCTTGTCCTTTCTTTCTCAACAAAGCAAGTCACATTTCACAAGTTCAGTTTTTTTTAAAGCAAGCATCTATTGAATTTGATCAGTTTTACAGTACTTAATGGCATGACAATTAGTTTCGCTGTACAATGTTTGCAGAAATTTAAATTGAAAGGTGAGTAGAAGGATTTCTCAAAAAATGTAGCATTGTGACCCTATTTTCAGGGTCCTGACCACTAGTGAGGAAACTGAATGAGTGATATTAGACACAGCAAGCTGTGTTTGTTTGATGAATCAAATGTAGTAGAATGGACATATCTACGTAGCATGTTCACTCCTAAAAATATCCGGAGGGTCTATAGAGTTCCAAAAATTAAATGTACAACTACATGTGTGATCTTTGTTACTCTGCTAGGGTTGCGCCTGCATCAGTCCCAGGACTCGGACCATCTGCAGCATTTTCATTTATCATCTGTTTGTATTTGCTCTTGAAGAATCCAGCCTAGGAGTGCAAAAAAACACATAAAATGTAACAATCATGCATTAAAAATAAATGAAAATAATCAAGGTTTATGTGCAAATATAATAACCTTTAAACTAATCTTAACAGGATATCCTCTCTAAAACTTTTATAATTATTAATAATATGTAAAAATAGTCTTTCACCTTATACAGGCCAGCTGTGAGTAAAGCCAGAAAAGCCAATCCTCCCAGACATCCTCCAATGATCTCTTTGGTAAAATCTGGCTCAGGGTAAACTTCTACCTCTGCCTCAATCTGAGAGATGAAGTGACAGGATGTTGATACCAATGAAACTCTTAATAACTCAAATGAGAGAAAATAATGTGTACACACCTTGCGAACAGGAGAATTGTTATCAGACCCTGTTGAAAAGTAGATGTACTGGGTTTTGTCATACTCCAGACTGGCTGTGCTGGTCAAGAGGTATTTAGCAGATTGAAGTCCAATCTAAGAAAAAATGTAAAGCTTAAAGATTTAACCAAGTTACTAGTACATGCTCAGAAACAGTTGTAAAGAAAAAAATCAATAATTTAACCCAAAAATCCCTCCAGTTACCTGCTGTATCCATCGTGAACTAATGTTGGCAGAGATGTTGTACGTGATACTCTGCAGTCTTCCCAGGAATATGTTGCACTTGAACACTCTACACCTGGCTACAGAGCAGTCCTGTGATTTAAAGAAGTGAGCATGCAACACAAGCTGTGATCCAATGTAATGTGTTTTTTTGTATTGTTTGTTTAAATCTGCAATCAGGTTACATTTGAATGGGTAAAATGCAGATGCATACTTACCACCACTTTATTCTTTTGTATCTTTGGAACAAAATCTCTGACACTTGGTTCTTCGTCATTTCCTTTCTGACAGCCTGGAATCTGAAATACGTTCGATTTAATTTTTACTGGTCTTAATTTTACCACATGCATCCATCCATACAAAAGTCTTAAGCTATTTGTAGATTCAGCAGCTAAAACATATATTACATATATATTACCTGTAGATTGCTCAAATCCACCCAAATGTCTTTTTCACCAAGCTTCACTGGAACCTTGATCACCACAGTGAAAATAAGCGCTCTGATATCATTTCTAACCTAAACGAATAAAGACAGGGACAACTAAGAATTAGAGTTAGGTCTACATCATGCAATGAATTTTAAAAAATATACAAGTTATATTTTACCTTAACTGATTGTTGGACTGGTTTCCTCAAATCATTCTTCCCAAATGTGAAATTGTTATAGCTGAGTGAGCTAAACAGACATATTTAGTTTAAATAAATATTATTTAATAGAACATTTTTTACTGTGTGACTTCTTATGTTATAAACAAAACAGCACACACCTTTCAAATGTCATAAAAATGCTGTATTTTACATCAATAGATTTCTGTTTGTAGAGTTCACTTGTAGGTGCATGCTCCTGATTTCCACTGAAAGAGAAAAGAAAAAAAAACATTTGTTCTGTGTCATTGGTGCTGTTGCATAAATTAAAAGTATCTGTACCAAAGAAACAGTACCTGGTGACATTTGCAGTGACAAAGATCTTCCTCTCAAATTGACTATTGATGTCAATCCCATAGGAGACAATGAAGGAAGCCTTAATTGAATGAGAGAGATAAGTGACTTCTCTTTGCCTATAAATTGTGCAAAATCAGAAAAAAATGAAGAGATAAAAGGTGTTCTGTACAAATACAATTAAAAAATTAAAAAACAAACCTTAGTTTTGCTCTTGAAAATTGGCTTGTCAATAGTGCAGTCTGTCCTTCCTTGTGAAAAACTGTCTTCACCGTCCACGGAGTTGCACTCAATTCTTCCCTTTATTAGAAACAAAATGATTCCTGGATGCATTGGAAGAGCAGCAGATCAGTGATGAACTGATACAGACATCATCTTGATACCTTACCTGCTGACTCGTGAACTTTCTGTAGGAGAGTCCAGCTGGGTACGTGAGAATAACACGACTGTTGTAGGAGTTTTCTCCTCTGTTCTCCACTGTGACTGTGACATTCAAAAGCTCATCAATGCCCACTTTAACCTCTGAGGATCTGTGGAGTACGAAGCCGGATGAGAACAAGGCAAAACAAGACAAGACTACAGGCATACTAATGTCAGAGTATATCAAATATAATGTACTTTGAGCTTTGATAAACCATGTTATTTTTCAGTTCAAACAGTAAGGTAAAAATGGCTGTGCTAAGATATTGCCGCTAAATGTGAGGAAAAAAATTTCATCCCTAACCCACTGAATTAACATTCTAATATTTGCTGGTTAGCACAAAAAAAACAACTGAGTGTCATCACTTTAAAAAATATTAATGATGGTCGTGTAAAGACAAGTTGACAATAAATTCAGCTTGCAAATAATAAGACATTTGAAGAAAACAAGACTCACATGCAAAGCTTAAGTTTTGTAACTGTGCCTCACCTGGTGAAGTTGAAGTCCACTTTCAGGTTATCAACGCATTTGTCATCAGTGCCACAGTTGATCTCAAACCCTAACTGTGGAAGAGAGCATGATGAAAAAGTACACATTATACATTATTTAAAGACTAAATAAATGGTTGTATGATGATCCAATGTGCCACCACATGTAGGTCTACAGGCAATAAAATCAACAAAATAAAACTTTACAAAGACAGAAAATAGAAGTTAATATATACACACAAAACACAGTTAATAACTGCAACAATGCAAAAATTAAAAGGACTTTGAGCCTGTTTTGAATGTAAACACAGAGCCACAGTAACAGAAACCCCCCCTTAGCACACCTCTAACCTCCTAGGACCTGGCGTCCACATATGTGGACATCACATTTTGGGTTATTTAGACCAAAATACTCAATTTTGCTCTTCAAGGGCCTGATATCCATTTACGAGGACATTATACTGCTACTGTTCTATCAAAATTTTAAACGAATATCCTCATATGTGGCTCTGATTTTTCATAAAAACAAAAATAAGGTAAAAAAAAAAATCTGGTAATCCTTTGTTTTTACATTTATTGGGCCCCAATATGTCCAAATATCAAAGAGAAATTAAAAATGCATGCCGTGGAAGAGTTCGGGTCTTAGGAGGCTAATCTAATTGTGGGAACAGTTCAAAAAGCTGCACCTGATCTGATGTGAGGTTGTTTGACAGACTGGGGAAGCAGTTATACTGGAGGATAAAAAATCAAGTGTTTTATGAACCAAAAGAAGGATTTTAAATTGAGCCAATGAAGTGGTTAAGGGCGCGAATCAAGAAAGGTTCCCAAAATTGTAATCCCTTCCAATTGTTAGTCTGCTTGCCTCAGTTTTACTCATCTGTTCCACATCTCTTCCACAACAACAATCAGCTGGTTTCAGCTGGTTTCAGTTGTTTGACAGAAGAGGAAAGCAATGGTGTGATCTACAGCATGGATATGGACAGTACTTTTATTCATAAAGAATGAGAGCATGATGGTAAAGTGTAAAGTGCACCAAGGACAGAAACAACTGCATAATGCTGCTAACACAACGTCAGCTCTTTGCAATCACCTGCACAGACAACATGCTGACGCTAAGCTAGCCATGTGGTCAGAGTGATGTTAGCTGAGTGAATGTTGACCTCAAGCCAGCAGCCAGACCCTGAACTTCAACAGGTAACAAACTGACAAGCAGTCAGGCTGCAGCCTCTGTTTCTGCCTGTTCATGTTTATAAGTAGAATCACTGTGGCGATCCACTGAAATTCTCTTTTTGCAGGTTTTCATTTTTGTTTGTGCTGTCAGCTGTGTGTTCATATATAAATACTAAGAGGAAGGTCGTATGTGTGTCCAAATTAGCAAAGGAATTTGTGGACATGTGTGGGACTGTGGACGTATAGATTATATTAATTAATGGTAATACGAGGGGTTTCAGGTCATTTTACAGAGAAACATGAAAGTAAGTGTTATCTGTAATATGTGTCAGGCATTACTTTTGTAATGGAATGACCCCAACACTGATCACAACAAAGGGCATCCCAGTTTTTAGCCATGTATTTTGACTTTTTGTGGTTATGAGTTTATTTTTGGATTTGGACTGAATAATTTAGATTCTAGTTCTAATATTAGTCCTCCTAGTTTAATGTCATTCTTTGTGCTTTTTAGTTTTATCAATTCTATTCTTTTTTTTTTTTTCCGCCTGTCCCGTTTGGTTCTTTTGCCATCAGATTTATTGTCTAAAGGCAAAGAAAGATGCCCAACGGATTTACTTTACCAAATGGACCATCCCAGCCTTGCCGTATTGGTCTATTTGATTCACCTTTGTTTTTATTGTTTATTTTATTTTCACTTGCTACACACGGGACAGACATGACTGGGGGAAAGAAAAGGGAGAAAGAAAGAGAGGCAGGGAAAGAAAAACAGCAGGGAAGAGGAACAGTGATAAAGGGCAAAAAACAAAAACCAACAAAACCAACATATATCAATCACCTGGATCACCTGTTGAGAAAGAAAAAAGAGAAAACAAGGAAAAAAAAGAGAGCAATATAATAAACAACATCATTGCAATGATCTATGGGAATATAACAGTAAATACTAAATAATAAACATTACTGTGCAGCACGTAAGATCGACAGCGCACAGTGTGCTTTGAGGTAAGAGCCAAAAAGGGTGTAGTTTGTGTGTGTGAGCACCCGTGTGTACACCTGTGAGCATGAGCGCGCTTGTATTTAAAAGGTTCCTCCATGTAATGATCTGCTAGAGGGTGTGGGGAGCCATAGCCCGTCCTCCAGGGCATGAAGCAGGTATGGAGGAGATCAAGGCTCCATACATCCAGAGGCCCTCAGAGCACAAGAGACCAAGGAAGACCAACGGAGGGGCAACCGTGCCACTCTCCCAGAAAGAGCTGAGGAGAGCCCCAGATGAGGGGTCACCCAGTAGTCGCGGAGCAGAAGCCAGGGGGGGTTGCAGTGACATGCCCGTGAGCTCCGCCGGCAGCCAGCTGTGCCAGAGTGACCGAGCCCCAGGCCGAGAGGCCGAGGGCACCTCATCCCCCGAAGGGGCCCAGGCTCCAGGCCCCGACAAGCAGCCACCAGGAATGAGCCGGTGTGTACCTGGACGCCCATCCCCGGAAACCAAGAACCACCAATGCACCGATGTCTGAGGGCATCTGCCACTGGCAGGGGGAGTGGTGGGGGAGATAGGCCTCCATACCTTGGAGGGCCTGAGATGTCCCTAGAGAGGTGGCGTCTGATACCGAACCTGACATATAGACACAGACAAACAGGCACACACAGATACAAACATCCATTCACACTCAACTCCTCCTCCTAGCCCCGTTGCCCCAACAGGCAACAGAGAACGGGGGTGTGCGAAGACTCGAAACCTCCCTCCGCCCGCTCATATGTAGTGTAGTGTAGTGTATATGTAGAACCTCACGCCCGTCCCGGACCCACCCAGGGGCAGCCAGGCTACCAGGTCAGTAACCCACGTCCATCAGCACAGACCCTCCCCTAGCCCCGCTGCACGCAGCCACGAGGAAACCATCACCTAAGAGCCAACAGAGGCCTTAACAGGCCATGACCACAATCCCGGGTTGAGCCCCCCAAGGAAGATGCTCCCGGGGAACCCCCTGATGCCCTAAGCCTGTCCCTACCCCCACACCAATCACAACAGCGAAGGTGGGACCAAACTATGACCCCCCTATCCCCACTAAGTGATGGAGCTGATCAAAGGAGCCCAGAGCAATTGATCTGATGTGGTGGCAGAGGCTGTATCAAGACTAATGTAATCTATTAGATAATTTCTATATTGGTTAGAATTAAGATTATTTTTATTTTTCCAGTTCATGAGGACTGTTTTCTTGGCTATGCATAGTGCAGTGAAAACCATATGGGCTATATTCTTTTCCGGAGTGACATTATCTAAGCTGCCCAACAAGCACACTAAAGGGGAAGTTGGAATGTTACATTTCAGACACTTTGATAAGTCTTCACATATCTCGCGCCAAAACTTCTGAACTGGTGGACAGAACCAAAGAGTGTGGATATAATTGTCCGGTGTATTAGTTTGACAGTGTGAGCAGTTGTTGGTAGACATAAAGCCCATCTTGAACATCCGATGACCTGTGTAGTGCACTCTATGTAGTATTTGGTATTGAATTAATTGAAGACTGGGATTTCTAATTAAATGAAAGGTTTTTATGCATATCTGAGACCAGAAGTTTTGGTCTAAGTTAACTGATAAATCCGCTTCCCATTTTGCAGTAGGAAGTGATATTGATTCATCTGTTTTAGAAAGTATTCTGTATATTTTGGAAAGTAATTTTGGGGTTTTAAGAGTAAGAAATTGAACCACACTTGATGGTGTTTGTAGTTCAACTTGACCAGGTTTAAATTTCTTTTTTACTATGGATTTAATTAGTTGATATTCTAAAAATCTTTTCTTGTTGATCCCATATTGTGTAACTAGTCTGTCAAATGGAATAAATTCTGTTCCTTCTAATATATGTTCAAAGTATTTGATTCCTTTACAACTCCAATTTGGAAAGTTTATCATATTATTGTTTTGTAATATGTCAGGGTTGTTCCAGATAGGTGTACGTTTGCATGGGATCAATGAAGACAAACTCCCACCATGCTGTCAGAGAAGAGCTGATGTTGACGCTTTTAAAGCATTTATGTTGTTGGATGTTTGAGCTGATAAATGGTAGATCTGAAATCTCTAGATTATTGCAAAGTGCTTGTTCTACATCTAGTCAAGGTTCGTCTAAGAAGGTATGTTTTAGCCATCCTGAGATAAATTGAAGCCTGTTGGCTAAGAAGTAATGCTGAAAGTTAGGTAGTTCTAATCCTCCTTTATCCTTGGTCTTTTGTAGTGTTTTTAAGCTTATACGAGGGGGTTTATCTTTCCAAAGGAATTTGGACATATATGAATCTAGAGATCTGAACCAATCTTGTGGTGGTTTAGTTGGGATCACTGAGAATAAATAATTTATTTTTGGTAAGACCATCATTTTTATAGCGGCAACCCTTCCCATGAGTGATATGGGTAGACATTTCCATCTAGCCAGATCACCTTCTACTTTCTTTAAAAGTGGGACATGATTTAATTTAGTTAGATCTGCAAGCTTGGGAGAAACATTAATACCTAAATATTTTATATTTCCCGATTGCAGTGGAGTAGAAGAAGAATTATGGAAGGAGCAATTAATCGGAAGGACTGTAGATTTTGACCAGTTAATTGAGTAATCTGATATTCTTGCAAAAGAGTTTATCAATGCAATTACCCCAGAGATATTGGTTTGTGAGTTTTGGAGAAAAAGTAACACATCATCCGCATAAAGGCTGATTTTATGTTCCACGTTCTTGCATTTTATGCCCTTAATTATTATATTCTGTCTAATTGCTGCTGCTAGTGGTTCGATAAAAATTACAAACAGTGAAGGGGAGAGTGGGCATCCCTGCCTGGTGCCCCTCAGGAGACAGAAGCTGGAGGATGTTTGGTCATTTTTTTTGACACAAGCTGTTGGGGAATTATATAATATTTTTAACCAGTTGATGAAAGAGGTTCCAAAACCAAATTTGTGTAAAGTTGCAAATGGGGCTGGGCCATATCATACCGTTCACGGTAATACCGGTGTAATGTTGGGCAACGATAGGAAAATGAAATATCGCGATAGAATATGGGTAAAATGTGCATGCGCAGTGCCTATGTTTACATAGGCACATGACGGCGACGCAGAATGAGAAGAGCGAAAGTGGATCGTTAAATGAAACGGATGAACCAGAACTGGTTTGTAAAAATGCTGCAACTTCAGTGGTGTGGAACTGGTTTAGCTTTCGCCCCTCAGATACACAACAAAGCACTATTTTTGGTAGAGCATGCTAGCGGGCCGTCGTTATTACCGTGTCGTTTGGAAAATACGGCGCACTTAAAATCAATCCTTTGATTTTTCTGAAAATCGACAGTGCCCCTTATAATCCCGTGTGCCTTATGTATGAATTCTGGTTGTGTTTACTGACCTCGAAACGATTTGATGTGGTACACGGCGCTCGAAAATCTGTCAAATGTTTCAGTACGACTTTGCTAAGCTTCGAACCCGCACCGCTTGATGGATTGTCGGAGCATTACGGCTATCGTAGGCAGGAGCCTCGCGGAGTGATTCGTACTCTGCTTCAACATAATATTACCGTATTGTGTGTGTATAACCTCTTTTTAAGTTTTGTGGATATTATACATGGTTATGCTGAGGATATGTTGGCCAATTTCCACTGGAAATGCCTTTTGGTTAAACTGTCAGCAAGGATTTGCATTTGCACTGTTAATTTTTATATAACTTTAATGCACATAAAAAACAGCTGCTTGTTTAAGTGAAAATACATTGATTGGGTTTCTTTTGCACTAATAAAGTTGTGGAGTTGTAAAGTATTTTGTCTAGTGTCAATTATATCGTCAGTTATATCGTTATCGCAGATTTTCAAATGTATATCGTGATAAATATTTTTGGTCATATCGCACTGCTCTAGTTGCAAATAGAAATTTCCAGTTAACTCTGTCAAATGCTTTTTCTGCATCTAAAGAAAATATTGTAGTTTTGATTTTGATTATTTCTATTCTTAGCCCTTAGTTCATATCACTGTTAGTTCCCCTCTCGTGTCACCTGCTCTTTGTCTTGTCTCTGTGAGTACTCAGCCTTTGCCCTTGTATGTGCTACCTTTGGTCTGTTTGTGTTTGTTCCATCTTCTCAGTTAATAATATTTGGTTATCTTCATCTGTGTTCCTTCTCACGTGAAAGCACAGAGAGTCATTTCAAGTTTCTGTACATAACAATAAACTTGAAACTTGAAATGTCTCTCTGTGCTTTGTCTCTGTGGTTGTCTGGTCACTTTGTTAGTTGTTTCAGGTGAATCTTGTGTCCTCTTTCAGTCATGTCTCTCAAGTTTGTGTGTCTCAAGTCTCTGAGTGTGATGCGTTTCCTGTCTTATTTTGATAGACCCTTGTCTCATGTTCAGTTTTGCTTCCTGTCTCTTGTCAGTTAGATTCCTCTCAGCCCTGATCCCTCCTGTGTATTTATTGTCTCCCCATGATTACTGTCACGTTGTTGTCATTCTCTCCCTATGTGAGTGTGTGTGCTGTTCATTCAGTTTTGTAATCACTAAATTATTGACTCCTGTTTAGGCTCAGTTTTTGATATTTTTGTGTTTTCTTCCCCAAACTCAAGTAATAAAGCTGTTCTGAGCTCACTCCTGTCACCGTGTCTGCAATTTGGGTCCGACCTCTACCAGTCATACATTGACACATGACAGAGTCAGAACCAATGAGACCGCAGTGTGAATCAATATGGAACTGAATCGATAAGTGACATTGATAATGGAATCAGAATCACTAAATTTTTATCAATTCCCATCAGTATTTGTGGTCGTATCAAACAGGTGTATACAAAAGTTAAAGAGTAAAGCGCCAAGTATTGATGTTTTGGGAGCCCCAGATTGAAGTTTATTTTGTGCAGACCTAAAACTCCTGATTAAAACATGGAAATTTCTACCCTTTAAGTATGAAAATTAATCAAAAGCCTGGCCTGGTAAACAAAGTGAATCATGAAGTGTTTGAATTAAGATACCATGATCGACAAAGGATAAGTGAGACTAAACAGGACTAAGACTGAAACTCTAAATCACAGATGATCTTCAGCACATTTGAGAGAAACAAGGAAAATGCCAGTTTGAGAAGAGTTGTTGCTAATATAAAGACGCCTGTGCGTAAGTTAATAAGGAAGATCTGTACTTGCTCATCTATCTGCTTCCTGGGTGTTTCGAATATGAGGCGGTGTCAGATAAATTACTATAAGACACTAAGATATTATCTCTAATATTTAAAATGTTAAGTAAGTAAGTAAGTAGCAAAATTGATACATTTATTTGTGTAAAGATTCACTAGGTCTCTTTTGGGAAAGATTAAGTTGTTCAGCCTTTGATTTATTGATCGGAGAAAGAAAAATAAAAAAGCAGACTGATCATTGTTAAACAGTTGGGGGATGTAGGATTGTCTGGCAAATTTTATTTCATTGTTGTAACAGTGAAGTTTGTTTTTATAGATCTCATTTAATTTGTAATTTATTGTTCCTATATTTTCGCCCTGGTAGATTGTTTTTGTCATTGTTATCTTTTTGCTGTTTCTTCAAGGTGCTATACTACATATATTTACAGTTCTCACAGGAACAATATGATAGATGTGTTGACAAATGGTACCACAGAGATGGTTATTTCATCACAAAAATAAAAGTAATGGTAATTTAAAGTTTGAAAATTCCCTAATAAAGTTATAATAATTAATAATGTATGGCACTGACATGATACTTTTTGATATTTTGGTTGGTATTTGTTTTGACAGATGAACGAAACATTTTTAACCCTTGGATGCACAACCTACCAATACCTACACTCTTCCACGAGTGGGGTCAAAAATGACCCCAAATAGAAACAATGCATTTTGCTATAAACTCGGTTGTTATTCTTCAAAATCTTTAAAACAAAGAGTTGTAATATTTTCATATTTGAGGTATTCCTCATAAAACATGTTTGTGACATGAGGCCCTTTCCATTTTTATTTATTTTTTCATTAATTTTAAGAAATTGCAGTTTTTGTATCACTTGTATCACTTTTGTATGCTTGCTCGGCATATGCTGCAGAAGCTGGGTCTTCCCTCTGAAAGGCACAAGTTGTTCATCCACTGTAACACAATCACTGAGGATGAATTTCTGCCTGCAGTTGACCAGGAACAGGCCCCATATGTAGCAGAAAGCTGCCATGTGGTTTGTTTTCAGTCGGTAGGTAGGCTCTGGTCCTCTTGTCATCAAAGTGCAAGAAACGGCGAATATGTAGGAGGACAGACATTTGTTCAGAACTCTTAAAGATGTCGAAGAAGCAAGCTCCGTAAGCAATTACTTTGCTGTTCTTCCACCGCAAAAGAAACGTGTATTCTCTGAATTTCGGGGAATACTTTTATTTTGGCAGCGAATGCGCACCTGCAGACCACTATGTGCAGCCCTGACTATAAATCATGTATGTTACTATGTAAAAATTAATTCCTGATTCAGAAGTGTAAGTGGGACAGTCAGAGTTGCTAAGACTGAAAGTTTCATAGAAGATTCCATAGGAACTGCTTGGGATCATTTTTGACCCCACTTGTGGAAGAGTGGGGTAGTGATACAAAAACTGCATTTTTTTTTAATTAATGAAAAAAAAAAAAATGCAAATGACCTCATGTTACAAACATATTTTATGAGGAATACCTGGAATATTAATATATTACAACTTTTCATTTTAAAGATTTTGAAGAAAAACAACACGTGGGGTCATTTTTGACCCCACGTGTGCATCTAAGGGTTAAAATATACAAAATGATCAGAGACAGTAATATTTAGAAGATTTATAACAGTGATATTAAGTCATCTGACAACTCTGCAAACATTCTCTGCAGGTAGACAGGTTGCCTTCACATCACCCCCATTCAAAAGTAAAACAAGCATCAATCAGTCATTAATTAATGCCTGATGGCCAAGAGGAACAATGGCTGGTTGCTAACGAGCAGCAGCCAGTTTGTGTGTTTTACCAAGTAGTGTACTTTATACCAGGAACAACATTTTTGTTAATATTCTTCATCCACTTCTGGAAAACATCTTAGTCCCCTGCACAGCCAAGAAACTGATCTTAGAATCACTTTGAATAAGATGAAGGTTTGTGTATTTTGAATTTGTTCTTTTTTCAAAAGTTAAATTTGTTGCTACTGTTGAAGCAGCACAAATGCACAAGTTCTCGTCAGTGAGAAAGTAGAGTACAGAAAGTAAAGGTAAAAGTAAAAAACTACATAGTCCTTGGTACAGCTTGTATGCAGGAAGATCCCACTGCACAAGGCTGTGAAGAACAATAACAGTCACCCCCTATTGCTGTTGTCTTTTTTTCTAAGAAGTGGGTGAATTAGGAAGTTGTGATTAATGAGTAAAATACTATTTTGTCTGTAACACATCACAAACTCAGTGTTTGGACACAATCCTCTTTGGTGACATCTGGTGGCCATATGAAGAGCAGCTTGAATCTACAAATTAAAATGAACTTCTTTATGATAATTGTCACTCTACAGAGTTCAGTTGGTTATTTAAACTTCTGTTTAATATCATGTGACATTTCTGTCTGATATCAGGCTACTGTTGTGCTTTGAACATGGACAAAATAATGTTATGTCTATTTAATCTATAAATAATTTTGATGAATAAACCTTCCTTGTTTAAACATGCACTATGATGGGGTCTCACTTTGCTTGTGACTTCTTGACATTTGTAAACATTATGGGGGAAAAAACATTATATATAATAACATACAGCACAGTCATATAATAGGTTGGGAGTAGGTTGCTTGTGCTGTGAGGTCCCTGCCCCCACATGGTTTTGTAATCAACTAGTGGACAAGTAAATTTATTTATATTATAACTTATATGTAGAGTATATTTCTTATTTATGTTTTTGACCGGGGTGTTGAATTGCTTATGAACTTAAACTTAAACTTAAATTTAAAAAAATATATATAAATTTTTTTTCTATTTGATGTTTATTTGTGAACAGGCAGGAGGTCCTCATGGGCTCAGCTTTAAACAGACCATCACTGCACTAATGGTGAATCATTTACTTCCAGTAGTTCAGCAGATGTCTCTCAAAGAAGTATTAGTCAGTTGCATGCCTATAATAACGACGATTTAGTACAGGTAAGGGCAAACCTAAAGGTTTCTCATAACTTCATAAAGACTAGACTCAGTTGGTCAGTTAATAGGGTTTTTAAAAGTTTACTTACAGGATGAATGGTTGTTGTTTGGGCCTGCGGGGCAAGACTTGGTCTGGGATTTGTGTTTGAGGCCGAACCATTAAATGTGAATTTGAGCTCATTGGAAAGTTCATTGAGAGCGTCTTCGGGGCAAGCCTGCAAGAAGAGGTTTAGATTCAATGTTGGAGTCTTAAAAATAAAATTAATTAAACAAAATCTTAAGTTTAATGACTTTTAAGGACTTTATTTTAAGATTGCTATTAGAACTTACCTCAATGAGGAATTTTATATCTGAACATGCTTTTCTTCCTAAGTCAACAGTAACTGATCCAGACTGCTCTCGTTGTTTCTCACTGATGTAAGCTCGGTTGTTTGGAGGCTTGCGATTGGCATCCAGTGTTATAGTGTAATGAATCATTGCTTGAGCTAAAAAAGAAAAATAGAATTTGATTTAAATATTGTAAACGTACATACATTAAAAATAAAATGATGGACAGTGGTTTAGAAGAAGTGAGAAGAATGATGAACCTGTGTTGACTGTAGACACTCTGCTCATGGTAAAGCAGATTTTAGCTGTGTTCTCCAATGGTTTTTTGCAGTCTACATTCTGTGTAGAGATTTTCTTTGGGCTAAACGATACCTCAGCTCTCACCATTACTATGGGTCTTGATCTGGAAAGTAAGAAAAGACATGTGAAGGACATGGCAGATGGCTGCCCCTCCCCGAGCCTTGTTCAGCAAGAGGTTTCTTCCTGTTAAAGGGGAGGATTTCCTTTTTGAAAGGGAACGTCTGATTTCTAATTGTCTGGGATAAGCTTTGTGGAAGGGAAAATATGGACCCAAGGAACAAAATTTAAACCCAAAAGGTAGCTTTAATGCTGCTTTTAAAAACAAACGCAAACAGGCAGTGTAAGTGATGATGCAACAAGGAACAGAGGGAGACTCAGACAATATAAACACACCAGATAACAAGGGAAATAGGGAACAAGGAAACAAAACACAAATTGAAAATAATAAACTAATAATTCAGAGGGGAAAGTAAGTATAAAGGAACACTGGAAACTCCAAAACTAAAAACTTAACAAAAAGTGAAAAGGGCTCTAAATCATACCCCAAACCCCCAAACCCCAAAATTCTTACCAGAAATGCTGTAAATTAGAGTTAATGATTTATGTAATAATAAATAATAAATAAATAATAAATAATTAATGCTTTTTATAAAATATAAATATGATATTATAAAAATCTGTGTCATTTTTATAATAATGAACTTTAAAATGTACCTTAATATTTGGTCATTAATGCATACTGTTAATATGTATATCAACAAATACTGTAGAATTACAATAGACAACAGTAATGTACAATTACATTTTCTTGCATTTACCTCAGTAAGACAACTTTGCCCTTTGAACCCACCGCTAAGTCAGGAAGTCCATCACCACTCTGGTCAAAAGACGACTGACTGATTGACAGGCCAAAGAACTTCAGTCCTGACTCGACCTCAGAGCCACTAATTCTCTGTACATATGGAAATATTTTAATTAATCAAGCTGCAGATTGTATTGTGCTAAATGAGTTTAGCCACCTTTGTGAGTTCTCTGATGTTGTGTACCTGTGAGTAAGTAGGACTGATTCTTCCTCCTCCTTCACCATTAAATATGTAGATGCTGCCTTCACCATGATTCTCCAAAGGTGCTCCAACTGCCAAATCCCTGAATCCATCTGAGTTTAGATCAGGCAGAACAGCAAGAGAAGAGCCGAACCTTCCTTTGACAGCTGCATGTCCTCTTAGTACTAACGGATCATCAAAATTACACTCGACAAACTGAAATGAGGGGAATTAATATTTTATGGTCGATAACAAAATGACAAACAAACTGATTAATTTAATTGCAGTAGATAAAACTGTGACTTACCAAACCAGTTAAACTGCAAACATAAACTCTTCCCTCTCTATCAGGCTCCATGTACATTGGGGCTGATATGAAGATTAGATCAGTGATGTCATCATTATTTATGTCCATGGTACACACCTCTGCCCCGAAATATTCACCAGTCTGATACTGTGTAAGGAACACATTATTATTTTTTTATTTGAGAAAGTAATTTATATACACTTTACAATCTCATTCAGATCTGTCTTGCTGTAAACACATACCTGTGATGAAAAGTGCTCAATCCATTGGTTTTCAAAGCTTTGTCTGTTAACAGCGACCACAACTCCTCTGTGTTTATATCTTGGAGCACCAACAACTGTCAGAGAGCCACTCTGGGTTTTAGCAATTGCCATAGAGTAACCTAGAGGTTAGGTATTCAAAAGGAGAAGACAGATTAAGATTCCTCCTTTAAATTTGTGTCCGTTTTGCAAACTTATTAGTGTGTCTGCATGAAAGAACTGGAGCAGAGCTGTGTATATACATGATCACATATGTATGGGTTAGATTATTAAAGCTGTAATATTCTTACCAAGATAACTGTCAGGCTCCAAAGACACAGCCTCATATGTTTTCAGCTTCTGGCCTCCTGTTGTGTATTGCACGTAGCCTCCCTTCCACTGGTTTGCACCAACAATAGACATCTGAATTCCCTACAGTGTAGACAGAAAATACAATTTATATACAATTTATTAAACTGATTTAAACTGTATAACTGTATGTTTGCCTTTAGGTCATAAAAACTGCCAGACAGGCACATGTGAATTTTTCTTTTTATGATTAGACTGTGTGGTGATTTTCAGGTAGTTTTAATTACCTCAGGCACATAAACTGCACTGAATCCCTCCTGAGACATTTCCATTTTCAGTGTCTCTCCACTGCTTTGAGATCCTGTAACAGAAAAATAAACAAAAAGCTGCTAAGCATTTATTGTTCATTTCACAGATGTAAAGTTACATTTAATTTGAAATGTGACTCTAATGAATAAAACGCAATAAAGTTAATACAATGTGGTCATTTTAGTTGCTTCTTAGTGTAGCAGTTTACACAACAAATGAAAGTTTACTGCTTCAGTTCCAGAAGGACACAGATCCTCGTAATGAATGTGAAAAAAGTCTTTGTGAATAAGTGAACAGCTGAAAGTAGCATTCAATATAATGTAATTATTTGAATTTTCGGAACATTTACAGGAACTTTAACAAAGTTGTAATAATTTAAGTTTGTACCTTCGATAGAGAAAATTTTCTCCTGCAGATTTTTTCTAATTACTTCAAGTGCGTCAAAGTTCTTCACTTGAAAGACATGTTTGTCTGAGGGAGACGATGCAATGGTGTCCAGTTCTTTTCTAGCATCGGGTGTATTAAATGCATTCCCCACCTACGATTGTTGACAAACATGTTTGAGTCCTCATACTATGCATAATGATTTGCTCTATCTATTACAATACAGTCGTTAAACTTCACTTGATGATTTATATAATTTATCATAAAATGTACACACAGGTATTAAACTTTCTAACACTGAATAGAACCCAAATCTAAGATAACATTTATCTCATGTTGTAAAATAGTTTTTATGCATCTTTTTCCCTCTACTAGCTGTATTTGTATTACACACATATATCATGTTTCCATCAAAAATTCATCTCTTTCACTTATTTAAGAAACTTAATTTTAAGTTTACATGGTCAGTGAGATTAGCTTTTATTTAAATAAATAAATTGATCTAAATAAATGCACTATATGGACAAAACTGTATATTCAAATGTGTGGCCAGTATTGGCCCTTGGGGATAAATAAAGTCTTTCTGATTCCGATTCTGATAACCACAACTCTTAATCTCTGAAATCAGGTGTTTTTAGTCACATTACTTCAGGCATAAAAAATCAGTCACTTAGCCATGCAGTCTGAATTTACAAATATTTGTGAATGAGTGAATCATTCTACAGGGAGTGCAGAATTATTAGGCAAGTTGTATTTTTGAGGAATAATTTTATTATTGAACAACAACCATGTTCTCAATGAACCCAAAAAACACATTAATATCAAAGCTGAATGTTTTTGGAAGTAGTTTTTAGTTTTAGCTATTTTAGGGGGATATCTGTGTGTGCAGGTGACTATTACTGTGCATAATTATTAGGCAACTTAACAAAAAACAAATATATACCCATTTCAATTATTTATTTTTACCAGTGAAACCAATATAACATCTCCACATTCACAAATATACATTTCTGACATTCAAAAACAAAACAAAAACAAGTCAGCGACCAATATAGCCACCTTTCTTTGCAAGGACACTCAAAAGCCTGCCATCCATGGATTCTGTCAGTGTTTTGATCTGTTCACCATCAACATTGCGTGCAGCAGCAACCACAGCCTCCCAGACACTGTTCAGAGAGGTGTACTGTTTTCCCTCCTTGTAAATCTCACATTTGATGATGGACCACAGGTTCTCAATGGGGTTCAGATCAGGTGAACAAGGAGGCCATGTCATTAGTTTTTCTTCTTTTATACCCTTTCTTGCCAGCCACGCTGTGGAGTACTTGGACGCGTGTGATGGAGCATTGTCCTGCATGAAAATCATGTTTTTCTTGAAGGATGCAGACTTCTTCCTGTACCACTGCTTGAAGAAGGTGTCTTCCAGAAACTGGCAGTAGGACTGGGAGTTGAGCTTGACTCCATCCTCAACCCGAAAAGGCCCCACAAGCTCATCTTTGATGATACCAGCCCAAACCAGTACTCCACCTCCACCTTGCTGGCGTCTGAGTCGGACTGGAGCTCTCTGCCCTTTACCAATCCAGCCACGGGCCCATCCATCTGGCCCATCAAGACTCACTCTCATTTCATCAGTCAATAAAACCTTAGAAAAATCAGTCTTGAGATATTTCTTGGCCCAGTCTTGACGTTTCAGCTTGTGTGTCTTGTTCAGTGGTGGTCGTCTTTCAGCCTTTCTTACCTTGGCCATGTCTCTGAGTATTGCACACCTTGTGCTTTTGGGCACTCCAGTGATGTTGCAGCTCTGAAATATGGCCAAACTGGTGGCAAGTGGCATCTTGGCAGCTGCACGCTTGACTTTTCTCAGTTCATGGGCAGTTATTTTGCGCCTTGGTTTTTCCACACGCTTCTTGCGACCCTGTCGACTATTTTGAATGAAACGCTTGATTGTTCGATGATCACGCTTCAGAAGCTTTGCAATTTTAAGACTGCTGCATCCCTCTGCAAGATATCTCACTATTTTTGACTTTTCTGAGCCTGTCAAGTCCTTCTTTTGACCCATTTTGCCAAAGGAAAGGAAGTTGCCTAATAATTATGCACACCTGATATAGGGTGTTGATGTCATTAGACCACACCCCTTCTCATTACAGAGATGCACATCACCTAATATGCTTAATTGGTAGTAGGCTTTCGAGCCTATACAGCTTGGAGTAAGACAACATGCATGAAGAGGATGATGTGGACAAAATACTCATTTGCCTAATAATTCTGCACTCCCTGTAAAGAGCTCACTGAATTTAAGCATGATACTGTAATACGATATGACTGCTGTAACAAGTCAGTTTGTAAAATATCATCGCTCCTGTATATTCCATAATTGACTGTAAGTGGTATTATTCCAAAATGAAAACGTTTAGAGCACAAAAACTGTCTGACAGGAATTTCACAACATTGGTCTCTATGGCCAAGCAGCTTCAGGAGCTGTAGTGAGTGGATGGCTCAGGACTTTTCACCTTGTAGTGCAGCATAATGTGACTGTAGTGTGACAACTGAACAAAACCCATTATTAGTATAAAACTCAACATTCTGCAGGTTTCAGCAATGGAAGTACTTACCCCAATAGCAAATCGAACAATGTTTTTACTCTCTGCTAGCTGTGCTGCACCTCCCAGATCAGTCCGATCATGAGATTGTCCATCAGTAATTACTATCAAGACCTTCTTCACATTTTGTCTGGAATCTCTTTGTGGTGTGAAAACATTGTTCCTGTGAAATTAAAAAATAACAATTTCAAAGCATTTTTTTACAGTCCATCTTGTAAATTATATTCTGTCGGGTACATGATTATTGCATGATTATTACTTCAGCATGCCTCATTCTGTTTTGTTTTTTGTAAGTTTTTTTTTAAACTTTTGTAAAACTCAAGACAATACAATATTTTTTTTTCAAATTTAAGTCTGCAATTTTTTTTTATTTTGCTTTAGTTGGCGGTGTATCATCAACTCTGTAAAAGATGATACTCTGAAGCACAAGTTTGTACAGTGTCTCTTTTTAAAATGCTTCCCTCAGTCACACAGTGAGATTAGTGTGGTCAGATTCACAGAAAAGTCATCTGGACAGGAAGTCCAGACAATAATGTAACTGCAGTGCTTCGGTATTATTACTGGATTACTTACACAACATGTCTGATGGCGTTAGCTGTGTAAGTTAATTCCCTCAACTGTCTGATTCCATTGATCTCATTGTCCACCGATCCAGATGAGGAAAATTTCTCAAAATTAAAGTGAACCTGCGGTAAAGTAGAGAACTGGGAAACAGAAAACTGAAAAAGAGAGAAAAAAATACTTAATGGAAATAAAAATGCAGCTATTTTATGTCTTTGCTCTGATTTTTCTGACAGAGGGACAATAGCTGCTCACCTGTGTGTCACTTGATAGTAATGATTTGATTAGTTTTTTCACAAAATTCTTCATTGTTTGAAAATCACTATAAGATACGCTGCCTGAACCATCCAACAGAAAGGCAATGGCTACTTGTGGGCACTCTGTCAAAGAGATGGATTCAAAATTAATTTAATTTTTAAGGGTTAATTTTAATATTTTTTCACACTCAAACATTAAATTTAGTCTCTTTACAGTGTCCCCTTAAAACATTTTGGAGGGCATTTATTTGGTGATCACTAAATGTATTTAGGCACCAGGAGTAATGATATACATGGTGTGTGTGTGTGTGTGTGTGTGTGTGTGTGTGAGAGAGAGAGAGAGAGAGAAAGAGAGAGAAAGAGCATGAGGATATTATCACAAACACCATTTACTGTTACCTGGAGGAGAAGAGGGTACAGGTGGTCCAAATGTATTAGATTGGTCTATCTGAAAGCACACACCGTTGTACATGGTGATACTTCTGCAGTCCTTTGGAATGGTTGGACCACACACCTGAGAGGAGACAAAGCCAAGATGCCATAATTCAGCAGGATGAGTTAATTCCATATAAAATCAAACAAATTTGAAGTAACTGCACTGGTAATGTCTGCAGTTCAGTAACTCACCAAAGTGTTTTGTGCTGTGGGATCACGTTTCATTGTCAAACCAAGCGACATGTTTACTGCAAAATCTGGTGCTGCATTGAAAAAAATCACATATTTGTTAAAACACTCATAAAATACACTTTGTGAAAGGAAGAAAACAGCATTCAAATTGAGAACTGCAAAGTGCCACAATTCACAATTTGGCATGATAACTATAAGAAGAGGTATTCCCTCTAGACTGGAAACGGAGATAAACAATAGTTTTTGCTACATTTTCAACAGGAAGGAATGCAAAAAGAATTCAATTTCACTGTTACTTAATTTAAAACTTTAAGAAATTACACAAGTAAAATCTTAATAATTTTACATTTATCTTTTCTTGTTTTTATCATTAGTTGGAAAGTTAATTTCAATTTTAAGGCTTAACGTTACACACTAAGATATCCACTTTGGAAATCTACTGTAACTATGATTTAATTTGAACAAATATATGTAACAGGATCTGTGGAGAATTTCTTTGATGGCAAAATACTTACTATCAGAGTTTTAGGACATTTAGAAATAAAGGGTTACTTACCTTGAAATTGTATATTTTGGCAGTATTGGGAAGAGGTTTCGCAGCTGTATATTTTCCCTTTTCTATTTCGTGAATAGTGTTCCAGTGGAGCACTGACGAGCAAACTAAGAAAATAAATCCAGTCAATCATGTAAGTCTAGAAAGCAAACTGTAATTAAATAAACTACATATGTCCATATAGCATAACAGAGATGGTAAATAAATAAAAAAGAAATAGCAGTAATCTTAAATATTCAGCCCTAAACCGACTTCCAACATAACAATGCATGTCCTGACTTACTCTGATTGTCTTTGCACCACCTGGTAGCCAAAACCAGCAGCAGAGTTATTCAGGGCCTTCCAAGGCGCAGGATCAATATTGAAACAAAGTGCAGCATTTAACACTGAGAATTAAAAAAGAAAGATGAACATCAGTAATTTTATTTAAAGCCACTGTAAAGGATGATAATGTGGTTATAGGCCTCTAATTATAATCACATATAAGAAACTGTAAACAGTATATGAGTTGCGTTCATTTGTTTTTTTTTAACCATAAGTTTCTTTTGTTACCACTAGAGAGCACCAAAGCCAGACATTTTAAGGTTCCAAACATTGTGGCTCAGAAGAAAATTTCCCTTGAAATTCAAATTTAAATTTCACTGTAGAAAATTAAATATTTTCTGACATAATCATTCTATAGTGAAAATCTACAACAACACATAAGGAAGTCGTTGTTGAAAACAAAGCTACACCTAAACTGTCCTGTTGGGTTTTTGTTCGTTTGTTTGTTTGTTTTTTGTTACAAAAACAATGCCTTCCTTTTTTGGGCATGCTAAGAACAGTCAGTATGACATCATATAGCACTTTTGCTTGTTCAACAATGACAGCTTCATGATGTCTTAGTTTCCAGAAATCTAAAGTTATCTAATACTCTACCTCATCAGCATGACACACGCAACTTGTTTTTCGTGGCTTTAAAAGGAATAAAGACAAACCTTGTCATACACACTACCAGTCAAAAGTTTGGACACACCTTCTCACTCAGTGGTTTGTGTTTATTTTTAATCCTTTCTACACCTTAGATACATACTGAAGACATCAAATACATGAATTAAGACATATGGAATTATGTAGCAAAGAAAAAATTGATAAATAACTCTGTCTTTTAGATTCCTGGAAGTAGCTACAGTTTTTTTTGTTGACAGCGCTGCAAACTTTTGCTGTGTTGTGCAGAATTTAGGTTGGTACAGAGCTGACAGCAATATTTGACAACTGTTAGAATTCATACTATGGAAAGAACCAATCAGCTAAGTAAAGAGAAACGACAGTCCATCATTACTTTAAGAACTGAAGGTCAATTAGTCCTGAAAATTGGTAAGACTCTGAATGTGTCCCCAAGTGCAGTCACAAAAACCATCATGTGCTACGATGAAACTGGCTCACATGAGGACCGACCCAGCAAAGGAAGACCAAGAGTCACCTCTGGTGCTGAAGATAAATTCATTCGAGTCACCAGCCTCAAAAATTGCAAATTAACAGCACCTCAGATTAGAGCCCAGATAGATGCCACACAGAGTTCCAGTAGCAGACACATCTCTACATCAACTGATCAGAGGAGACAACGTGAATCAGGCCTTTATGGTCAAATAGCTGCTAAGAAACCATAACTAAGGAAAAGCAACAAGCAGAAGAGATTTGTTTGGGCCAAGAAACACAAGGAATGAACATTAGACCAGTGGAAATAATAATAATAATAATAATAATAATAATGGATTGGATTTATATAGCGCTTTTCAAGGCACCCAAAAGCGCTTTACAATGCCATTATTCATTCACTCTCACATTCACACACTGGTGGAGGCAAGCTACGGTTGTAGCCACAGCTGCCCTGGGGCAGACTGACAGAGGCGAGGCTGCCATATCGCGCCATCGGCCCCTCTGGCCAACACCAGTAGGCGGTAGGGTAAAGTGTCTTGCCCAAGGACACAACGACCAGGACAGACAGGCCGGGGATCGAACCGGCGACCTTCCGGTTACAGGTGCGCTTCCCAACCCCCAAATCTGTGCTTTGGTCTGATGAGTCCAAATTTGAGATCTTTGGTTCCAACCCCCCTGTCTTTGGTGAGTGCGAACGGATTGTCTCTACATGGATGGCTTCCACCGTGAAGCATGGAGGAAGAGGTGTGATAGTGTGGAGGTGCTTTACTGGTGACACTTCTGGGGATTTATTCAAAATTGAAGGCACACTGAACCAGCATGGCTACCACAGCATCCTGCAGCGACATGCCGTCCCATCTGGTTTGTGTTTAGTTGGATCATCATTTATTTTTCAACAGAACAATGACTTCAAACAGTCACCTGACCTAAACCCAATGGAGATGGTTTGGGATGAGATGGACCGCAGAATGAAGTGAAGGTCTAACAAGTGGAACTCTCTTGGAACTCCTTCAAGACTGGTGGAAAACCATTTCAGGTGACGACCTCATGAAGCTCATCGAGAGAATGCCAAGAATGTGCAAAGCGATAATCAAAGGAAAGGGTGGTTGTCCTAAAAAATCTAAACTATAAAACATGTTTTGAGTTATTTCAGACTTTTTTGTTGACCACATAATTCCTTATGTGTTCATTCATAGTTTTGATTCCTTCATTGAGAATCTACAATGTAAACAGTCATGAATATAAAGAAAAACTATTAAATGAGGTGTGTCCACACTTTTGACTCATAGTGTATTTCCCTCAGCCTTTGTTCTTTTTTCTTTTTTTTTATTAACGTTTCTTCTTAATTTTTACACAGACATGAATTTATATTCTGTCATAAAATAAGCAGTAGCCAAAAGTAGCAAAGGTGGATGCAGTGACAGAATAACATAAATCCAAGTATGATGTGACATTTATTTGAAAAGCTTCCAATTCTGAGTAGCACTGAACAAAACAAACAGATATGTAAAATAAACACATGAAATCATGTCCAGTTCTACTGTTTGTTTTTGATAAATAATGAAGAAGTTACTTTCTTCAGTATGACTATTTAAGAAATACTTTTTTCACTCAGTACACTTCAACGACAGAAAAACAAAACATTTTAGTATTGAAGGTATTTTTATAGTCAAACTAAGCTGATTGTAGAGTTCTGCAGGTAGTTTGGTTCGGAGATAATGAAATGTAAATAAAGAAATAACCATTGCAAATGTAAATCTAAATGATATCTTTTCACTTCTAATATGTTGTACGTGCTTTTTAATAACACAAGAACTATATATAGTGTTTTTACTGAAAAATGTCACTGTGCCTTATCTAGTAGAAACACTAAGATCATATTTTAACTGTTTGCAGAAACTTATAATTAGAGAACAAAAGACAAATTCAAAATGCACAAAGTTGTCTTACCTGACAAGAATAGTGTAGCACTAATTATCCAATTCATTGTGTTACTCCCATAAGAAACATAAACGACACATGAGTTCAGCATTACTTCTGCTGATAGAGTCAGAGAAGGAGATGAAATCAAAAAGCAGAAATCATAAGACTGTTGCTCAAAGGTAAGAGGTTCATTTAGAGGAACTCTTAAGTAGGAGGAGCTACAATACTGACAGCACTGTCTGTCTGTTGCTACACCACACTGTGGTGGTATGGTTTAATGTGAATTAACCTCTTAATTTCAAATAAACAATAGTAAAACTCACAGTAAACAGATTAGAAAGTTTATTAGTCTCTGGGTAACAAGATAAAATTAGTGTAATTATGAATATTATTTAAAATAAGAAATAGCAAAATAAAGCCTCTCTCACATCTGTTCTTCTTTGCTGATGTGAAACTAAAGGTTTTGGTTAAAAAATGTTTATTGAGATTACAGTGTCAACTTCTTTTCATAGTATCATGGTGAAAATGTAGAACACATTTAAATTGAGTGTCTGTCCGACTCACCAAAGCATGGTTTAGAAAACCTTCTTCTTGAAAAAAAAAAAATCTAAAAATAGAAAGTCCATTTCTCCTTTTCATCTGACTTCCTCTGAACCGTTTCATACTATCTGTGAGAAAATTTGCTAATGTGACACTTTTGTAAGAGGCATGAGCTGGTCTCCAGGCCTGGATTAAATATATATCCACACCTCACTGAAGTGCACACATAACCAAAAGTGAAGCAATTTTATTTACAATTTTATGTTCAGCATTATTTTGAGTATCTTAAAATAATGCATTTCTAAAACCTCACCTTACTAGTAGAGGAATAACCAGCTGACTCTGGTTGTATGCTGAGTTGTTCAGACTACAATCTATAGGACGTCATCCTCATTTGCGCCAACTTCCCACCAGTGTTAACATATCCAAGGTGCAACATTTCACATCTTTTCAAATGTTTGTTTTCTTTCATAAGCTATTTGAATGAGAGAAACTGAAACTGATTCCGTGTGCACTAAAGCCTGACTCTGTGAATGTGCAACTTTTGCTAAGCCTGATGGTTAACCTGAGACTGACTGATGCAAGATGGTCTCCTTTTCACACTGTATACAGTGAGCATGTAGTGACTTCAGTGAAGGACATTATTACTCCCTCAAACCCACTCATACACCTCCCAAACAGGAAGTGAGGTGAATGACCAATCACTGAGGGCGAGGTCAGTGAGATATTTGCCCTGAGTTTCTCAAGGTTGTAGATGTTGTGGGGTTGTCTTGGCTAACACCCCTCTACACCAGAGGATGTGGACTCCCTCTGTGAGACAAACCTCGAGTCTATGAGATATAGTGTGATTATCCTCCTGGTGCACTGGACCAGCTCTTTATCCTGTCAAGGATATTAAAGTGTGCATGGGACTGTGCCAGGTGCTACTGGATTTGCAGCCTCAGGGTCACCTCTCTGCTTTTTATGGACGATGAGATTCATCAGGTTTCTTCAGCCAGAGCCCTCCAGGGTGGCTTTCAGCTGAGTGTTTAGCAAAGTGAGATTTAACAGCTCCAAAGTACAAGGCTATAGTTCTCAGTCAGAAACAAGTGAAGTGCCCACTCCGGGTCAGGAAGGAGTTGCTGCACCTGCTGCAGTTCTTTAAGAATCTTGTCTTCTTTGCAAGAAATTGACAGACTTATTAGTACAACATTTGCAATAATGTGGATGCTGTACCAGTTTGTTAGAACTTTGTTTGTTAAAAAGAGAGGTGACCACAAAAGCATTTGCATTTTTAACATCAGTCATGGCCACAAGCAGTGGGTAGTGAGCTTCCTCTATAGGGTGTCTAGTGTAGCCACGGTAACATCTGACCCCATTTCCGCCAATCCCTTTATTGTGGCGGGAATGAACCCTGTATAAGTTCCGGGTCAATCAGCTGCATGTTCCCTGCTCCTCTGGCTGCTGTCGTTCCTGTGGTTGGCGTACTTGTCAGATATTGACAAATTTTACACTACATACTAGTTGACAGCATGCAATAAGCCGGCCGATTCATTCATCTTTACACCACCTCACAATCGACTCAACGGTCAGGTTTTTTTTCCCCCGCGATCAGCCCTGATCAGCACGGGATGGCGAGCCACCCAACCACCGCTGCATTGCGGTAGGACTTGTAATCCTATGGATTGAATCGAACTGTTGACACATGACCTATCACAGGTCAATGGAACAAAACTAGATTTCTCATACCGGACTAAACCTCATCCCACCTCCTTTTTGAACCTAATAAGCTGTTTTGTATTGTCAACATTATTTTTGTTTGTGATATATATGCATATATTTTTTTATTTTTTTGTACATCTGTCTATATATTCCTCATAACAAACATAATATATATATTTCTTGAGCTCTATTTCGGTTTCCTGTGTTTTATTCACACACTCAGGCTCCATAGTCGAAACTACTTCTGGTTGCTCATTATCTATGAAGCTGCAGTCAGGCGCCCTGGTCCTTTACCGCGTTACAAGTGGCGAGCCAGCCAGGAGTGTTTTCCTTCTTGGAACGTGGCCAGCGGTGTTCGATCTTCTTCTTTGATGGTTTCAAAGCAGGCGTCACACACCCGCACCGGGAACTCAAAGCCCATGATTGGAAACGTAGAGCGTTTGGAGCTACATTTTCCACACACGGCCTTGCCGCACTTCTTGGAGTGGTGCTGTCTAAGTCCCAGGGTCTTAGTGTCCCACATCTGTTTGATATTCCAGAAGAAAAGCTGCTCACACTTCTGACAAGAGTCGCTGTCTAACCACTGAGGCACCTCTTCTCTCTGCGTGTCCATGTTCCACACTGCAATGCCTCCATCAGCGGAGCATGACACCAACTGCCTGGTCAACTGGAGGTAACGTAGAGCCTGAACGTGCTCGTGATGCCCCTGCAAGAGCAGCGTTCGTGCTCTACGTTACCTCCAGTTGA
The DNA here is from genome assembly GCF_001858045.2 of Oreochromis niloticus. Taxonomy (NCBI): domain Eukaryota; kingdom Metazoa; phylum Chordata; class Actinopteri; order Cichliformes; family Cichlidae; genus Oreochromis; species Oreochromis niloticus. Next base: position 17,173,454 of record NC_031973.2, on the reverse strand, counting down.
CCAGGCAGTTGGTAACTCTCCCTTAGAGTTATGGTCTCCATATTGACAGGAGGGCTGAGACATCTGGTTGCATTCTGAATGCTTCCTTGGGAAGGTGTTCTGGGCATCTCCTTTCACGAGGATGCCCCAAGATCATGTCCTGTGTCTGATTTGAGTCGTTTGACTACAGTGAACTCGTTTTCATGTTGCAGGAGCCATTTTGAAATCTTTTGGACTTTGTGATATCCTGCTGGAAGCAGCCATCAGAAGACAGGTACATTGTCATCATAAACGAATGAACTCAGGTAGACTATAGGATCAATCAATCAAAGTAACAAAGTACAAATCCTTCATTACTGTACTCGAGCAGAATTTTCAGGTATCTGTAGTTTCAGTTACTTTTACTCCCCGGATTTTAACACAAATGTAGTTTCTACTTCTTACTTTTTCAAGCTTGTTGCTTTTGGTTTACGATTCTTATGTGCAGTTATTGTTGCTCAAAACTGATTTAAAAATCATTTCAGTTTCAAACATCAAACTGATTTTTAGGGAAGAAGCACTGATGATGGATACACTAATGATGTATTCATCATTAATTATTATCACATACAAAGAGATAAAAGAAGCCAAAAACATTTATGCATTATTTACAACACTATTAACACTGCTCTACAGGGTAAAAGTGTCAGGAAGTTGTGGTTGTGGTGCTTTTATATCTAGCTGGTATATCTAGGGGTTAGCTTTTGTTTAAGTGGCAGGTAATTTTAGATGTACCTTTGAAAACAGCCCAATGAACATCAGTAATCACACAAACTTTCTGTGCAGTTTGCTGCACAGTCACACTGCTCAGCTAGCTAAAGCTGCAGCTGCTGCATTTAGTGAGAAGAGAAAAAAATGTGAGATAACTTCAGTCAGAGATGGAGAAAGATGTAAGAAAGGAGTGGAAGAAGAGGTGTCAGCAGCAGACCATATGATTTGGGCGGGCAGCCAACTTTGATGATTCAATTCTGCTCTGTTCAATTCTTTCCATTATTTATTTATTTTTTTAAAATGCTTGTATTGCTGTGCTTCTTCTCAATGTGTGAGTGCAAGCGTTCATACATGCTATACATAATTACAACCATACTATCGCGGTCCTGTGTCAATCACCCAGTGTTTTGTGTTGTGAATTACTAATAGTCTTAGCCTTTTATTATTATTTAGAATTTCTAGTCTCTTTGTTTCTGTGCTCTTCCGGTGATCCATGTTCCCTCTGTCTGTATATTTAAGTTCTGTGTCTTCCTCTGTGTGTTGCTGATTCGTCTGCGTTTCATCCATGTTATTTCTTCATGTTCCTCGTCTCAGGCTTTTCTGTCCCCTGGTCAAAACTCCTCTCAGGCTTTTGGTTCCTTTGTATTACTTTCTGTAGTTGCCTCCCAGTTTAGGTCTTTGTTTAGTTTAGTTTTGCCATGTTCTGCTTCTGTTTGTATCTCACCCACTGTAAATAAAGCTCACTCGCAGTAAAGTCAGTGCCTGCACTTGGGTCCTTCTCTCACCACCCCACACGTCTGCCGCCACAGCCGTGACACATACACACATAGTACACTCTCAGATAAATGTAGCCACATTTATAAATATACAAAAATATAATATCTGTATTAAACTGCAGAAACAAAGCATGAAATGTATAGGAGAGATATTTTCTGTAACCGGAGATGTCGATCGGTGAACTCACCACACGCGAAGACCTCAACATATTTCTATTTGTTTTACAATGTTCGAGTGGGGTCATGCTTTAAAATAAACTGTGCAAACTGATGAATGACCTCTTATTAGTTTCAAAGAGAGATGAGTGGTACAGTACTTCTCAAAGTCATTTTCTTACCTTTCCCATTACCAAAATGACTAAATTCATGTAATCTACATTTCTGTAAAATTCAGCTGACGGGACTTTATTGGGTGGGCCTGGCATTAGGCTGGTAAAGAGCAGCTGTGGTGAAGAAGGTCAGTGTAACAAGTAACAGACACACATTTAAATTTAGCTGATGATTCACTCACTTCCACCTTCATGCAAGCTTTATACTCTGTAGGAGTTGAAATATAACATCTGCTTTTATCTTTTTGAATTCACTTGGCTAAATCTACAAAGAGCAGCAGCACAATCAGTTAATCATAGCCTGTAAATACAAGCAAAGAAAATTAATAAACAGAGTAATAAATAAATACATCTACAGGAGTTCACAAGAGAAATTATCTTGACTTGTTTCTAAGACTATCCTTTTCCCCATACTGCACCACAACGACCAGTCTTAGTGTTCACACCCCTGCTGACCTCAACTTATTTTCCTGTGTAGGTGTGGAGGCAAACTACTACTGCAGTGGATATCGAACCACCAAACAGTTCTCAGGAGGGAAGTGAAGTCATTTCCAACTTGTTATGGTAAAAAAAAAAAAAACTGTGATTCTCCAATACTTTGAACACGTTGTCATCTAGATTTTTAAAACTGCAAAAGATGAGTACACAACTGAATGATAAAAACACAATTCATACACAAAGTGACCATTGGTAACAAAAACCACAAAAAAATTGTTTTCCTTTCTCCTCGCTCTAATTTCATGCAAGTGATACTGCATCATGCATCTTTTTCACACCTGACCAGATGACACAAATCAAATTTAGCTCCAACAGTAACCCATCTGCAATGTAGGCAAGAGCAAATAGATTTATTTTTTAATTATTGTTATTTTTCTCTGCTTGTGTACGCTCATTAGAATTTATCATGAAGAAGAGTCTGTAATTTTATTTTTGTTATAAGAAATTCCATTAGCATTGCACAAAATTGCAAAATGTCCAAGCAATATCATAGAGTTACTTTGTAATTTGTGCTTTGAGTACATTTCATAGTTACTTGCTTGTTTAACTTTTGATTGAATAAAAATACTTTTACGAGTGTTTTTAAACACAAGTATCTGTTCTACAATGACCTGGATGACTGAGAACCTTCACAGACACAAATATCTGTTGTTTTGCTGAAGTGATGTGTGTACTGATGTGACACCTCTTCATTAGTATGTAGCATCAGTGTGCATATCAATACTCAGCAACACCAAGGAACTTGAAAAACCACAGAGTACAACAATTTGTTGTAAATGTCAGTGACAATAAAGAGCTATTCTATTCTATTCTAATCTATATAGGTGACTGCAAATTCGTTCCTTTATTAAGAAAAACGTATTCAGCAGGATGGGTTCAACATAACAGGCCTGGATTCCTTATATGGCTTCTTCATGTCTGTGGTTTAAAAAGAGAACTCAAAGTAGATGTTCTGTTGGGGTACATAATGTGCACACGCAGCCAAAAGGAAAATCATGTACTGTACAAATGTTGCCATAGCTCACTCCGTGTATTATGCAGTTTAGGATTACAAAACAAGTTTTTCAGTAATTATTTGTGCACCTTAAAATAATTTCTGAACCCTGCCTGGCTGCTACATGACTAACCAGCTAACTCTAGTTTATTCACATCTCTCCATTCTTATTAGTTCAAACTACAACTGGTTTTCAGGAAGTCACTTCTTTTGCAAGTGTGCACCACTGATAAAAATGTAGCGCTTTTGTCAACCCACATCCGAGGTGCAAGTTTCATGTCAGCTTTTTTTTTAAGTCTTCCTCTGTGTGTGTGTGTGTGTGTGTGTGTGTGTGTGTGTGTTCGTAATGAGATATCTAAGGGATAGAAATGTAATAAAATGCAATGCTCTGTGGTTGATCAAGTTTTAACAATGCAAAGACTCATCATTAAAAAGAAAAAGTAAAACAGGGCATAATATAAATTACTCTGAACACTTTTAAGCCTGAAGTATGAGTATGATGACTAAAACCTAACATTACAGACAACTCCCAGATATGGAAATTTGAAAAAAGATTTGAAAAAAGAAATCATCTGAATCAAAATTAGATTTTTGGCCTTAAAAGACACGTGTAGACATTGTATTTTTCCCCTAACTACTCTGAGAGCCTCATAGTGAAAGATGGTAGCCCTGATTGTTTCCAGGTGAAGTCAGCTGCAGGGGCTTCTCAGCTTAGTTTGTGCCGAGGATGTTAAGTGAAAAGTGACTGAAAAGAAGAGTGCTTAATCTATACAAGAGTAGGAAGTTATGTTTTAATATATTTGTAAATTTCTGTCATAATATTCAGGAAAAGAGGACATAAATGCAGACTGCACAGATAATCTTTGAATTGAACAAAAAGTGAGCCTTTATTATGGCAAGTAAAAAGACCTTGAATGCAAAATAAATAAAGTAGGAAAGGCACTGGAGGAAAAGCACACTAGGAGGAATGCACAGGAACACAGTATGACCCAATAAAAACACAAGCAAACTGAGGCTTTGAGTACACACAAGAGGTGAGGAGGAACAGTGGAAACAAGACAAGAACTGGGAGGAAGTAAAACTCAACTAAGTATAACAAAACTTCCTGTTTTATTTTGTGATACAGGGTACTCGGAAAATAAAACAGGAAGTAACAACAGCAAAACACTGAACACGGAGACAAGAACTGAATAAATAAACCATTATGCAAGAAACACTTAAGAACTAAACTCAAATAGCAACCTACAAAAAGCCTGACAGGAACTTACATACTGAAGTAACCAAACGGTCTAAAGATCATCAAGACAGAAAAAGAAACTGACCACACTTAGAAGTTATACACCACTGCAACAAACCACACAAAACTCAACAGGCCACCAGAGCTTCAGTGTCTGTGGTATGCCAAAAGTAGACAGTAAATATGTCCCTGGAATTATAAACACCATCATTTCATTTAAGTTCCTTTGTGTTACAACAGCTAAAACGTTCCCTTGCTGTCGTGGTGCCTGGCCATGGTTCATACCCACCACAACTCAGGACCTAGCTTAGATATTTGCAAGTAGTAGCCAACCTTCTCCAATCTTAACCCAGACTGAAAAACTTTAATCCAATCTCACCTTACCACCTCAATGTTTTGGAGGGGACAGTTACTCCTTATTCACATTTACTCATATGTGACAAATTTGTTGTGCATGTTCTGTTTTACAGACATTCATCAACTCTATCCATCATTTATGGATAATTTATTTTTCTGTTATTTACAACTCAGTCCTTAACTTGTAGCGGATGCATAGCCACCTTTAAGTTATCTTCTCTCACACATTACCTTTAGTTAGATCACAAAGTGAAGAACTTCCGTGAGTCATTTGGTACCCGAGTCTCGGGTGTGAAATTTATGGTTTTTTAGGGTTTTTGATCTGTTTTTGTCATTTTTTAAAATCTTTTTTATTGTTAACTTGGTTTCCCTGGGTCTTTTCCCGTGTGTTATTAATAAATTGGTACTGGTTTTATTTTGTTGTATTTATTCGCGACACTTTAAAGGCCGGTCCATGAAAATATTGTCAGAAATAAACCGGTCCATGGTGCAAAAAAGGTTGGGGAGCACTGCTCTACAATGTTTTAAGAGTTTATGCTTAATTAATGCTTTATTTCAACACAATTTCATCACTGCGCTAAATTCCTTACACACATGCATGTGTGCGTGTGTGCGTGCATGTGTGTGTGTGTGTTTAAACATGTGCTATTATTGTAGATAACACATACTTATCTACCTTCACACACTATTTTTATTTCATAATTCTTGCTCACATCATGCTCTTCTTAGTCAGTAATTGTTATCGTAGGCAGTTGATGTGATTCATCATTGCATTGAAATGTGAGACTGACTGAGACATTAACACTCTTAATAAGCCTCCACACTGATGTATTAACAGAGCTGCTTATAGTCGGTTAAACTGAAGAAACTATATTAGCAATTCCGAAGCACTTTACATTTATAATAATAAAGCTGCATTATTTTTGTATAATCCTTATTCTAAAAAGCCAATTATACAAGAATGTGTATGTTCAGTACATCATACTGCTGTCATCTTATCATTGTGTTTTTATTCTTTTTAAAAGGGAAATAATATCATATACGAAAAAATGGCATATAATTCTGCTCACATACAGTACTGCAAATAATAAACATTGAAGCAAAAAAATTCTTTTTTTTTGTTACGAATTCACAACAGAAAGCTGAAAAAATACACATCTTTTCACCAAACTGTCATGTGAAGGTGTGTGGCAGGCAGAGAGAGGCTCCAATATGCAGACACAGACTAACTGAACTCAAACAGCTTCACTGCTGAAGCTCGAGAACAAACTCAAAACAACAAGAAAAGCTAACACAACTAAACATGAGACAAGAGATTATCACGATAAAACAGGAAACAGACAGAGGGCGAGGGACAGAGAGGGCGAGAGAAACCTGACAGACACACAGAGATATGACTGGGGAAACAGACAACTAAACATAGAGACAGGATATACTTCACAGGGAGGCCCAAATAACTAACACAGGAGATGCTGGGGAGGACACACAGTGACAGACACAAAAAGGGAACAGACTAAATGAACAAGTAACTAAGAACTAGAAATTCAAATGATAAAACTAGGAAGCACAAGGAAACTAAATAATATGAAATAAAGGTCAACAAGGTCCAAAAGTCCAAAAACACAAAGACAATGGGCCAACGACCCAGGCTGCATGACCTAAAGCAGCATGAATGAATCAAGTCACTTTCTACAGTTTAACAAAAATAGCTTTTTTTAGCATATATGTTGATTTTCATACATTTTGCAGTAGTCTACATGATGGCATGGAAGGTTTTTTATTAACTTTACAATATAGAGCACCCTGATCTAAATCAGCAACTGTTGTTGTGACTTGGTGCTACATAAATAAAACTGAATTGAATGGAACCATTAAATACAGTTTACATTATTAACATATTTGTTTGCATACATTCAAACATGGAAACTTTAATTGAGCAGTAAGATTCTTCAAAAAACATCACTTGGAAAAGACACTTCCTACCATAATGCATGACAGGACTTTGCCAAAACTCACTCCATCTGCTCAGGTAGGTTCACTACATTTAATATTGTCCATTTTATTTGAGTATCCAAACTTTGTGTCTGCTTGTAATGCCTTATTTTCCGGTGTCTGCTCAGATGGTTTAATTTCAACAATTATTAAGTCTTGAAGAAGTTATAGGTTATAGGGAATGAGTGATCTTTTGTTTGCTTAAAGATCAAATGTGGTAGCATGGACACTGCTGCACACCATATTCATTCCTTAAAATATCAGGAGGGTCTTTCATATATACTTAACACAACAAAGTATGGAAATTAGTGTTTTAAAAATGCTTTTTGGTAATAAATCTTATACCATTGAAAAGCCAGTTTATTTCCTCAGAAATAGTGCCATTTGTGCCGTTTGTAGAATTGAGTTGAGTATGTGGGTTGCGCCGATGAAAAATTTGCCAAATCGTGCTCACCAGGTTGGTCACACACTGCTGCGCCGTCCCATTCTTTAACCAGCACTTGTTGCAAGTCAGCCAGTATGGTTGTGTTGGTCACTCTGGCACGAACAGGACTCCCATGCAAATCTCACAAGTGTTCACTGGGGTTGAGGTCTAGACTGCAGCCAGGCCATTACATCCTTTCCCCTCCCCAAATGTTGAAAGTACCCACTCTGTAGGGGTTAGGATTGTCTTCTTGAGGCTAGAGTTTGGTCTAGTCTTTGGAGATATGGGACTGCCACTGGTTGCAGAATCTCATCTTGATATTTCTCTGCACTGAAATGGCCTCCAGTGATGACAAGCACTGTTTTTTTCCAGTGAGGGAGATGCTGCACCACGCTATCACACTGCCTCCACCAGCAATCAGCACAGAGTTCTCATAGCATTGTCCAAATCTTTTCCATACTTTAATCCTAAGATCCAACTGGTGTAGGCAGAATTTGGACTCATTGCTGAATACTACGTTCCTCCACATATTTTGGTTCCAGTACACATCTTGCAGATACCAGTGCAAACAGGGCTGATAGTTAAGGGCAGGCATGGTAGGCCTCCTGGTAGCCCCATGAGACCAGCTGTGTGCAGTCCCTTCCAGACTGTCTGTGTCGGGAGCCACTGACCATATTGTCCTGCAAACCTTGACTGCAGAGGTGTAGATGACTGTCTACAGTTCCTAAGTGCTGGCAGGGCGAGAAAACTGTCTTCTTGTGATGTTTTCTTCTTTGCAGCCAGTCTCTGACATCCCCCACTATGTGGAACTTGGCCTTCAATTTGGAGATGGTACTAGGGCTCACTCAAAATATTGCAGTAGCTTAGTTATGCGGAAAACTAGTTTGAGGTTGCCCTAAAGCACTAAAGCTCTATCCAGATCAGTCAAATGTGGGATGCTTGGAGCAGACACCAGCAGACCGTTCCAGCTATAAAAATGCTTTCCCACACTATAAGATTTTTTACCAAGAAGAACTGTTACAACAAAGGGATAATCAACCAAACACAAATTTCCTTACTTGTTTAATTTTGGTTTTAAGTTTACAGTAAATGTACAACAACAAATATGAGATTTGTTATTCTGTTTGGGATTCATTTCCATCAGTCCCCGGTTCCTGATCGGTCTCTGCATTTTCATTCATCATCTGTGAATATTTACTCTTGAAAAACCCAGCCTAGGAGTGCAAGGGGGAAAAATGAAAGTGCAGAGATCATGCATTAGACTTGCATTCAAAATTAAAGCAATTAACTATATGAGTAAATATAAACTCTTGAACTTTGTTTAAAAAATTAGACATATTCTCTAAAAACCTTTCACAGCTGTGTAATGAATTGAAAAAGTGTAAGAAGAGTCTTTCACCTTATACAGGCCAGCAGTGAGTAAAGCCAGAAAAGCCAACCCTCCCAGGGATCCTCCTATAATCTCTTTGGTGAAATTTGGCTGCGGATATACTTCTACCTCGACTATAATCTGAGAGATAAGGTAACAGAATGTGGATGATATTGAAGCTCTTGTATAACTCAAACAAGAGAAAGTAATGCTAAATCACCTTGCGAACAGGAGGGTTGTTGTTAGACACCGTTGAAAAGTAGATGTATTGGCTTTGGTCATACTCCACAGTGGCTGTACTGGTCAAGAGGAATTTGGCAGATTGAAGTCCAATCTTAGAAAAAATGAAATGAGTTAAACCTAAATTAGGTATTGTTTGATTTAAAATGGTTATATCTGAAGATTTAACCAAGGTACTCATACATACTCAGGAACAGTTCTAAAAACAAATATTAATGAAACAATTAAAAAAAACATTCTTTAATTACCTGCTCTATCCATCCTGAACTGAGGTTAGCAGATATTTCGTATGTCCTGCTCTGCAGTCTTCCCATGAATGTGTTGCACTTGAACACTGTGCACATGGCTACAGAGCAGTCCTGTGGGTGATTTAAAGAAGACTGAATGAAACAAATCTTTTATTCAGTACAATGTTATGTTTTGAATCTGTACCATGGTTCAGTTTTAACAGGTAGGTAGCAAAAGTGCAGAGGCATACTTACCACCACTTTATCCTTTTGTATCTTTGGAACAAAATCTTTGACACTTGGTTCTTCATCGTTTCCTCTCTGACAGTCTGCAATCTGAAATACATTTAAAATAATGTCAGGGTGATTGGTCCTAATTTTAGCACATTCACCCATCCCACAGCTAAATTTGACCCATTTTTAGATCTTCTGGTACATATATTACCTGTAGGCTGCTCAAATTCACCCAAATCTCTTTTTCACCAAGCTTCACTGGAACCTTGATCACCACAGTGAAATTAAGCGCTCTGATATCATTTGTTACCTGAAACAAGGGGAGAAAAGAAAAAGCAGTCAAACACTATTATGGTTAGGTCTAACTCTCACAGTCATATTTATTATATTTTATTATATTTTACCTTGATTAATTGTTGGACTGGTATCTGCAAATTATTCATCCCAAAAGTGAAATTGCTGTAGCTGAGGGAGCTAAACAGATATATTTTAAACATTAAATACCTACTGTGTAAGACAAAATGTGTTACTTTGAAAATAATTTATTTTATAACAAACAGAACAACACATACTTTTCAAATGTCATGAAAATGCTGTATTTCACATCAATCCATTTCTTTTTGTAGATTTCACTTGTAATAGCGTTCTCCTGATTTCCACTGAAAGAGAGAAGTGAAATAATTTGAACTGTATCTATGGGTTTTTGCTTAAATGAGAAAGACCTGTACTAAATGAGCAGTACCTGGTGGCATTAGCAGTGATAAAGATCTTCCTCTCTAGTTGAGTGTTTGTTTCGATACCATATGAGACAATGAAGAAAGCCTTGATTGAATTGAAGAAGAGAGATCAGAATGATTGCTCTTTTTTGTTAAACTGTGTAGAAATGAAAAGACAAAATCATACCACAATAACAAACCTTAGTTTTGCTCTTGAAAATTGGCTTGTCAATAGTACAGTCTGTCCTTCCACGGGATAAACCATCTTCACTGTCCAAGGACTTGCACTCAATTCTTCCCTTTATTAGAAAATAAAATGACTGCCGGATGCATTGGAAGAGCAGCAAATCAATGACGAACTGACACAGACTCGATCCTGACGCATTACCTGCTGAATGGTGAACTTCCTGTAGGAGAGTCCAGCTGGGTACGTGAGAATAACACGGCTGTTGTAGGAGTTTTCCCCTCTGTTCTCCACTGAGATTGTGACATTCAAAAGCTCATCAATGCCCACTTTAACCTCTGAGGATCTGACAAGAATAAAGGAAGAAGAAAACAAGACTGCACTGTGATGCTGAACTTGTAGGAGGCTAAATATAGTATAGCTTTGTGTTGAATACTAACATATTAATATTGGCTGTGAGGAAGCTCCCTATATCATTTTAATTTGCTGTCATTTGCTGGTGATCATAAAACACAAAAAATAACTGATGATGCATTATGAAAAAAGCTATTACCATCCACTGATTTTCGGACACTTATCCAGGTTTGGATCATGGAGGCCTCTGTCTAGGCAGAAATGCCCTGAGTTCTTTCTCTCAGCCAGCTCCTTCAGCTCATCCAGTGGGACATCAAAGCATTCCCAGGTCAAATAAACGCTCTCTAGTAATCTCTAGTAATCAGAATGGATGTCTCTAGGTGTCTTAGACAGATGCTGACCCACCTCAACTGGTTCCTTTCAGTGGGGAGGAGTAGCAGCTCTACTCTGATGTCTTCTCAAATGACTCTGCAGAAGACCCCGGCCTCTTTTGGAGAAAGCTAATTTCTGCTGTATCCTTTTGGGCAATTCCCAGACCTCACAGCCATAGGTGATGGGTGGGAAATAGATTTTTTGCTACAACAGACCAGTACAGCATCCACATCACTGCAGTTGCCATGTCAATCCGCCTGTCAATATCCCTCTCCACTCTCCGATTACTTGCCCTTAACACAAAGTGAGCACACCCCCACTGTTTCAGCTGAGGCCCATGGTCTCAGACTTCTGATGTTGATTCTCATTTCATCTGCTTCACACTCAACTGCAAACCATCATAGTGTACACTGGAGGTCATCGTCTGATGAGGTCATAAAAGTTGTGAACAGAATTGGTGGCAAAGGACAGTCCTAGAAGAGCTCAATGCTCACCAGGAATCGGTCTGGCATACTACTCTTATGGTTGTACAGGGACTGAATGGCCTGTAACAGTAGCAGCCAAACCAAACCCCCATAAGATTCCCCAAGGGATGAGCATCAATGCCTTCTCCAATAGTTTTCCAAAGCATATGTGAACTGGTTTGACAAAGTCCCATTACACTGTGCCACAACCTCACTTGGGTCAAGAGCTGGTCCGGTGTTCCATGATTATGAGAACAACTGCATTTTTTTCCTGGATCCACAGTTCAACTAATAGATGAGCTTTACTTTCCACCTTCCAGGGGGGGCTGAAGAGTGTGGTCCCTTGGAGCATACCCTTCAGCATTAGTTGGTTAGTCCCCAGGAGAGGCATCTTCAACCACCCCATACAGGGACTTCAAGAAAGCTGGGTACACTGACAGTCAAGATGTGTTTTCAAACCCAATGGTGTAGGAAAGCAACCCTCTCATCTAGCTGGGAAAACCAAACCACGTGCATACAAGTATACCCAGCCTTGCTCGTTGCCTATCACTGATTTCATGTTTCTTTAATAACTGTCAATAAACCAACTTCTCAATGATTTGAGCCATGTTTCTGTCTGTCATGGTTTGTGGGAGCATTGTGCTGGATGTTTCTGGATGGCTCTTCGGTTACACCCTCAGGCAGGGCCACAAGCTTTGCACTTGAATTCCATCCACAGGCAATCACAGGAGGACTCCATCAACCAGTACGGCCTGCTGCTCCGTTCAGCCACTCTCAGCGGTCCTACCTGCCTGTCCTCCTGCCTGCCCTGCACGCTGGATAACAGTCTCTGTAACTTCATCCCTCTAGATTCTCTCACAAACGTTTATCCCCTTCGAGCTCCGCGGTCTGGCTCTGACAGTAAGCACGCAGCATCATTATCCTGCTTTGCTCTCTCTCGTAATTGTTTCCTCTTCTGTTTCAGTTTTCCCACGGTCCCAATCGCAGCTTCTCTCTGCACTCACCTCCATATTTGCTTCTGTTTCCTCAGGCCTGAGTTTAACTTTCACTTTCATAGTTTGCTATTGTTTTCTCACAAAAGAAATAAAATGTATATAGTTCGCTGCTAAATTTGTGCTGAGTCTGCTTATGGGTCCAGTATTCATGAGAAACTCGGTTCATGACAGTGTCTAAAGTTTAGTGAACCTCATTGCCTTCTTGGGGATTGGTATAATTTTGAACTAAATATTCCCTGCTATTGTTGGGTTTGTTTCTTTAATCTTAATATGTCGTGGTGATCTCTCAATCACATACTACCACCATTGTGTGTGTGTGTGTGTGTGTGTGTGTGTGTGTGTGTGTGTGTGTGTGTTATCATTGTTGTCTCTCTTATTAGGGTAAAATGATGGAGACTAAATATCAAACTGTCCCAAAATATCTATGTGCTTCAAACTTCAAGTTTTCAAGTTTAAGTGTACAAGTTATGAAACCTAGCAAGTTACTAAAAACACAAGCAAAGCTAAACAAAGTTTTGTAATTCTGCCTCACCTGGTGAAATTGAAATCCACTTCCAGGTTATCAACACATTTGTTGTCAGTTCCACAATTGATCTCAAACCGTAACTGTGGAAGAGAGTGTGATGTCAAAAATATTTATATTACACATTATTCACAGAATAAATATAAACATTGTATAGATAAATCTAGCAAACTATTTGTGTGTTCTACCCAATGCCGGGTGTAACATAAAGTAAAAAGTAGCCTTATATTTTTCAGTAATGCAGTAATGTAATGTGTTACAGTAATTACACTTCAGTTACAATTATATTGTTACTTGTGTTTCAAAGTTTCCTTTAGTTATCTGCTGGTTGGTTGGACAGAAAGGGAAAAAATATCAAACAAAATAGTTTTTTCTTCCTGCGCACTTGTGCTAAAATTAGCCCATTTCAGTTTGTGTGCGGGAGGAGGGAAATAGTTGAGTGATGCACAGTAGAAATATGGACATTACTTTTATTTTTTATTGCACAAGAGGAGAAGACTGCAATGGTAAAATGCAAACTGCATCCAGGACAGAAACAGCTGCTGTTTGCACTGCTAACACAAATTGGATTATTGGAAGCATCTTCGCAGACAGCATGCTAGCAAAAAAACTAGCCAACAGAGGAACGTTAAAGCTGAGCGTATGCAGACCCCAGCCCAGCTGCCAGAGCCCAATCAGGTAAGAAAGGCAGTGATCAGCAGTCGAGCTTGGAGCCTCCATTTCTATTCATTAATGTTTCTAAAGGAGAATCACTGTTGCAACCATTTTGAAATCTTTTGTGTTTATATGTAAACACTAAAGGAAAGATCATATGTGTGTTCTCATTGGGATAGGGATTGCATTGGTGTGTCAAACTGTAGCCTAAGATTTATATTATTAACTTATAACTTATGAGACAATGCATTTTGGGTCATTTCATGGAGTAACAAGGAAATAATGTAATGATCAGTGTAATAAACTACTTTAGTAATTTTGTAGCACATTAAGAAAAATAACGATTAATTTCTAATACGCAACTTTTTTTGAGTTATGACCCCGAATATGTAGCTGTGCCTGCTGTTGTTACTGGGAATAAAGTTCCTAATAATATTCTGGAAAGCAGCTTGCATTTATTGCAGTGGGATTCCACTGCAGTGATGTTGATGCATGTACTTCCAGTACTTCAACTGAAATCTCTCCAGAAGGTATTCTTCAAGTGCATGCCAATAAAAAACACAATTAAAAAAATAATTTTATAAAGACTGCCCTCAGATATCTGGTTAATAAAGTACCTATAAAGGTTACTTACAGGATAAATGGTTGCTGTTTGAGCCTGCTGGGCAAGGCTTGGTCTGAGATTTCTGTTTGAGGGCAAACCATCAAACTTGAATTTGAGCTCATTGGAAAGTGAATTGAGAGCATCTTCTGGACAGGCCTGCAAGAAGAGATGAGTGCTGAGTTTAGATTCAGTGTTGGATGACTTAAAAACAAAATGGAAATCAAAATATAATGTTACACCAAGTTGAACTTTCTCTGATGTTGTTATTTGGTTTTACCTCAACAAGGAACTTCACAGTTGAGCAATTTTTTCTTAGTAAGTCCACAGTAAGTGATCCTGACTGCTCTCGTTTCCCACCAACATATGCTCGGTTGCTTGGAGGTTTGCGAGTGGCATCCAGTGTTAAAGTGTAATTAATCCTTGCTTGAGCTGGAATAAATCAGTGTTTGATTTCATAGCTGCAATTTACATACATTTAGAAAACATTAAATTGCTGGGCAGTGGCTTTGTAGTTCAGAAAAAGCAAGGAGAATGATGAACCTGTGTTGACTGTAGACACTCTGCTCATGGTAAAGCAAATTTCAGCTGTGTTCTCCAATGGTTTTGAGCAGATTACATTCTGAGTAGGGATTTGGATTGGGCTGAATGACACCTCAGCTTTAACCATTACTATGGGTCTTGATCTAGAAAGTAGGAAAACACATGTGAACAAGATTTGACTTTTTGTTCTGACCTGAATTAGTAACAAGACTTCAGTCTAATATTTCCTTTGCCCTAACATTTCACATGAACAACTACAGCTCAAACATTTTGAAACATTTAACATCTAATAGTCCTGAAATCTTTTAAATGATAGATGATGATTTATGGAATAATGAATTATAAATCAGGAATGCTTTTAAACAGAATATCTATGTAGGTGTACACCTACATATACCTGTGGTGTAACTTCATCGTATTAATGGGTAGAATAAATGATACCTATTTGATCATGTCAGCAGTGCTGAAACACATGGTATTGTATGAAAACGTTTTTGATATTGCATGCATTTCGATTTCTGTATGAACAAAGTTACTGTTTCACACATTTATTGCTTTTTTTAAAATCAGCAGAGCATTTTTCATCATGTGGTAAAATTATTTGAAAAAAATGTCTAATCCTTTTGACTCGTAAACTTTTTTCTATGATTGTGTGTTTATGTATTTGGACGGATGATCTGATATCGTCGTGTTGGTGTTGTTCCCAGATCATCATGAAAATGTTGTTCCAGGTTCAACATTGCAAGTGACCAATCACATTGTTGTGACGTTATTTTTTTGCGCGCCAAGCCATTCGTGCACTTATGAAATTCCAATGTTGCAAGGACAATATCAATTTTGCTTACCGTTTATTAAAGGGTTGGGGTTAGGGTTGTGGTCCGTTGATCGGCGGACAGAGGCGGTTTCTCGCAGCTTAAGTACAGTTTTTTGTTTTACGGCGGTTTTTCCCGAAGTCGCAACCGTATGACATCACAACATTCTGATTGGTCACTTGCAATGTTGATCCTGGAACAACATTTAGTATGATGATCCGGGAACAACACCAACACGACGATATCAGATCGTGTGTATTTGGACATTTTGATTCTATCTTATTTAATATTCTACAGTTCAGTTTACGTTCCTGGTTTTGGCTCTTTTAGTTTTGTTTCTGCTTTGTGTAATATTTGTATTTTGTGGTCTTAGTTTTGTCGTCTAGTCCTTAGGTACCTCTTACCGTGCCTCCCCTGTGCACTGCGTTCCATGTTTAGCCACTCTTGTGTTAATGTTTGTTTATCTCTTGTCCCTGTGTTTTATGTTCCCTCCTGTTACCCCAGTCTGTTGTGTCCCCTTGTCAGGTTACTCCCAGTCCTAATGTCAAGGTCATGTGTCTTAGTCATCTCCGTCTGCTGTGTGTCTGCTCTTTTCTTTTCTTTTGTTCCATCTTCACTCCTAGTCGTTAATTCCAAGTTTCTTAGTCCTAGCTTCCAGTTTATCTTTTGTTTGTTTCTAATACTTCTAGACAACACTTTTACCCTCGATCTGTATTTCTTTAAAAATCATAAATCCCTTATAATGAATGACTCAATCATTTATGATAAATTCATTGATATATAACCTATGTGCAGTTCTTATTATGGTGACCTTTCAAATTTGCCTAAGATTTGACAGGTAGTGCATTTGTTAAGATTGCAAATGAACAACAATGGTGGAATTACCACAGATAACAATAATGCATGACTGGACTATCTGGACTGTGACTTACCTCAGTAAAACAACTTTACCCTTTGAACCCACCGCTAAGTCAGGAAGTTCATCACCACTCTGGTCAAAAGACGACTGACTGATTGACAGGCCAAAGAACTTCAGTCCTGACTGGACCTGAGAGCCAATAATTCTCTGTGTACATGAAAACATTTTAATTAGTTAAGCTGCAGATTGTATATTGATAAATGAGTTTAATCATCTTTGTGAAATCCTCGATGTCGTGTACCTGTGAGTAAGTAGGACTGATTCTTCCTCCTCCTTCACTCTGGAATATGTAGATGCTGCCTTCACCATTATTCTCCAAAGGTGCTCCAACTGCCAAATCCCTGAATCCATCTGAGTTTAGATCAGGCAGTACAGCAAGAGAAGAGCCGAACCTTCCTTTGACAGCTGCATGTCCTCTTAGTACTAACGGATCATCAAAATTACACTCCACAAACTGAAAGGAGGAGAGTGAATATTTTATGATCATTAGGGAAGTTGACAAATAAACTAATTCATTTAATTGAAGTGGATAAAACTTTAATTTACCAAACCAGTTAATCTGCAAACATAAACTCTTCCCTCTCTATCAGGCTCCATGTACATTGGGGCTGATATGAAGATTAGATCAGTGATGTCATCATTATTTATGTCCATGGTACACACCTCTGCCCCAAAATATTCACCAGTCTGATACTGTGTAAGAAACACATTATTGATGAAAATAATCGCATAAAGCCAAATGAAAACAATTTGTATTTAAGAAAGTATTTACTACCAGTTTATAATCCCATTCAGTTTTGTCTTGCTGTAAATTCATACCTGTGATACCAAGGGCTCTATTTTTTGGTTTTCTAAGCTTTCTCTGTTAACAGCGACCACAACTCCTCTGTGTTTATATCTTGGAGCACCAACAATTGTCAGGGAACCACTTTGGGTTTCAGCAGTTGCCATGGAGTAACCTAGAATTTAGGTAGCCAAAAAGAGAAATGGATATGGAATCTGATACAAGTGTTTGTGTGAAAGAATTACAGCAGAGCTGTGTATATACATGCACACATGTGTATGAGTTAGATTGTTAAAGCTGTAATATTCTTACCAAGATAACTGTCAGGCTCCAAAGACACATCCTCATATGTTTTCAGCTTCTGGCCTCCTGTTGTGTATTGCACGTAGCCTCCCCTCCACTGGTTTGCACCAACAATAGACATCTGAATTCCCTACAATGCAGACAGGAAATACATTTTATATACAATTTATTTTACCTTTAAAATCTGGACTCTTGTTTTTATAAAAAGTGTGTGAATCTTTCGTTCTATGACTAGACTGTCTGTTGTATTTCAGGTAGTTTCATTTACCTCGGGCACAATAACTGCACTGAATCCCTCTTGAGACATTTCCATTTTCAGTGAGACTCCACCGGTTTGAGATCCTGTAAAAATATAAAATATATAAAGGTTTATTGATAGACACAATACAACTCATTACACCAGTAATTTAGTGTAATGATATCTGTTTATTATAAAGGTGCCTCAGTAGTTATTTTTCATTTCACTAATGCTTAGTGAAATTGACCTTTAGCCACAAGCAATGATACAATAATGCAGTGTAACATTTACAGAAACTTTATCAAAGCTTGCTAAATGTTGAATATATGATTTACCTTCAATGGAAAAAATTTTGTCCTGCAAACTCTGCCGGATTATTTCAAGTGCGTTGAAGTTCTGCACTTGAAACACGTGATTGTCTGAGGGAGACGATGCAATGGTGCGCAGTTCTTTTTTTGCTTCAGGCTGAATAAATGCATTCCCCACCTAGGGTTGTTTAAAAAATGTGTTTACATTTTCATGCAACATAAGGACTGATTTTATTAAAACTTTAATACAGTTTAATACAAAGTTTAATACAGTCTGTTTAATACAAACATTAATACAGTCTATGTTTCCATTATTAATTTTGCTTTTAAATTTATTGAAATTTAACGATGGTACTGTAATTAGATACCACTCCTGCGTATTCGATTATCAGCTGTAAAAGCTGGGAGTGTAAATGCAGCTCCTCGTCGAGTTCAATTCAATTTTATTTATACAGCGCCAAATCATAACAGCCATCGCCTCAAGGCACTTTATATTGTAAGGAAGACCCTACAATAATACATACAGAGAAAAAACCAACAATCATATGACCCCCTATGAGCAAGCACTTTGGGAAGGAAAAACTCCCTTTTAACAGGAAGAAACCTCCAGCAGAACCAGGCTCAGGGAGGGACGGCCATCTGCCGTGCAGATGCAGAGAGGTCTATTAACACATAGTGAGTGAGAAAGGTGACTGGAAAGGAAAAACTCAATGCATCATGGGAATCCCCCAGCAGCCTACATCTATTGCAGCATAACTAAGGGAGGATTTAGGGTCACCTGATCCAGCCCTAACTATATGCTTTAGTAAAAAGGAAAGTTTTAAGCCTAATCTTGAAAACAGGGATAGTGTCTGTCTCTCGAATCCAAACTGGAAGCTGATTCCACAGAAGAGGGGCCTGAAAACTGAAGGTTCTCCCTCTCATTCTATTTCTCCCAATCTAGGAACAACAAGTAAGCCTGCAGTGCAAGAGCAAAGTTCTCCATTGGGGTGATATGGTACTATAAGGTCATTAAGATAAGATGGAGCCTGATTATTTAAGACCTTGTTTGTGAGGAGCAGGATTTTGAATTCCATCCTGGTTTTAACAGGGAGCCAATGAAGGGAAGCCAATCGAGGCGAAATTAACATTAACAATAGTGTAAAAACAGTGTGATGGTATGGCCCTGGTTTCCATGGTTTCTGGAGGTGTGTAGGTGGCTCATTACTTTGCTCCATATACTGTAGGATCATGTGACTGTACTCCAATAAATAACCAAAACACATTATTAGCATAAAATTCAACATTATGCAGATTTAAATAATGGAGGTACTTACCCCAATCGCAAATCGAACAATGTTTTGATTTCCTGCTAGCTGTGCTGCATTTCCTAGGTCATACCGGTCATTAGATTGTCCATCAGTTATTACTATCAAGACTTTCTTCACATCTGGTCTGGAACCTCTTTGTGGTGTGAAAACGTTGTTTCTGTCAAATTAAAAATAAACAAATCTAATTTCAATATAAAACATGTTTTACAGTGCATATTTTGATCATAGAGTAAATTGCATGAATGATTATTACTTTGGCATGCATCCATCTGTTTTGTATTATCGCTCATGGACATTTTAGTATTTTGCAAATCTAGCTAAATTCTTGCATCAGTCAATACAGGTTTTAGTGTGGTCAGTCTCACAAAAAAATTATCTGCACAGGAAGTCTGTCAAGATCATTTAACTTTAATGCTTCAGTAATATCATTGTAACCCTTACACAACATGTCTGATGGCCTTAGCTGTATGAGTAGATCCCCCCAGCTGTTTGATTCCATCGATTTCAGTCTTCAGTGATCCAGATGAGGAAAATTTCTTGAAATAAAAATGAACCTGAGGTAACGAGGAGAACTGGGAAACAGAAAACTGAAAAAAAGGGAGAAACAATATTCAAAAAATATAAAATAGCCCTGTTTTATGGAGATAAATGAAAAGCAGTTGAAACTATTTGTGTCTGTAATATGATATGACTGACAGGTAGTACAGTGTCTTACCTGTGCATCAACTGACAGAAATGACTTGATTAGATCTTCCACAAACTTTGTCATTGTTTGAAAATCAGAGATAGATACGCTGCCTGAACCATCCAACAGAAAAGCAATGTCTACTTGTGTCGGGCACACTATCAAAGAGATGAATTGAAATTGATTATTTTAGGTGAATTTTAACACTTTAGCAAATCGACTATGAATACCCACATATTTAGAGGATTAGTCTTTTAGAAGAAGAAAGAAAAGAAGAAATTAAGATTAAGAGATTAAATTAGTTTAAACAAGTCTTGAAAATGCTTATAGAAGCCTAATTTTGTTATTAAATTAATTTAGTTATTTGTAGCCTTGATTTTTGCATTCAATTCTAATAACTTTAATTTTCTTCCTGTATTACAATAATAGAATCCATGGTTTGTGCAGGGGGGAGGAAAATGGTGGAGATTTGGACAATACTTTTATTTTATTTTAATTTTTGTTTTTATTTTTTGACCATGAAGGGACACGAGCATGATGGTAACATGCAAACCCCATCCAGGACAAAAACAGCTGCATTAAACTGCTAACACAACATCAGATGTTTGCAAACATCTGTACAGACAGCGTGCTAACACAACGCTTTGAATCAACCCAGAATGATGTTAAAGCTGAGTGTATACAGCATTGTGTTCAAACTTACAACACTACAGACCCTCTGTGCTGTATGTTCTTGTTAGGGTTGGAATTTGTGTTAGTGTGAGCGACAGTAGCGTCATGTTTACGTTGTTCTTATGTAACAGGAATACACCGTAATGTAACACACAGCAACACAAATTATTTTCTCCAGGAAACCATATTACATTACTTATTTGCATACGGAGCTTTAAAGAAGTTGTAAGTAGCTTTAGAGGGAAGTCAAAAGTTCTCGGTCTCCTTCTGATTTTTTTCCCCAAAGATCTTGTGTGTCTGTACTAGTCTTCTTGCATTTTGTCATGCATTGCATAACCCAAACAACCAGGCTTAGTTTCATTTTTGTAATGAATTGGAAATCAAAGGTGTGTGTGTGTGTGGGGGGGGGGGGGGTATTTGCACTTACACTTTCATTTTACATGCAGATATGGTTATTCCATTCTGAATAATTGAAGAGACCATCTTAAAAAAATTCTGATCCTTAGAATCAAATTACTTTTTATGCTGTAGATTTAATCTTGGCTAGCTCAAATTTTACCAGCATTTGTTTCAGTGTTGATGAATTCAGGGCAAATCCCTCCAGAAAAGCTCTTTGGATAAAACTACAATACAATTATTCCAAACAGACAATCTGAAATAAGGCTTAGAGGGGAAAACTGTAAACAAAAAAAACAAAAAAATCAACAACTCATACAACTTATACATTCATCCTTGAGTAATCACATCTCACACAAACGTAATTTTCTATTTACTGTTTCTGATTAACCCTTAATTGCTGGAATATATAAGGGAAGTCTCGAGACAGTTTCAATTGATTTCAGATTATACAAGCACAAATATAAATAATTATAAGACTATGTTCAGCTAAAAATGCAAGAGATTTTTATTAAGGAGGCACTAGGACTCTAATTATTAAGGGCACATTTTCACAAACTCCATTTATTGTTACCGTCTGGAGAAGAAGGTATGGGCAATCCAAATGTATTAGATCGGTCCATGTGAAAGCACACACCATTGTACATGGTGATACTTTTGCAGTCCTTTGGAATGGTTGGACCACACACCTGAGAGGAGACAAAGTCAAGTTCCCATAAAGTCCCATAAACAACGGTTCATTCCTTATAAAATCAACCAAAACTGAAAAAAAATCTCACATGATCCAGCAGAATATGTAGATTTTAAAAAATAACTTCAGTCTATTTAAAGCCATTCAAATGTGTCCCTTAATGCTATTAAAAAATCGATGTTAGAGGCCACCAAAGTATCTGGGGTGTGTAAAAAATTTTTTGTGCATATATGTTTTTAAATAACATTTTTCCTCGAACCTTTTTAAGTTTTCGGGCTTATAAACTCATTTAGGTTTTAATGCAGCTTAAATATGTAAAACTTGAATTAAAAAGAAACACATATTCAAATTAAAGAGACAAAATTTTGCATTGACTTCTACTTCATTGAATATGCTGAAGTTATTGTAAACCCTGATTCTGTGAAGGACAGATGGGAGGCACACTGGTTTTTCATGGGATGACCTTCATGCAACAATAACAAGACATATAAGGATAGAGGATGTTGATCCTCACTGCTTTTAACAAAGTACTTGTAGTGTCTGCAGTTCAGTAACTCACCACAGTGTTTTGTGTCGTGGGATCACTTTTCATTGTCAGACCAAGAGAAATGTTTACTGCAAAATCTGGTGCTGTATTGAAAGTGTATTGAAAATTTAAATACTAATAAAAGGCAATTGAAAGGAAGAAAACAAGACTTAAATCGATGACTGCAAAGAACCATGACTGAAACACTTCCCCATTTGATATGACAGGTGTTAGACATTGAAACTTCTCTCAACTGTAAACCAGGATGTAAAACAGGGAGCTGTACTATCAATGCATATAGGATTCAGTTTCACTATTGCTTCATTTTAAAGTTTTAAATAATTACAAAAGAAACATTGTAACAATAACATTATTAATAACATTGACTTCTTTGCTTATTTTACTTCATCATTTGACAAGATAATATTAGTTTTGAAGTCTCAGTGTTACTTACTAAGATATTTACTTATTGTGATTTGAGTTAAACAAGTTTCTGTGCCAGCGTCTGTGGGGAATTTCTTTGATGTCAACATGGTTACTGTCAGAGTTTCATCACATTTGGTTACCTACCTTCAATTTGGATATTTTGGCAGTTTGGGGAAGATGTGGTGCAGCTATATACTTTCCCTCTTCCATTTTGTGAATACTGTTCAAGGGGAGCACTGACGAGCAAACTGAGGAAATAAATTCAGACAATGATGAAGTCTAGAGTGCAAACTGTGGTTAAATAAACTCCATATGTTTCCTGTTAAAAAGTATTATATCCTTGTTTGCTTATTACTGTGGGCCCTAACAGAAATGATTGTTAAACATGCAGTTATAGATCGACATCCAACATAACAATGTATGTTGTGACTTACTCTGATTGTCTTTGAACCACCTGGTACCCAAAACCAGCAGCAGAGTTATTCAGGGCCTTCCATGCCGCGGGATCAATATTGAAACAAAGTGCAGCATTTAACACTGAGAATTAAAGAAGAAAGAAGAACATCGGTAGTTTTATTTAAAGCCACTGTAAAGGATAATAATGTGGTTATATTATCTCTAATTCTAATCACATATGAGGAACTCCATACAGTCTTTGTGTTACTTTCATTCCACCTCTGGAATCCAGTCACACCTTTCCTTAGTTACCACTAGAGAGCACCAAAGTCAGATACTAGATTTGAACATACTGGTAGGTAATTATTCACTTGAAAAACATATTTAAGATTTTATTATGGAATTAGTTGTGTGTCTTTGATTCTTATATCTTACTCCATCTGTCAAAAGCAAAATACTGACACTTAAAACTTTCAAGAAAAGATGCTGTTGCTATACTATAGTATGAAAAACTATTAATATACTGTGTACATTTACAGACCATTTGCTTATTTTACAGTACTAAAAATTGAACTGTGTAGAAAATTTCACTGGTGTGCATATTCATCTTTCCTCCTGAACTGTCTGTCAGATTCATCAATACGTGCCACACCCATACACAAGTAACAAAAAAAACTCTCTGTGGAAGTTGAT
The DNA here is from genome assembly GCF_001858045.2 of Oreochromis niloticus. Taxonomy (NCBI): domain Eukaryota; kingdom Metazoa; phylum Chordata; class Actinopteri; order Cichliformes; family Cichlidae; genus Oreochromis; species Oreochromis niloticus. The sequence goes on along the minus strand of NC_031973.2, from coordinate 17,149,483 downwards.
ACTGCGAATGTAAATGCCCAAAGAAGAAATTAAAGTCATTCCCATGTGATTGCTTTTGATATTAAAATACTACACAGAACCTTAAATTATTTCTGCTATGACTACTGTCCAGTAAAAATTGTGTATTGTTGCGATCCTACAGCTGTCCGATTATTTATTTTTGCCACACAAATAAAGCCTTCCTTTTATGGACATGCTAACAGCAGTCAATATGTCACATAGTGCTAACGCTTTTTTGTTTCCTGCTTCATGTCACAGTATTCAACAATGACAGTGTCATTATTTTAAAGTTTTGCGAAACCTATTTTGAAATACATTTCGTAAGAGTGGTACGCCCTCAAGTTCTGCTTTTTCTTATTGTCACAGGTTTGGATATTTTCAACATCAGTTAAAGAAAAAATGTACTTCTTCACTTGTTTGCTTTTTTTCATATGTGCATTTATATTTTTCAGGTGTATTTTTACATGGATGTGAAGGTATATCAGCGCTCAGTTAAAAAATAAAATAAAACAAACATTAAAAAAATAAAAATAACGAATTTAAAAAATAACCACCTGTGGCAAAGGTGAGTTGGATGGATGAAGTATGATGTCACCGTGGTGTAAAAAGTCCTGTTTTTTGTAGCCCTGCACAAGGTAGTAAGGCAGATATGATAAATTTATTATCTATGTATCTTAAATCCAGTTTCACCATTTTTTAATGGTTTATAATCAAGTGTTTAGTTTGTTTGAGTAAATCTATTTATGAAAGACTTCTCCAATCAGTGAATTTCAACAACAAAAAAATGATGCTATTTACAGCTAGAAGCTAACTGAGCTAATTGCACATTTAATTTGTGTTAGCAGAGGCTAAAACGCAAATACAGTAACGACCATCACTAAAGTATTTCTAGATGATATTATTTCACTACATGATTTATAGTCCTTGCTGGTTTTTAATACTACAGTTTTTTCATTTAAAATGTTGCTGTCTTGTGTGTATTTAGTAGGAACACTTGTAGCTTTAATTTAGCTTTAGTTTGTTTAAAGGCCTGTAATGTTTTCAATATTTGCACACATTTATTATTACAGAGTGAAAAATCAGAAGGCACAAAACTTGTCTTACCTGATGAGAACAGTGTAGCATGAATTATCCAGTCCATTGTGTTAGTCCCATGAAAAATAATTCAAGCGTTTGTTTGGGGGGGTTTTGTTTTTTGTTTTTTTTGAGTTGAGTGTTCTGCTCAAAGTGTGCTTCAACAGTTGTTGAAACCAAAATGCAGAAATCATAGGGTGTGATAACAAAGGTAAGGCAACCATTTAAAGCAATTCTTTGGCAGGAGGAGTCACAATGATTACAGCACTGTCAGTAGTAGACAAAGGTGGCAAAAGTACCGACATTACTTGCTTAAATAGAAGTACAGATAGTAGTGTTAAAAATAGTCCAAACTTAAATAAAAGTGAAAAAGTACTGGCTCTGAAATGCACTCAAAGTAAAAAAGTAAAAGTAGCTCCTTGAAGAACATTTCTACCACCTCTTTTTATTGAAATATTGCTAACTGAACCTTCTACTGCATTAATGTGAAAGAATAGAAACTTTATTTAAGTCTAAACTTTAATTCTAATAAAGGAATTATATTTCACAATAATTTCAGTTGAGAGGGTCAGTAGATTTTCTCAGTGTTCCAGCTGTGATCAGTCTGTGACCTGCTGCTCTTTGTCGATTTACACAACTGAATTCAACAAGACGTCAGCAGATGTTTTACGAGTTGTCCTGGTTGATTTTCATCCTCTACACTAACACCGTTTATGCTGTCTTTATATTATACACTATCGGCCCGAGTCTTGCCTTAATCGTGTGTCGTGCATCTTGTAGCATGGGGTAACGAGAAGCGATTAACACCCTCACAACCAGCTCCTGATCATCAATCGCATGGTCGCAAGAAAATCAAACCTGTTTGAAATCCTGTTGCCCCTCATGAGGGTATCAACACAACCTCTCACACTGCACATGCGCAAACACAGAATGCAAGTGAAAAGGACAGAGTAGCATGGCAGTGCAGAGTGATCTGGACACAAGCCATGGAGGCACAACTTGTAGAACTTTGGCAAGCTCATCCAAGCCTTTTCGATGTGGCCTCACAAAATTATCACGATCGCAACAACCATGAAAGAGATGGACATTGCTGCTCAATTGCAGCTGCCTGGTCAATGTTTTTCATTAGCAATTTAGCAAAGTTGATGGTGGTGTGTATGTCTGTGTGATCATGCATCATGACCAACGAACTTCTAACCCCTGCGATTCAATCATAAAGTTTGAGCAGGAGCTGAAAAACGCGACTGAAAAAATATCACACAGTTTATGCCCATCTTAACTCTGACCTTTCATTTGTTCCTGTTTAGGCTCAAATCGGTTTGATGTGTCAAGGCCCGTAGTGACGTGAAATAATAACTCCCCTAAAATGCGTCAATCCTAAAGTAACGAGCCCGTTTTTATTTGTTTAAAAACGCCGGGAGTAAAAGTCAAAAGTTGTCCGAAAAATAAATACTCAAGTACAGAAATGAATTATCTGTACTTCATTATTTCCCACCTCTGGTAGTAGATAATATGCTGCATGTTTTAAAAGGTGATTAATTTAATACTGTCTAGATTTCTAAATTTTCTAAATACTCAAGAATTTGGAAAATTGTACTTTCATTCTTTAGGATGATATTTCAGGCTCTGATGCTTTAAGAATAAATGTATATAATACAAGACTTGTCACTGGATCTGTGTTTTGTAATACAAGTTGAGAAAGAGCACAGAGGTTGAAGGGGCCACTACCCTCTTACACATCTAGACCTTTCTTCCTCCTTTTTTCTAGTCTTTTAAGATGCATCAGTTTAACCTGGCTGCTAAGACTTGTGATGGTCAGGTCAAATGTGCAGGTCACACATTTTTAGCATATTGTTTCTCAATGTAAGATTGCAATTGCTGAACCACACCTTTCTTTGAGTACAGCTAGTTTGATATTCTAGCAAACATTTTTTTAAAATACATGTGCATACAATGTTTTGATATTAGGTAAAAATGTTACATTTAAGTAAAAAGCAGCACAATCTCTGTCACGGCTGCCGAGGCGAGCCGTGTGGTGTTGGAGGAAAAGGAGGACCCAAAATGCAGGCAGTGACTGATGATTCGAGTGACGTTTATTTACAAATGGTGGAGTGGCAAAAAAAACAGGCAGTGAGGGAAGAGAGTTAACAGAACAACCTAAACTGGGAAAACTAAATAACAAACCAGAGATCATACGAATGGGGTGAGAGGCAAAGAGCCGCAGATGAGGAGCAGGACACCGTGGAACACAGACGAACCGGCAACAGGCAGGAGAACACACAGGGCTTAAATACACACAGCAGTGATCAGGGGATGAGAGACAGGAGGGCAACACACCTGGGAGAAATCAAGGCTGACGGGACAGGGGAAACGTAAACTGAACACACTCACATGAGACAGAGACCTTCAGAATAAAACAGGAAACTCACAGACACAGAACTGGACAAGACACTGAACTAAACAGACTGATTCACAAACAGAAAGTGTGACACCATAGACAGACAGATGCAGACTCATAAACAGGCATAATGACATCAAGGACAGACGGGGGGAACATGGGAGGACCAGGACAGGCACAGAACAGAAACCTAACAAAATGGCGAATAATAATGAAATACCTAATCAGAATAACAAAAGCTTAAAGAAACAAAACACTGAGACGGCAGACTCAGGACCATGACAATCTCATTTTTGGCATTTATTTTGTTACTAACACAGATGGTGCGGATATTTAAAGCTGTGCTCATTTTTCCTTAAACCCAGCTGCTATATAATATCTCCACCTAAAAACACACTCCAGACTTTAGAGGGCATTTGAACAATGATAAGTTTGTTTATCAACTGAAAATATCGGCAAATTTACTTTTACGAAACTGTAATTTTAAGAGCAAAACCTTTAATCAATGATTTTGTCGGCCTGTTTCCTGCCACATATTATCTATCTGTTTTTATAAAACAGTACTGTGGTGGTAATGTGCAAATCAATATTAACACTTAGTAAACAGATTGGTTATTTAATTTCTTTATGGTCGATCTTAAACCTGTCTTGGCAGAACTTTGGTTTTTACTGAAGTGAACTGGTTCTGTTTTATTATATAAATCTTAGGGCAGTTAAGGGGTGATGTGTTAGCAGATCACCCTACGATTGAAGCATCACAATAATTTGCCCGTTTAGTACATATACCCTATAGCATATCAAATTTAATGTATCTAATTTTCTTACATTTCCCCTGTGCTGTCTACTTCTTCTTTCCTGTTACATTTCTAATGTCTCATGAATTCTTGCATGCCTTGGCTTCACTCCTTGTGTTTGCAGTTTTTCTCAATCGATTGGGGTCAGTTCTCACCACTCTTCATGCAGTTCTCAAAACAGTTAAGGCATTTTTCATAACAAAGAGTCACCTGTGCAAAATACACTACAACAATCAAGACCTTTTTGACATTTGTCAGAACATGAATACTCAGTAAATCCTTTAAGCTCTGTGATGAATGAATAAAAACGTTTCAACACGCTTTAAACACTTCTGACCTGACATCTAGGCCTAATGTAGAGTACAAATTTTTACTTTGAATTTTTTTAAACTTTACAAAACTGATGAACTGGGGAAAAGCAAAATTCATCATTCATCATACAGTGAGGTCAACAAGTATTTGATCACCCTGTGATTTTGCAAGTTCTCTTACTTAGAAATCATGGAGGGGTCTACAATTTCCAGCATAGGTGCATTTCCACTGTGAGAGACAGAATCTAAAAAGAAAAATCCAGAAATCACATTGTATGATTTTTGAACAATTTATTTGTGAATTACTGTGTCAAATAAGTATTTGATCACTTGCTTATCAGCCAGATTTCTGACCCTCAAAGACCTGTTATTTTGCTTTCAAATAGTCCAGCTACACTTTGCTCATGATTCTAAATTAGTAGCACCTATTTGAGGTCGTTAGCTGTCATAAAGACACCTGTGCCACCCCACAATCAGCCAAATTCCAAGTAGCAACATGGGCAAAAGAGCTGTGAGACAAAATTGTAGACCTTCACAAAGCTGGAAAAGGACTACGGGGCAATTGCCAAGCAGCTTGGTGAAAAAAGAACAACTGTTGGAGCAATTGTCAGGAAATGGAAGAGGCTAATGATGACTGTCAGTGTCCCTCGGACTGGGGCCCCACGGAAGATCTCTCCTCGTGGGGTTTCAATGATGCTAAGAATGGTGAAGAATCAGCCCAGGACTACATGGGAGGAGCTGGTCAATGCCGTGAAGAGAGCTGGCACCATCGTTTCCAAGGCTACTATCAGTAATACACCAAGACGTCATGGTTTAAAATCTTGCATCACATGGAAGGTTCCCCTGCTTAAGTCAGCCCATGTCCAGGCCCGTCTGAAGTTTGCCAGGGATCATCTGGATGATCCAGAGGAGTCATGGGAGAAAGTCCTGTGGTCAGATGAGACCAAAGTAGAACTTTTTGGTCTTACCTCCATTCGCCGTGTTTGGAGGAAGAAGAATGATCAGTATCATCCGAATAATACCATACCTACAGTGAAGCATGGGGCTGGAAGCATCATGCTCTGGGGGTGTTTTTCTGCACAGAGGACAGGACGACTGCACTGTACTAAGGAGAGGATGAACGGGGCCATGTATTGTGACATATTGGGCAAAAACCTCCTTCCCTCAGTCAGAGCATTAAAGATGAGTCGTGGCTGGGTCTTCCAACATGACAATGACCCAAAGCACACAGCCAGGAAAACCAAGGAGTGGCTCCGTAAGAAGCATATCAAGGTTCTGGAGTGGACTAGCCAGTCTCCAGACCTAAATCCAATAGAAAATCTTTGGGGGGAGCTGAAACTCCGTGTTGCTCAGCGGCAGCCCTGAAACCTGACAGATCTAGAGAAGATCTTTATGGAGGAGTGGGCCAAAATCCCTCCTTCAGTGTGTGCAAACCTGTTGAAGAACTACAGGAACCATTTGACCTCTGTAATTGTTAACAAAGGCTTCTGTACCAAACACTACATTTTTTTGACTACAGTGATCAAATACTTATTTGACACAGTAATTCACTAATAAATTGTTCAAAAATCATACAATGTGATTTCCGGATTTTTCTTTTTAGGTTCTGTCTCTCACAGTGGAAATGCACCTATGCTGGAAATTGTAGACCCCTCCATGATTTCTAAGTAAGAGAACTTGCAAAATCACAGGGTGATCAAATACTTATTGACCTCACTGTATATATAGTTTCATCATGAAACTATATATATTAGAAAACAGACAGGGAAAATATATACAATCTGAGAACCTATAATCAGCTACTGTATAGTGCAATAAAGTCACACTACATCCATTTAACAACCACTTCATTAGGTACGCCTGTTCCACTGTTCATTACAGTAATCGAAATATCCAATCAGCCTTTGACAACACCAGCAACTCAAAGCATTTAGGCATGTAGAGATGGTCAAGACAGCCAGCTGAAGTTTAAACCGAGCATCACAACAAGGAAGAAAGACGACTGAATGTGGCATGGTTGGTGATGTCAGACGGGTAGAGTATTTCAGACACTGATGATACTGGGATTTTCCCACATAATCATCTCCAGGGTTTACAGGGAATGGTCTGATATGAAAATGAAACTACTTTGTTGATGTTGGTTACTGAGTGTTGCCAAGTGTGTGCTTGGTGTTCATGTTGTTTTGTTTCTATTACTATTGGAAGATAAAGGTGGCAAATTTGTAGCACCCTAGATTGTTTTGCTATTTAGTCAAAAGTAGGAATTGGCTTGGTACAGAATGCCTATAAAGGCATTCGAGCCTTTATATTGCAATATTAGGATACAAGGGAGACTAGTCATGAAACATGGAATACAGGGGAGGAACAGTAACAAAATCCTAAAGATTAAAACTATAAACATAACCAGTGCAGAAAATAACTAAGAGAAAAAGAAATACAAATGATTAAAGTAGAAACCAAAAAAATACCAGAAGAAGCCTAAAAACCAGAAACACACGCATTTTAGAATCCATCTTTAAGGATAAACGTTTCCTCTAGGGGTACAACGACACACAAAATGCACGTTTCGGTTCGGTTCGATACTTTGGTGTCACGGTTCGATTTTTTTTCGATACAAAAAAATGTTCATGCCTTTTTAATTTGTCATTTATTAAAATTATAAATATATATTTTAACTCAAAAGTACAGTTTTTAAATTTGATGTTGCTGAAACAACAAAATAATAATAAAAAAAAATCTATCTGATTGAGGAATCACTCATCTTTGGAAAAGAGAGTTTATTACAGAGAAATGGCTCTTTCCAAAATAAAAGCTATACTATACGCTTCTTCTGGGCTATATTCTCAGCAGCATGTTAAACATATCAGGTCCCCATAAGGAGAATCATGTGCTAACGGCTGTCTAAATGACTCTGGTAAAGTTTGTAGCATGCGTGCTTGTTGTTTTTGTCTGCTTCCACTTGTCTTTGCACTACGATGATGTCGGCATAAATGTGGAGTCACAAAATAAGTTCTCTGTTTTGCCTTGCTGCACAGGCATTCAGTCCAAGAATCCAATTTCGGTTTATGGTCAAGCATAATACCAAGATACTTGTATTTACTCACATGCAGGATCAGCTTTCTCCATTTGTGAAGGTAGGCTGGGATCAATGACTGTAGAAAATACAGTCATTGGCTGGGATAATTGTTTCCTGCTAACATCTAAAGACATTTCTATCTCTAGAAATCTAGATCGCAAACCTATTGCAATACTCAGCCCCTCGTTGGCTCTCATTCTATAACATCTGCTCTAAAGCAGCCTGTGCGACCCGAAGCCTTAGAACAGCCGCTCTCTCTTCACATCTTTAAGCCTTGCAGGCTCTTTCTTCTCTGTTGGTCATCAGCAGCCCCAAGCCTAATTCAGGCTCTTCTCTTCTACAGTTTTCGGCCTTTTGCAGGCTCTCTGTTCACTCTCATCCAGCTGCAGCTCTAAGTCTAACACAGGTGTTCTCTCTGCTCTCTGTCGGCCATCTATGGCCCTGAGCCTTAATGCAGACTCTTCCTCTCTCTTGGCTCATTGCCAACTCTTAGCCCAATTGTTGTCACTGCTTCTCTCCCTCAGCTCTGTGAATCACCACTTTACCACGTTGGAGGGGTTTATGTGTCCCAGGGGCTATTTTGGTGGGGTGAGGGCAATGCTGCCTGGTGGCTGGGCATGGCCCAGCATAGCGCAGCCCAAGGGGCACAGCCTGCCCTACTGTAGGCATACCGCTCTCACTGTCAGAGTATCCAGCCTCCTTGGAGTCACTGGGTGGGTTGATTGAAGGTCCTTCATCTGGTGACTCAGTAGTCCCACTAAGACTCTACAAAAACGTTGTCACTGGACTTCTGTGCAAATCACAGTTTTTTCATAAAGAACACAATTTATGAATATAAGGATGTCAACAAGTGCACATGGCTCAGGACACCTTAGGTCCCAGGTCGGTGACCAAAGCAAAAACTCGGGTGTCAGAGTTCAGTGAGACCATGCAAAAAAAAACATTATGTAAAGTCTTTTGCTTCTGTAGCATTATTTTGTAAAATGATGGTCCTTTTCCTAATACATAAATATGCAAGAATATGATGATGTTATCTTTCTTATTAAAGGTGAGATAATGAGTCATATAAGAATGAAAAAAGGAAGCATAGTTGTGTTCACATGCTGCACAGGATACAACACAAAGCTGACAAAACATCTTTTATTGTTGATCAGATTAGAGAGTAAGATTCTTCAAAAAATAAAAAGTCACTCTGAAAACTTCCTAACATAATGCATCACAGGACTTTCACAGACTACATTTAATCTCATCCATTTTATTTGAGTATTCAGACTTTGTGTCTCTTTTGTCCTCAGGTGTCTAAAGTTTAAGGCACTGATTGACAATTGTATTTTTCTGCTCGGATGATTTAATTTCAGCAGTTTTCTGCTCCTGAAGGCAATGGAAGGACACAGGTAGGAGCCTCTATTATAGATAACAGTAAATGAGCAAGCAAAGGAGTGATTTCAAACACAACAAGCTATCTTTTGTTGAATGAATCAAATGTGGTAGTATGCACATTGCTACACACACTGTCCATTCCGAAAAATATCAGAAAAAAATATCAGTTGTACATTTCATATACAGTAAATGTACAACTACAAATGTGATTTTGTTATTCTGCTGTGAGCGCACTTGCATCATTCCCTTTACCATCTTCTGCACTTTCTTTTATCATCTGTTTGTATTTGCTCTTGAAAATCCCAGCCTAGAAGTGCCTTGCAAACAGGAGGGTTGTTGTTAGACCCTGTTGAAAAGTAGATGTATTGTTCTTTGTCATACTCCACAGTGGCTGTACTGGTCAAGAGGAATTTAGCAGATTGAATTCCAATCTATGGAAAAAAAAATAGGCTACGATGAGGCTGAATTAAAAATATTGTTCAATTTAAGGGAGAAATTGTTATCATATTCAAGTACATAGGACCACCTATAATCCAAATATGTATAAATCATTTATCAAAGCTATTCTTTAATTACCTGCTCTATCCATCCTGAACTGAGGTTGGCAGATATTTCGTATGTCCTACTCTGCAGTCTTCCCATGAATGTGTTGCACTTGAACACTCTGCACATGGCTACAGAGCAGTCCTGTGGGTGATTTAAAGAAGACTGAATGAAACAAATCTTTTATTCAGTACAATGTTATGTTTTGAATCTGTACCATGGTTCAGTTTTAACAGGTAGGTAGCAAAAGTGCAGAGGCATACTTACCACCACTTTCTCCTTTTGTATCTTTGGAACAAAATCTGTGACACTTGGTTCTTCATCGTTTCCTCTCTGACAGTCTGCAATCTGAAATACACTTACATTAATGTCAGGGTGATTGGTCCTAATTTTAGCACATTCACCCATCCCACAGCTAATTGTGACCTATTTTTGTATCTTTTCTATTACCTGTAGGCTGCTCAAATTCACCCAAATCTCTTTTTCACCAAGCTTCACTGGAACCTTGATCACCACAGTGAAATTAAGCGCTCTGATATCATTTGTAACCTAAAACATGAGGAGAAAAGAAAAAGGCAGTCAAGCATTATAATGGTTAGGTCTAATTCACACAATAATATTTATCATATTTTATTATATTTTATTGTATTTTACCGTGACTGATTGTCGAACTGGTTTCTGCAAAGTATTTATCCCAAAAGTAAAATTGCTGTAGCTGAGGGTGCTAAAAATATATAATTTAAACATTATATGAATAATGTGTAAGACAAAAAAATGTTGGGTTGCAAATAATTTCTTTTGTTACAAATACAACAACACATACTTTTCAAATGTCATGAAAATGCTGTATTTCACATCAGTCTCTTTCATTTAATAGATTTCACTTGTAGTAGTGTTCTCCTGATTTTCACTGAAAGAGAGAAGTGAAATGATTTGTATTGTATCTGTGGGGTGTTTAAACAAGGAGTACTTAAATGACTAAATGAACAGTACCTGGTGACATTTGCAGTGACAAAGATCTTTCTCGCAAGTTGACTGTTGGTGTCAATCCCATAGGAGACAATGAAGAAAGCCTTAATTGAAATAAAGGAGAGAAATCTGAGTGTCTCACATCTTTTTACTAAACTGTGAGATATGAGAAGTGAGATGAGAAAATTGCACCAAAAAACAAACCTCAGTTTTGCTCTTAAAAATTGGCTTGTCAATAGTGCAGTCTGTCCTTCCTCGTGATAAACCATCTTCACTGTCCAAGGACTTGCACTCAATTCTTCCCTTTATTAGAAAATAAAATGACTGCTGGATGGATTGGAAGAGCAGCAGATCAGTGATGAACTGATACAGACTCGATCCTGATGCCTTACCTGCTGAATGGTGAACTTTCTGTAGGAGAGTCCAGCTGGATATGTGAGAATAACACGACTGTTGTAGGAGTTTTCTCCTCTGTTCGCCACTGTGACTGTGACATCCAAAAGCTCATCAATGCCCACTTTAACCTCTGAGGATCTGTAGTGTATGAAGGAGGATGAGAATAAAGGGAGAGGAAAACAGACTGCACTGTGTTGGTGAACGTTCCATAAGCTAAATATAGCATGTGTTTGTGTTGAATTCCAACAATATGTTAGAATTCAAAATATGTAGTATGTAACATATATGCTGTGCTTCAATGTGGATGCTAAATACAATGTTTTATTATACTTTGTGTATTGTGTCAAATCTTTGAGCCCTTTAATGTATGACACTTATGAATGTATGTGAAACGTACGTATGTGAAAGGCCATAGTTGATGGTTTTTCTAATCTTTTTGAAAAATGAATGACTTTTGTATTTTGTTTTATTAAGAACCTGAGGGCCTAAAATGGAGGTGTCTGGGTGCCTTTGGTGGGGGCATTTGAGCTGTGGTTTTTTATGCACCCCTGGTTTAACCAGCAGATTAGTGTAAAGGTGTGTAGAGAAGAGATATGTGTGATTTGGTGATTTTTTGATGCTCTCTTCATCTAGAAGCCCATTTGCCCACTGGTGAACTGATATGCTGTTGATTAACTTTGTCTAAGTGGATTGATGCCTCTTTTGTTTCGTGTTTCTTTATTATTTTTGTCAAAAAAACAGCTTCTTGAGTGTTTGAACCCTGTCTCTGTGTAAAGTATAATAGACCTTGACGCTTTCTTGGGGAATGGTGAAGTTTCCCTGTCTGTTGTATAATCACCCGGTGAAGTTGAAATCCACTTTCAGGTCATCGACACATTTGTTGTCAGTGCCGCAGTTGATCTCAAAACCCAACTGTGGAACACAGCATGATGTGAAAAGCGTTTATATTACACATTATTTACAGAATAATACCTCTCTGACCTGTCTTCCCCATGTGATATTTGTGTAATGTATGTATGGTCAGAAGGGTAAGATGGCACTGGTTGGCAGCCTTAACCCAATTTCCTTCGGGGTCAACCTTCAGGATCAATAAAGTTTCATTGAATTGAATTGAATTGATATGCTTTTGGAAAACATCAAAGTCCTCTGCATACCTATCGAAGCTATCTAAGAATCATCTCAGACAGACACTTCATAAGATAGTAGATGTAGTTTGCTACTGCTGTTGAAACAGTTGAGAACTACACAGGCTCTCCCTAGGGTCAAAAACAACAAATACATAGACATAGAAAGTAAATACAAAAGTAGAAAACTGTACAGTTTTTAATAAAGTTTACATTTACTGAAGGCATGTGCTACTGGGGAAATGTTGGCTCATTTATTTCCAGTACTTCAGTAGAAGTAGTGTTAGTCAATTGCATGCCAATAATAAAGTTAATTCAGAAAAAGTAAGTTCAAAACTAATGCTGTGTTCTTCAGTTCATGCCCAGCTAGTACATTTTTAAAGTTATTTACAGGATAAATTATAGTTGTTTGAGCCTGCTGAGCAAGACTTCGTCTGTACGGAGCCCCGCAGGGGACATGGGAGAAAAAAAAAATTAAGACGGACTTTTGCGAGATCTCGCAAAACAAACTCGGGATCTCGCAAAACTTTTGCGAGATCTCGCAAAACAAACTCGGGATCTCACAAAACCTTTGCGGGATCTCGCAAAAGTTGAATTCCAGCAATGGCGGCAGCTACTTAGTTGTAATATTACTTTTTCTGGGTCACAAAATAAACTTTTAAGATATTTTGAGGCGTGAATGTAGCTGTGTAAACGTCAAATATCTGCTCGGTTTACAAGACATCACATATTTGCAAAAGTGCTCCGACGTTTTCGGAGATGTCTGACACCCACCATCTCGAAGTTAATGGGAGGTCGAGACCTAATACAGCCGGGGGGAACACCGCTCTCCCGGCACATCGTACCTCGACCTCCCGGTCGGCTTCGAGCTGGCGGCCTCCAAATGCGGCTAAAACTTTTGCGAGATCCCGAGTTTGTTTTGCGAGATCCCGCAAAAGTTTTGCAAGATCCCGAGTTAGTTTTGCGAGATCTCACAAAAGTTCATCGTAATTTTTTTTTCTCCCATGTCTCTTGCGGGGCTCCGTACGTCTGAGATTTCTGTTGGAAGGAAAACTTTAAAATGTGAATTTGAGCTCATTGGAAAGTTGATTGAGAGCATCATCTGGGCAGGCCTGCAAAAAGACAGCAGTGTTAGATTTAGGTTCAGTGTTGGAAGACTCTTAAAAGCAAAATGGAAATCAAAATCTGCTGTTCACCAAATTCAGTTTGATCTATTGGTTACGTTAGTTTTTCTCTGATGTTGTTTTAACTCAATATAGAAGTTTACAGTTGAACAGTTTGGTGTACTTAAGTCAACAATGACTGATCGAGACTCCTCTCGTTGTTTCCCACTAATATAAGCTCTGTTGTTTGGAGGTTTGCGAGTGGCATCCAGTGTAAAAGTATAATTAATTCTTGCTTGAGCTGGAATAAATCAGTTTAAAATGTTACAAATGTACATACACTAAAAAATGAAAACGGATGCGCTCTTGATTTTGAAAAAGTGAGGAGAATAAAGAACCTCGATCAATCGTAGACACTCTGCTCATGGTAAAGCAGACTGTAGCTGTGTTCTCCAACGGTTTTGAGCAGCTTACATTCTGAGTAGGGATTTGGTTTGGGCTGAATGACACCTCAACTTCAATCATTACTATGGGTCTTGATCTGGAAAGAAGGAAAACACATGTGGCAAACAACATTTGGCTTTTTAGTTAGTACAACAGCTGTCCTCCTTTGGTAATGCAGGTCAGACTTCCCAACAGTCTAATCTTTCCTTTGCTCTACTGACATTTGACATTTTATAAGTCGCTAATCATCAAATGTTTTACCTCATTTAGAAATATACTCTTTGAAAGAAAACAACATTTATTTTTAATGTAAAATTACAACAAATTGAACAGAAGTGTTGAATGACCGATACAATTCATCATAACTCATTCAACTATTTGATCATGTTAGCACTGCTTAACTACATACTGTTGCTTCAAATCTTGACCTATATACATCTGTTCTGGTAATGTAGTCATTTCCCCTTTTGCATGGAAGTCATTTTTTACAACAAGGCTACTGTAATAAATTACACATTTCATTTTGAGACGATGTCTGCTTCACGCTTTGTGAAGTGGACGCACATGCAGTAGGTGCATTACTGCATGCAAAAGTTGTATTACCGCATTACCAGCAGAAGGAGATAACATGTGTAAAGGCAAGAAGTCGGTAATGAACAAAAAAAACATATAAAGAACATTTCAAGGGTCTTAATTGCAAGAAAAGATTAAGCTAGGTGGCTAATGTGTATAAACAGGTAAATGTGTTAATAAGGTCTGCTAAACGTTTTCCCGTGGTTATCTTCATGATATCTGCTGTTACTTCAGCTTAATGCAACTTCTGCATCTGTGTCTATTTCACATTTTGCCGTGATACTAGGTTGCATCATGTAGACAGGAAAAAAAATGTATCTCATGATCAGAAAGGCTTTTGACATGATAAACTTTAAGTCATATAATGTGACTTCTGGAAAAAAAATAGATGCCTGTTTTATCCTGCATATGTATTCCATTAAAGATTAAAAATCACTTTTCATGAATCATTTTATCATTTATGATGATTTATGATTCATTATTACATTATATAAAACCAATGCACAGGTCTTCAAATTGACCTAAACTTTTGACCATTGGTGCACTCATTTGACATTCACAAAGATGGTAGAAATACCACAGACAATTAGAACACATGACTGGATTGTCTTGGACTTACCTCAGTAAGACAACTGTGCCCTTTGAACCCACCGCTAAGTCAGGCAGTTGATCACCACTATGATCAAAAGATGACTGACTGATTGATAAACCAAAGAAGTTCCGTCCTGACTGGACCGCAGAGCCAGTAATTCTCTGTGTACATGGAAAGATTTTATTTAAACAAAAAAAAGTGTTTTATTAAAACTTCATTGTACAGATATGGGCCTTAAATGATAAATGTCTCAAGACATTTTTGTGAGTTCTTTGATGTCGTGTACCTGTGAGTAAGTAGGACTGATTCTTACTCCTCTTTCACCATCAAATATGTAGATGCTGCCTTCACCATCATTCTCCAAAGGTGCTCCAACTGCCAAATCCCTGAATCCATCTGAGTTTAGATCAGGCAGTACAGCAAGAGAAGAGCCGAACCTTCCTTTGACTAACGCATCATCAAAATTACACTCCACAAACTGAAAGCAGGAGAGTGAATATTTTATGATCATTAGGGAAGTTGACAAATAAACTAATTCATTTAATTGAAGTGGATAAAACTTTGATTTACCAAACCAATTAAACTGCAAACATAAACTCTTCCCTCTCTATCAGGCTCCATGTACATTGGGGCAGATATGAAGATTAGATCAGTGATGGCATCATTATTTATGTCCATGGTACACACCTCTGCCCCGAAATATTCACCAGTCTGATACTGTGTAAGGAAAACAACAGCTTTTATTTCAGAAAAAAAAAAGTACTTTATTCAGACCTGTCTTCCTGTAAATTCATACCTGTGATGAAAAGGGCTCAATCTTTTGGTTTTCAAAGCTTTCTCTGTTACCGGTGACCACAACTCCTCTGTGTTTATATCTTGGAGCATCAACAACTGTCAGATAGCCACGTTGGGTTTTAGCAATTGCCACGGAGTAACCCTAAAGTAATTTAGGTAGCCAAAAGGGGAAGACTAACTGATCCCTCTTTTAAATTTTGTTGTGACCCAACATGTTTGTGTGAAAGAATTACAGCAGAGCTGTGTATATACATGATCACATGTGTATGAGTTAGATTGTTAAAGCTGTAATATTCTTACCAAGATAACTGTCAGGCTCCAAATACACGTCCTCATATGTTTTCACCTTCTGGCCTCCTGTTGTGTATTGCACGTAGCCTCCCTTCCACTGGTTTACACCAACAATAGACATCTGAATTCCCTACAGTGTAGACAGAAAATACATTTTATATACAATGAATGTATGTTTGAAATATGGACGGTGTTTAACTGTATAACTGTCTGTTTGCTTTTAGGTCATTATAAGTCTGTGAATTTCGCTTTCTATGACTACACTGTCTGGTGAGTTTCAGGTAGTTTTAATTACCTCAGGCACATAAACTGCACTGAATCCCTCTTGAGACATTTCCATTTCCAGTGACTCTCCACTGGTTTGAGATCCTGAAACAGAAAATAAATGAGAAGATAAAAGAGAGACACAGTACAACAAATTCCACTTTAAAATAATTTTTTTTTCATTATGCTAACTTAAGTAGTAACTTCAAATGAATTTTTGCCCTTTATTAGAAAAGTGCCTGATCATTAGTTGAAATGAGATTGGTGAGTTAATACCATATGAAACCGGGAATGCTTCTCAGATCAGAACCAGACTTGGGCGGCTTGTCAAACCGGTGATCCAGACTGATCCAGACTATGTCAAATCAAGTCGTGACTCGCGACAGGTTTGATGTGAAGTCAGTTTGTAAGTCTTTGATTCCATCCTTCTCTGACTAAATGTTCTGTTTATATGCATACCTGACTGATGGGATTTGTACTTGCTGTTATGTACTCTACATGTTTATTTTTTGTTTTTTCCTTTTGAGCCGTGGTACACACCTTGTAAGGGGGTTATTAGTAGGGTGTATTTCGGGCACTCTGCTGCCAGTTGCTGGGTTGGGAGTTTAGTGCTGCTCCCATCCCACTTCATCCTTAGGGATACGTTTAGTTGGTGTCTGTGATTTTTGACCTCTGTTTGGTTGGTGCGTACCAGTGTGGGTACCTGAGGCTCAAATTTGATAAAATTCAGTGGGGGTGAGTGTAACGGAGATAAAAAGACATCTGAAAAACATGCACTTACCTGGTCTTAATTATTATTTTAAGTGTGAATTTTATCATTTTTTGTTGTGTTTTATTTTGAAAACCCAGAAACCGGATCTCATTCTAGCGTTTAGAAGCTGCTAAGGCTTCCGCTCCTCACAGCGCGCGTTTGCACTGTGAGGGTAAGTTCTGTAATGAAAGGCTCTGGCATTTTTATGGTTTCTGGTGTGAATGTTGTTACATAAGTTGTACAAGTATAAGTTGTCGGTGTATATAGGTTTATATTGATGTTAGGATGTTACCGTGTAACTGAAACAAAGGCTGGTTGCTGTTAAACAGTGTTTCTGCCGTATTTATGCTCTTTGGCCAGGGGTGCCCAATCCTAGTCCTCGAGAGCTACTGTCCTGCAGCTTTTAGATTCATCCTTGTTCCAACACACCTGAATCAAATGAATGTCTTGTTATCAGGCCTTTGCCAAACTTGATGGCATGCTGAAGAGGTCATCAAACCATTTGATTCAGCTGTGTTGGAGTAGGGATGCATCTAAAAGCTGCAGGACAGTAGCTCTCGAGGACTAGGATTGGGCACCCCTGTCTTTGGCAGTAAGCTTTTGTCGGCCCCCTAGTGGTTGCTGCACATAGCAGGAAATGTGTTTCGATTTACTGTTTTTCTGTGCTTTTTGTGATGTTGTTTTACATTGTAGGAGCTACAATTGCTGGTACCATCAGAAGACACCTGTTGAGTGTGTTTTGTCTTCTGCAGGTACGTGAGCTTGTTAACAGTCATTTTGTCTGCAAAGCACAAGCAAGTGAAAATGTAATGCGCTACTGTTAAGTTGTCCACTAGAGGGAAATGTTTAGCCGGTGATACTTCTGTTATCCTCTTATTTTGTTTTATACGGTTGTGAAATGTATTTTTATAAGTGATAAGATTTCTTTTTGTATACAAGTATGGTGTGACAGACAGTAAAATGGGAGAAATTATTGTTTTCCATCTTTTCTTTATTAAAAAAAGTTAATTGTAAGTCTGTCAACACAGCGCGCGTTTGCACTGTGAGGGAGCTACAATTGCTGGTACCATCAGAAGACACCTGTTGAGTGTGTTTTATCTTCTGCAGGAATAAACTGTGAAAAGCCAACCTTTCTGAGCGTCTGTGATTCATGAAGAACGGAAGCGTTACACTGGTGCCGTGACCATTCGGATCTTCAGATCAGCTTGATGCTCATCGCCGTGGCTGCTGTTCTGCTCCCCTGCTGTTCACAAGTTGAATGTGGGTTGTTGTAACCAAGTGAGTTTAGACAAAAAAAAAAAAAAAAAAAATCCCCCAAAAACAAACAAAAAAGGTGAGGGGTGTGATTGAAATAAGACAAAGGTAAAAGTGCCTGTGTTTTGATGTACAACGTGTGGTTATACGCTCGAATTGTTTAGACATCATTATTATTATTATTTTTCTTTCCCTCGTTTTGCTGCTATTATACTGTTATTTCTCTTATTTTTATCTGTTTTTTTTCTCTCCCTAACGGAGTGCACGTGTAGGTATTATCTTAAGTGTGTGACTTGAGGATGGATAAATTTGTCACTCCAGTACTACCTAAGGGTAGAGGTGCCGGACTAGTTCATGCAGTTGACACCAATAATGTCACACAGTTTGGTCCTGTGAGCAGTGACACTGGGCTAGGCCAAAGCCCGAGTTTTATTCCCATCGGTAGGGGTATGGGTGATTTGCCTCAAGTTTCCACTCCAATTAGAGACAGCAATGCTGTACACGGCTTTACTGACATGGTTGAGCAAATAGGAGCCCAGATTGTTACTAAACTGTTGTCAGCTGGTGTTGTGAATCTGACTGGTGACTCTAAGACTCAAACTGAGCAATGTAACAGTACCGCTCGAGATGTACCACATGTAACTGTTCATGTTAAGCCCAATAAGGAGCTTCAAATTTTTAGGGGTGATGGCACAGACAGATGTTCAGTTCAGGAATGGATTGACATGGCAACGACTTATCTGTGGAAGCAAGAGGTCCCCATTGATGGCCAGGCTGACGAAATTATTAGCCATTTAATGGGGAAGGCCAGAGATGTGGTCAGAGTGGCTCTTCGTAGTGACCCAGGTCTTGATGTCAAACAGAAACCTGATCTGGTCTTTGGTGTCCTTCGCCATTATTTCAGTGACTCTTCATCGTGCCTCCCTCTTGGTGACTTCTATGCAACACTCCCTACCAGAGGTGAAAACCCAGTAGATTATTGGATAAGACTGAACAAGGCTGCTGAACTGGCCATAGAGGGGCTACGCAGACTGGGGCAGACAGCGACCCCTTTAACCCATGAAGTAGCATGTATGTTCGTGAAACATTGCCCTGACCCTGAGTTGTCTTATGTCTTCAAGTGCAAGCCTGTCCATGAGTGGACTGCTCGGGACTTACAACAAAGGATTGATGATTATCAGAGGGAGGTGAGAGCTAATGGCAGAGCGAGCGGCGCTGCACAGTTGAAGGGCTGTAATTCTACGATCACTGCCGTGCACCCGAACGCCTCACCTGCAGCTGCTGCGCCGGAGGGATGCTCCCGAAGCTTCTTGCCCCCGTCCTCAGGTTTTCAGGGGTTGGTGAACTCGTTCCCCTCCACCACAACACGAGAGCCCCTCATCGGTAGCCCGCGTTTGTCCCCTTCGACTGCGGTGAGCCAAAATCTTCAACAGTCAGAGGAAAGGCTCATGGGTCAGATGGTGGATATGTTTCAGGCCATGATGGAGAGAATGCAGCACCACAACACTCAGAGACCTAGGAGAGGGGCATTTAATCAGTTCTCACGAAAAGGACGGAGGAGAGAGGATGCCTGCAGAGTCTGCAGTGATCTGAGACATACCACAGCATCACACTGCCTATCTGATAAACTGTGCTTTTCATGCTTTGCTCCTGGCCATGTTCGGTTGTCCTGCCCGGCTAGTACTTCTACCCAGGTCCAGCCAGAGGGAAACTAGCCGACCTGTATTCGGTGGGAGGCAGTGCAGGTATTACGGGAAACTCCCAAACTGTTGATATCTGTGATGCGGAGTCAGTGTATGAAGAGGCCAGACGAAAATGCAAAGATTCTGAAGTTATTTTTCAAAACATTCACAAAGTCGGCAATAGTGACAGTCTTCTACACTCCGGTCACTTTTGGTGGGTTTTTGAAAATGGGTGGTATGCTGGACGGTGGTTCCATGACCTGCAGCATGAATGAAGCAGCCGAGGTGACGCTGCGTGAGTCTGGACTGATAACTGATCAAGATGTTATCAAAGTGGATGTGACTCTTGTTGGATGTGGAGGACTACGTGTAAAGCCTAAGTATGCCCTCAATGTGGAGATGGAGGTGTATGGCTGCAGAATGATAGTTCCCATCCTGGTGGTTCAAGGGCAGCTTGATGACTTGATACTGGGGACGAACGTCATAAAGCACATATTACACCAGTCTAAACGTTGTGAGCCCTACTGGAACACGGTCTCTAGTAATTGCTCTAAGACCAACCTTGAGACTGAAAATTTTCAGTCGATGTTTTCTGGTTTGACCCCATGGAAAGATTCGGACGTCCCGGACAGAGTAGGCACAATTAGGTGTAACTCAGCTGTGTGCCTCGACCCGGGTTGCGAATATCTGATATGGGGAAAACTACCAAAGAATGTTAATGTCTCCCCTGGCAGCACAGTGATGACAGAGCCCTCGTCATCCCTCTCAGCACTCAGAGGGATTTTGGTTGCTAGATTGGTTACTCCCTTGTGGGGTGACAGATGGGTCCCATTGAAACTGATCAATATGTCTGAGCAGCCTGTACATCTGCGACGTAACGCCAAACTAGCAGACGTGTACTCCTGTGCGGCGCTTGAGGACTTTGATGCTTCAGCGCTCCAGGAGACAACCCTGGCTAGCAGCCATCAGTCGGCCATGTCGCCACAAGTCACGCCCACCTCCATGAAGGAGAAACTCGAACTTGTTGGGCTTGGTGATGTTGACACAGAGTCCCGTGAGACATCGAGACAGTGTAAAGAGAGGATGGCTGACCTGGTTTTGCAGTACGAGGATGTCTTTTCCCGCCATCATCTCGACTGTGGGGAAGCCAAAAACTTTGTGCATCGCATCCGCCTCTCAGATAACAGGCCTTTCAGGCTTCCCTACAGGCGTGTTCCCCCGAGTCAGTACTAGAAGCTGAGACAAGTGTTGACTGAGATGGAGGAGAGGGACATCATCAGGAAATCGACCAGTGAGTATGCATCACCATTGGTGCTTGTGTGGAAGAAGAATGGCGATCTACGCATTTGCAATGATTTCCGCTGGCTCAACAAGAGAACCCTGAAGGATGCCCATTCTCTTCCACACCAAGCAGATTGTCTGGCTGCCTTGGGGGGAAACAGCCTGTTCAGTACCATGGACTTGATGTCTGGCTTCTACAACATGACGCTGCATGAAGATGACAGGAAATACTCTGCGTTCACCACGCCCATGGGTCTGTATGAGTATAATCGGCTGCCGCAGGGTCTGTGCAACAGCCCTGCAAGCTTCATGCGCATGATGACCAGCATCGTTGGTGACCAGAATTATTTGAGCCTGTTATGTTACCTGGATGATCTCCTGGTGTTTGCTCCAGACGAGGACACTGCCTTGCAGCGCCTGGAAATGGTGTTTGAGAGGCTGCGCGGGCATAACTTGAAGTTGGCTCCCAGAAAGTGCTTCTTCCTGAGGAAATCCGTGAAGTTCCTCAGTCACATCATCGATCAAAATGGGATATCAACAGATCCATCCAAAGTTGAAGTTATTGCGAGCATGAGGAGCGTGGACCTCATGGACACTGATGGGGTGACTCCTTCCCAACGAAAGGTCAGATCATTTTTGGGGATGATTAATTACTACCAACACTTTGTCCCCATGTACTCTGCTGTTGCCAGACCTCTGTTCGAGCTCCTGAGAGGTGCTGTGAAGAAGGGCAAGGGAATGACTAAGGTGAGGCGGCCATGCAGGAAGTTGAGTGTTTCGGATTGGACATCCAGAGAAGAGGAGGCTTTTGAGAAGCTCAAGAGCTTGATGTTAAATACAGTCGTTTTGGCTCACCCAGACTTCTCTCGCCCCTTCTTGCTGTCGACAGATGCATCACTGGATGACATTGGAGCAGTGTTGGCTCAAATCCAGGACGGTGGAACTAAGCCCAGACCAATTGCTTTTGCCAGCAAATCCCTGTCTCAGTCTCAAAGAAACTATCCAGCACACAGGCTGGAGTTTCTGGCGTTAAAGTGGTCAGTCTGCGACAAGTTCAGTCATTGGCTCAAAGGTCACAAGTTCACAGTCTGGACTGATAACAACCCCTTGACCCACATTTTAACCAAGCCAAAGCTGGACTGTTGTGAACAACGTTGAGTGGCTAAACTTGCAAGCTATGACTTTGACATTAAATATATCCCAGGCCATCAGAACATTGTGGCAGATGCCCTGAGCCGATTGCCTTTTGTGAAGGATAATGTAAGTGACAGACTGCTGGCTGAGAGATATGCAGACTTCCTTAATGAGGCAAAAGATGTTTCACATGCATCAATCCAGAGGGCGTTTCGGTCATCCACCGACTGCGAGGCGAACGGTAGATCCGGTGGTGGAGCTTCCATCGTGTCCCAAGGCACGCAGAGTCTGAATCCCTTGGTTCTGGCTGAAGATGCTGTCACAGCTGTTTTGCAGTCACATGTCGAGTGGGATGTCGGCCCAAGAGGGAGAGCAATAGAGGCTCTGCATCACCTGCCACAGATGGTGTCCCCCGGTCTGGAAGCCTTACCTGCCTATTCGGAGAGAGAACTTAGGGATGCACAGCTGCAGGATGCAACGCTGTCCCGCGTCGTCTTCTACGTTGAGAGACTGTAACAGGGCAGCCCTTAGCGGCTGGAAACACAGTGAGAGGGACGAAGGCAAGTGCAGTGGAACAAAAGTATTTATTTGCCATACAGCTCTCCTTACAACAATTCACTTGTTGAGCTTCTTCACAGCACAATATATCCTCCTCTAATGACAACCAGCAGCCTTAAATATGTTCAGCTGTCACAGACCAAACCATTATTCCACTCTTAGGTAAATTCTTAAATCCCAACCTTCCACCACAGTATATAATATATCAATTAGAATAAATAAATACATAAATACATTTCACATTTTCATATTAATAAATATTTCACACTTTAATTTTACACCAAACCCAGTACTATAAAAACCCAGAAACCCAAGCACAAAAAGATTCACCACACTCTCTTTACCAATGGTCTCTCCCTGAACCTTTAAATGGTGTCTGGACCCCCGGGGAAACATTTGCCCAAACACCCTGAAGAGGACACAAGCAAGAAAGGTGAGTAATCATTATCTTACAAACACTTATTTGCGCCACTTTTCTTCCTAGATTTCACACACACATTTGCATTAGTTTTCCTTACTGGTAAACCTTAATCATAATCTCAATCACCATTCTTCTCTCCTGACAGACAACCACCACATTCCTTGATGAGGAGCAGCTGTGCAGGATCTGAATCAAGGCTACCAACTGATTTTAAAATTCCCAATAAATAATCAATAAATATTTAAACTTCTTGTGTGCAAATGTTTTACTGTGCAAATCCATGCTTAAAGTGCAATGCTAAATAAAGTGCTTGATAAGGTGCTTTTAATAAAGTGAAAGGTGTGCTCTAAAGTGCTATACAGATAATATAATACAAATAAATGTAGTAAGGGAGTCCTCTTCCTTACAGAGACACAGGAGACCCTCGAGGAGAGAGCGGGTAGGGGACCCAGTCCTTGTTAAAAGATACCTGAGCCACTGGGAGAAGCTGGTCCTCAACAACGGTGTGTTGTACAGAGTCTCCAGAGACCAGATATCAGGTAGCAGACGACTGCAGTTCATGGTTCCTGACTCGTTGAAGGCTGAGGTCCTCCGAGGGATCCATGATGATGCCGGTCACCAGGGCCAGTTCAGGAGTTTAGACCTGGCTAGAAAGAGATTTTTCTGGTTGAACCTTGGGCGTGACATGAGAGACCATGTACGGGGATGCCAGCGCTGTGTAGTCAGTAAGACTATCGAACCAGAGGGGCGTGCTCCTTTGGTCAGCGTGTCCTCGTCCAGACCGTTGGAGTTGGTCTGCATCAAATTTTGATCGGCTGAGGCCTCACACAACAAGTCCGTCGACGTCTTGGTCATCACAGACCACTTCACAGGCTGGGCGCAGGCCTTCCCATGCAAGGACCAGTCGGCTAAACAGGTTGCAAGGCTTCTCTGGGACAGGTACTTCTGTGTATTCGGGTTTCCGGAAAGGATACACAGCGATCAGGGTGCTAATTTTGAGAGCCAATTGATAAGTGAGCTCCTCAGAGTCTCTGGTGTGAAGAAGACACACACGACGCCTTACCACCCGATGGGGAACGGCAGTGTGGAGCGCTTCAACCGGACTCTGGGTGGGATGATTCGTGCCCTACCACCAGACTCGAAAGTGGACTGGCCACGTCGGCTACAGACTTTGACGTTCATGTACAACTGCACCGCACATGAGACAACCGGATTTGCACCGTTTTACCTGATGTTTGGTTGCACGCCCCGGTTGCCAGTTGACATTCTGTTCCGCTCTGTCCTGAGCGATCCTGCTGTTACCTGTTATGACAGGTATGTGGTTTCCCTCAGGGAAGATGTGAAGGAAGCAATGGTCATTGCACGCGCCCGAGCGTGCAACGACCAAAGTTTGTGTTTTCCATTCTTTAAGCACCGGTTTGAGCACCGGTTCGAGCACCGTTTAAGCACCGGCACCGTTTCAAAAGTACCGGTTTGGTACCGGTATCGGATAAAACCTAAACGATACCCATCCTTAGTAGAGACAGAATGATCACAGTAGTTTGTTTGCCTGCCTTCTGTTTTGTACAGGCAAGTGTTGAACTCTTATTTTACAAATTCTTAGTTTTCACTTGTTATTATTATTACGACAAAGGCGGTGAGTATGGGGCTCTTGATAACCATTTTCACTGTTGGTCGATAAATGTAACCATTTTTGGAAAAAACAAGGACAAATTGTGTTTCCTTTTTTTTATTTTATCGTAGTTTTGTTTTTAGTTTTGACAGACTCAATACATTTAACTTTGTCATAAACTTGTTTCTTTTATGAGCCTTTAAGATTAGTTGAGTGGCCGCATGATTTTTCATTGCTCAACTAGTGTAATGAAATCAGTTTTTCTACTATTTTTTCTGTGTGGCCTCACTGTAGATGCTTAAGACAGTAATTCTTAACGCTTGTTATGTGACTGATATGTATTCAAGTGAAGTTTGGGATTTATTAAAGGCTGTTTGGATACATCTTCTGTTTTGGGGCTGGAGAATATGCGAGCTTTTTATTTATTTCACTGTAACATCCCCAAAACACAATGTTTAAAGATATGTTCGTGTGTTATATTTTTATTTTCTGAAGTAATATATCCACTGAGACCCAGCCTTATTTCTTCAAGCGACGCCCTCTAATACTCATGTTGTCACTGCGTATCTACCTCTTCAGATTCTTCACTGAGATCACAACCTTGGCCCCCTGTCAGTTTTTGCCGGTGGTCATAGGTTCCTGCCAATAATATGACGCGAGACTGGCATAAAATAAATCCATGGACCGGCACTTTATTAAAGAAGGCACATGTTAACAGCACAAACACCAACCCACTAAGAACAAAATGGCTTCCTTTTATACTCTACCTATTCAGGTGAGCATCTGGACTAGCCCGAGTATGGGGGTTAACTAATCAAAATGAAAACCAGCGAATAACCAGCGAATAATGATAACGAGTGAAAACTAAGAATTTGTAAAATAAGAGTTCAACACTTCTCTGTACAAAACAGAAGGCAGGCAAACAAACTACTGTGGTCATTCTGTTTCTACACAGCTGTATGTGCTTTGACCGGAGATTCTCGCGCATCACCGATCTCCTCAGAATCTGTTTTACTCTCAACTTCCTGCAACACCACGTCAGGTATGCTTTGCTTTGACCCCGCAACAGAGGCTATAACGTTTTCTAGGTGAGGATTTCCCTTTGCCTCCTGCTCAATTCTTTCCAACACCTTCCTATACCCATTTTTCTTCAAATTATCCACAAAGTTTTCAAATATAGTGAGCACAGGAAAGGCCTACTCAATCACATTCTCTCTAAGATTCGGAAACCCATAGAAAAACCCGCCACTGTGCAGACCAAACACTCGTCCGTCGGCATCGAAAACTGGGGAGCTGGAAGAGCCGTGGTACATGAGAGTGTTGTAGGTGACATAGATATTTTCAAAGGGGTCGTTTTTGATCTGCTGATTGATTTCACAAAGACTGCAAAATTCCTCGCAGTCTTCTAAATTTTCATTATTCTCAGCATTCTCTCGTCTCTCTTTCTCGATGACGCATGTAGGACACATTTTTTTCACTCCTCTTCCTGGGTGTCCGACAACACAGGCCTCGCCGTCTGATGGTACAGACCCAAATCTCTTAAGGAGCCCTGGTGGCACTTTCTCAGTTTCTAGCTTAAGTATGACATAATCTAACTTATCGTTGCCGATGAACACCTTAGCGCTAAGTTTGTTCCTGTCTGATTCTTGGTCTTCAAAGTTAAAGACCACGGTAACGTTTACAAATTAGCGCTAAGGTTGTTCCTGTCTGATTCTTGGTCTTCAAAGTTAAAGACCACGGTAACGTTTACAAATTTACGCCAGTTAGGTGAGTTTGATTTAACCCAGTAGTCGAATAAGTGGGCGTTGGTCAAGACAAAGTTGTCAAATAGCACAAAGCCTGTGCCTTGCTTTATGATGGAACCAGTTATGAGACAAACTGACTCGCTCAGTTCGAGCAGCAACATAACACTGCGAATTTCAGTAAAAGACTGTCGACTCTTTCCAAAGGTCTCCTTCCTGTATTTCAGTGCTTCCTGAAAAGAATTTTTAGGGAATCTACTCTCCATCCATCGTTTCATACACGGATACTGCTGACAAAGTAGATCGTAAACCTCCTTACGGTCAATACTGCTGGCCGTTTCTTTGATTGCCATTTTTAGACTGAATCCGTTCTGCTGTGCTACATCTAAGACTGATGTCATTCCACCATTATTTGATGCATGTGGAGGTTTCTGCTGCCTTGGGATGGCTACATCTTTTATTTCCATATCTGCTCCCTGTGGAAAACATATGTGGAATTTCTTATTGTCCAGATGATCAATTATGTCTGTGCACTCAGTCTTACGTTCGTCGTTGATGTTAACCAGCTCAAAGGAGCCCAGGTCATCGGTGAAGCAACCGTCTCTTTTCAGAGCCTTGGCCGCAGTTATTCCCTTCTCACAAAGATACTTGAACTGTTTTAAAGCGTCATTTTTAAAAAAAACTTCTCTCTTTTTTGGCATTTAGTCCTCCCTTTGTACCGATGTAAAAGACAGAATAGTAATCTCTCGCCTTAACCATCTTCTTATATTTATTGAAAGGCCTCCGTGCAAGGTTGAACACAGTTAATGCTGCGTGTGCCGTCGGAACTGGATTTCAGTCTGAACTGATGTCTGTGTTGGTCTTGCAGAAAATCCGAGTTGGAAAAGGTAGAAGTTGTTAATGTAGCAAAAACAAAATGTATTGCATTTTGTTCATAATCTCTTTAAAGCCATGATCTTTTTTTTATCGCTTTCATTGGAGTGGGTAAATGAGTCTGCAAAGTTAAAAAAACAGATTTACATTTATTGTTTATTACTTTTATTGGACATCATCTGATCCCATTTATACACATTTAAGATATAAAGTGGAAAATATCCTTATGTTTGCATGTGGAGACTCGGAATTTGAACCATCCCAAATATCTGGACCAGACAGCATTAGGAACCAACTCCTCAAACCGGTAAAAAGGTCAAGGACACAGTTACACGATTGCTAAACTAACCTGTTTTTGGATAAAAGAAAACCATACAAGCATGAGGAGAACGAGCCCTGGAATCTCGGTTTTTAAAAAAAGAAGCACTAACCACTACACATTACTTTTCTTATGTCTAGTATACAGGAGTTGCTGCTCACACCCTGAGTTACACTGATGAGTCTGTCAGATGTCCCAAATGGAATGTCCGGCCGCATGCGTACTCACGCTGGACACCTCATGGTCTTATTTCCACTAGCCCTCGACTCAGCTGCAAAGTGCTTACGGGGTCAGTTTCCTTTTCATCAGAATTATCTGCCGTCATCCAGACATAAGTTGAGCAATGGTTTAACCAATTTTCCATCAAACCATAAAGGGAAGCCGGATTGAAACAGAACATAGGATGTAAGTTAAGGAAATATAAGTTTGAATATGGAGCACATCTCCTTCAGCGTTCACGATGATGGATTGCATTTCTCTCAGTCAACTGACTGTTTAGGGGAAAAAGCGGCTAATAGTTAGTGGGTTCTGTGTTTGTGGATGTCTGTGGGTTGTTGTTTTTTAATCACACTAAGAGTGAACAAAAGCAGAAAAAAACCCTGTAACACTGTAAAAAGAATAACCCTATTCAAATTAAAAAAAAATGATGTCCAGTTGTCACATCCAAAATATTTGACTTCATAGAATCCAAATTGAGTCACTTGAATGACCTGATACTTTTATGTTGATATAAACAATATTAATAGACTTGACTGAAACGTTAAATTTTGCATTGATCCAAATTGAGTTTTTTACATAGAACCATATTTTAATTATTGAACCAAGCTAATATATTGAAATTTAACCAACCTAATGTATTCACATCGAACCAAATTAACATGAACTAATATGTTTGTGTTGAAGCCAGGTAATTGATTTACATATATTCAAACTATATTTTTTACATTTCATTTTATTTCAGTTCAAAAATGCTCTGCATTTCCTATAAAAAACAAGACAGTTGGCCAACCAATTATTTCAAAATTATTTATTGTTCCAAACCATTTTAAATATAATCAATAGAGAGGATTAGTAATATACAGATTTAGTGCTACGGCAGAAATGATTAGAGAAATGTTTGTTTTATAAAACCTGCAACCTTTTGAAAACCAGTATAAACCTGCAATCTTTTGAAAACCAGTATAAAACCTGCAATCTTTTGAAAACCAGTATAAAACCTGCAATCTTTTTAGAACTGGCATAAAACCATTATAAAAACTACTTTTAAACCAATTTGCAAGTACTCAAAAATGTTTATATGTGCACTGTGCCTGTACAATGTAAAAAAAAATCTACACATGTATCAATGAAATCAACTTAAATCTCCCTTTCAAATGGGTGTTCTTATAATTTTTGAATGTAGAATACCACTGCAGGCCAACCAAGCAAAATAACCAAGCACACATGCACACATGCACATGCATGTGCACATACACATGCACACATGCATGCAAACAAAAATATATGTTTTGAGAGAAATCAAAACCTTTGCGTTGTGTCCTTTGTACAGATATTTAGTTTCATCCAAATCAAAAGTGGTATTTTAAAATGCAAAAAGAAAGGGTTTCACAATCAAATCAATGATTTTATTCTGTTTTGAATGGCACTTATTAGATTGAATGAATGACTGCATGTTAGACTTTTTTCAGTGAAAGATGCAGGCTGTGAAAGTCTGGTTTATACCATAAATCTTACCAGCTGTAACTGATATTAGAGTTTTTTGTGTTTTAAGTTATAAGCACATTTCAAGACTTCTGTCTCCCAGCAGCATTGCTGAAGTGACACTTCTTTCCTCCTTTTTTGTTCCCTATTAATTAGGGCTGCACGATTAATCGTTAGAAAATCGCGATCTCGATTCATACTTATGTGCAATCTCATTTCCAAGTGACAACGATTTCAAAAAAAAAAAAAAAAGACGATTGTTCCGCATTTTGATCCGGGACGTAATCTGCATGAAAACAAGCGCTCTCCTTCCTACTCAACAAATGACAAGGGCGGAGCCTTATACCACGTGATACAGCAGCCATCTGGCAGGGAAAAAAACAACAGAGAGCACGTGAAACTGCCCGAGGGGAGAAAACACAATGAGCGCAGAGGAAACGTTTCCTGATGGCGGTGAGAATGACAACCCTACTGTAAAATTACTTCCGAGAAAAGGAACTCATTCCTCCGTGTGGAAGTTTTTTGGCTTCAAAGAAGACGATGAGAGTCAAAAAAATATCATTTGCAAACTGTGTTTTGCCATAGTAGCAGCACCGCACGGTAACACTACAAATCTGTATAACCACCTCAAACGTCACCATAAAGTGCAATATGATGAAGCTGTAAAGGCCAAGAAAGTGGCAGGAGAAAATCCGTCCCCGTCAACCACCCAAACATTAATAACGGGAACCTTATACAGCGCTTCCCCATACCCGTCGACCTCCCGCAGGCACAAGGAAATTACGGAGGCCATCACTTATCACCTGGCTAAAGATATGGCTCCCATTAACACTGTGCAAAACGAGGGATTTAGAAAAATGATCAACACCCTCGACAAACGCTACACAGTGCCGTCCCGCAACTATTTTTCAAATGTTGCACTACCTGCTCTATACACGCAGTGTCGAGCAACGGTGGAGACGGAATTACAAGGAATACAACATTTTGCGGCAACGACAGACTTATGGTCCAGTCGAACTATGGAGCCATACACTCTGTAGTTTTCTCTGGTCCCCTCCCCAATCAGACCAGGAGTGACATGTTTAGCCGCATGTTCTCCTTAAATTGCTGGCTGTCTGAGTGGTGTCCCAGAAACGATGTGGGCTTCATAGATAATTGGCAAACCTTCTGGAGGAAACCTGGTCTTGTTAGGAGAGACGGCATCCATCCCACTTTGGATGGAGCAGCTCTCATTTCTAGAAATATGGACAAATTCATTAAACCCCCCAAAATATGACTATCCAGAGTTGGGACCAGGAAGCAGAGTTGCAGTCTTACACGCCTCTCTGCAGCTTCTCTCCTCCTGCTACCCCCCCAAAAACCCATCTCCATTGAGACTGTGTCAGCTCCCAAACAGAGAAAAAACAAACTAAAAACCAGCAATAAACAACTTAAACATAAAAAATCACAAAGAAAGAACAATACAGTATCCACATCTGAACCAAAGAGTAAAACAGTGAAATGTGGATTATTAAATATTAGGTCTCTCTCCTCCAAGTCTCTGTTAGTACATGACTTAATAATTGATCAACAAATCGATTTACTCTGCCTTACAGAAACCTGGTTGCAGCAGGATGAGTATGTTAGTTTAAATGAATCAACACCCCCGAGTCATTCTAACTACCAGAAATCCCGAAGCACAGGCCGAGGGGCGGTGTGGCAGCAATTTTTCACACCAGCCTATTAATTAACGAAAGACCAAGACAGACTTTTAATTCATTTGAAAGCCTGATGCTTAGCCTCGTCCACCCCAGCTGTAAAACTCAGAAACCAGTCTTACTTGTTATCATCTATCGTCCACCTGGGCCTTACACAGAGTTTCTCTCTGATTTCTCAGACTTTTTATCTGATTTAGTGCTCAGCTCAGATAAAATAATTATTGTGGGTGATTTTAACATCCATGTAGATGCTAAAAATGACAGCCTCAACATCGCATTTAATCTGTTACTAGACTCAATTGGCTTCTCTCAAAATGTAAAAGAACCCACCCACCACTTTAATCACACTCTAGATCTTGTTTTAACATATGGCATAGAAACTGAATATTTAACAGTGTTTCCTGAAAACCCTCTGCTGTCTGATCATTTCCTGATAACATTTACATTTACAATAATTGATTACACAGCAGTGGAGAGTAGACTTTATCACAGTAGATGTCTTTCTGAAAGTGCTGTAACTAAGTTTAAGAATATAATCCACCCACTGTTATCATCTTCAATGCCCTGTACCAACATAGAGCAGAGCAGCTATCTGAACGCTACTCCAACAGAGGTCGATTATCTTGTTAATAATTTTACCTCCTCACTACGTACGACTCTGGATACTGTAGCTCCTGTGAAAACTAAGGCCTCAAATCCAAAGTCCCTGACTCCGTGGTATAATTCTCAAACACGTAGCCTAAAGCAGATAACTCGTAAGCTGGAGAGGAAATGGCGTGTCACAAATTTAGAGGATCATCATTTAGCCTGGAGAAATAGTTTGCTGCTTTATAAGAAAGCCCTCCGCAAAGCCAGAACATCTTACTATTCGTCACTGATTGAAGAAAATAAGAACAACCCCAGGTTTCTCTTCAGCACTGTAGCCAGGCTGACAAACAGTCAGAGCTCTACTGAGCCAACCATCCCTTTAACGTTAACTAGTAATGACTTCATGAACTTCTTCACAAATAAAATTTTTATCATTAGAGAAAAAATTACCAATAATCATCCCACAGATGTAATATTATCTACAGCTACTCTTAGTACCATCGATGTTAAGTTAGACTCTTTTTCTCCAATTGATCTTTCTGAGTTAACTTCAATAATTACTTCCTCCAAACCATCAACGTGTCTTTTAGACCCCATTCCTACAAAACTGCTCAAAGAAGTCCTGCCATTAATTAATTCTTCGATCTTAAATATGATCAACCTATCTCTAATAATCGGCTATGTACCACAGGCCTTCAAGCTGGCTGTAGTTAAACCTTTACTTAAAAAGCCATCTCTAGACCCAGCTGTCTTAGCTAATTATAGGCCAATCTCCAACCTTCCTTTCATATCAAAAATCCTTGAAAGAGTAGTTGTCAAACAGCTAACTGATCATCTGCAGAGGAATGGCTTATTTGAAGCGTTTCAGTCAGGTTTCAGAGCTCATCACAGCACAGAAACAGCTTTAGTGAAGGTTACAAATGATCTTCTTATGGCCTCTGACAGTGGACTCATCTCTGTGCTTGTCCTGCTAGACCTCAGTGCTGCGTTCGATACTGTTGACCATAATATCCTATTAGAGCGATTAGAACATGCTGTAGGTATTACAGGTACTGCACTGCAGTGGTTTGTATCATATCTATCTAATAGACTCCAGTTTGTACATGTAAATGGAGAGTCCTCTTCAGACACTAAGGTCAATTATGGTGTTCCACAGGGTTCAGTGCTAGGACCAATTCTATTTACATTATACATGCTTCCCCTAGGCAACATCATTAGAAGACATAGCATAAATTTTCACTGCTATGCAGATGACACGCAGCTCTATCTATCCATGAAGCCAGGTAACACACACCAATTAGTTAAACTGCAGGAATGTCTTAAAGACATAAAGACCTGGATGGCCGCTAACTTTCTGCTTCTTAATTCAGATAAAACTGAGGTTATTGTACTCGGCCCTGAAAATCTTAGAAATATGGTATCTAAGCAGATTCTTACTCTGGATGGCATTACCTTGGCCTCCAGTAACACTGTGAGAAACCTTGGAGTCATTTTTGACCAGGACATGTCCTTCAATGCACATATTAAACAAATATGTAAGACTGCTTTCTTCCATTTGCGCAACATCTCTAAAATTAGAAATATCCTGTCTCAGAGTGATGCTGAAAAACTAGTTCATGCATTTATTACTTCCAGGCTGGACTACTGTAATTCACTATTATCAGGAAGTCCTAAAAACTCGCTGAGAAGCCTTCAGCTAATCCAAAATGCTGCAGCAAGAGTCCTGACAGGGACTAGAAAGAGAGAGCATATTTCTCCTGTTTTGGCTTCCCTTCATTGGCTTCCTGTTAAATCCAGAATTGATTTCAAAATCCTGCTCCTCACATACAAGGTCTTAAATAATCAGGCCCCATCTTATCTTAATGACCTTGTAGTACCATATCACCCTATTAGAGCACTTCGCTCTTGCACTGCAGGCCTACTTGTTGTTCCTAGAGTATTTAAAAGTAGAATGGGAGGCAGAGCCTTCAGTTTTCAGGCCCCTCTTCTGTGGAACCAACTTCCAGTTTGGATTCGGGAGACAGACACTATCTCTACTTTCAAGATTAGGCTTAAAACTTTCCTTTTTGCTAAAGCATATAGTTAGGGCTGGACCAGGTGACCCTGAATCCTCCCTTAGTTATGCTGCAATAGACGTAGGCTGCCGGGGATTCCCATGATGCATTGAGTTTTTCCCTTCCAGTCACCTTTCTCACTCACTATGTGCTAATAGACCTCTCTGCATCGAATCATATCTGTTATTAATCTCTGTCTCTCTTCCACAGCATGTCTTTCATCCTGTTTTCCTTCTTTCACCCCAACCGGTCGCAGCAGATGGCCGCCCCTCCCTGAGCCTGGTTCTGCCGGAGGTTTCTTCCTGTTAAAAGGGAGTTTTTCCTTCCCACTGTCGCCAAAGTGCTTGCTCATAGGGGGTCATATGATTGTTGGGTTTTTCTCTGTATTTATTATTGTGCTATCTACTGTACAATATAAAGCGCCTTGAGGCGACTTTTGTTGTGATTTGGCGCTATATAAATAAAATTGAATTGAATTGAATTGAATACATGAGCCTGACAGTCCATTATGTTACCAGGGACTTCACCATGAAAAGTCGGTGCTTACAAACTGCCTTTTTCCCCGAGGATCACACAGGCGAGGCTCTAGCACATGGATTAAAGGAGGGTCTTATCTCTTGGAGTTTGGAGGAGGAAAAAATGGTGTGCATAACAACAGACAGTGGAGCCAACATTGTGAAAGCAGCATCCCTTAACAACTGGACAAGGCTTCAGTGTTTTGGCCACAGACTACATCTTGCTATAGGTAAGCTCTTGTAAGTTGATAATTTTATTTTGTTTAAAAAAAAAAACCCAATAGCTATATGCTAGTATGATGTATATTATAAAAAACAACAGCAGCATTAATAATACTACAAAAATAGTTCATATTAATACAGCTGTATGTTTTAAACAACAATAATAATTAGGCAATAATGATATTGATAATGATACTGTAAGATTTTAAATATAATAATAAATTAGTTAATGACAAGAACTGATTCAAATTTTCTTCTATTTTTTCTTGTTAGAGAATGCAATGAAAGATCCAAGAATTGATCGTGCTGTAGGTCTCTGCAAAAAGCTTGTGGGCTGCTTCAGTTACAGTTGGAGACGGAAAAGGGAACTTGCTGAGGCCCAAAAGGAGCTTAAGCTACCAGAACACAAGCTTAAAATTAAGTGTCCAACAAGATGGGGCTCCAGACAAGCTATGGTCCAGAGGGTACTTGAACAGCTACCTGCTATTTCACATGTTCTCTCCTCTGATCGGAAGGCTAGACACCTGGTTCCAACATGGCAGGATGTTGAAGTTCTCGAGGCACTCAACAAAACACTCAGCCCACTGACAGACTTCACTGATGCCCTGTCAGGAGAGCAATATGTGAGCATCTCCTCAGTGAAACCGGTTCTCCACCTCTTTGAAACATCAGTTGTGGCTGTGCAGGAAGATGACTTGGATCTCACACGATCAATTAAGTCCAAAGTCCTGGTGTACCTTCAGGAAAAGTACAGTGATCCAAATACACAGGAGCTATTAGACATTGCCACATCTCTGGATCCAAGATTCAAGATGGACTACATCCATGAGGACAAAAAAACTACCATCAAAGCCAGACTGACACATGAGATGACTGGCATAACTTCAGTTGTGGTAATTATGTTTACATCAGATCATATCAGACTCATAATGATATTCACACATTTTAAATTATTAGAAAAAATTAGATATTGTACTTTATTGTTTTAAAGGTATTACTGTGGTGTGAAATAGAATGTTAACATGAGCTTTGTCAATTATATTCTCTCTTTCAAAGCAAAGTTCCACCTCAACTGCATCCCCGGCCGCCCCCATGAAGAAGAGCCGAAAGACCTTAGGCAGCTTCCTTAAAGCAGCAAAAGGCAATGAGGCATCATCCCAGCCTGAGCAAGATGTTGTCTCAGAACTACAGTCATATTTGCTCTTAAGCAACATTGATAGTGAAGCAGACCCCTTAGTCTGGTGGAGGGAACACAAGGGAGAATTTCCAAGACTGTCTATACTGGCCAAAAAATACCTCTGTATTCCTGCCACAAGTTCCCCTTCTGAAAGGGTGTTCAGCACAGGGGGGGACATTGTAACGTGTCTCCGTTCCTCACTGAAGCCTCAAAATGTTGACCGACTTGTGTTCTTGGCAAAAAACCTTTAAGCAGCTGGCTGCATAAAAAAAGGACTATGTTCACTGTTGTGGTCCTGCCATGGTCAACTATCATATTGTCATGTCAAGCGTTATATTTTGTTAATATTTGTGGTTTACATTTTAAGAAACATACCTATTACCTACCTCTCTCATCACCTTACACACGCAAAGAATACTGTTCAAAATGTTATTGTTAAAGTATTGTTAAAGTCAGTAAAGTATTTTAAGGTTTTGTACGTAAGAGTAGACAAGTGAGACATTTATTGTTTTTATGTTCAGTCTCAACTGTCACGAAGTTGATGTGCAATTACTAAGTGCAATAAATATTTATATTGGAAAAAAAATCGTGAGAGAATCGTGATCTCAATTCTAAGCAAAAAAATCGTGATTCTCATTTTATGCAAAATCGTGCAGCCCTACTATTAATGATCTACGGTAATTTGTGATATTGCCCCCATAAAACAAAAAGGTTTTAATGAAATCATTGTGATACAGAAATTTGGATTCTTGTGCATGCATTGGATAAAAAGGAACTCAGGAAGCTCCTATCGTGACCTCCCCTCTGTGAACACACACACACACACACACATATTTTTAGTGTTTGCTTCAATTAAGATGTGTCTTTAAATCTACGATACCTTTCTTGTTCAAATAGTTTATTCACATAGTAAAGAAGTAGCTAGGCAAGGCAAGGCAAGGCAAGCTTATTTATATAGCACAATTCAACAACAAGGTGATTCAAAGTGCTTTACAGAGACATTAAAAACAAAAACAAATAAAAAGCATGATTTAAATTTGATTAAAACAAACAAACAAACAAACAAAACAGTATATAAAATCAAATATCAAAACAGTAGATAAAATCAGAACAGTAGATAAAATCAGTAGTTAAAAAGTAGGTTTTGAAATTTAAACTTAAGTGTGGATTTGGTGCTTTATTCAAATGCAGCTGAGAATAGGTGAGTCTTCAACCTGGATTTAAATAAACTGAGTGTTTCAGCTGATCTGAGGCTTTCTGGGAGTTTGTTCCAGATATAAGGAGCATAAACGCTGAATGCAGCTTCTCCGTGTCTGCTTCTGACTCTGGGGACTGATAACAGACCGGATCCAGATGACCTGAGGGATCTGGAAGGTTCATACTGGGTCAGGAGGTCACTGATGTAGTTCGGTCCTAAACCATTCAGAGCTTTATAGACCAGCATCAGAACTTTAAAGTCTATCCTCTGACGGACAGGCAGCCAGTGTAAAGACCTCAGAGCTGGACTGATGTGGTCCACTTTTTTGGTCTTAGTGAGGACTCTAGCAGCAGAGTTCTGAATGAGCTGTAGTTGTCTGACTGATTTTTTAGGTAGACCTGTAAAGATGCTGTTACAGTAATCAAGCCTACTAAAGATGAATGCATGGACTAGTTTTTCCAGGTCCTGTTGAGACATTAGATCTTTTATCCTTGAAATATTCTTGAGGCGATAGTAAGCTGATTTTGTTATTGTCTTAATGTGTTTTTCTAAGTTTAGGTCTGCATCCATCACTACACCCAAATTTCTCGCCTGGTTTGTGGTTTTTAGGTGTATAGATTGAAGTTCTCTGGTGACCTGTGATCGTTTTTCTTTGGCACCAAAGACTATTACCTCAGTTTTATTTTTGTTTAGCTGCAGAAAATTGTGGCACAACCAGTCATTAATTTCCTCAATGCATTTACCAAGAGCCTGTACAGGGCCTCGGTCTCCTGGTAACATTGTGATAAATATTTGTGTGTCATCTGCGTAGCTATGATAGTTTATTTTGTTGTTCTTTATAATCTGTGCCAGTGGGAGCATGTAAATGTTAAACAGAAGGGGTCCCAAGATGGAACCTTGGGGAACTCCACATGTGATACTTGTCTGCTCAGATGTGAAGTTACCTATTGATACAAAGTATTTCCTGTTTTCTAAGTATGTTTTGAACCAGTTTAGTACAGTTCCTGAAAGACCTGCCCAGTTCTCCAGTCGTTTGAGTAATATGTTGTGGTCAACTGTATCAAATGCTGCACTGAGATCCAGTAAAACTAAGACTGACATTGTTCCACTGTCTGTGTTCAGACATATGTCATTAAACACTTTGGTCAGAGCGGTTTCAGTGCTGTGGTTCTGTCTAAAACCTGACTGGAAGGCATCATAGCAGTTATTCTGTTGTAAGAAGTAATTGAGCTGTTGAGAAACTGCTTTTTTAATAATCTTACTTAAAAATGGGAGATTTGAGATCGGCCTGTAGTTATTCATTTGTGTCTTGTCAAGATTGTCCTTTTTCAGTATAGGTTTAATTACAGCAGTTTTTAGTGATTCTGGAAACACACCTGATATTAAAGAAAAGTTGACGATCTGTAACAGGTCTGACTCCAAAGTCTTTGTGACCTTTTTGAAAAAACTTGTTGGTAGGACATCTAAACAGCAAGAGGAGGAGTTCAGTTGACCTAAGATGTCCTCCAGGTCTTTGCTGTTAATAGGGTGAAACTGTTTGATGGTGTTTAAACAGTTTTTCGGTGGACACAGTACATATCCTGGATCTGCTGTTGATGTATTAATTGCTTGTCTAATCTTTTGGATTTTTTCTGTGAAGAATTTGGCAAAGTCATTGCAGGCCATGGTCGAATGAAGTTCAGTTGCCACTGACACAGGAGGGTTTGTTAGCCTGTCAACTGTAGAAAATAAGACCCGAGCGTTATGACTGTTTTTGGTGATGATGTCAGAGAAGTAGGACCTCCTTGCACTCCTCAGTTGTAAATTACAATTGTGAAGTTTCTCTTTATAGATGTCATAATGAACCTGGAGGTTTGTTTTTCTCCATCTGCGCTCAGCTTTCCTACACTCTCTTTTTTCATTTTTCACCAGTGTGGAGTTTCTCCATGGAGACTTTTTCCTTCCAGAGATAACCTTCACCTTAATGGGAGCAATAGTGTCCATTACATTTAACATTTTAGCATTGAAGCTATTGACAAGCTCATTGACT
Source organism: Oreochromis niloticus (assembly GCF_001858045.2). Classification (NCBI taxonomy): domain Eukaryota; kingdom Metazoa; phylum Chordata; class Actinopteri; order Cichliformes; family Cichlidae; genus Oreochromis; species Oreochromis niloticus. Next base: position 17,110,548 of record NC_031973.2, on the reverse strand, counting down.
GAACCTCTGGACAGGTCAGGTGTTAATGGGAAGACCTGGTTAAAGATCTCACTACTGTGTTCAGTTATACACCATTTTGTGATCACTGCTGTTGATATATTTGTGTGGGCTGAGATTTTACTTTCAAAGAAAACACAGTAATGATCAGACAGGCCCACATCAGACACAGTAACGTTTGAAATGCTCAGGCCCTTGGAGATCAGTAGGTCAAGAGTGTGTCCTCTATCATGTGTGGCCTCTGTTACATGCTGAGTCAACCCAAAGTTGCCCAGAGTGTTACTCAGGTCTTTAGTCCCTTTGTCCTGAGGGTTGTCCACATGGATGTTAAAATCCCCAACAATAATTACACAGTCGAAATCAACACAGATCACAGACAGCAGTTCACTGAGGTCATTAAAAAAGTCTGTGCAGTATTTGGGAGGCCTGTAAACATTAAGAAACACAACTTTGGAATGGGGCCTTCAGCTGTAAAGCCACATATTCAAAAGACTGAAAACTTCCAGGAGATAGCTGCTTACATTGAAATGATTCATTAAATAAGACAGCAACCCCTCCTCCTCTCCTGCTCACCCTGGCCTCACTGATAAAACTGTAGTTAGGAGGGGTCGACTCGATGAGAACAGCTCCACTGTTACTTTGGTCCAACCAAATTTCAGTTAAAAAAATATAATCAAGGCTGTCCTCAGTGATTAAACCATTAATTAAAAATGTTTTCCCAGCTAAAGATCTAACGTTTAATAAAGCCAACTTAAGTGTTTTAGAGGTATTATTTGCCCCCTCGTGTTTGGGAGCAGTCTGTGGCACACAAGGTATGTTTACTATATTTAAAGATCTTTTAGAGTGCAGCTCTCTGTGTTTTGACCAGGCCACATGTCTCCTTCTGTCACCTAAAAGTACAGAAATTTTAAAACCTTCTAATAAACAGGGTCCCAGCTTCTCCTGGGAAAAGTCACCACTGCCATAATCCTCGCAGCCCGGACCCTCCACACATCACACATCAGACTGCGGAGACAGGGCATGAAGGTGGTAAGGAGGAACTAAGGGGGGCGAGGCTGGGCAATGTAACTTCGATTGCTCTGTTGAGGGCGGGGCCCGATGGCGAACCTTTGGCTGCTCTGGTGGGGGGTTTATGGGGGACAAAAAGGGATTGGGCCGGGGGGTAGATCTGAGCCCAGCATTGACCCGCTCCATCATCTCCTCAGTGAATTTCAGGTGTGGGGAGGAGGGAGAAAGGGAGGGGGAGGAGGGTGATGGCCTGTCAGGGGTTTGGGGGACTGGGGAAGGTCGTGGTCCCTGGTCCTGGTCGTTGGTGTTGTTGAGAGAGTTGGAGGCGAGTAGGGACCCCTCTTCTTGCCTCAGATGTCTCTCCTTTCTGAGGCTCTTCCCGGGTGGGGGCAGATGGAGCTCCTCAAGGTTTCTGCTGGGCTTTGTCTGTTCTTGCAGTACTGTTTGTTCCTCTTTATGAGATAACTCCTCGTTTATCTCAGCCTTGGCACCAAGCACAGATGGATGATGTATGGAATAAAACAAGTTGGAGGTGAACAGTTTCACCCCAGACTTGTTAAAATTAAATCCATTTGCTTTAAACAGATGCCTGCATTCCCAAAAAATATTAAAGTTGTTGATAAAATGCACTGAGTGGTCAGTACATGCTGATATGAGCCATTTATTCAGTGCAAACAACCTGCTGAATCTCTCGTCTCCTCCTCTGATGGGCGGTACAGGTCCACTGATGAATACAGCTGCATTCAGAGAGTTTACAGTGTTTAATAATCCAGTAAAGTCCCGTTTCAGAACCTCCGACTGTTGTTTGGACACATCGTTTGACCCTGTATGCAGAACAATGTTTGTCACGGTTGGATATTCATCTGCAATTTGAAGAATTCTCTCCTTTAGGTTGTTGACCATATCCTTAGGAAAGCAGAGGACTTTAGTGTTCTTACCGCACATCCTTTGTACATCCTTTACGGCAGAGTCACCTACAATCAGAGTTTCAGGCCTAGCCTTTAGCTTTCCCTGTGGCCTTTTACTTTTCAACAGATTTTCAGACCTTACTTCGCTACTTTTAGATGGATGGTTGTCCGATATAGATCCAGGGTCCTTTGATAGTGGAGCAAATCTGTTCTGCAGTTTCACGTTCAGTTGTTTTGGAGGTTTGTTGTTAACCTTCCTATTCACGGTTGTCCAGTCCTGTTTCCTCCCGTATACAGGGGTAGAAGAGCTTCTCTGTCTCGTTGGAAGTGAAGGCCAGTCGGTTTCAGAGATTTCAGCTCGCTGTGCTCTGCCTGTGATACGTCCTCCCCCTTCCAGGAGGCATGATTTATGTCTTGGTTTTGCACCAAGACAGTCCAAGGGGGGATTATCGCTTGAGGATTTATAATAACGCACAGAGTCTACTTTCTTGGTCATGTTATCTGTGCTCCTTAGCTGTGTATTAGCTTGCTCATCGCCATTGTTTTGAATCAAAGGCAAGGTTGTTTCATTTCCACACAGTCCATTTACCTCCACGTTTACTTCTAAGCGATGAATTTTTGTCTCCAGTACTGCAATCTTCTGCAGGAGGCGGTGGTAGTCATCAGGGAAGGCATCTTGTTGCTAGTTAGCCTAGCGGTTAGCACCTTTCCAGGCTATTGAGGCTGTTCGGTGCCCAGACGCTGTAATCAGGCTTCAGCTGTGTCTAGGCCACAGACACACGGAGCGCTGAGGATAAGGTAACTATAAAAATGTTGCTGTTTCTGTTAAGAACACTTTAGTCCTAATGATCTATAAGTGTCCAGAAGCTCTCGCAGGTAAGCTCATACAGAAAAAAGGGAAAAAATCAGCATAAAAGTCAATAAAAATCAATAAAAGAAGCAAAGCATTTAAAGAGCAAAGAGAGGAAGCGTCCACACTCACAAAAGGGGGAGGAGAATATGGTGGAACTCAGTAAGTAGGAACAGCGATAGTTTAAAGACATTTTCTAAAATACAGAGGATTTCATCATCCGCAGTTTGTGAAAACTGCAGTTAAAAAACAAATCAGTAGATTCCCAAATGATGGAGTCTTTTCAGAGGTACGCTTCATGTACTGATTAACATACAGTTCAAAGATAGGGTGCACACGGGTTATGCCATTGTGGATTTTGCTATATGAATATGCTCAAGAGTCTGTTTGAGCTAAAAACTTGAAATATATATATATATGTATATTTTAAATCAGTAACATTGATGAAATGTTTTTGGATAACAAACGAGTCACATTTTAAAAAACTGTTTGAATAATCAAAGAGATATAAAAGCACAGGCTACAACAGACATGCCTACTGGGAACAGAGAAACACGCTGTATTGTCTCTTTTGCATAAGCCACACCAGAAACGCTCTGTGCGGACAGCACAGTCTGCACTGTGGGAGTGTCTGGACCCTCCACGCTGGGATCTGCCGCACAACCTCGCACTGGTCCACGGGGGGCACGGCAAACTTGTAAGCCCTAGTTCGGCTCCCGAAAAAAGATGGTCGAGTTGTTCTTGTGTCCAACAAAAATGAGTTCTAATATGTTTTATTTTTAATGTTACTCCGGGCTGCGTTGAAGTTAGCACAATTTATATTCAAAAAATTATTAGTCTCTTAAATGAATGGCATCTTGACGTAGCTAGACCGACACCGGGGACTCGGTAAGAGGGTTAAAAAAACTAATACATTTTTTTCCATCTTGTGCACTTGAGTACACTCCAATGAAACTCAAAAAGTGGGATAAATCCACACACACAATATGGAGACGATGACTTGGCATTTGTTAGGGAGGAGCGTTAGTATAGAGAGGAGGAATTCCTACTTCTCATTCATGTACTCTGCAATGTGCACTGTGTCGAAACTGTCCCTGTAACATGTTTATTTCTTTTCAGAATAAATGGCTGAGAAAAAAACCCATCAAAGTTGAAGTAAGTGGTTACTGTTCACCACACCTAAACAGTATCGTGTTTTTGTTTTTGTTTATCTGATACTAGTTTGTGAGGATCAAATTTCTCTTTGGGTAAAAATTAAGCCAACATCCAAGTGTCAAAGGCCTCTTAAGGTCGGTTCTAAAAATACAAGTCAGTCCCTGAAGCTTATTTGTGCCACAGATGCTAATTCGGTGACTCCGGGAATGAGTAAGGAATGTTTTGGGACTGGACCCGTCTGATCTTAAAAAACTAACTTTGTTGTTACATTACAGCAATACTGAGGAAACATTTAAGGGTTGATCATGGAGCAGGACGAAGGTCAAAGGGAAAGTCCCTGGTACGCTTCCGGTCTTGCGGCTGCCACACTTCCGGTCATGCTTCCATCCGGCGTAGTCATCCGACCGGTCCATGCTATATCGCCCCTCCTGACCCGGAGTGGTATAACATGTTGTAGAAAAATTTGATCGATTCTCTCTCTCTCTCTCTCTCTCCCTTAAAAATAATAATTTCTCAGGGTTTTTTTTCTTATATGCTTATGGTACCCGACGGAGGAAGTTGAAGCATCCCGAGCTCTCGGAGGTAATTGACTGAGATGAATCGATCTTATTGACGGTCGTCTGACTCCTTCTTGATGTGCGTTTGTTTGTTATCTCATCGTCCCGACATCTGTTTTTTTTCTCTCTGTGTGCACAGTCAGGGGACAAATAAGGCTGGGGTCCATTTTCTTTTAGGGCTGCCTTCTTGCAGCGGTTGTCCGTTTTTCGCATCTCCGACGGTAATAATATCGCTTAGAGAGGGGTTATTTGTTTGCTTTATGGGCGACGGGCGTCTGACTCCTTCTTGCTAATGAGAAAACCAGCTTCCCTGTTGTAAAAGCAACTCTAAAAAAAGAAAACTCTTTCCCACGGGGGGGGGGTGAAATTGCTTTAATAAAGTTATTCGAGTTCTGAATATGTGCGCGGTGCTTTTTTTCACTAAGGGTTATTTTACACGTACAAGGAGATGAGGCCTGTATGAAATTCTTTGCTAGGTTACAAGCATTAAGAAATACTAATATTGATTAGAGGGGTTGTTGACTCCTTGATGTGTGCAAAATAAGGCCGTTTTCTTTTAGGGTTCCTGTGTTTTTTTCTGTCTATTGAGCGTTTTCTGCTACTGAGAAAACCTGTTGTAAAAGTAGCTCAAAAAAATTAAGAAAAAACTCTTTACTTTGGTCTGAGAAGGAGTGGCTGCACAAAACCAAAATACCTCATCAGGGTGTTTTAATTGTTTAAGTAGGACCGAGTTCTGAATATGTGTGCGGTGCTTTTTTTCACTAAGGGTTTTTTTTACACGTACAAGGAGTTGAGGCCTTTATGAAATTCTTTGCTAGGTTACAAGCAATAGAAAGTCCTTCTTTTCATTACCAGCACTGGTGTAGCTTGCCTCCACCAGGCACTATATAAATGCAATCCATTACTAGTCAGATAATCTTAAAGGTTTTTATTTTATTGCGTCTGTAATAAAAAAGTAAAAATAAATCTAAAGCCGCTATTGTAAAAAGAAATAGCTCTCAGTCTTTACCGAGAAAATGGTTATCAAGATCTTTGTCATAATATTGATGCTATTACCAGTGTTGGGGAGTAACGGAATACATGTACCGCCGTTACGTATTTAGAATACAAAATATGAGTAACTGTATTCCGTTACAGTTACCGTTTAAAAAGGTGGTATTCAGAATACAGTTACTTTGTTGAAATAAATGGATTACACGGCGGTACCACCAGCAGACTGTTCCAGCTATAAAAATGCTTATAAGATTTTTTACGAAGAAGAACTGTTACAACAAAGGGATAATCAACCAAACATAAATTTCCTTACTTTTTTAATTTTGGTTTTAAGTTTACAGTAAAATGTACAACAACAAATATGAGCTTTGTTATTCTGTTTGGGGTTCATTTTCATCAGTCCCCGGTTCCTGATCAGTCTCTGCTTTTTCATTCATGACCTGTGAATATTTCCTCTTGAAAAACCCAGCCTAGGAGTGCAAGGGGGAAAAATGAAAGTGCAGAGATCATGCATTAGACTTACTTTAAAAATTAAAGCAATTAACTATATGAGTAAATATAAACTCTTGAACTTTGTTTAAAAAATTAGACATATTCTCTAAAAACCTTTCAGAGCTGTGTAATGAATTGAAAAAGTGTAAGAAGAGTCTTTCACCTTATACAGGCCAGCAGTGAGTAAAGCCAGAAAAGCCAACCCTCCCAGGGATCCTCCTATAATCTCTTTGGTGAAATTTGGCTTAGGATATACTTCTACCTCGACTATAATCTGAATGATAAGGTAACAGAATGTGGATGATATTGAAGCTCTTGTATAACTCAAACAAGAGAAAGTAATGCTAAATCACCTTGCGAACAGGAGGGTTGTTGTTAGACACCGTTGAAAAGTAGATGTATTGGCTTTGGTCATACTCCACAGTGGCTGTACTGGTCAAGAGGAATTTGGCAGATTGAAGTCCAATCTTAGAAAAAATGAAATGAGTTAAGCCTAAATTAGGTATGATTTGATTTAACTGTAAAATGGCTATATCTGAAGATTTAACCAAGGTACTCATACATACTCAGGAACAGTTCTAAAAACAAATATTAATGAAACAATTAAAAAAAACATTCTTTAATTACCTGCTCTATCCATCCTGAACTGAGGTTAGCAGATATTTCGTATGTGCTGCTCTGCAGTCTTCCCATGAATGTGTTGCACTTGAACACTGTGCACATGGCTACAGAGCAGTCCTGTGGGTGATTTAAAGAAGACTGAATGAAACAAATCTTTTATTCAGTACAATGTTATGTTTTGAATCTGTACCATGGTTCAGTTTTAACAGGTAGGTAGCAAAAGTGCAGAGGCATACTTACCACCACTTTATCCTTTTGTATCTTTGGAACAAAATCTTTGACACTTGGTTCTTCATCGTTTCCTCTCTGACAGTCTGCAATCTGAAATACATTTAAAATAATGTCAGGGTGATTGGTCCTAATTTTACCTCATTCACCCATCCCACAGCTAAATTTGACCCATTTTTAGATCTTCTGGTACATATATTACCTGTAGGCTGCTCAAATTCACCCAAATCTCTTTTTCACCAAGCTTCACTGGAACCTTGATCACCACAGTGAAATTAAGCGCTCTGATATCATTTGTTACCTGAAACAAGGGGAGAAAAGAAAAAGCAGTCAAACACTATTATGGTTAGGTCTAACTCTCACAGTCATATTTATTATATTTTATTATATTTTACCGTGACTGATTGTTGGACTGGTATCTGCAAATTATTCATCCCAAAAGTGAAATTGCTGTAGCTGAAGGAGCTAAACAGATATATTTTAAACATTAAATACCTACTGTGTAAGACAAAATGTGTTACTTTGAAAATAATTTATTTTGTAATGAACAGAACAACACATACTTTACAAATGTCATGAAAATGCTGTATTTCACATCAATCCATTTCTTTTTGTAGATTTCACTTGTAATAGCGTTCTCCTGATTTCCACTGAAAGAGAGAAGTGAAATAATTTGAACTGTATCTGTGGGGTTTTTGCTTAAATGAGAAAGACCTGTACTAAATGAGTAGTACCTGGTGGCATTAGCAGTGATAAAGATCTTCCTCTCTAGTTGAGTGTTTGTTTCGATACCATATGAGACAATGAAGAAAGCCTTGATTGAATTGAAGAAGAGAGATCAGAATGATTGCTCTTTTTTGTTAAACTGTGTAAAAGTGAAAAGACAAAATCATACCACAATAACAAACCTTAGTTTTGCTCTTGAAAATTGGCTTGTCAATAGTACAGTCTGTCCTTCCCTGGGATAAACCATCTTCACTGTCCAAGGACTTGCACTCAATTCTTCCCTTTATTAGAAAATAAAATGACTGCCGGATGCATTGGAAGAGCAGCAAATCAATGACGAACTGACACAGACTCGATCCTGACGCATTACCTGCTGAATGGTGAACTTCCTGTAGGAGAGTCCAGCTGGGTACGTAAGAATAACACGGCTGTTGTAGGAGTTTTCCCCTCTGTTCTCCACTGAGATTGTGACATTCAAAAGCTCATCAATGCCCACTTTAACCTCTGAGGATCTGACAAGAATAAAGGAAGAAGAAAACAAGACTGCACTGTGATGCTGAACTTGTAGGAGGCTAAATATAGTATAGCTTTGTGTTGAATACTAACATATTAATATTGGCTGTGAGGAAGCTCCCTATATCATTTTAATTTGCTGTCATTTGCTGGTGATCATAAAACACAAAAAATAACTGATGATGCATTATGAAAAAAGCTATTACCATCCACTGATTTTCGGACACTTATCCAGGTTTGGATCATGGAGGCCTCTGTCTAGGCAGAAATTCCCGGAGTTCTTTCTCTCATCCAGCTCCTTCAGCTCATCCAGTGGGACATCAAAGCATTCCCAGGTCAATAAGAAATCTCGAGTAATCTCTAGTAATCAGAATGGATGTCTCTCGGTGTCCTAGTCAGATGCTGACCCATCTCATCTGGTTCCTGGTGATGGGTGGGAAATAGGTTTTTTTGCTACAGCAGACCAGTACAGCATCCACATCACTGCAGTTGCCATGCCAGTCCACCTGTCAATATCCCTCTCCACTCCCCCATCACTTGCCCCTAGCCCGAAGTGAGCACACACCCCGTTTCAACTGAGGCCCTTGGTCTCAGACTTCTGATGTTGATTCTCATTTCATTTGCTTCACACTCAACTGCAAACCACCATAGTGTATGTGGTGGATCATAATTTGGTGTTTAAGGGCACAACATGTACACTGGAGGTCATCGCCTGATGAGGTCATAAATGTTGTAAATAGAATTGGTGGCAAAGGACAGTCCTAGAAGAGCTCAATGCTCACCAGGAACCGGTCTGGCATACTACTCTTATGGTTGTACAGGGACTGAATGGCCTGTAACAGTAGCAGCCAAACCAAACCCCTATAAGATTCCCCAAGGGATGAGCATCAATGCCTTCTCCAATAGTTTTCCAAAGCATATGTGAACTGGTTTGACAAAGTCCCATTACACTGTGCCACAACCTCACTTGGGTCAAGAGCTGGTCCGGTGTTCCATGATTATGAGAACAACTGCATTTTTTTCCTGGATCCACAGTTCAACTAATAGATGAGCTTTACTTTCCACCTTCCAGGGGGGGCTGAAGAGTGTGGTCCCTTGGAGCATACCCTTCAGCATTAGTTGGTTAGTCCCCAGGAGAGGCATCTTCAACCACCCCATACAGGGACTTCAAGGAAGCTGGGGTACACTGACAATCAAGATGTGTTTTCAAACCCAATGGTGTAGGAAAGTAACCCTCTCATCTAGCTGGGAAAACCAAACCACGTGCATACAAGTATACCCAGCCTTGCTCGTTGCCTTTCGTTGATTTCATGTTTCTTTAATAACCGTCAATAAACCAACTTCTCAATGATTTGAGCCATGTTTCTGTCTGTCATGGTTTGTGGGAGCATTGTGCTGGATGTTTCTGGATGGCTCTTCAATTACGCCAGTCACAGGCAACCACAGGAGGACTACTGTGACTAAACAGGAGGACTACTTCAACCAGTACAGTCTGCTGCTCCGTTCAGCCACTCTCAGTGGTCCTACCTGCCTATCCTCCTGCCTGCCCTGCACGCTGGATAACAGCCTCTGTAACTTCATCCCTCTAGATTCTCTGACAGACGTTTTTCCCCTTCGAGCTCCGCGGTCTGGCTCTGACAGTAAGCACGCAGCATCATTATCCTGCTTTGCTCTCTCTCGTAATTGTTTCCTCTTCTGTTTCAGTTTTCCCACGGTCCCAATCGCAGCTTCTCTCCGCACTCACCTCCATATTTGCTTCTGTTTCCTCAGGCCTGAGTTTAACTTTCACTTTCATAGTTTGCTATTGTTTTCTCACAAAAGAAATAAAATGTATATAGTTCGCTGCTAAATTTGTGCTGAGTCTGCTTATGGGTGCATTATTCATGAGAAACTCGGTTCATGACAGTGTCTAAAGTTTAGTGAACCTCATTGCCTTCTTGGGGATTGGTATAATTTTGAACTAAATATTCCCTGCTATTGTTGGGTTTGTTTCTTTAATCTTAATATGTCGTGGTGATCTCTCAATCACATACTATCACCATTGTGTGTGTGTGTGTGTTATCATTGTTGTCTCTCTTATTAGGATAAAATGATGGAGACTAAATATCAAACTGTCCCAAAATATCTGTGCTTCAAACTTCAAGTTTTCAAGTTTAAGTGTACAAGTTATGAAACCTAGCAAGTTACTAAAAACACAAGCAAAGCTAAACAAAGTTTTGTAATTCTGCCTCACCTGGTGAAATTGAAATCCACTTCCAGGTTATCAACACATTTGTTGTCAGTTCCACAATTGATCTCAAACTGTAACTGTGGAAGAGAGTGTGATGTCAAAAATATTTATATTACACATTATTCACAGAATAAATATAAACATTGTATAGATAAATCTAGCAAACTATTTGTGTGTTCTACCCAATGCCGGGTGTAACATAAAGTAAAAAGTAGCCTTATATTTTTCAGTAATGCAGTAATGTAATGTGTTACAGTAATTACACTTCAGTTACAATTATATTGTTACTTGTGTTTCAGAGGTTCCTTTAGTTATCTGCTGGTTGGTTGGACAGAAAGGGAAAAAATATCAAACAAAATAGTTTTTTCTTCTTGCGCACTTGTGCTAAAATTAGCCCATTTCAGTTTGTGTGTGGGAGGAGGGAAATAGTTGAGTGATCTACAGTAGATATATGGACATTACTTTTATTTTTTATTGCACAAGAGGAGAAGACTGCAATGGTAAAATGCAAACTGCATCCAGGACAGAAACAGCTGCTGTTTGCACTGCTAACACAAATTGGATTATTGGAAGCATCTTCGCAGACAGCATGCAAGCAAAAAAACTAGCCAACAGAGGAACGTTAAAGCTGAGCGTATGCAGACCCCAGCCCAGCTGCCAGAGCCCAATCAGGTAAGAAAGGCAGTGATCAGCAGTCGAGCTTGGAGCCTCCATTTCTATTCATTAATGTTTCTAAAGGAGAATCACTGTTGCAACCATTTTGAAATCTTTTGTGTTTATATGTAAACACTAAAGGAAAGATCATATGTGTGTTCTCATTGGGATAGGGATTGCATTGGTGTGTCAAACTGTAGCCTAAGATTTATATTATTAACTTATAACTTATGAGACAATGCATTTTGGGTCATTTCATGGAGTAACAAGGAAATAATGTAATGATCAGTGTAATAAACTACTTTAGTAATTTTGTAGCACATTGGATTACTTTTAAGAAAAATAACAATTAATTTCTAATACGCAACTTTTTTTGAGTAATGACCCCGAATATGTAGCTGTGCCTGCTGTTGTTACTGGGAATAAAGTTCCTAATAATATTCTGGAAAGCAGCTTGCATTTATTGCAGTGGGATTCCACTGCAGTGATGTTGATGCATGTACTTCCAGTACTTCAACTGAAATCTCTCCAGAAGGTATTCTTCAAGTGCATGCCAATAAAAAACACAATTAAAAAAAAATAATTTTATAAAGTCTGCCCTCAGATATCTGGTTAATAAAGTACCTATAAAGGTTACTTACAGGATAAATGGTTGCTGTTTGAGCCTGCTGGGCAAGGCTTGGTCTGAGATTTGTGTTTGAGGGCAAACCATCAAACTTGAATTTGAGCTCATTGGAAAGTGAATTGAGAGCATCTTCTGGACAGGCCTGCAAGAAGAGATGAGTGCTGAGTTTAGTGTTGGATGACTCTTAAAAACAAAATGGCAATCAAAATATAATGTTACACCAAGTTGAACTTTCTCTGATGTTGTTATTTGGTTTTACCTCAACAAGGAACTTCACAGTTGAGCAATTTTTTCTTAGTAAGTCCACAGTAAGTGATCCTGACTGCTCTCGTTTCCCACCAACATATGCTCGGTTGCTTGGAGGTTTGCGAGTGGCATCCAGTGTTAAAGTGTAATTAATCCTTGCTTGAGCTGGAATAAATCAGTGTTTGATTTCATAGCTGCAATTTACATACATTTAGAAAACATTAAATTGCTGGGCAGTGGCTTTGTAGTTCAGAAAAAGCAAGGAGAATGATGAACCTGTGTTGACTGTAGACACTCTGCTCATGGTAAAGCAAATTTCAGCTGTGTTCTCCAATGGTTTTGAGCAGTCTGCATTCTGAGTAGGGATTTGGATTGGGCTGAATGACACCTCAGCTTTAACCATTACTATAGGTCTTGATCTAGAAAGTAGGAAAACACATGTGAACAAGATTTGACTTTTTGTTCTGACCTGAATTAGTAACAAGACTTCAGTCTAATATTTCCTTTGCCCTAACATTTCACATGAACAACTACAGCTCAAACATTTTGAGACATTTAACATCTAATAGTCCTAAAATGTTTTAAATGATAGATGATGATTTATGGAATAATGAATTATAAATCAGGAATGCTTTTTAATGGAATATCTATGTAGGTGTACACCTACATAGACCTATTTCCCATTGTTTTTTTTAAATCAGCAGAGCATTTTTCATCATGTGGTAAAAGTATTTGAAAAAAATGTCTAATCCTTTTGACTCGATAAACTTTTTGCCATGATCCTGTGTTTATGTATTTGGACATTATGATTCTATCTTATTTAATATTCTACAGTTCAGTTTACGTTCCTGGTTTTGGCTCTTTTAGTTTTGTTTCTGCTTTGTGTAATATTTGTATTTTGTGGTCTTAGTTTTGTCATCTAGTCTTTAGGTACCTCTTACCATGTTTGTTTATCTCTTGTCCCTGTGTTTTATGCTCCCTCCTGTTACCCCGGTCTGTTGTGTCCCCTTGTCAGGTTACTCCCAGTCCTAATGTCAAGTCCATGTGTCTTAGTCTGTTTCTCAGTGTTGTTACTTCCCGTTTTATTTTGACAGTCTCCTGTCCTGTGTACATTGTGTTTTGGTTTGCTTCCCATGTGCTGGTAGTGTGTAAGTAGTTTCAGCTGTCCTTCCATCTGTTGCACATCCTCTCATGATCGCATGTATTTAAGTCCTCAGTCTCCCTCCGATCTTTGTCATGCCATCTCTGTCTGCTGTGTGTCTGCTCTTTTCTTTTCTTTTGTTCCATCTTCACTCCTAGTCGTTAATTCCAAGTTTCTTAGTCCTAGCTTCCAGTTTATCTTTTGTTTGTTTCTAATACTTCTAGACAACAGTTTTACCCTCGATCTGTATTTCTTTAAAAATCATAAATCCCTTATAATGAATGACTTAATCATTTATGATAAATTCATTGATATATAACCTATGTGCAGTTCTTATAATGGTGACCTTTCAAATTTGCCTAAGATTTGACAGGTAGTGCATTTGTTAAGATTGCAAATTAACAACAATGGTGGAATTACCACAGATAACAATAATGCATGACTCGACTATCTGGACTGTGACTTACCTCAGTAAAACAACTTTACCCTTTGAACCCACCGCTAAGTCAGGAAGTTCATCCCCACTCTGGTCAAAAGACGACTGACTGATTGACAGGCCAAAGAACTTCAGTCCTGACTGGACCTCAGAGCCAATAATTCTCTGTGTACATGAAAACATTTTAATTAGTTAAGCTGCAGATTGTATATTGATAAATGAGTTTAGTCATCTTTGTGAATTCCTCGATATCGTGTACCTGTGAGTAAGTAGGACTGATTCTTCCTCCTCCTTCACTCTGGAATATGTAGATGCTGCCTTCACCATTATTCTCCAAAGGTGCTCCAACTGCCAAATCCCTGAATCCATCTGAGTTTAGATCAGGCAGTACAGCAAGAGAAGAGCCGAACCTTCCTTTGACAGCTGCATGTCCTCTTAGTACTAATGGATCATCAAAATTACACTCCACAAACTGAAAGGAAGAGAGTGAATATTTTATGGTCATTAAGAAAGTTGACAAATAAACCGATTAATTTAACTGCAGTAGATAAACTGTGATTTACCAAACCAGTTAATCTGCAAACATAAACTCTTCCCTCTCTATCAGGCTCCATGTACATTGGGGCTGATATGAAGATTAGATCAGTGATGTCATCGTTATTTATGTCCATGGTACACACCTCTGCCCCAAAATATTCACCAGTCTGATACTGTGTAAGAAACACATTATTGATAAAAATAATCGCATAAAGCCAAATGAAAACAATTTGTATTTAAGAAAGTATTTACTACCAGTTTATAATCCCATTCAGTTTTGTCTTGCTGTAAATTCATACCTGTGATGCCAAGGGCTCTATTTTTTGGTTTTCAAAGCTTTCTCTGTTAACAGCGACCACAACTCCTCTGTGTTTATATCTTGGAGCACCAACAATTGTCAGGGAACCACTTTGGGTTTCAGCAGTTGCCATGGAGTAACCTAGAATTTAGGTAGGCAAAAAGAGAAATGGATATGGAATCTGATACAAGTGTTTGTGTGAAAGAATTACAGCAGAGCTGTGTATATACATGCACACATGTGTATGAGTTAGATTGTTAAAGCTGTAACATTCTTACCAAGATAACTGTCAGGCTCCAAAGACACATCCTCATATGTTTTCAGCTTCTCCCCTCCTGTTGTGTATTGCACGTAGCCTCCCCTCCACTGGTTTGCGCCAACAATAGACATCTGAATTCCCTACAATGCAGACAGGAAATACATTTTATATACAATTTATTTTACCTTTAAAATCTGGACTCTTGTTTTTATAAAAAGTGTGTGAATCTTTCGTTCTATGACTAGACTGTCTGTTGTATTTCAGGTAGTTTCATTTACCTCGGGCACAATAACTGCACTGAATCCCTCTTGAGACATTTCCATTTTCAGTGAGACTCCACCGGTTTGAGATCCTGTAAAAATATAAAATATATAAAGGTTTATTGATGGACACAATACAACTCATTACACCAGTAATTTAGTGTAATGATATCTGTTTGTTATAAAGGTGCCTCAGTAGTTATTTTTCATTTCACTAATGCTTAGTGAAATTGACCTTTAGCCACAAGCAATGATACAATAATGCAATGTAACATTTACAGAAATTTTAACAAAGCTTTTTGAATGTTAAATATATGATTTACCTTCAATGGAAAAAATTTTGTCCTGCAAACTCTGCCGGATTATTTCAAGTGCGTTGAAGTTCTGCACTTGAAACACGTGATTGTCTGAGGGAGACGATGCAATGGTGCGCAGTTCTTCTTTTGCTTTAGGCTGAATAAATGCATTCCCCACCTAGGGTTGTTTAAAAAATGTGTTTACATTTTCATGCAACATTATTTACTGATTTTATTAAAACTTTAATACAGTTTAATACAAAGTTTAATACAGTCTGTTTAATACAAACATTAATACAGTCTATGTTTCCATTATTAATTTTGCTTTTTCATTTATTGAAATTTAAGGATGGAACTGTAATTAGATACCACTCCTGCATATTCGATTATCAGCTGTAAATGCTGGGAGTGTAAATGCAGCTCCTCGTCGAGTTCAATTCAATTTAATTTTATTTATACAGCGCCAAATCATAACAGCCATCGCCTCAAGGCACTTTATATTGTAAGGAAGACCCTACAATAATACATACAGAGAAAAAACCAACAATCATTTGACCCCCTATGAGCAAGCACTTTGGGAAGGAAAAACTCCCTTTTAACAGGAAGAAACCTCCAGCAGAACCAGGCTCAGGGAGGGACGGCCATCTGCCGTGCAGATGCAGAGAGGTCTATTAACACATAGTGAGTGAGAAAGGTGACTGGAAAGGAAAAACTCAATGCATCATGGGAATCCCCCAGCAGCCTACATCTATTGCAGCATAACTAAGGGAGGATTTAGGGTCACCTGATCCAGCCCTAACTATATGCTTTAGTAAAAAGGAAAGTTTTAAGCCTAATCTTGAAAATAGGGATAGTGTCTGTCTCTCGAATCCAAACTGGAAGCTGATTCCACAGAAGAGGGGCCTGAAAACTGAAGGTTCTCCCTCTCATTCTATTTCTCCCAATCTAGGAACAACAAGTAAGCCTGCAGTGCAAGAGCGAAGTTCTCCATTGGGTTATATGGTACTATAAGGTCATTAAGATAAGATGGAGCCTGATTATAAGACCTTGTTTGTGAGGAGCAGGATTTTGAATTCCATCCTGGTTTTAACAGGGAGCCAATGAAGGGAAGCCAATCGAGGCGAAATTAACATTAACAATAGTGTAAAAACAGTGTGATGGTATGGCCCTGGTTTCCATGGTTTCTGGAGGTGTGTAGGTGGCTCATTACTTTGCTCCATATACTACAGGATCATGTGACTGTACTCCAATAAATAACCAAAACACATCATTAGCATAAAATTCAACATTATGCAGATTTAAATAATGGAGGTACTTACCCCAATCGCAAATCGAACAATGTTTTGATTTCCTGCTAGCTGTGCTGCATTTTCCAGGTCTTTACGGTCATCAGATTGTCCATCAGTAATTACTATCAAGACTTTCTTCACATCTGGTCTGGAACCTCTTTGTGGTGTGAAAACGTTGTTTCTGTCAAATTAAAAATAAACAAATCTAATTTCAATATAAAACATGTTTTACAGTGCATATTTTGATCATAGAGTAAATTGCATGAATGATTATTACTTTGGCATGCATCCATCTGTTTTGTATTATCGCTCATGGACATTTTAGTATTTTGCAGATCCAGCTAATGCCAGTTTCTCTTTAAAATTCTTGCATCAGTCAATACAGGTTTTAGTGTGGTCAGTCTCACAAAAAAATTATCTGCACAGGAAGTCTGTCCAGATGATTTAATTGTAGTGCTTAAGTAATATCATTGAAACCCTTACACAACATGTCTGATGGCCTTAGCTGTATGAGTAGATCCCTCCAGCTGTTTGATTCCATCGATTTCAGTCTTCAGTGATCCAGATGAGGAAAATTTCTTGAAATAAAAATGAACCCGGGGTAACAAGGAGAACTGGGAAACAGAAAACTGAAAAAAAGGGAGAAACAATATTCAAAAAATATAAAATAGCCCTGTTTTACGGAGATAAATGAAAAGCAGTTGAAGTATTTGTGTCTGTAATATGATATGACTGACAGGTAGTACAGTGTCTTACCTGTGCATCAACTGACAGAAATGACTTGATTAGATCTTCCACAAACTTTGTCATTGTTTGAAAATCAGAGATAGATACGCTGCCTGAACCATCCAACAGAAAAGCAATGTCTACTTGTGTCGGGCACACTATCAAAGAGATGGATTGAAATTGATTATTTTAGGTGAATTTTAACACTTTAGCAAATCGACTATGAATACCCACATATTTAGAGGATTAGTCTTTTAGAAGAAGAAAGAAAAGAAGAAATTAAGATTAAGAGATTAAATTAGTTTAAATGAGTCTTAAAAATGCTTATAGAAGCCTAATTTTGTTATTAAATTAATTTAGTTATTTGTAGCCTTGATTTTTGCATTCAATTCTAATAACTTTAATTTTCTTCCTGTATTACAATAATAGAATCTATGGTTTGTGCAGGGGGGAGGAAAATGGTGGAGATTTGGACAATACTTTTATTTTATTTTAATTTTTGTTTTTATTTTTTGACCATGAAGGGACACGAGCATGATGGTAACATCCAAACCCCATCCAGGACAAAAACAGCTGCATTAAACTGCTAACACAACATCAGATGTTTGCAAACATCTGTACAGACAGCGTGCTAACACAACGCTTTGAATCAACCCAGAATGATGTTAAAGCTGAGTGTATACAGCATTGTGTTCAAACTTACAACACTACAGACCCTCTGTGCTGTATGTTCTTGTTAGGGTTGGAATTTGTGTTAGTGTGAGCGACAGTAGCGTCATGTTTACATTGTTCTTATGTAACAGGAATACACCGTAATGTAACACACAGCAACACAAATTATTTTCTCCAGGAAACCATATTACATTACTTATTTGCATACGGAGCTTTAAAGAAGTTGTAAGTAGCTTTAGAGGGAAGTCAAAAGTTCTCGGTCTCCTTCTGATTTTTTTCCCCAAAGATCTTGTGTGTCTGTACTAGTCTTCTTGCATTTTGTCATGCATTGCATAACCCAAACAACCAGGCTTAGTTTCATTTTTGTAATGACTTTGAAATCAAAGGGGTTTTTGTATTTGTTTTTCAAATAACACTTTCATTTTACATGCAGATATGGTTATTCCATTCTGAATAATTGAAGAGACCATCTTAAAAAAATTCTGATCCTTAGAATCAAATTACTTTTTATGCTGTAGATTTAATCTTGGCTAGCTCAAATTTTACCAGCATTTGTTTCAGTGTTGATGAATTCAGGGCAAATCCCTCCAGAAAAGCTCTTTGGATAAAACTACAATACAATTATTCCAAACAGACAATCTGAAATAAGGCTTAGAGGGGAAAACTGTAAACAAACAAAAAAAACAACAACAAATCATACAACTTATACTTATATTCATCCATGAGAATAATTTTCTATTTACTGTTTCTGATTAACCCTTAATTGCTGGAATATATAAGGGAAGTCTTGAGACAGTTTCAATTGATTTCAGATTATACAAGCACAAATATAAATAATTATAAGACTATGTTCAAGTAAAAATGCAAGAGATTTTTATTAAGGAGGCACCGGGACTCTAATTATTAAGGGCACATTTTCACAAACTCCATTTATTGTTACCGTCTGGAGAAGAAGGTACAGGTGGTCCAAATGTATTAGATCGGTCCATGTGAAAGCACACACCGTTGTACATGGTGATACTTTTGCAGTCCTTTGGAATGGTTGGACCACACACCTGAGAGGAGACAAAGTCAAGTTCCCATAAAGTCCCATAAACAACAGTTCATTCATTATAAAATCAACCAAAACTGAAAAAAAATCTCACATGATCCAGCAGAATATGAAGATTTTAAAAAATAACTTCAGTCTATTTAAAGCCATTCAAATGTGTCCCTTAATGCTATTTAAAAATCCACATTAGAGGCCACCAAAGTATCTGGGGTGTGTAAAAATTTTTAGTGCATACATGTTTTTAAATAACATTTTTGCATTGACTTCTACTGAAGTTATTGTACCCCCTGATTCTGTGAAGGACAGATGGGAGGCACACTGGTTTTTCATGGGATGACCTTCATGCAACAATAACAAGACATTTAAGGATAGAGGATGTTGATCCTCAGTGCTTTTAACATAGTACTCATAGTGTCTGCAGTTCAGTAACTCACCACAGTGTTTTGGTTCGTGGGATCACTTTTCATTGTCAGACCAAGTGACATGTTGACTGCAAAATCTGGTGCTGTATTGAAAGCATTCAATATTTTTTTAAAATACTAATAAAAGGCAATTGAAAAGAAGAAAACAAGACTCAAATCGATGACTGCAAAGAACCATGACTGAAACACTTCCCCATTTGATATGACAGGTGTTAGACATTGAAACTTCTCTCAACTGTAAACCAGGATGTAAAACAGGGAGCTTTACTATCAATGCATATAGGATTCAGTTTCACTATTGCTTCATTTTAAAGTTTTAAATAATTACAAAAGAAACATTGTAACAATAACATTATTAATAACATTGACTTCTTTGCTTATTTTACTTCATCATTTGGCAAGATAATATTAGTTTTGAAGTCTCGATGTTATAAACTAAGATATTTACTTATTGTGATTTGAGTTAAACAAGTTTCTGTGCCAGCGTCTGTGGGGAATTTCTTTGATGTCAACATGGTTACTGTCAGAGTTTCATCACATTTGGTTACCTACCTTCAATTTGGATATTTTGGCAGTTTTGGGAAGATGTGGTGCAGCTATATACTTTCCCTCTTCCATTTTGTGAATACTGTTCAAGGGGAGCACTGACGAGCAAACTGAGGAAATAAATTCAGACAATAATGAAGTCTAGAGTGCAAACTGTGGTTAAATAAACTCCATATGTTTCCTGTTAAGAAGTATTGTATGCTTGTTTGCTTATTACTGTGGGCCCTAACAGAAATGATTGTTAAACATGCAGTTATAGATCGACATCCAACATAACAATGTATGTTGTGACTTACTCTGATTGTCTTTGAACCACCTGGTACCCAAAACCAGCAGCAGAGTTATTCAGGGCCTTCCAAGCCACGGGATCAATAGTGAAACAAAGTGCAGCATTTAACACTGAGAATTAAAGAAGAATGAAGAACAGCAGTAATTTTATTTAAAGTCTCTGTAAAAGATGATAACGTGGTTATAATATCTCTTATTCTAATCACATATGAGGAACTCCATACAGTCTTTGTGTTACTTTCATTCCACCTCTGGAATCCAGTCACACCTTTCCTTAGTTGCCACTTGAGAGCACAAAAGTCAGATACTAGATTTGAACATACTGGCAGGTAATTATTCACTTGAAAAACATACTTAAGATTTTATTATGGAATTAGTTGTGTGTCTTTGATTCTTATATCTTACTCCATCTGTCAAAAACAAAATACTGACACTTAAAACTTTCAAGAAAAGATGCTGTTGCTATACTATAGTTTGAAAAACTATTAATATACTGTATACATTTGCTTATTTTGCAGTACTAAAAATTGAACTGTGTAGAAAATTTCACTGGTGTGCATATTCATCTTTCCTCCTGAACTGTCTGTCAGATTCATCAATACGTGCCACACCCATACACAAGTAACAAAAAAAACTCTCTGTGGAAGTTGATACTGCGAATGTAAATGCCCAAATGAGAAATTAAAGTCATTCCCATGTGATTGCTTTTAATATTAAAATACTACACAGAACCTAAAATTATTTCTGCTATGACTACTGTCCAGTAAAAATTGTGTATTGTTGCGATCCTACAGCTGTCTGGTTATTTATTTTTGCCACACAAATAAAGCCTTCCTTTTATGGACATGCTAACAGCAGTCAATACGTCACATAGTGCTAATGCTTTTTTGTTTCCTGCTTCATGTCACAGTATTCAACAATGACAGTGTCATTATTTCAAAGTTTTGCAAAACCTATTTTAAAATACATTTTGTAAGAGTGGTACGCCCTCAAGTTCTGCTTTTTCTTATTGTCACAGGTTTGGATATTTTCAACATCAGTTAAAGAAAAAATGTACTTCTTCACTTGTTTGCTTTTTTTCATATGTGCATTTATATTTTTCAGGTGTATTTTTATGTGAATGTATACTAGTGTTCAATTAAAAAATAAAATAAAACAAGCATTAAAAAATAAAAATAAAGAATTTAAAAAATAACCACCTATAGCAAAGGTGAGTGCAGGGTCATAAATACATTGGATGGATGAAGTATGATGTCACTGTGGTGCAAACAGTCCTGTTTTTTGTAGCCCTGCACAAGGTAGTCAGGCAGATATGATAAATGCATTATCTATGGATCTTAAATTCAGTTTTACCATTTTCTAATGGTTTATAATCAAGCATTTAGTTTGTTTCAGTAAAACTATTTATGAAAGACTTCTTCAATCAGTGAATTTCAAAAACGAAAAAAACAATGCTATTTACAGCTAGAAGCTAACTGAGCTAATCGCACATTTAATTTGTGTTAGCAGAGGCTAAAATGTAAATACAGTAATGACCATCACTAAAGTATTTCTGGATATTATTTCACTAAATGATTTATAGTCCATGTTAGTTTTGGATACTACAGTTTTTCTTATTAAGAATGTTGCTGTGTTGTATGTATTTCCTTTCCAACCTTCCTTTCATTTCAAAAATCCTTGAAAGAGTAGTCGTCAAACAGCTAACAGATCATCTGCAGAGGAATGGCTTATTTGAAGAGTTTCAGTCAGGTTTCAGAGCTCATCACAGCACAGAAACAGCTTTAGTGAAGGTTACAAATGATCTTCTTATGGCCTCTGACAGTGGACTCATCTCTGTGCTTGTCCTGCTAGACCTCAGTGCAGCGTTCGATACTGTTGACCATAATATTCTATTAGTGCGGTTAGAGCACGTTGCACGTTGGTATTACAGGTACTGCGCTTCAGTGGTTTGTATTATATCTATCTAATAGACTCCAATTTGTGCATGTAAATGGAGAGTCCTCTTCACACACTAAGGTCAGTTATGGTGTTCCACAGGGTTCGGTGCTGGGGCCAATTCTGTTTACATTATACATGCTTCCCTTAGGCAGTATCATCAGAAGACATAGTATACATTTTCACTGCTATGCAGATGACACCCAGCTCTATCTGTCCATGAAGCCAGATAACACACACCAATTAGTTAAACTGCAGGAATGTCTTAAAGACATAAAGACCCAGATGGCCGCTGACTTTCTGCTTCTTAATTCAGATAAAACTGAGGTTATTTTCCTCGGCCCTGAAAATCTTAGAAATATGGTATCTAAGCAGATTCTTACTCTGGATGGCATTACCTTGGCCTTCAGTAACACTGTGAGAAACCTTGGAGTCATTTTTGACCAAGACATGTCCTTCAACGCACATATTAAACAAATATGTAAGACTGCTTTCTTCCATTTACGCAACATCTCTAAAATCAGAAATATCCTGTCTCAGAGTGATGCTGAAAAACTAGTTCATGCATTTATTACTTCTAGGCTGGACTACTGTAATTCATTATTATCAGGAAGTCCTAAAAACTCCCTGAAAAGCCCTCAGTTAATCCAAAATGCTGCAGCAAGAGTACTGACAGGGACTAGAAAGAGAGAGCATATTTCTCCTGTATTGACTTCCCTTCATTGGCTTCCTGTTAAATCCAGAATTGAATTCAAAATCCTGCTCCTCACATACAAGGTCTTAAATAATCAGGCCCCATCTTATCTTAATCACCTTGTAGTGCCATATCACCCTGTTAGAGCACTTCGCTCTCGCACTGCAGGCCTACTTGTTGTTCCTAGAGTATTTAAAAGTAGAATGGGAGGGAGAGCCTTCAGTTTTCAGGCCCCTCTTCTGTGGAACCAGCTTCCAGTTTGGATTCGGGAGACAGACACTATCTCTACTTTTAAGATTAGGCTTAAAACTTTCCTTTTCGCTAAAGCATATAGTTAGGGCTGAATCAGGTGACCCTGAATCCTCCCTTAGTTATGCTGCAATAGACGTAGGCTGCCGGGGATTCCCATGATGCACTGAGTTTTTCCTTTCCAGTCACCTTTCTCACTCACTATGTGTTAATAGACCTCTCTGCATTGAATCATACTTGTTATTAATCTCTGTCTCTCTTCCACAGCATGTCTTTGTCCTGTTTTCCTTCTCTCACCCCAACCGGTTGCAGCAGATGGCCGCCCCTCCCTGAGCCTGGTTCTGCCGGAGGTTTCTTCCTGTTAAAAGGGAGTTTTTCCTTCCCACTGTCGCCAAAGTGCTTGCTCATAGGGGGTCATGTGATTGTTGGGTTTTTCTCTGTATCTATTATTGTACAATCTACTGTACAATATGAAGCACCTTGAGGCGACTGTTGTTGTGATTTGGCGCTATATAAATAAAATTGAATTGAATATTTAGTAGGAACACTTATAGCTTTAATTTAGCTTTAGTTTGTTTAAAGGCCTGTAATGTTTTCAATATTTGCACACATTTATTATTACAGAGTGAAAAATCAGAAGGCACAAAAACTGTCTTACCTGATGAGAACAGTGTAGCACGAATTATCCAGTCCATTGTGTTAGTCCCATGAAAAATAATTCAAGCGTTTGTTTGGGGGTTTTTTTTGTTTTTTATTTATGAGTTGAGTGTTCTGCTGAAAGTATCACAACAGTTGTTGAAACCAAAATGCAGAAATCATAGGGTGTGATAACAAAGGTAAGGCAACCATTTAAAGCAATTCTTTGGCAGGAGGAGTCACAATGATGACAGCACTGTCAGTAGTAAGATAAGATAAGACAAGAAAAGAAGAACTTTATTTATCCCGAGGGAAATTCTTTTGTCATACACATGCTCAATGCAGCAAGAGAGACAGAGGAACAGAGTAATAAGATATACAATATGTACAATAGAATACAAGTATACAGTAATATACAGTAGAATAGTGCAAAATATAATATTTTGCACTATTCTACTATATAGTAGACATTTATATATAATATAAATGTCTACTATATATAATATAGTAGACAAAGGTGGCAAAAGTACCGACATTACTTGCTTAAATAGAAGTACAGATACTAGTGTTAAAAATAGTCCAAACTTAAATAAAAGTGAAAAAGTACTGGCTCTGATATGCACTCAAAGTAAAAAAGTAAAAGTAGCTCCTTGAAGAACATTTCTACCACCTCTTTTTATTGAAATATTGCTAACTGAACCTTCTACTGCATTAATGTGATAGAATAGAAACTTTATTTAAGTCTAAACTTTAATTCTAATAAAGGAATTATATTTCACAATAATTTCAGTTGAGAGGATCAGTAGATTTTCTCAGTGTCCCAGCTGTGATCAGGCTGTGACCTGCTGCTCTTTGTTGATTTACACAACTGAATTCAACAAGACGTCAGCAGATGTTTCACGAGTTGTCCTGGTTGATTTTCATCCTCTACACTAACACCATTTATGCTGTCTTTATATTATACACTATACAACCATCATCATCTTAACTTCAAATTTATCTGTACTACCCTTTATGTAGCCTAAAGCTGGGCATATACTGTGTGATTTTTGGCCCATTTTGAGATGATTTTTCAGTCGTGTGACCATTTTGGGGATCGGCCCGAGTCTTGCCTTAATCGTCTGTCATGCATCATGTAGTATACATGGGGTAACGAGAAGCGATTAACACCCTCACAACCAGCTCCTGATCATCAACCATATGGTCGCAAGAAAATCAAACCTGTTTGAAATCCTGTTGCCCCTCATGAGGGTATCAACGCAACCTCTCACACTGCACATGCGCAAACACAGAATGCAAGTGAAAAGGACAGAGAGGCATGGCAGTACAGAGTGATCTGGACACAAGCCATGGAGGCACAACTTGTAGAACTTTGGCAAGCTCATCCAAGCCTTTTCGATGTGGCCTCACAAAATTATCACGATCGCAACAACCATGAAAGAGATGGACATTGCTGCTCAATTGCAGCTGCCTGGTCAATGTTTTTCATTAGCAATTTAGCAAAGTTGATGGTGGTGTGTATGTCTGTGTGAGTGAAACACAGAGAAGGAGAGAGGGGGAGAGCGAGAGACAGATTTTGTGTTATAAACTTCATATTATCACTTCATGTTATAGACGCAGTGTGAGCACTCAGGTCGCATCAGAGCATCGGGCTGTATAGTGTGAGACCATGCATCATGACCAACGAACTTCTAACACCTGCGATTCAATCATAAAGTTTGAGCAGGAGCTGAAAAACGCGACTGAAAAAATATCACACAGTTTATGCCCATCTTAACTCTGACCTTTCATTTGTTCCTGTTTAGGCTCAAATCGGTTTGATGTGTCAAGGCCCGTAGTGACGTGAAATAATAACTCCCCTAAAATGGGTCAATCCTAAAGTAACGAGCCCGTTTTGACGTGAGGAGTAGAAAGTACAGATATTTGTTTAAAAACGCCGGGAGTAAAAGTCAAAAGTTTTCAGAAAAATAAATACTCAAGTACAGAAATGAATTATCTGTACTTCATTATTTTCCCACCTCTGGTAGTAGATAATATGCTGCATGTTTTAAAAGGTGATTAATTTAATACTGTCAAGATTTCAAAATTTTCTAAATTTTCTAAAAGGATGATATTTCAGGCTCTTTAAGAATAAATGTATATAATACAAGACTTGTCACTGGATCTGTGTTTTGTAATACAAGTTGAGAAAGAGCACAGAGGTTGAAGGGGCCACTACCCTCTTACACATCTAGACCTTTCTTCCTCCTTTTTTCTAGTCTTTTAAGATGCATCAGTTTAACCTGGCTGCTAAGACTTGTGATGGTCAGGTCAAATGTGCAGGTCAAATATTTTTAGCATATTGTTTCTCAATGTAAGATTGCAAATGCTGAACCACACCTTTCTTTGAGTACAGCCAGTTTGATATTCTAACAAACATTTTTTTTTTAATACATGTGCATAAAATGTTTTGATATTAGGTAAAAATGTTACATTTAAGTAAAAAGCAGCACAATCTCATTTTTGGCATTTATTTTGATACTAACACAGATGGTGTGGATATTTAAAGCTGTGCTCATTTTTCCTTAAACCCAGCTGCTATATAATATCTCCACCTGAAAACCCACTCCAGACTTTAGAGGGCATTTGAACAATGATAAGTTTGTTTATCAACTGAAAATATCGGCAAATTAACTTTTACGAAACTGTAATTTTAAGAGCAAAACCTTTAATGAATGAGTTTGTCGGCCTGTTTCCTGCCACATATTATCTATCTGTTTTTATAAAACAGTACTGTGGTGGTAATGTGCAAATCAATATTAACACTTAGTAAACAGATTGGTTATTTAATTTCTTTATGGTCGATTTTAAACCTGTCTTGGCAGAACTTTGGTTTTTACTGAAGTGAACTGGTTCTGTTTTATTATATAAATCTTAGGGCAGTTAAGGGGTGATGTGTTAGCAGATCACCCTACGATTGAAGCATCACAATAATTTACCCGTTTAGTACATATACCCTATAGCATATAAAATTTAATGTATCTAATTTTCTTATATTTCCCCTGTGCTGTCTACTTCTTCTTTCCTGTTACATTTCTAATGTCTCATGAATTCTTGCATTTCTTATTGCAATATTAGGATACAAGGGAGACTAGTTATGAAACATGGAATACAGGGGAGGAACAGTAACAAAATCCTAAAGACTAAAACTATAAACATAACCAGTGCAGAAAAAAACTAAGAGAAATAGAAATACAAATGATTAAAGTAGAAACCAAAACAATGCCAGAAGAAGCCTAAAAACCAGAAACACACGCATTTTAGGATCCATCTTTAAGGATAAACATTTCCTCACAAAATAAGTTCTCTGTTTTGCCTTGCTGCACAGGCATTCAGTCCAAGAATCCAATTTCGGTTTATGGTCAAGCATAATACCAAGATACTTGTATTTACTCACATGCAGGATCAGCTTTCTCCATTTGTGAAGGTAGGCTGGGATCAATGACTGTAGAAAATACAGTCATTGGCTGGGATAATTGTTTCCTGCTAACATCTAAACACATTTCTATCTCTAGAAATCTAGATCGCAAACCTATTGCAATACTCAGCCCCTCGTTGGCTCTCGTTCTATAACATCTGCTCTAAAGCAGCCTGTGCGACCCGAAGCCTTAGAACAGCCGCTCTCTCTTCACATCTTTAAGCCTTGCAGGCTCTTTCTTCTCTGTTGGCCATCAGCAGCCCCAAGCCTAATTCAGGCTCTTCTCTTCTACAGTTTTCGGCCTTTTGCAGGCTCTCTGTTCACTCTCATCCAGCTGCAGCTCTAAGTCTAACACAGGTGTTCTGTCTCCTTTGTCGCAACTTTCAGCCTTCCCCGGCTCTCTGCTCTCTGTCGGCCATCTATGGCCCTGAGCCTTAATGCAGACTCTTCCTCTCTCTTGGCTCATTGCCAACTCTTAGCCCAATTGCTGTCACTGCTTCTCTCCCTCAGCTCTGTGAATCACCACTTTACCATGTTGGAGGGGTTTATGTGTCCCAGGGGCTATTTTGGTGGGGTGAGGGCAATGCTGCCTGGTGGCTGGGCATGGCCCAGCATAGCGCAGCCCAGGGGGCACAGCCTGCCCTACTGTAGGCATACCGCTCTCACTGTCAGAGTATCCAGCCTTCTTGGAGTCACTGGGTGGGTTGATTGAAGGTCCTTCATCTGGTGACTCAGTAGTCCCACTAAGACTCTACAAAAATGTTGTCACTGGACTTCTGTGCAAATCACAGTTTTTTCATAAAGAACACCATTTATGAATATAAGGATGTCAACAAGTGCACATGGCTCAGGACACCTTAGGTCCCAGGTCGGTGACCAAAGCAAAAACTCGGGTGTCAGAGTTCAGTGAGACCATGCAAAAAAAAACCATTATGTAAAGTCTTTTGCTTCTATAGCATTATTTTGTAAAAATGATGGTCCTTTTGCCAATACATAAATATGCAAGAATATGCTGATGTTATCTTTCTTATTAAAAGTGAGATAATGAGTGTTCACATGCTGCACAGGATAAACACTGATGATTAGTAAAAATTCACAACACAAAGCTGACAAAACATCTTTTATTGTTGATCAGATTAGAGAGTAAGATTCTTCAAAAAATAAAAAGTCACTCTGAAAACTTCCTAACATAATGCATCACAGGACTTTCACAGACTACATTTAATCTCATCCATTTTATTTGAGTATTCAGACTTTGTGTCTCTTTTGTCCTCAGGTGTCTAAAGTTTAAGGCATTGATTGACAATTGTATTTTTCTGCTCGGATGATTTAATTTCAGCAGTTTTCTGCTCCTGAAGGTAATGGAAGGACACAGCTAGGCGCCTCTATTATAGATAACAGTCAATGAGCAAGCAAAGGAGTGATTTCAAACACAACAAGCTATCTTGAATCAAATGTGGTAGTATGGACATTGCTACACACACTGTCCATTCCGAAAAATATCAGAAGGGCCTTAAATTTTTCATATACAGTAAATGTACAACTACAAATGTGATTTTCTTATTCTGCTGTGAGTGCACTTGCATCATTCCCTGGACCATCTTCTGCACTTTCTTTCATCATCTGTTTATATTTGCTCTGGAAAAACCCAGCCTAGAAGTGCAAGGAAAAAACATAAAAATGCAAAAATTGTGTATTACAGTTCCAAAAAAAATGAATGAAAGTAACTATATGAGTGACTATAAAAACCTTTAACATTTTTTTAACTGGTCATGATCTCTTAAAATCTTAAAGCTGTGTAATGAATTGAAAAAGTGTAAGAAGAGTCTTTCACCTTATACAGGCCAGCAGTGAGTAAAGCCAGAATAGCCAACCCTCCCAGGCATCCTCCAATGATGGCTTTAGTGAAATCTGGCTTAGGGTACACTTCTACCTCTGCTACAATCTGAGAGATGAAGAGACACAATGTGGATGACATTTAAGATCTTGCACATCTCAAACAAAAGGAAGTAATTTGAAATCACCTTGCGAACAGGAGGGTTGTTGTTAGACCCTGTTGAAAAGTAGATGTATTGTTCTTTGTCATACTCCACAGTGGCTGTACTGGTCAAGAGGAATTTAGCAGATTGAATTCCAATCTATGGAAAAAAATTTACTGTCCAAGGACTTGCACTCAATTCTTCCCTTTATTAGAAAATAAAATGACTGCTGGATGGATTGGAAGAGCAGCAGATCAGTGATGAACTTATACAGACTCGATCCTGATGCCTTACCTGCTGAATGGTGAACTTCCTGTAGGAGAGTCCAGCTGGATATGTGAGAATAACACGGCTGTTGTAGGAGTTTTCTCCTCTGTTCGCCACTGTGACTGTGACATCCAAAAGCTCATCCATGCCCACTTTAACCTCTGAGGATCTGTGGAGTATGAAGGAGGATGAGAATAAAGGGAGAGGAAAACAGACTGCACTGTGTTGTTGAACGTTCCATAAGCTAAATATAGCATGTGTTTGTGTTGAATTCCAACAATATGTTAGAATTCAAAATATGTAGTACGCAACATATATGCTGTGCTTCAATGTGGATGCTAAATACAATGTTTTATTATACTTTGTGTATTGTGTCAAATCTTTGAGCCCTTTAATGTATGACACTTATGAATGTGTTGTATGTGAAAGGCCATAGTTGATGGTTTTTCTAATCTTTTTGAAAAATGAATGACTTTTGTATTTTGTTTTATTAAGAACCTGGGGGCCTAAAATGGAGGTGTCTGGGTGCCTTTGGTGGGGGCATTTGCACTGTGGTTTTTTATGCACCCCTGGTTTAACCTGCAGATTAGTGTAAAGGTGTGTAGAGAAGAGATATGTGTGAATTGATGATTTTTTGATGCTCTCTTCATCTAGAAGCCCATTTGCCCACTGGTGAACTGATATACTGTTGATTAACTTTGTGTAAGTGGATTGATGCCTCTTTTGTTTCGTGTTTCTTTATTATTTTTGTCAAAAAAACAGCTTCTTGAGTATTTGAACCCTGTCTCTGTGTAAAGTATAATAGACCTTGACGCTTTCTTGGGGAATGGTAAAGTTTCCCTGTCTGTTGTATAATCACCCGGTGAAGTTGAAATCCACTTTCAGGTCATCGACACATTTGTTGTCAGTGCCGCAGTTGATCTCAAACCCCAACTGTGGAACACAGCATGATGTGAAAAGCGTTTATATTACACATTATTTACAGAATAAAGGAAACATAGGTGAATCGAACAAACAATCTGTGTGTTCTGCCATCAAGCTGTGCTTTTCCATTTTGGTTAATGGGAACAAGATTTCTGTTAATATTGTTGATATGCTTTTGGAAAACATCAAAGTCCTCTGCATACCTATCTAAGCTATCTAAGAATCATCTCAGACAGACACTTCATAAGATAGTAGATGTAGTTTGCTACTGCTGTTGAAACAGTTGAGAACTACACAGGCTCTCCCTAGGGTCAAAAACAACAAATACATAGACATAGAAAGTAAATACAAAAGTAGAAAACTGTACAGTTTTTAATAAAGTTTACATTTACTGAAGGGATGTGCTACTGGAGAAATGTTGGCTCATTTATTTCCAGTACTTCAGTAGAAGTAGTTTTGCATGTTAACAATAAAGTTAATTCAGAAACAGTAAGTTCAAAACTAATGCTGTGTTTTTCCAGTTCATGTCCAGCTTGTCACAATACGGCTGTGTGCAGGCAAGAGTAGGACCCAAACGCAAACTCGCAGAGACAAAAAGTAAACTCAAAAAACACAGTTTTATTGCTGGCGTGGAAGGGAAACAAAAAACAAAACTAAACTGGGAAAACTAATACTAAATCATACATGGAAACACAGGGAGAATCACACAGCTATGTTGGAGGACGCAACACTGACAAAGAGAAACATGGGGCTTAAATACACTGTGGGATAACGAGGGGGAATGAGCCACAGGAGGAGAGCACAGCTGGGAGTAATCAGGCAGGACGAGACAAGGGAAGCAAAACTAGAAACATTAACATAGGACACAGTCTGTGAAAGTAAAACAGATAACACACTGACTGAACTCAAGACATGTAAACTTAACAGACTGGGGAGACAGAATATAGGGACCTGAAACATGGGACAGAAAGGCACAGTAGACACAACATGAACATAACAATGCCATAGGGGAAGAGTAAAACAAAATACAGGAACACAGGACCTCTTTCAAAATAAAATGGGAAATATAATGAAGCGCAAACATGACAACATAAGAAACACAGACATGAAACACATGAAGGACAAGGGAGACTTAACAGGGGTTGGATATTCAAGGGGAATCTAATAAACAAATGAACTAGATAACCTAATGAACTTAAACATAAACCATAAATATCAAAATAAACTTAAAACGCTGGGTCAAAAGACCCAGGATCATGACACAGTTAGTACATTTTTAAAGGTATTTACAGGATAAATTATTGTTGTCTGAGCCTGCTGAGCAAGACTTGGTCTGAGATTTGTGTTGGAAGGAAAACCGTCAAATGTGAATTTGAGCTCATTGGAAAGTTGATTGAGAGCATCGTCTGGGCAGGCCTGCAAAACGACAGCAGTGTTAGATTTAGGTTCAGTGTTGAAAAACTCTTAAAAGCAAAATGGAAATCAAAATCTGCTGTTCACCAAATTGAGTTTGATCTATTGGTTATGTCATTTTTTCTCTGATGTTGTTTTACCTCAATAAAGAAGTATACAGTTGAACAGTTTGGAGTTCTTAAATCAACAATGACTGATGGAGACTCCTCTCGTTGTTTCCCACTAATATAAGCTCGGTTGTTTGGAGGTTTGCGAGTGGCATCCAGTGTAAATGTATAATTAATTCTTGCTTGAGCTGGAATAAATCAGAGTTTAAAATGTTACAAATGTACATACACTCAAAAATGAAAACGGATGAAAACGGATTTTGATTTTGAAAAGGTGAGGAGAATAAAGAACCTTGATCAATCGTAGACACTCTGCTCATGGTAAAGCAGACTGTAACTGTGTTCTCCAATGGTTTTGAGCAGTCTACATTCTGAGTAGGGATTTGGTTTGGGCTGAATAACACCTCAGCTTCAATCATTACTATGGGTCTTGATCTGGAAAAAAGGAAAAGCACATGTGGCAAACAACATTTGGCTTTTTAGTTAGTACAACAGCTGTCCTCCTTTTGGTAATGCAGGTCAGACTTCCCAACAGTCTAATCTTTCCTTTGCTCTACTGACATTTGATATTTTATAAGACGCTAATCATCAAATGTTTTACCTCATTTAGAAATATACTTTTTGAAAGAAAACAACATTTATTTTTAATGTAATATTACAACAAATTGAACAGAAGTGTTGAATGACCGATACAATTCATCATAACTCATTCAACTATTTGATCTTGCTAGCACTGCTTAACTACGAACTGTTGCTTCAAATCTTGACGTATATACATCTGTTCTGGTAATGTAGTCATTTCCTTTTTTGCATGGAAATCATTTTTTAGAACAAGGCTACTGTTATAAATTACTCATTTCATTTTGAGACGATGTCTGCTTCACGCTTTGTGAAGTGGACGCACATGCAGTAGTTGCAATACTGCATGCAAAAGTTGTATTACCGCATTACCAGCAGAAGGAGATAACATATGTAAAGGCAAGAAGTCGGTAGTGAACAAAAAAAACGTATAAAGAACATTTCAAGGGATAATATTGCTAGATACTGGTTTGAGATCCTGTAACAGAAAATAAATGAGAAGGTAAAAGAGAGACACAGTACAACAAATTCCACTTTAAAAGAATTTTTTTTCATTATGCTAACTTAAGTAGTAACTTCAAATGAATTTTTGCCCTTTATTAGAAAAGTGCCTGATCATTAGTTGAAATGAGATTGATGAGTTAATACCATATGAAAGGTAATACTATATGTGTCATTTTTAATTGCACAATAGCTATAAAAATACATCTATGTTTGTACCTTCAATAGAGAAGATTTTGTCCTGCAGACTGTCTTATTATTTCAAGTGCATTGAAGTTCTGCACTTGAAACACATGATTGTCTGAGGGATACGATGCAGTGGTGTCCACTTCTTGTTTTGCTGCACTGTAAGTAAATGCACTCCCCACCTAGTATTATTAAAGAAATGTTTGAATTGTTATGGAGCATGATTTGCTCAGTACAGGTTATGGTCCATAAGTTTATGGACTGTATTTTTATCCCAATTATCATCAAATTTATAGATAGCACCAGGTAAAGCACAGGTAAACATTCTCTGCTGACTCAGTAACGTCCTCTGTTATCAATATCAGCACAAAAACTGTGCAATGGGAGCTTAATGGCATTGGTTTCCATGGCCA
Source organism: Oreochromis niloticus (assembly GCF_001858045.2). Lineage (NCBI taxonomy): Eukaryota > Metazoa > Chordata > Actinopteri > Cichliformes > Cichlidae > Oreochromis > Oreochromis niloticus. The sequence continues at coordinate 17,077,184 of NC_031973.2, read as the reverse complement.
AGCAGCTCCTGGGGATGTCCCAGGTGGGAAACCAATGTGTTGGAGGAAATCTCCCAAATAGAAGGCTGCCAAAGTAAAACAGAGACACAGTGAGACAATATAATCAATCACATGTACATGGGGTGAACGTCTCTAATGAGAGTCACCCAGTACACTTCTTTATTGCAGGTTATATAGGCACAACAGGGCGGAGGCAGTCTCCGCCAGTTCTCAGAATATAGATTGCTTAACTGACAAATGCGTATCTTACTAAACATTCTGTCCGTACTATACTAAACGTCTGCTTAAGTGGAATTTTCCGTTCTTCTTTACACAGGAACTTGTCTTCACAGGCATTTGATAAGCATAGGCAAGGCTTCATGTTTATCAGAGTGAATCGTCATTCAGAGTTTACACAATCACAACATATCATTCAGAGGTTTTACACAGTTACAAGCAAAGCATATTTGAATAATAAACAAAATCTTTTCACATTTCCCTCCTGTTGTTTAACTTTCACACTAGTTAAAACACCATTGGTTTATTATCTGTGCATGATTTCTTGCAGCGCATTTTTAATCAGCACGTCATACATTGGTGTATCACAGCATTTCAGTGTCAGGTGGATTATCATCATCTTCGTCCATGGGCAGTGTCAGGTATGCCTGCACATGAACTGCAACAACTTTATTAATCATTGATTGTACACATGGCAAAATACAAGAAGTAAAACAACAGAGTAGGAGTAGAAGAACTCCTACAAAAACCAGTCCTTTTATTAAAAGAGATTTCCAGGAACCACTCAACAGCCAGGTAAGCCAATCTTCAGTGTTTGTGACATAGTCCTGTTGCTGAGCGTCCCTGAGTTGTTTCAGCGTGCGTAAGGCGTCGGTCATGTTGGAAGAGTGAACATTATCTGGAATGTATGTACAGCATGTGTTGTTAAAGAGTATACAGAGTCCTCCTTTTTCAGCCAGAATCATGTCCAGTGCGACTCGGTGTTGCATCACAGTTATGCGCAGGGCATCAATCTCTTCATTTTGTTGATTGTTGATTTTGCACGAGGCATTCAGGAACAGTCCAAAGCGGTAATCCAAAGTTTCAATTCTTAACATGTTCTTTCCGGTGCCCACCCATGGAAACAGTGAGTGGAGGACCTTTTGTCCGGTGGTCCAAAGCTTAAATTCCTCTGGCACATCACTGCCATAGATGGGATCATGTGGTTGTAGTGTGGAGACGTCTCGTCGTTGTCTTGTAGTCTGAGAGCTATTTACAGCTGACATCCTGAAGGTGTGGTCTGAAATGAAGATTGGGGCACAGGTGCCCGTCCATCCGGGTGGCAGTATGAAGTAGGCACGTTGTCCACACAGCCAGGCCATTCCCTGCACCCAGTAGGTGCCGTTGCTGGGCGCGGACGTGTTTACAGGTGCGCCCTCTCCGTTGGCTGTGGTTTGGTTACAGTTGGTGGTGTTGCCTAGGGGTCTGTTACCGTTGTCTTGTCGGTAGCACATGGAGTGGTTCTTCCCTGGGGTTTGGTCCAAGAACACTGGGAAGTGAATGGACGTGTTCCGATTCGTCACGTTGAAGTTGATCCAGAAGAGCTGGTCACACGTTCCGTTGTCAAGTCCAGCGTTTTCGACGGTGATTACCTCGTGTCGGGGTGGTCCCTGAAAGATACTAAGAAGGTTAAGCGCATAGATGACAGAGCTTGTCTCATCAATGATGATTTTCTTATGTTGATAGCCAATGCCCGCGAAGCTGGCAGCGCACTTGGCTTGTGTTTTATTCATGTAGTTTCCATAAAAGGTGGGATGTGTCGAGGTGCATGGCATGTGGGAGCAGACGTAACATGCAGTGTTATTAGGCTCTCCCTTAGTTCTGTCATGTACGTAGCGGTACCATGCGTTATTCATCCATGGGTGAATGTGGTCTTGTGTCATGTCACGGAGGTGTGAATTGTCATGCGTCCATCTCGTCCGTAGATGGTGCTGTTCGTTTTCTGTACCATCCTCTAGAAACATGAGGAGTCCTGCTGAGAGTAGGAGGACAGCCACGAGGACAACAGGAGTCTTCATGGCGACCAAACACACCTAGGTCCTCAGGTGAGTAGACTACTGGCAAGAAGCAGAGGGCGGGATATACCCGATCAGCCCTCCCTTCACCAGTCAGATCGCCTGAGGGTAGGGGTGCCGGCGTCTATGAGTCTGGGCTGTCACTCACTTTCTTGCAGTGGCTTTGGTGAATCCAAGATGGTCTTTCTGCTATCTTACAGGCGGTTGGCGTGGTGACGAGCACTTGGTAGGGTCCTTCCCAATGGGGCGAGCTCCAATTCTTTCTGTGGAGAACTCGGATCAGGACCCAGTCGCCCTGTTTCAACCTGCAAGATACTGGAGAGTTGTTTAGAACAATCTCTTTATTTTCAAGTAATTTCAAGTTGTGAGTTTCTGGGAACTTTGTGTCAGTCTCATCCACATTTTTACCAGGCCTATACACTCAGGCCATGGTCTCCCTGTTTCTTCCATGCATTTTCTCAGTCTCTGTTTTATTTCCTAGTGCTTCAGAGACCTTACTGATTACTTCATTAACAAAATGTGTCCCATTGTCTGATCTTATCAGAGTGGGGATGCCATATATTGAAAATAAAATGGTTACATAAGCATTTTGCTACTGAAATGGCATCTGCTTTCTTTACTGGATAGATTTCTGGCCATTTTGAGAATACATCTATGATCACTAGAGCGTATTTTGAGCCTTGGCATTCATTTAGCTCAATAAAACCCATGTGGATTGTATGAAAGGGATGAGGTGGTGTGGGAAAATGACCTCTTTTTGGTCTAAGATTCCCTTGTACATTGTGTTTTTGACAAATCATGCATGTTCTGACAAATTCTTTTGCTGAAGTTTCGAAATTTAGAGTGTAAAAGTGTTTTGGAGATTATATCTCCTATCCCTCCTGTTGACGCATGGAGAGTAACTCCATGTGTCACTAAGGCTGCTGTTTTGTGTAGAGATTTTGGAAGTATTGGTTTTCCTTCACAAATCATCAAGTCATCTCTTAGTTTCGCTCTGCATTTCAGCCATTTCCTTTGCTCAGCTGTGGGAGCTGCTTTTTGTTCATCCTTTGTCAGTAAAATTGTTTCCCTTTGTAATTTCATAGTCATTCTTCTGATGTGCTGCACACTTGCAAATTGCTAAATGTCGCATCACATGAGGAGTTTCCTCCCATGTAAATTACTTGTGTTGCATCAATCAAGCAGAAAGCATCTCACAATTTATTGTATTACCAACTAAATTTATTGTCTGGTCACTGCTTGGTCATACCAGACTCTCTCTGTGTCTTTATTTTTCCTTCTCTGTTTTCACAAACGTTTCACCTATTGTCCTGCAAGCTGGAGAGTTAAATGTCAGTAGTGGGTAAATTCAGCAGTTGATAACAAAACTATTAAGTTTTTCCTGTTTTAACACCAATGTGAGATATAGAGGCGCACATATAGTGTGTGCTCTAATGTAAGCTGCTCTTCATTGCATGTATGTGTGTTAGTACACTTGCATGCAGGGCCTCTGGGCCTGTCTCACCCAAAAGGGCATTTTCTTAACAGTTGCCTTTCACTCGCGTGTGTTAAGAAAGGCAAATGTGCTTGTAGCAGTTGTGAGATTATTATGCTGTCATATATTACATTATACCTGTAATCAAAATGAGTGAATCATGATACTGCTGTAGGCCACATCATACTTCTTGTGTAATCAGTATGTAGTTTTAGTTTGCATCACACTTCTTAGTTAAAAGAATGTGAAAATCATTAGATTTATTAGATAGGTTTGTATTATCCTATACTGCTGATTTACTGTGAGTGAGTTACACTATTTCATGACATTTCATACTGCTGAGTTATGAAGAGAATATTGTATTCAGAGAGTAGGGGCCTCTCTCTCTTTTTTTTTTCCTTTTTTTTTTCAAAACAAGAAACTAAGTTTTAATTTCTCAGCCTTGTCACATAAAACAAAACAGATAACCCAGCTCTCAGCTGGCTCTGGACTTATCATCATCAAGGACACATGGTGAGAGCTACATCAGAAGTTACAGTACTCATCACTCAAGCAACATTTCAAAAAACAAAAGAAACAAAAAACAAAACTCAGCACACTGCACAGAGAACAACAACAAGACATAACTGAAGATGTTGTTCTTGTTTGTTCTCCTTGAATTTTAGAATAAAGTTATTACATCTGCATTAGTAAATCATATGCCTAATCATTATGTGTAACTTGCTCATCAGCTTGGTAGTGTCCACATATTTAATTCATTTTATTCAGCTTCTCAAACCTGTAGCTTTAGCTGTTGTATTCAGGGCTTGACTTATTAGTTGTTAGTATAGGTTTGCTCTTCATCTCAAGAGAGTCTCATCTAGGATAACAGGTTTACAAGCAGGTCAAGTGTCTCTATGCACCTGATTAGTGTAGTTATTTCCTTATTTTCTTCATCTCATATATCATTGTACTGAGTTTGAGCAAACCTTAAGCTTGAATCAGACTACTTTTAACAATCATCCACCTCACATCATAACTGACTGAGGTGCCTCTTCCTATTAATAGTATATCACTATTTAATGTTATCATTGTATTGTTTTTCCTTTTTATAACAGCAATAGTATATCACAATACACTACTTTACTACTAATATACAATAGTATATTAGTTTATATTTTATTATGTATCCATCACGGGTCTGTGTGAACCTGCAGCTTCACACCTTCCCAAGGTGGAGACATTTCCCTTGGCTGAACAATGACACAGCCTTAATATGCCTTATGCATCTCTCTTTTTTATTTGATATATTTTGTGTGAATTATCTGGTTTCACGCATTCTATTCATTCAGCTTGGTTGTCTTCCCAATTTTGTTTCATTGCTTTAATTTAAGTTAACCTTAATTTAACCTTTTGTTTATTCCACTTCATTCCTCTTTCCATGCTTTAAAATATTACAACTCTTGTGTATGCTTTGATTTCTTTTTAGCTTCCTTTTCAGTATTTATTTCTGCTTGGAGGGTTTCTTATAATTTAGTTAATGCGGAGGGGCTACATTTTCCCTCTCACGTGGGACATTTAGTTTTCTTTGGATTTCTCCATCTATATGCACTAATTTGTCCGGCGCCTGGACATTTCTTTTCTAGCCACTGCTCGTCAGCAGTGAGTTTTGTTGTTTTATTACCCATTATTAGTTTATGCTTCTTTTAGCGCTTAGTAATACACACACACCTGCGGCGCTTTCACTGGCACGAGAACAGAGAGAGGTGGCTGACACGCCCTTCTACTTTTGAGCTATTCTCAAAAGCGGTGTCAACTTTATGTGATAAAACACGACCTTCCTCTCAGTTCACCAGTACTTCAGCGACCAACAGTAAACAAATCAGTGGAATAGTTCAGCCTCCTTATTGTGCTGTAGAAATCAACTTATTCCACCACAAAAATAGACAATAAAAGACAGACAGTTTTAACGCGCGTTCACGCTACCAGCCCCTTAAGGCGAGCGTACTGCTTCCAGCCACTGTGGGCGAGCTAGGCCTATTTTACCCTTTCGGGGAGCTACCAATCACTTATGACGAGCTCAATATTTATTTTACTGCTTCCAACCCTCTGCGGGCGAGCTGACTACCAGTCCTCAAGACGAGCTTTAATGCTTCCAGTCTCTCTTGGACGAGTCTATTTCTTTTAAGTTTCGTTTTCGTTTTTTGCGCAAACCTTTATTATCTCAAAGTAGTCTGTCTTACCTTGGCGCTGGTTTCTTCAGATGCACCTGATCAGCCCCCGACGGTGCGGACCGCTTGTAAAACGTTGACCAAGACCCGAATTTACGCTCTTGGATTTTAATCACGCGTCTAGTGCGTGAGCTGCCAGCAGACTTCAACGTGGGCTTCTCGCACCGGCGGGACCTGGTGAGGCGCCTTCTGTGAGAGCTGCTTTAAATAGGCTGTCTCATCCGGCTCGAAGGACCAAGAAATGTTGGAGGAAATCTCCCAAATAGAAGGCTGCCAAAGTAAAACAGAGACACAGTGAGACAATATAATCAATCACATGTACATGGGGTGAACGTCTCTAATGAGAGTCACCCAGTACACTTCTTTATTGCAGGTTATATAGGCACAACAGGGCGGAGGCAGTCTCCGCCAGTTCTCAGAATATAGATTGCTTAACTGACAAATGCATATCTTACTAAACATTCTCTCCGTACTATACTAAACGTCTGCTTAAGTGGCATTTTCCGTTCTTCTTTACACAGGAACTTGTCTTCACAGGCATTTGATAAGCATAGGCAAGGCTTCATGTTTATCAGAGTGAATCGTCATTCAGAGTTTACACAATCACAACATATCATTCAGAGGTTTTACACAGTTACAAGCAAAGCATATTTGAATAATAAACAAAATCTTTTCACACAATGACTGTAGAAAACAGTCATTGTGAGAAACCTGTACTTTTCTCAATATAGTGTAGAATCTTGGGAATTTATTCTGATGGTTGACTGAAACACATCATCAGTATGAAACTCAGCATTCTCCAGGTTTATATAATGGAAGTACTTACCCAAATAGCAAATTGAATAATGTTTTTGCTCTCTGCTAGTTGTGCTGCACTTCCCAGATCATAACGATCATGGGATTGTCCATCAGTAATTACTATCAAGACCTTCTTCACATTTGGTCTGGAACCTCTTTGTGGGATGAAAACATTTTCCCAGCCAAGTGAAAAAAAAATCTACTTTCAACACAAAACAGCTTTTTATAGTGCAGATTATTGTCATGGTTAAATTGCATGTATTATTATTATCTCAACATGCATCATTTTTGTGTCATCTTTCAGTATTGTAGATATTTTTGCACTTTACAAATCCAGCTAATGCAAGTATTTGAACTTAGCCTTGGTTATGCCTCATCAAGTCTGTGGAAATAATTCTTCAAAACCCAAATCTGTCTTTTGAAAGTCTTGCATTAGTCACACAGTACCTAGTGTGGTGAGATTCACAGAAAGAAAATCATCTGGACAATAAGTCAGCTGTAGTGCATCATAATTATTATTGCATCCCTCACACAACATGTCTGATGGCCTTAGCTGTGTAAGTAGATCCTCTCAGCTGACTGATGCCACTGATGTCAGTCTCCACTGATCCAGATGAGAAAAAATTTTGCAAATAAAAGTGAACTGTTGTGGAAGTTTTCCACTTAAATAAAGCCTGCAGATGAGCGGTGAGCGGTAGCTAACGTTCTTTAATCAAAACACACAAAGAACAGAAAACCAAGCTTGGTGGAGAGCCTGCATGACCACGGGGCAGGGTCAGCAGAGTCTCACTGAGCCTAGTGTGGCTCTCAGTTAAATACCTTCTCCAGGAACAAAAGGCAGTACACAGTTGTTTCACACCTTAAGGTTTACACCCCCTTTCTACCTCCCAGAGTCCTTGGAGAGACAAAAGACTCCCTCCTGTGGAGTTGTCTGCTTCCCCCAACTTCCTAAATAGACCCCCACCATTTGTCTTACTGTATGGGTGTCAGACATGTTAAAATCAGTGGCACCAAGGCATTATACAATAAAATAATGTGATTAGTACATAAGTGAAAGAAATTCCATTACAGAACCTGCGGTGAATTAGAGAACTGGGAAACAGAAAACTGCAACAAAAAAGGGCGGGGGACAAATGTTCAAAACATAATTACATATATAATAAATTATTTTGTGTTGATTTAAATGACAGAGGGACTGCAGGTCTTACCTGTACATCGTTTGAGAGAAATGACTGAATCAGCGTTTTCACAAATATCTTCATTATTTGAAAGTCTCCATTGTATATGCTGCCTGAACCATCCAACAGAAAAGCAATGTCTGCTTGCAATGGTGGGCAAGCTGTCAAAGAGATTAATTTCAAAATGAAATTAATGTTAAAGGGTTAACTTGCATCATGCAAACAAAGGAATCTGCGCCGCTCAGTGAATGGATTATGAGTATCACACACTAAGACAAATTTCTCGTTAATGGCCCTTTGAGTTCATTTACTGTCTAAATACTAAATGTAATCTGATTTGACAGACAAAACATAAAACAAAACACTTAAAAGAATCAGTTTGATCCAAAACAAATTTTAGAGGTTTTATTAAAGTTCATGTAAAAGATCAACCTCTACATTTATTCTTAAACATTTACTTTTATTTACTTAAGAAATGTTTCTATGATTTTAAGTGTCAGGTACTGTAATCACATTTTTCAGTACTGTAGTAATCTAATGCATTATACAAACTTCAATAATTCCATTACAATTGCAGTTATATTACTACATGTGTTGCAAGCATTCTTCAGATATTTTTAAGATAGCTGGATAGAAAAAAAATCAAGTGTGCCTTTTCCTTCCAGCACACTTGTGTCACAATCACAGACAGCATGGCTACAATCAGCACACTAGAAGATAGAATGTGTCCTAATTAGGATAGGGATTTGTGTCAGTGTGTGGTTTACACTGTTAACAAGCCTTTATGTAAGATTGCATTTCAGGTTATAGGTCACTTTACAGAATAAAACAAAAATGACATAATGAGTACAGGAACAACTTACTTTCCACTGGGAGTAAATTGACAACTTAAAATATTATTTTTTTTACAGGAAGGTAACAACTTCCTGTTTGTTATTTTGTGATATGGCAGTTTTGGATGCATCTATCCATTAGGGGTGGGTTTTAATAATCGATTCATCGATTAAAATCGATTCTGGCTTGGATAACGTGAAATCGATTCATTAAAATCCTGAATCGATTTTTTAATATAAATTTATTTTGCCCGAAACGCCAGAATCTCTGGTGAAACTTCACAAAATTTCAACAACCACCAAACAGTTAAGAAAGTAAATGAGTGCAGGTACACGGATTCTGCACAAGGACGTAAACACACAGCGCGGACCCGCGGATCAGAATCAGTGAGATGTCGCCTTTCTCACCCGACGGGCGCTGCCGCTTTAAACGGCTGCGCGCGCTCCCGCGGACGGCAATCACTTTCTGGCAGACAATCACTTTTTGGCACACTGTTGTGCCAAAAAGTGTGTGCGCTGTGTGTTTACGTCCTTGTGCAGAATCCGTGTACCTGCACTCATTTACTTTCTTAGCTGTTTGGTGGTTGTTGAAATTTTGTGAGGTTTCACCAGAGATTCTGGCGTTTCGGGCAAAATAAATTTATTTTAAAAAATCGATTCAGGATTTTAATGAATCGATTTCACGTTATCCAAGCCAGAATCGATTTTAATCGATGAATCGATTATTAAAACCCACCCCTAATACAGACACACTAAAATGTTATTGTACATGGTTACCATAAAGTGAAACTCTTATGTTATAGTTCTTGTTCCATACAAGGCTACTCCTGAATTGTGGTGCCATTTATTTTTCTTACATGTATTTACACTTTTTACACTTCCCACTTATTACACACACTTCCTATTCATGCTAAGAACAATCAATCTGTCATAGAGTAAACTTTGTATTGTTTTAATATATTTTTCTATTCAACAAAGACAGCATAATTTGATAGTTTTGCAAAGACTAAATGCATTTAGACATAGATACTGTATAACACTGACACCCTCTCAAGTTCCTCCTATCACCACTGTCTCTTTAAATTACTGTAGTCTTTTGTATTTACATTTTTTTGGCTCATGGATGGAATAAGTTGGAAGGATGAGTATGGTATGACTAGCCCTGCACAAAACAATCAGTTATACAGTGGGGCAAAAAAGTATTTAGTCAGCCACCGATTGTGCAAGTGCCCCCACCTAAAATGATGACAGAGGCCAGTAAGTTGCACCAGAGGTACACGTCAACTGTGAGAGACAGAATGTGAAAAAAAAATCCATGAATACACATGGTAGGATTTGTAAAGAATTTATCCGTAAATCAGGGTGGCAAATAAGTATTTGGTCACCTCAAACATGGAAAATCTCTGGCTCCCACAGACCTGTAACGTCTTCTGTAAGACGCGTTTCTGTCCCCCACTCGTTACCTGTATGAATGGCACCTGGTCGAACTCATCATCTGTATAAAAGACACCTGTCCACAGCCTCAAACAGTCAGACCCCAAACTCCGCCACGGCCAAGACCAAAGAGCTCTCGAAGGACACCAGGAAAAGTATTGTAGACCTGCACCAGGCTGGGAAGAGTGAATCTACAATAGGCAAGCAGCTTGGTGTGAAAAAATCAACTGTGGGAGCAATCATCAGAAAATGGAAGACATACAAGACCACTGATAATCTCCCACGATCTGGGGCTCCACGCAAGATCTCATCCCGTGGGGTCAAAATGATCATGAGAACGGTGAGCAAAGATCCCAGAACCACACGGGGGGACCTGGTGAATGACCTGCAGAGAGCTGGGACCAAAGTAACAAAGGTCACCATCAGTAACACACTAAAACGGCAGGGAATCAGATCCCGCAGTGCCAGACGTGTTCCGCTGCTGAAGCCAGTGCATGTCCAGGCCCGTCTGAAGTTTGGCAGAGAGCACATGGATGATACAGCAGAGGATTGGGAGAATGTCATGTGGTCAGATGAAACCAAAGTAGAACTTTTTGGTATAAACTCAACTCGTCGTGTTTGGAGGACGAAGAATACTGAGTTGCATCCCAAGAACACCATACCTACTGTGAAACATGGGGGTGGAAACATCATGCTATGGGGCTGTTTTTCTGCCAAGGGGACAGGACGACTGATCCGTGTTAAGGACAGAATGAATGGGGCCATGTATCGTGAGATTTTGAGCCAAAACCTCCTTCCATCAGTGAGAACTTTGAAGATGAAACGCGGCTGGGTCTTCCAACATGACAATGATCCAAAACACACCGCCCGGGCAACAAAGGAGTGGCTCCGTAAGAAGCATTTGGAAGTCCTGGAGTGGCCTAGCCAGTCTCCAGACCTCAACCCCATAGAAAATCTGTGGCGGGAGTTGAAAGTCCGTGTTGCTCGGCGACAGCCCCAAAACATCACTGCTCTCGAGAAGATCTGCATGGAGGAATGGGCCAAAATACCAGCTACTGTGTGCGCAAACCTGGTAAAGACCTATAGTAAACGTTTGACCTCTGTTATTGCCAACAAAGGTTATGTTACAAAGTATTGAGTTGTATTTTTGTTATCGACCAAATACTTATATGCCACCCTGATTTACGGATAAATTCTTTACAAATCCTACCATGTGTATTCATGGATTTTTTTTTCACATTCTGTCTCTCACAGTTGACGTGTACCTCTGGTGCAACTTACTGGCCTCTGTCATCATTTTAGGTGGGGGCACTTGCACAATCGGTGGCTGACTAAATACTTTTTTGCCCCACTGTATATAGTAGCTGCAAAAACTACTAATTATTTAGGATCTTAAATCCCGTTCAACAGCTTTATTTTTTCACAGTGCATTTCTACAACAACAAACATCAAAACATTCTAATAATAAGTTATTTTAGAGTCAGAAGTTGACTGAGCTCATGACACATTTCACAGAGGATAAAGTGCAAATAAGGAAATGGCCATCACAAAAATATTTCTAGATGATATGGTTTCACTTCATAATTTACAGACCATTTTTTAATACTAAAAGAAATATTTTTTAATTAAAAACTGTTCCTGTGTATACTTACAGTCATGTTTCGACAGGTTGTACTTATTCATAATTAAAGAACTAAACCCAAAATCAGAGGGTACAAATTTGTCTTACCTGATGAAAATAGTGTACCACAAATTATCCAGTCCATTGTATTGCTTCCATTAAAAAAGTGATTGTATTTTTTTTTTTTCATTTGACCGATACAGTAGGTGAGGTATTCCTTCTGTGTCACAGGAGTTGTTGAATTCAAAACGCAAAAATCATGACTGATCAAAGGTAAGGCAGGCAACGACTTCATAGGAGCTACAATAATGACAGCACTGTCTGTTTTATAAGACACACTGCTGTGGTGGTGGTGTTTAATTTTGATCCATTTGTTCAAGAATTCTTTTCTAAGAAAAAGAATAAATAAAATCAATAGTAACAGACCTGTTATTTCATTACTTTATGGTCAATCATATGAAATATTTGTAATCATAAAAAAAATTGCAAAATGAAAACTGTCTGTTGGGTTTATATTTTATTATTGTCATTTGTATTAAGAAACATGTAATCATTTGTGTTTAGAAGTATATAGTTGATGGCATATTGAAAGAATGTCTCATCCCAGGAGGTCTGTAACAACGCTGTGTAGCATGAAGAGGGGAGTGTGTTCACTCCTCTTCAGAGTGTTCTGGCATAGATCACACACCTCCTAGGAGAGGTCGTATCTTCTCTTGCTGATATATGGTATAGCAAACATACGTATATCTGTTTGAGTGTAAGAGCCTTTTGTTCAGATGTACCGCTAGACTCCTGGCACCAGCTTTGGGGAGTCTTCACGGGGTCACATTTTGACCCCACACATATATACACAGACACACACACACACAAGGTATTCTTTGTTCACATGTATACCTATGTAAGCCGTTATATGTTAATGAACCTATGCATATTCATGTAACCGCAATAAAAGGAGTGCTATGGGGAACCTGGCTGAGAGTCTGGCGGAGGTCAAGTGGGTGGAACGACACTTGGCTCCAGGCAGGCCTCCCTCATGCATGAGTACTACAAAGAACTTTGCCTACTTGTGTCTTGTTTCTGTTGTGTAGCAAATTGTCCTGAACGTTCCAGCAAATAGGTTTATGCTACAAACCTATCACTGTCTATTATAATTATTAGCTTTGCTTCTCATACTAATTTAATGAAAACTGAATAACATTGGTTCTGGTTAACATTTATCACATCATGGCTCAGACAAGCCTGTTCTTGTAAAAGAAATCATCTTACTCCCTTCTTATCCGTTTCGTACCATGTGATAATGCCTAAATTCTGTTTGTGGCAGGCAGTATTATAAATCTGGCAAGCAGGTCTGGATTCAATATTTTATTTATTATTATTATTCATTTCATTTATATGGTTGTTTGTTTCTATATAATCTTGAAAAAGAGAAAACACTGGAGATCTTCTGTGGAGTTACCAGATGTGCACATGTCACAAAAGTGAAGAAATTTTGTTTAAACATGTTGCCATTGCTAATTCATTTTATCTTACAGTTTAAGATCTAGTTAAAATCCATCTAAAAATAATTAATTTATGTGCCTTGTATTGATAGTAAAGACTAACCACCAGACAATGCCTCTTGCCTTCCTGTTGTGTTCGTGTCAAATCTGACCGATTTACAAATTTAAAAAATATTGTGTTTTACATCCAATTGCCCCGAAGCCTTATGACATCCTCCACACTATGCACTTGAACAAATAAAAGTGATGAGCACCTCTTTCGTTGAATTTGAGTGTTTTAATCAACTTTGTTACATCTGTGGTGTTCCCGGTCAAAAGTGACTGCCATACAAAATGAATGGGAATTGTTGGGTCTGTGTTTCCACAGGCACCACTAGTTTAGAGACTTATTCCTCATGAAGAACACAAGACAAAACAGAACATCTTCAACCGGTCTTTTACTCGCTAACGAGGAAAGGCTTGGTCAGAACCAGGGTGTGAAGCTAAATGCTCCTCACCTGTCTCCAGACCAACTCCTTCAAAGAGCAGCTCTCCTCGCAGCTATTTATTCCCATGACAGATACAGTTTACACAATACAACACAAGACAAGCACCTCCCACTGTAGAACCCCCCAATGGTTCTAAAAGACAAGGCACTATGTGTGTGTATGTGTGTGCAAGAACTTGTGTGTGTGTGTGTGTGTGTGTGTGTGTGTGTGTGTGTGTGTGTGTGTGTGTGTGTGTGTGTGTGTGTATGTGTGTGTGTGTGTGTGTGTCATGGGGGTGCGTTTGTGTGACCTGCTCACCAAAAGGATCATAAAAGCAGGAAGCTTACAACACAAGAAACAGATCTCCCAGATAGGATGTATCTACAATAAAACCCACGTCAGCCTCCCTCAGCACCAGATTGGCTGGAGAGGTGGTCAGAAACAAAGGAATGTCTTTGATCCTACAATTTGAACTAAGACTTTACAAATTTAAGAAACACAATGACAACATTCAACAATTTGACTTAACAGGAATCCATCCAAATAACGATGCCTACTTGCATAATTCTATCTAACCTTAAACCTAGAACTACAAACATTGTCATTTTCAATGGCTAAGCACCCAACATTTTAGCCTAATGTTCACACACTCACACAAAAGTCATCGTGGGAAGCTCAGGGATTCAGCATTAGCTCAAGAATACTTAGACATGCATGTTGGAGGAGCCCAGGATCAAACCACTAAACCTTTTGATTAGTGGACAACACACTCTACCTCTTGTGCAGCAGTCTTGATCAAAAATACAAACACACACTTGCTCACATTTCTTTAATATATATTTTTAGACATTAGTTAATTACTTTTCTTATTAACATATTTGTATCCTTCAGTATTAACGGTGCGTCTAAACCTATAAATGAGTTTCATAGTGTCTGTCTTATGATTAAGATGTTAAATCATGTTGCGTTAGTGGTTTAAAAAGAAAAACTTGTAATGTTTAGGGTCCTATAGAAAGAGACAGAATTTATAACTAGTTATACATTGGACAATATGTCTATTCTGTACATTACTGTTCTTTTTCTAATAAAATAAACTGTAATGATTAGTTATATATGAAATGTAATTTTACTCATACAGCAGATAATGAATAATGATGAAGCAAAAACTTTATTTTTTATAAGTATTATACATTTTACAATTTATTCTTGAACAACGGCATTCACATTGTTATTGGCATTTTGCACATCTGCAGCTATTTTAGTTAAGTCCTTTTAAGCATATAAAATACATTAAATTTCATTCATTATAAAGGTACAGGGTGACATGAGGTTTTTTACTGTACAATAAATTCTACAAACATATAGTTTGTACAATTATAAATACAGAGAATTTTCACGGAGGACAATCATTAATATGCTTTAAAAAAATAGTACAGTCACTCTAAAAAGATGCTTTAAATTTCCTACCATAATTCATCACAGGACTGTTTCAGATTCATACTCAGGTAGTTCACTATATTCAACTTCAATCATTTTATTTGAGTATCCGAGCTTTCAGCTTTCTTTTTCTATTCTGTCCATTAAATTTAACTTGAAAGCAACTGACTATATAGCAGACACGTACTACTATAAGTGTCTGCTATACAGCATAGTGATTCCTAATCTTTGTATTGTGGCCCTTAAAAACAATGTCTGCCTGTGATGCCTTGTCTTCAGCTGGTCTTCAGGTGCTTCAGGTGTTAAATGTAAGCAGTTTCCTTTGAAGAAACTTTCATTTGAACAATTTGATTTAGTTTTTGTGTCCAGAAAAGGAGAATAAACTATTTCAGATGTACTTTTTAGATCTCTTCAGTTCTTTTCATGACCCCATTGTGAGGGTCCTGCCCACCAGGTAGGAACTTCTGTTGTAGGTAAATGCGCGAGCAAGGGAGGGAATTTCAGACACAGCAAAAGCTGTTTTTTGTTTAATGAATCAAATGTGTTACACCATGTTTATTCCTGAAAATTTCAGGAGAGTCTGTACCTTCTTTGCAGATTTGATAAAGATATACAAATATGAACCTTTGTTATAATTCTCTGGGTGCTTCTCCACCTGGTCCATCGTCCGGATCTTCAGTCATTAACTTTTGGTATTTACTTTTGAAAAATCCAGCCTAGAAGTGCAAGGAAAAACATAACAATTCAGCAAATGTGCATTACAATTATATTAATGAAAAGAAAATTTAATTATTTGTCCACATTGTCTAATAGCTTTTCAAAACTGTCCATCAATCCATCCATGTTCTTCTGCTTATCGGGGCCAGTTCGTGGGGGCAGCAGCCTAAGCAGAGAAGCCCAGGCCCAGCCCAGGCCTCCTCCCCCCAGCCACCTCTTCCAGCTTGTCCGGGGGAACACCAAGGCCTTCCCAGGCCAGCCGAGAGTTATAATCTCTCCATGGTGTCCTGGGCCTCCTCCCAGTGGGACATGCCCAGAACACCTCACCCAGGAGGCATCCTTGTCAGATACCTGAATCACCTCAACTGGATCCTTTCTTTTCAAAACCGTGTTAATTGAAAAAGTGTGATTGTAATCTCACCTTATACAGACCCGCTGTGAGTAAAATCAGAAGCGCCAACCCTCCCAGGGATCCTCCAATGATGTCTTTGGTAAAATCTGGCTCAGCATATACTTCTACCTCTGCCTCAATCTGAGAGATGAGGTGACAAAATGTGACTCTAATTGAAACTATTATTATTATTATTATGTATTACATAAATATAATATTATATACTGTTATTATTTATTACAAGCGCTCACCTTGTGAACAGGAGAATTGTTGTCAGACCCTGTTGAAAAGTAGACGTACTTGTCATACTCCAGACTGACTGTGCTGGTCAAGAGGAATTTAGCAGATTGAAGTCCAATCTAAGAAAAAATCGAGAGGCATGAGCTAAATTTGATAGTTTGATTTACTAGGAAAATAAATATATCTAGGAAAATATACATATAAGTTACTAGTACCTATTAATGAAAAGGTGTAAAAAAAATACTAATGTAGCACTTTACATAAACTTCCCATCAGTTACCTGCTCTATCCATCGTGAACTGATGTGTCCAGAGATTTCATACGTCCTCTTCTGCTGCCTTTCCAGGAATGTGTTGCACTTGAACACTCTACACATGGCCACAGAGCAGTCCTGTGGATCATTTAAAGAAGACTACATGATACAAAAGTTGATCCACTGTTATGTTAAATCGACAAACTTTAGAGGCATACTTACCACTACTTTATTTTTTTTGATGTGAGGAACAAAGTCTTTGACACGTGGTTCTTCATCATTTCCTCTCTTACAGTCTGCAATCTATAATACATTTGATTTATGGTCCCAATTTGACCACATGCATGCAGTCCACTGCTAAGCATGAGCCAATTTTGGAGTCAGTAGCTAAAACAATATACAATACTGTGTACAAGCCTTGAGCCATCCATCATTTCTCTATGTTTTGCGAAGAAAATGGAAAATAGTTGCAGCAATTTATTGAATCATGCAAACATAAATCAATATACTGTACATAAGACGAAAAACATAGTTTGTACACTTCTGCTTGAAAGTCAATATTTGGTATGGCCTCCTTTAATCTTCAACACAGCAAAACCTTTAGAAAGCCCAAAGAACTATTACTCAAGACTTACATAAACGACTGGCTCGTTGGAAGCAAAATATAAAGAAATGAACGGTGACTCAAGACTTTTGCACATACTGCATATATCTCCAAAAGTTGATTCTGTTCATCTGGACGTAGCGTTTTATGGGAGAAACGTTTCGTCACTCATCCAAGTGACTTCTTCAGTCTCAGCTGACTGCAGGTTTCCCCAATCTTAAAAACAGTACATTTGCATAATGACTGAAACCAGCCCACTGAAGGAACAATGGGCTGGGAGGTCAGTTCCTTAATCGTAATTATGCAAATTCTCATGACCATTGATCAACAACCACTGACCAAAACCCACTGATCAATGGCCATGAGTCACCATTCACAAAACATGCTGTGCCAAAAATTGGTCCACCCCAAGGATCGGGTCCCCCAACACAAACAGAGTAACATAGTGTACGCTGTTAAGAGTCAGGAGGATTGCCAGGATTTATACATCGGGGAAACCAAACAACCTCTGGCAAAGCGGATGGCACAACACAGAAGAGCTACCTCGTCAGGCAAGGACTCTGCAGTCTATTTACACCTACAGGCCAGTGGACACTCTTTCAAGGATGAGGATGTACACATCCTGGACAGGGAGGAACGCTGGTGTGACCGCGGAGTCAAAGAGGCCATTTACGTGAAAAGGGAAAGACCATCTCTGAATCGAGGAGGGGGCCTAAGGGTACATCTTTCGCCATCTTACAATGCTGTAATTGCAGCCATTCCCCAACACTCTGTGAATGGTACTCATGGCCATTGATCAGTGGGTTTTGGTCAGTGGTTGTTGATCAATGGTCATGAGAATTTGCATAATTACGATTAAGGAACTGACCTCCCAGCCCATTGTTCCTTCAGTGGGCTGGTTTCAGTCATTATGCAAATGTACTGTTTTTAAGATTGGGGAAACCTGCAGTCAGCTGAGACTGAAGAAGTCACTTGGATGAGTGACGAAACGTTTCTCCCACAAAACGCTACGTCCAGATGAACAGAATCAACTTTTGGAGATTTACTTACCTGGATGATTGAGCATGCATCAAGAAGTACTACATATATATTACCTGTAGGTTGTTCAGATGCACCCAAATGTCTTTCCCCCCAAGCTTTACTGGAATCCTAATCACCACAGTGAAATTAAGTGCTCTGATATCATTTGTAACCTAAACAAGAAAAGAAAACAACAACTAAGCATAACAGTTGGAACTAAATCATACAATTAACTTTACAAATACAGATGTCATGTTCTACCGTGATTGATTGTTGAACTGGTTTCTGCAAATCATTCTTCCCAAATGTGAAATTGCTATAGCTGGGTGAGCTAAACAGACATATTTTAAAGATTGATTAAATACCATGTAATAGAACAGTTTTCACTTTCTTTCTTTTTTTGTTTCTTTTTCTGTTACAAAGAGAACAACACATACCCTTTAATTGTCATAAAAATGCTGTATTTTACATCAATTAATTTCTTTTTGTAGAGTTCACTTGTAGGTGCATGCTCCTGATTTCCACTGAAAGAGAGAAGTGAACATTAGGGGTGGGTTTCAATAATCGATTTATCGATTAAATTTTAGCTTTAGCTAAAATTAGCTAAAAGCTAATTTTAAAAGCGATATTAAAAGCTAAAATTTTAGCTTTAATATCGATTAATTGAAATCCTGAATCTAAGGTTCACATTTCGCTTCACATTTGTTAAACATCGTCATGAAATCCCTCTTACTTTTGCCGTTTTGCTTCCGGTAAAATCACAATAAAATCACACTTCCTGCACAGCTGTCTCAGTGTACTTTAAGAACAGTTTCCCATCTAAAAATCTCCATTTTCTGCATTATTCGCTAGGTTATTATCCACCAGTCTACCATTATGTACAGTGCTGACAGCCCCTGTTTTTTTAATGACTTCCAACAAGAAAGCCTCATTTCTGCTGTTTAATACCGAAGAAATGTAAACTTTTTAAAAATTAAGACAAATTGCACAACCCTTAGCTGTGTCTCTAATAAAACCTCTCTAACTTTGCTCTGCTTCATTTCAGCAGCATTGGGTAATGTTTATATGTTGATTCATGGTTTTCTTCCGTTTTTATTCTACTGCCGTATATTTTTAAGGTTATCTGCTATAAAAAGCCAGGCAAGGAAAATCTCCTTCATGTTTTTCTGTGTTTTAACCTGTTACTTTGACAAAAAGGCACTCACAAATGTCAGTACTGACCAATAATCAGAATTATAGTATGTCTGAGGCAAAATTTCACCAATTCAGATTTAACCGGATCAAATCGAAACCGTGGATCGAATCGAATCGGGACCTTGTTAATCAGATTTGAATCGATTCTAGAAATCACTGACGATACTGAGCCCTAGTGAACATATTTACGCTGTATCTGTGGGTCTACTGCTTAAATGAAAAGTACATGTGCTAAATAAACAGTACCTGGTGGCATTTGCAGTGACAAAGATCTTTCTCTCAAATTGACTGTTGGTGTCAATCCCATAGGAGACAATGAAGGAAGCCTTAATTGAATGAAAGAGATGCATGTGTCTACTCTTTGTCTTTAAATTGTGCAAAACTCAGAAAAAATGAAGTAATGAAAGATTTTCTGTACAAATACAATTAAAAAACAAACCTTAGTTTTGCTCTTGAAAATTGGCTTGTCAATAGTGCAGTCTGTCCTTCCTCGTGATAAACCATCTTCACTATCCATGGAGTTGCACTCAATTCGTCCCTTTATTAGAAAATAAAATGACTGCTGGATGGATTGGGAGAGCAGCAGATCAGTGATGAACTGATACAGACTTGATCCCGATACCTTACCTGCTGAATGGTGAACTTCCTGTAGGAGAGTCCAGCTGGGTACGTGAGAATAACACAACTGTTGTAGGAGTTTCCACCTCTGTTCTCCACTGTGACTGTGACATTCAAAAGCTCATCAATGCCCACTTTAACCTCTGAGGATCTGTCAGAGTATGAAGGAGGATGAGAACAAAGGAAAGGGAAAGCAGCCACAAGCAAAGCTTATGTCTTGTAATTCTGTCAGACCTGGTGAAGTTGAAATCCACTTTCAGATTATCAACACATTTGTTGTCATTGCCACAGTTGATCTCAAACCCTAACTGTGGAAGAGAGCATAATGGAAAAAAGTATTTACATGACATTTTGTTTACTGAGTGCAATTTGAACATTGCATAGCCAAATCCAGTAACCAATTTTTGTGTGCTGCCATTTAGTGGAGGCTTTGTGTTGTTGTTACAGGAAACAAAATAATTTCTGTTAATATTCTTGATCCACTTATGGGAGACATCAATGGTCCTCTGGACACTCAGGGAACCAATTTAAAGTGTATAATCTCAGACACAAACTATCATTTTAAGGTAAAGAACTGTGTAGAGTAGGACTCATTTTTCCAAAAACTGATGTTTGTTACTACTGGATCAGAGTGAACAGCCTGGTGGTAGATTTAGTACTCCATTGTGGACATGGAGAGCTGGAGCCACAACAGCTCAGCAGTTATTCCTATTATACTTCTGTCCACGATATCACAAAGAAACTCTCAGGCACTCAGACATCCTCGTGGGCTCATCCGCTCACCAATTAACAACAAAATTCATGCCACTCAGGCCTGAGCAAACCCTAGCAGCTTGTGGACCAAAGAATTATAATTCAGGGTGTGGAGCAAGTTGTTTTGTTAATATACGTACAGGATAAATGGTTGTTGTTTTAGCCTGTGGGGACAGACTTGGTTTGGGATCTGTGTTGGAAGACAAACCATCAAACGTGAATTTGAGCTCATTGGAAAGCACATTGAGAGAATCTTCAGGACAGGCCTGCAAGAAGAGGGATGTATGGTTTAGATTCAGTGTTAAAGGACTCGTTGAATTGAAATTCTATTGATTGTATTATTTATGTTTTGTTTTGTTTTTTCCAGATATTGTTAGATTTTACCTTAATATAGAATTTTACAGTTGAACACTGTCTGTTTCTTAAGTCTATAGTAACTGATCCAGACTGCTCTTGTTGTTTCCCACTGATGTATGCTCGGTTGTTTGGAGGTTTCCGAGTGGCATCCAATGTTAAAGTATAATGAATCCTTGCTTGAGCTGGAATAAATGAGAGATGGATTTCAATCTTATGAATTTATATAAATAAAAAAATCATTAAGCTGATGGGCAGTGACTTTGTAGTTTAGAAAAGGAGAGGAGAATGATGAACCTGTGTTGACTGTAGACACTCTGCTCATGGTAAAGCAGAGTTCAGCTGTGTTCTCGAGTGGTTTTGAGCAGTCTGCATTCTGAGTAAGGATTTGCTTTGGGCTGAATGAAACGTCAGTTTTCACGATCACTATGGGCCTTGATCTGGAAAGTAGTAATATACATGTGAACTACTTTTACCTTTATAATTAATAACATACTAACATTGGGTATCATTAGTGGTGTTCTCACCAGAATTAGTAGCAAGATTTCACAAAAGTAAGCACAACACATTTTATAAACCACTACTGCTTAAAGGTTTTTGCTCACTTAATATTATTTTTAAGATGGCAGAAACATTGACAACAATAACACATGGCTGGACTATCTTGGACTTACCTCAATAAAACAACTTTACCCTTTGAACCCACCGCTAAGTCAGGCAGTCCATCACCACTCTGGTCAAAAGATGACTGGCTGATTGTGAGGCCAAAGAACTTCAGTTCTGACTGGACCTCAGAGCCAATAATTCTCTGTGTACATGGAAATATTTTATCTAATCAAGTTGCAGATTTTGTAATTATTGACATTACATGATAGATGAGTTTAGACATCATTGTGCGCTCTCTGATGCTGTGTACCTGTGAGTAAGTAGGACTGATTCTTCCTCCTCCTTCACCATTAAATATGTAGATGCTGCCTTCACCATTATTCTCCAAAGGTGCTCCAATTGCCAAATCCCTGAATCCATCTGAGTTTAGATCAGGCAGTACAGCAAGAGAAGAGCCGAACCTTCCTTTGACAGCTGCATGTCCTCTTAGTACTAATGGATCATCAAAATTACACTCCACAAACTAAAAGCAGGAGAGACAATATTTGATGGTCATTAAGATATAGACAAACTAATTAATTAATTTTATTGGAGTAGAAAAAAAATTGTGATTTACCAAACCAGTTAATGTGCAAACATAAACTCTTCCCTCTCTATCAGGCTCCATGTACAATGGGGCTGATATGAAGATTAGATCAGTGATGTCATCATTATTTATGTCCACGGTACACACCTCTGCCCCGAAATATTCACCAGTCTGATACTGTGTAAGCAACAAATTATTATTGTTTTATTTTTACGAAAATAATTGATATATAATTTACAAGGTCATTAAGATCTGTTTTTCTTTTCATATATATATACAGTGAGGTCAACAAGTATTTGATCACCCTGTGATTTTGCAAGTTCTCTTACTTAGAAATCATGGAGGGGTCTACAATTTCCAGCATAGGTGCATTTCCACTGTGAGAGACAGAACCTAAAAAGAAAAATCCGGAAATCACATTGTATGATTTTTGAACAATTTATTTGTGAATTACTGTGTCAAATAAGTATTTGATCACTGTAGTCAAAAAAATGTAGTGTTTGGTACAGAAGCCTTTGTTAACAATTACAGAGGTCAAATGGTTCCTGTAGTTCTTCAACAGGTTTGCACACACTGAAGGAGGGATTTTGGCCCACTCCTCCATAAAGATCTTCTCTACATCTGTCAGGTTTCGGGGCTGCCACTGAGCAACACGGAGTTTCAGCTCCCCCCAAAGATTTTCTATTGGATTTAGGTCTGGAGACTGGCTAGGCCACTCCAGAACCTTGATATGCTTCTTACGGAGGCACTCCTTGGTTTTCCTGGCTGTGTGCTTTGGGTCATTGTCATGTTGGAAGACCCAGCCACGACCCATCTTTAATGCTCTGACTGAGGGAAGGAGGTTTTTGCCCAATATGTCACAATACATGGCCCCGTTCATCCTCTCCTTAGTACAGTGCAGTCGTCCTGTCCCCTGTGCAGAAAAACACCCCCAGAGCATGATGCTTCCAGCCCCATGCTTCACTGTAGGTATGGTATTATTGAGATGATACTCATCATTCTTCTTCCTCCAAACACAGCGAATGGAGTTAAGACCAAAAAGTTCTACTTTGGTCTCATCTGACCACAGGACTTTCTCCCATGACTCCTCTGGATCATCCAGATGATCCCTGGCAAACTTCAGACGGGCCTGGACATGGGCTGACTTAAGCAGGGGAACCTTCCATGTGATGCAAGATTTTAAACCATGACGTCTTAGTGTATTAGTGATAGTAGCCTTGGAAACGACGGTGCCAGCTCTCTTCACGGCATTGACCAGCTCCTCCCATGTAGTCCTGGGCTGATTCTTCACCATTCTTAGCATCATTGAAACCCCACGAGGAGAGATCTTCCGTGGGGCCCCAGTCCGAGGGACACTGACAGTCATCATTAGCCTCTTCCATTTCCTGACAATTGCTCCAACAGTTGTTCTTTTTTCACCAAGCTGCTTGGCAATTGCCCCGTAGTCCTTTTTCCAGCTTTGTGAAGGTCTACAATTTTGTCTGACAGCTCTTTTGCCCATGTTGCTACTTAGAATTTGGCTGATTGTGGGGTGGCACAGGTGTCTTTATGACAGCTAACGACCTCAAACAGGTGCTACTAATTTAGAATCATGAGCAAAGTGTAGCTGGACTATTTGAAAGCAAAATAACAGGTCTTTGAGGGTCAGAAATCTGGCTGATAAGCAAGTGATCAAATACTTATTTGACACAGTAATTCACAAATAAATTGTTCAAAAATCATACAATGTGATTTCCGGATTTTTCTTTTTAGATTCTGTCTCTCACAGTGGAAATGCACCTATGCTGGAAATTGTAGACCCCTCCATGATTTCTAAGTAAGAGAACTTGCAAAATCACAGGGTGATCAAATACTTGTTGACCTCACTGTATATATACTTGCATGAGAATACATACCTGTGATGCCAAGGGCTCAATCATCTGGTTTTTAAAGTTTTCTCTGTTAACAGCGACCACAACTCCTCTGTGTTTATATCTTGGAGCACCAAGAACTGTCAGTGAACCACTTTGGGTTTTAGTAATTGCCATGGAGTAACCTAGAATTTATGTATTCAAAAAGGGGAAGACTCCTTATTCCTTCTTTTAAATTTTGTTCATGTGCAAACTGATCAACTTGTTTGTGTGACAGAATTACAGCACAGCTGTGAATATACATGATCACATGTGTATGATTTAGATTGATAAAGCTGTAATATTCTTACCAAGATAACTGTCGGGCTCCAAAGACACATCCTCATATGTTTTCAGCTTCTCCCCTCCTGTTGTATATTGCACGTAGCCTCCCCTCCACTGGTTTGCACCAACAATAGACATCTGAATTCCCTACAGTGCAGACAGAAAATACATTTTATATACAATAAATTTTTCATTTAAAATCTGGACTGTGTTTAATTATCTGTCTGCCTTTAAGTTATAAAACCTGCCACACAGGCACACGTGAATCTTTCTTTCAGTGACTAGACTGTCTGATGAGTTTCAGGTAGTTTTAATTACCTCAGGCACATAAACTGTACTAAATCCCTCTTGAGACATTTCCATTTTCAGTGACTCTCCACTGCTTTCTGTGACAGAAAAAGAAACAAGACGATAAAAGACAATACAAAATTTTCATTATGCTCAAGTAATAATTTCAAATGATTTTTTTCCTGTTTATTATGAATGTGCTGAGTATGTATTACTCTTTTCATTAACTTATAGCAACAAGCTGTTTAACTTGAAATGAGACAAAATTTGTAACATGCATTAAAATGAATACAATGTAATTATTTTAATTTTCTACATTTACAGGAATTTTAACAAAGCTTTAACATTAAATTTATATTTGTACCTTCAATGGGAAAAATTTTGTCTTGTAGATTCTGTCTTATTTCTTCAAGTGCGTTGAAGTTCTTCACTTCAAACACATGTTTTTCTGAGGGAGACGATGCAATGGTGTGCAGTTCTTGTTTTGCTTCAGTTTTATCAAATGCATCCCCGACCTAGAAATTTGAAAAACTATGACTATGTTCTCATACTATTCAAGATCATTTTCTGACTTTGGTAAAATACAGTCCTTAAGAGTCACCTGATTTATAACCAAATTTACACACAGATAAAATACTCGTTAACACTAAAAAGAACCAAAATCAACGATAACAGTTATCTCTTGTTATCTCAGTTATCTCAAAAATTTCCCACGTCTGTCCACCAGTTCAGAAGTTTAGTGTGTTTGTTGGGCAGCTTAGATAATGTCACTACAGAAAAGAATATAGCCCATATGGTTTTCACTGCCCTATGCATAGCCAAGAAAACAGTCCTCATGAACTGGAAAAATAAAAATAATCTTAATTCTAACCAATATAGAAATTATCTAATAGATTACATTAGTCTTGATACAACCTGTGCCACCACATCAGATCAATTGCTCTGGGCTCCTTTGATCAGCTCCATCACCTAGTGGGGGTGGGGGTGGGGGGGTGTCATAGTTTGGTCCCACCTTCGCTGTTGTGATTGGTGTGGGGGTAGGGACAGGCTTGGGGCGTCGGGGGATTCCCAGGAGCGTCTTCCTTGGAGGGCTCAATCCGGGGTTGCGGTCATGGCCTGTTAAGGGCTCTGTTGGCTCTTAGGTGATGGTTTCCTCGTGGCTGCGTGCAGCGGGGCTAGGGGAGGGTCTGTGCTGACGGACGTGGGTTACTGACCTGGTAGCCTGGCTGCCCCTGGGTGGGTCCGGGGCGGGCGGGGGTTCTGGGGGTGCTCCATCTCCGGGCTGGGGCCCTGGCTGAGCCTTGGGGGCTTGGGTCCTGGTTGGTCGCCGGGGTTGTGGGCGGGTGGGTGTATGGTGGCTCAGCCCTTGCGCAGGGTGCCGCCAGTGCATCCAGCCACCTGGGGGGCTCTTCAACTGGTGGGGGGGGGCTGTTACATCTTGCAGGAGGTCTCCTCTCTCCAGGAACTCACTCTGCAGGAGGGGGAGATATAGGAGAGGTGGAGGAAGAACTCAGCCTGGGTGTCTATTGTCTTGTGTAGTCTGGAAGATGAGTGGATGACTGGGTGGGTGCAGTTTTCTCTGTGGTGGGGTCGGGTGGGCTGTCCCAGGCTCTGTGGGGCTGGGCGGCGCTGCTGAACTGGGCCCCGGTCCGGATGGGCCTGGGCCCCCTTTCCCTGGTGGGTTGCAGAGTGTGGGGTTGCCTACTGGGGTCAGCGGGGGAGCTGGCCCCAGGGAGGGGCCACTTGCCCCTCCCTTCCTTCCCTCCTCATCTCCAGCTGCCTCCCTCTTCCCGCTCCACCACAATCACCCACACATGCAGGGCCTTGGGGTAAAGATGTGTCACCAGGGTGCAGGGGAGGCATCCCCCCCCTCTGTCCCCTTCTGGCTGCCTGTGCCTCAATTTTATCCCACAACTTAGACATTCACATCACTCACACTCTCATAACACATACATAAAGGACCTTGGGGGTGGGCACGCTACACGGAATCCAGAAGACCATCAGGGTGACCAACCTCACCCCTGGCGTCGTTGCCCACCTCTCAATTTTAAATACATGTAGACATCTAGGGCTATCGGGAGGGGCTATTCGCTTACCTGCTGCTCTCTGGCAGGTAGCTCCATGCCCTCCTGGGTTTTAAATGCACCTTAAAACACACATGCATCAACACTACATATGAGCGGACGGAGGGAGGTTTGGAGTCTTCACACACCCCCGTTCTCTGCTGCCTGTTGGGGCGGGGGGGCTGGGAGGAGGAGTTGGCCATCCGATTGGGGTCTGGAATGTGGGACCTCCCTGCTGCTGCGGAATCGGGGCGGTCTGCTTCTCTCCACCCCAGGGAAAAGGGTAACACCGCCTGGGTCTGGGTGCAGTTTCCTCCAGGGGCAAGGGTACCTAGACCTGGGGTATAGAGTACGCTTGGGGAGTATGATTGTGTGTACAGTGTCTATTTATGTCTGTCTCCATGTTGGGTGAGTGCTGAGTACTTGCATATGAGAGCATGAGGGTGGGAATGGATGTTTGCATCTGTGTGTGCCTGTTTGTCTGTGTCTATATGTCAGGTTGGGTATCAGACGCCACCTCTCTAGGGACATCTCAGGCCCTCCATGGTATGGAGGCCTATCTCCCCCCACCACTTCCCCTGCCAGTGGCAGACACCCTCAGACATCGGTTCATTGGTGGTTCTTTGTGTCCGGGTATGGGTGTCCAGGTACTGGCTAACTCCTGGTGGCTGCTTGTCGGGGCCTGGAGCCTGGGGCTCGTTCAGGCCCTTCAGGGGTGGGTTACCCTCGGCCTCTCGGCCTGGTACTCGGTCACTCTGGCACAGCTGGCTGCCGGCGGAGCTCACGGGCACGTCACTGCAACCCCTCCTGGCTTCTGCTCCGCGGCTGCTGAGTGACCCCTCATCTGGGGCTCCCCTCAGCTCTTTCTGGGATAGTGGCGCGGCTGCCCCTCTGTTGGTCTTCCTTGGTCTCTTGTGTTCTGGGGGCCTCTGGATGTCTGGAGCCTTGATCTCCTCCATACCTGCTTCATGCCCTGGACGACGGGGCTATGGCTCCCCACACCCTCTAGCAGATCATTACGTGAAGGAACCTTTTAAATACAAGCGCGCTCATGCTCACAGGTGCACACACGGGTGCTCACACACACAAACTACACCATTTTTGGCTCCTACCTCAAAGCACACTGTGCGCTGTCGATCTTACGTGCTGCACAATAATATTCAATATTTAGTATTTACTGTTATATTCACATAGATCATCGCGATGATGTTGTTTATTATATTGCTGTCTTTTTTTTTTGCTTGTTTTCTCTTTTTTCTTTCTCAACAGGTGATCCAGGTGATTGATATATGTATTTTTTTTGTCTGTTTGTTTTGTTGGTTTTTGTTTTTTTGCCCTTTATCACAGTTCCTTTTCACCGCTGTTTTTCTTTCCCTCTTTCTTTCGACCTTTTCTTTTCCCCAGTCAAGTCTGTCCTGTATTTAGCAAGTGAAAATAAAATAAAATAAACAATAAAAGGTGAATCAAATAGACCAATACGGCAAGGCTGGGATGGTCCATTTGGTAAAGTAAATCCGTTGGGCATCTTTCTTTGCCTTTAAACAATAATTCTGATGGCAACAGAACCAAACGGGACAGGCGGAA
The DNA here is from genome assembly GCF_001858045.2 of Oreochromis niloticus. NCBI lineage: Eukaryota > Metazoa > Chordata > Actinopteri > Cichliformes > Cichlidae > Oreochromis > Oreochromis niloticus. The sequence goes on along the minus strand of NC_031973.2, from coordinate 17,048,737 downwards.
AAAAAAAAAAAATTCCCACATGTGGGACTAATAAAGGATTATCTTATCTTATCTTGTTGACTGAATTAATTAAAACCATGTCTGACAAGTGACACCATTATCAATCAATATGAAACTCAATATTCTGCAAGTTTAAATAACTGAAGTGCTTACCCCAATAACAAATCGAACAATCGTTTTATTTTCTGCTTGCTCTACTGCACCTTCCAGGTTCTCACGGTCATTAGATGCTCCATCAGTAATTACAATCAAGACCTTCTTCACATTTGGTCTGGAGCCTTTCTGTGGGCTGAAAACTTTTTCCCTGTCAAATAAAAAAAGAATAAAATGTAATTTCAGCACAAAGTATCTTTTAAAAGTGCACCTTGTGGTCATCAGGTAAATTACACAATTGATACATATTTCAGTGTCATTAATTTTTTTCATAATTTTTCAAAATACAGATATTTTCGTACTTTGCAGATCCAGCATTAGATCTGCAAGTATTTCAAATTGGCCTTGGTTTGTGCCATCTTGTCCACTTTGTAGAACATAATACTACACATGCACAGTATTACTGTGGTCAGATTCACTGAAAAAGATTTGGACAGGAAGTCTTGATAATGCAGTGCTTCAGTAATATCATTGCATCACTTATTGCATATTTCTCCTGTTTTGGCTTCCCTTCATTGGCTTCCTGTTAAATCCAGAATTGAATTCAAAATCCTGCTCCTCACATACAAGGTCTTAAATAATCAGGCCCCATCTTATCTTAATCACCTTGTAGTGCCATATCACCCTATTAGAGCACTTCGCTCTCGCTCTGCAGGCCTACTTGCTGTCCCTAGAGTATTTAAAAGTAGAATGGGAGGGAGAGCCTTCAGTTTTCAGGCCCCTCTTCTGTGGAACCAGCTTCCAGTTTGGATTCGGGAGACAGACACTATCTCTACTTTCAAGATTAGGCTTAAAACTTTCCTTTTTGCTAAAGCATATAGTTAGGGCTGGACCAGGTGACCCTGAATCCTCCCTTAGTTATGCTGCAATAGACGTAGGCTGCCAGGGATTCCCATGATGCATTGAGTTTTTCCTTTCCAGTCACCTTTCTCACTCAGTATGTGTTAATAGACCTCTCTGCATTGAATCATATCTGTTATTAATCTCTGTCTCTCTTCCACAGCATGTCTTTCATCCTGTTTTCCTTCTCTCACCCCAACCGGTCGCAGCAGATGGCCGCCCCTCCCTGAGCCTGGTTCTGCCGGAGGTTTCTTCCTGTTAAAAGGGAGTTTTTCCTTCCCACTGTCGCCAAAGTGCTTGCTCATAGGGGGTCATATGATTGTTGGGTTTTTCTCTGTACATATAAAGCGCCTTGAGGCAACTTTTGTTGTGATTTGGCGCTATATAAATAAAATTGAATTGAATTGAATTGAACTTACACAACTTCTTTGATGGCCTTAGCCGTGTAAGTTCTTCCGCTATGTTGCTTAATTCTATTGATTTTATCCTCCATTTCAGGTAAGTTAAATTTTTGGAGGTTAAAATGAACCTGTGGGGCACTGGAGAACTGGGAAACAGAAAACTGAAAGAAAGAAAAAATATGTGAAACATGTTTTAGATTATATTTTATGGTTTTAAATGCAAATAAAGATGTAATTTATGTTACGATTTGTTGTGATTTAAGTGACAGAGGGACAACAGTGTCTCACCTGTGTGTCACTTGAGAGAAATGATTCAATTAGATCTCTCACAAACTTCTTCATTGTTCGAAAATCAGGACTAGATACGCTGCCTGAACCATCCAATAGAAAGGCAAGGTCGACTTGTGTTTCACACTCTGTCAAAGAAATGGATTCAAAATGAGATTTAGTTTTATGGATTGATTTTTATATTTTTTCACACTCATATAAAAAGCAAAGCAAAAGAATTTTGCACCTCGGTTAAAGAACTAAATTAATAACACATAGACAACCTATGTAGTATGCATTTACAAGTTAATCACTAAATGTACGTATGTATGTCTATTTAGTGGCATACCTCAGTCTTTGTTGTTTATGTTTGTTTAACAAGAGAGACAAGAAGATTAAGGGATTACACGAGTTTGGTCCAAAAATGCTTATCAAAGATAATGTATGAGATCTATAACTAAAATTATTCTTAGTCTTATTGTTTACATTTACTTTTAATTCTTTAAGAAAATACAGAATAGCTTGAATTATTTCTCTTGATGCATATTCAATCATCCAAAAGTCAATTGTGCTCATGTGGATGTTTACAGTGGGTTTCATCACTCATCTAAGTGACTTCCTCAGTCTGAGGTGACTACAGGATTCTCCAACCTTCTAAACATCCTGATGAACAGAATTGACTTTCAAAGTCGTCAATGATTTATGAAACAGCTCATGACCTCTGTCACTTAGAAGGAAGCCAAAACTTCTCCGTTTCTTACACAAAAAACTTGTGAATTAAAAATATTTGTATAACATGCCTCAAAACAATTAGAGATGTGCTGCAAGACTGCATTGAGGACCCTGAATAAAAAGCAATCAGACTTACTTTAATTACTGTGATGAATTACACACTAAAGTTTGTTTGAGTGACAAATACACTTTTTTAACATGGTTATAAGAGACAAAGAACTTTCTACTTAATAAATCAAGTGTTGAAAGGGCAAATCACTCCAGAAAAGCTGTAATTCCACTACATAGTCATTAAACAGATTAAAAGAAGACTTTAAAATGATTAATACGCCTTATTTTTGATGTGGAAATTATTTCTAAGTAGTTTTGTATTACTTAGAAATAATGACTTGTAATTTAGGGGCATAGCAGTATGAAAGGCATATGCATCCAAGACACCGAAGAGCACTTTCTCTTTCACTGCAGTGGTGTCACACTACCAAGATGAAAGTTTGACCTTGTCCATCAAACTATTTAGACCACCAAATCAACCTTAATTTCATTTACTCTACTACTCCACCAATCAGATCTATACAATATACACTACTGCAATAAAGTATTTGGCACCTTCCTGATGTCTTTTTCATCGTTTTTTTCATAGTCATCACACTTAGATCTTTCAGATCATCAAACAGATTTAAATATTAGACAAAGATAACACAAGTAAATATAAAATACAGCATTTAAATGACTATTTCATTTATTCAGGACAAACAGCTATTCAAACCCACCTGGACCTTTGTGAAACAGTAAGTTGGGTATTTTTTAGTTTCAGTTAAGACTACCAGACCTGTTCAGTCAACAAATAACTTAAGTAGAACCTGTATGACAAACTGAAGCATGCTAAAGATCTCAAAAAGCAACACATCATGCCACAATCTAAAGAAACTCAAGAAAAGATATGAAATATATCTTTGACATCTATAAGTCATTTCTAAGGTTTCTGGACTCAAGCAAACCATGGTGAGAGCCATTATCCACAAATGGAAAAACTAAGAACAACTAAGAACAGGTGAACCTTCTCAGGAGTGGCCAGCCTACAAAAATGACTCCAAGTGCACATCGACGAATCATCAAGAAGGTCACAACCAAACCCACATCAGCATCTAAAGAAGCCTCACTTGTCTCAGTTAAGGTCAGAGTTCATGATTCAACAATAGAAAAGAGACTGGGTAAAAATGGCATAAAAATAGAGAGTTCAAGGAGAAAACCACCAAAAAAGCACAAAGACTCATCTCACTATTTGCCAAAAAATATCTTTTGGGAAAATAGTCTGTAGGCTGAAACAAAACCTGAACTTTTTGGATGGTTTGAGTCCCGTTAGATCTGGAGTAAAACCAACACAGTGTTTCAAAAAAAAAAAAAAGCATCATACTAACAATCAAACATGGTGATTGCAGTGTGTCTAGGGCTGATTTTGTTGCTTCCTGATGACTTGGTGTAATTGATGGAACTATGCATTCTGCTCTGTACCAGAAAATCCAAAATGATAAGGTCAAAGTTTCTCCACAGCCATGTGACACACTCATTGACAAACACCTGATTGCAGTTCTTGCTGCCCAAGAGGACACAACCAGTTATGACAGATGGCAATTACTTTTTCACAAAGGGCCAGGTGGGTTTGGAAAGCTTTTTTCCTTAATAAATGAAATCATCATTTAAAATCTGAATTTTTTTTTTAACTTGAATACATTATTCATTATAGGTACATTTCACAAACTCTGTTTACTATTACCTTCAAGAGAAGATGGTATTGGTGGTCCAAATCTATTAGAGGTGTCTATCTGAAAGCACACACCATTGTACATGGTGATACTTTTGCAGTGCTTTGGGATGGATGGACAACACACCTAAAAGCAGACAAAGACAAGTTCTGATTAGGCTGATTATTTCCTGTCCCTCAAGCAATGATTTATTCCATATGAGATCAATCAGATCTGAAAAAAATAAATTCCCACATGAATCTTCAATATCAGCTGATTTATTTATTTATTTTTTTAAGAATGTCTGATTCTGCTCTCTTTCAGGAACATGTGTGTGAATATGTGACAGGTTACTACACCTGTGGGGACTCTGTAGGTGTGGTATTCAATCCAGGCTGTGGAGCTCACTCAAAATACAAACAAAATACAGACTTCCATTCCTTTGTCATCTTTCTACATTCATAGAGACTTGCTTTTCTTCTCTATATACACCATACTGAACATCCGCTGTAACAGTAAATGGTAAATGGTCTGGGTCTTATGTAGCACTTTTCTACTCTGAGCACTCAAAGTGCTTTTATACAACCTGCCTCATTCATCCATTCACACCCACTCAAACAAGTCCTTTTTTATGTGATCTTCCTAAGTTCTTTCTATTGAACATTCACACACATTCATACATGGATGCATCGGAGTGGAGCTTAGCATTAGTATCTTGCCAAAGGATATGTGACATGCATTCTGGTGCAGATGGGGCCACAGTCGTCCCAGTAACATCAGGCTAATATGTAAATTGTGTTTTGTTTTATTTTTTTAAATTAGCTGATTCTGCGATGAACCAGTGGGAGGTACAGTGATTTTTCAAAAAGCAATTTCTAACACAAGACATTTTACATACACAAGACAGTGGGGTTTTTATCATCAGTGATTTCAAAAAGTACTTAATATAAGCTCTGGAGCTTAGCAACTCACCACAGTGTTTTCTGCAGTAGGATCACTTTTCATTGTCAAACCAAGGGCCACATTAACTGTCAAATCTGGGGCTGTATTAAAAGAATTCAATATTTGTTAAAACACAGAAACACTCCTTGTGAATGGAAGAAACAGTGAAGCTGAAGACTACAAAGCACCTCTATTAATGCACTTCCTGTTTGACATGATCAATTTACACGGCACATTTACAACAGAAAGGAATGCAACACAGAATTCAATTTCACTCTAACTTCATTTCATAGCTGTAAAAATTAAAGGTAAGTTGATCTCAGTTTTGAAGGCTCAATGTTAAATACTAAGATATCTGCTTTAAAAATCTACTATAACTATTTGATTTAACCAAGTTTCTGTACCAGAATCTGAGGAGGATTTTTGTGATGGCAAAATAGTTACGGTTAAAGTTTTAAGACATTGCGTCAAGACATTTAGAAATTAATGGTTACCTACCATCTAGTTTGATAATTTGGCAATTTGTAGGAGAAGTGGTGCACCTATATATTCCCCCATTCCCCTGTTCAAGTGGGGCACTGACGAGCAAACTATGGAAATAAATCCAGACAACGATGTAAGTCTAGAGAGCAAACTGTGGTTAAATACACTACATATGTTTTCTGTTAGGAAATATTGAATGCTTGTTAACTTATTACAACAAGGGATGTACATAACAGATGTTTGTTAGAAGAAAATTAGTAACAAATAGCAATATTTTTTAAAAGACATTATAGTCCAATTGCAAGCCTACATTTAACAAACATGTATGTTTGGTACGTGTGACACACTAACATACACACAATCATTTAATGCATGTTGTGACTTACTCTGATTGTCTTTGAATCACCTGGTAGCCAAAACCGGCAGCAGAGCTACTCAGGGTCTTCCAAGCCACAGGATCGATATTGAAAGAAAGTGCAGCATTTAACACTGAGAATTAGAGAAGAAAAAAAATCATTATTATTACAACAACTGTATATAGTAATAGAGGTGCTATAATGTCATTATAGCACCTCTTGTTAAGATCACGCACAGAAAATTATATAGAGTTAACAGGCATTCTGTTATTCTTCAAGCTGGGTCCTCTACCAGAGGCCTGGGAGTTTGAGGGTCCTGCACAGTATCTCTGCTGTTCCTAGGACTGTGGTCTTCTGGACAGAGATCTTAGATGTTGTTCTTGGGATCTGCTGGAGCCACTCGCCTAGCTTGGGCGTCACTGCACCTAGTGCTCCGATTACCACTGGGACCACTTTTACCTTCACTCTCCACAACTTATCGAGCTCTTCTCTGAGCCAGTTTTGAGATCCTTTCCCAGGCGCCTTAACGCCCACTCACATCCTGGGCCTTTTCATCTCAGGAAATCACATGATAGGGTGGGGCTAGGTTTCACAGCAGGTTGACCCGAAACCTTGGCTGATTATGACCCACACCCATTTTCACACCTTCCAATCCAATCCAGTCCAATTTTATTTATAAAGCACTTTAAAATACCCAGCACAGGACCAAAGTGCTGTACAGAAAATAAGTTAAAAACAATAGAATAACAGAAAACAGCAAAAATAAATAAAACACGTAATACATAAAAAATGAAAACAGACCTATATTTAAAAAACAAGATAAAACAGCATAGAATCAACTAAAAGCAACTAATATAAAACTAAAAATAAAACCAACATCTCACATGGTGTCAAAGGCCGGGGTAAAGAGATGGGTTTCCAGGAGTGATTTAAAAACAGGTAGGGAAGAAGCCTGTCTAATTTCTAAAGGGAGATTGTTCCACAGTTTTGGAGCTGCTACAGCAAAAGCACGATCTCCTCCAAGTTTACGCCCAGTTCTGGGTACATTGAGGAGCAGCTGATCAGCTGGCCTGAGAGAGCGAGTGGGTGTATAAGGCTGTAGCAGCTCAGAGAGATAAGATGGGGGTAGGCCATGAAGGGCTTTAAAAGCAAATAAAATAACTTTAAAATGAATCCTAAAAGAAATGGGCAGCCAGTGAAGTAAAGCTAAAATAGAGGAAAAGTGCTCAAACTTTCAAGTGCCAGTGAAAAGATGAGCTGTGGCATTTTGCACCCTCTGTAGATGAGTAATATATGATGCGCTGACCCCTATATAAAGTGCATTAGAGTAATCCAGCCAAGTGCTAACAAAGGCATGGATAACTGTCTCAAAGTGCTGGCGTGAAAGAACTGGCTTTATTTTAGCCAGCTGCCTGAGCTGAAAGAAGCTTGATTTTACCACTGCCCTAATCTGACTGTCAAACTTCAGATCACAGTCCACTCTGACCCCCAGGTTTGTGACAGTTGGCTTAACATACTGGGCCAAGGTATCTAAATACACGTTGGGGGTCTCAGTGGGGCTACCAAAACCATCACCTCAGTCTTTTTTATCATTGAATTTTAAAAGGTTAAGAGTCATCCAGGCTTTAATGTCATCAAGACACTGAAGTAATGGCTGTGTGGAGTATGTGCCTTTTTTCTTTAGAAGGACATAGATCAGACAGTCATCAGCATAAAAGTGGAATCCAATGCCGTGCTTTCTAAGTATAGAACCAAGAGGGAGCAGATACAAAGAAAGAGGAGGGGGCCGAGAACTGAGCCCTGTGGGACACCAAAACAAAAAGATCACCCTGCCAAGTAGGACCTGTACCACTCCAGTGCTGTGCCCCTAATGCCCACCCAGTGCTCCAAATGAGAGAGTAAAATGGCATGATCCAATTTTTTAATCGGGGGTTTGACTGCAGCATGTTTAAAATCTTTAGGGACTAGACCTGACATCAAACTGTGGTTTACCAGCTCGAGAACCAAAGGTCCAACTGTTGGTAACACCTCTTTTAAGAGTCGAGGAGGGACAGCATCATTTGGAGACCCTACAGACTTAAAATGACCAACAGTCTCTTTTAAAAAGGACAGAGTCACAGGCTCAAACCTGTCAAACACAGCAGAGCAGGAAGCAGAGACTGAGGGGTCATGAGCACAAGAGAGATTTGAGCTTGTGGAGGAGACCTTCTCAATAAAAAAGTGTAGAAAATTTTCAGAGGCTTCAGACGAGGGCTCAATACAGTCAGTATGTAGTGCACTAAGAACCAAGTTAATAGTTTTAAATAAAACACGCGGATTGTGACAGTTTGACAGAATAATGTCAGACAAGTGTTTTCTTTTGGCATCTTTTACAAATTTTTGATATTAATGCCAACAGTCCTTTAGCATCTGGAATGACACTTGTAGTTGGTCCTTTTTCCACTTGCGCTCAGCTCGACTGCACTCGCGTCTGACAGCTCGGGTCGTGTCGTTCAGCCAGGGCTCAGATTTAGTTTTAGGCAGTCTGGTTTTTAATGGAGCGACAGTGTTCAAAGCAGTCCGACAGGTGGAATAAAACCATGAGCTCAGTTGCTCAGTCTGGCTGCATAAAAACTCCAGGATTGTACAATTCTTGTTAAAGACTGTTGAAAACTGCTCAACAGTGGAGCAGTTAAAAACGCGACAGCACCGAGCAGCAGCGCAAGGTTTAACTGAGGTAAAGGCAAGAAGAACATCACAGAACTGTGGTCAGAAAACACAGCACCACAAATCTCTACATTAAAAACAGAATAAAACAAGATCAAGTGTGTGTCCACGTTCATGTGTGGGACCAGTCACACATTGCACCAGATTAAAAGAATCAATAAGGTTTAAAAAGCCCTTAGCCATGGGCATGAATTTTGGCATGAATTCAGCCAAGAAGTCAGCAAAGTCATTCACAAAGTCCTAATTGTATTTTGGAGGCCGATAAACCACCGCACACAACACTGTATGAGAGCAGCCCAGCTCAAACACAGACAGTTCAAAGCTGGTGAAAGACGGGGTTGATAGCTGCTTACATTTAAAATTACTTAAAAATCATCCCCCTCCTCGGCCCAACATACGTGGGGAATTAAAATAGCAGCAATCATCAGGTAGAAGATCTGAGAAGATGCTGCACTCACTGGCGCTCAGCAACGTCTCGTCAGTCACATAAAGGAGGTCGAATCCAATGGAAGAGAGAAATAGTTTCTAATGAACTTTTTATTTGCTAAGGACTGCACATTTATTATAGCGATCCTCGTTGGAACTGGAGCCTGGGAAGACGTTGTTTGTGAAGTCCAAGTTAATGGGACAAATTCAAAAAGTTTATTACATGACTCCCAAGATGCAGCAGCAAGCAGGGTTATGGACACCTAAGCCTACCACAGAAACCAGACGGGAGGTTTAGTTTCAAAAACTGATGGCAAAAAAATTGAAGATCCAAAAGTTTCTGGCATTCATATAGCAGTTGTGAGTTGATTTTGGTGACAAGTGTAGAAATAATAGATTCTGTATTAGGTATTAAGGTCAAAGGGAATGTAGTTTATTAGTATGTGTCGTAGTATGATGTTGTTGTTGATAGGGTGTAAGAATACAAATCTCGACACAAGAAATGTTAGAAACAAAAATAATACAGTGGTCCCTCATTTATTGCGGCAGTTACGTTCTAAAAAATAACCCGCGAATAGGTGAAATTTGCAAAGTAGTCAGTTTTATTTTTTTTACAATTATTATAGATGTTTTAAGGCTGTAAAACCCCTCGCTGCACACTTTATACACTTTTCTCACACAGGCATTAATATTGTCATACTTCTCTCTTGTTTAAACACACTCAAAGTTCAAAATTGAAATTGACAAAAAAAATTTGAATTTCAAATTTTTTTTATATAGCGCCAAATCACAACAACAGTCGCCTCAAGGTGCTTTATATTGCACAGTAGATCGTACAATAATAGATACAGAGAAAAACCCAACAATCATATGACCCCCTATGAGCAAGCACTTTGGCGACAGTGGGAAGGAAAAACTCCCTTTTAACAGGAAGAAACCTCCAGCAGAACCAGGCTCAGGGAGGGGCAGCCATCTGCTGCGACCGGTTGGGGCGAGAGAAGGAAGACAGGATAAAGACATGCTGTGGAAGAGAGACAGAGATTAATAACAGGTATGTATGTCAGCAAACTTGATAATGGAGGTGGTGTCTGATGTGGCTACACAGTCATAAGTGCACAGTGAGTACAGCAGGGGGCTTAAAACACAGCCCTGAGGCACTCCAGTGCTGAGTGAGATGGAGGGGGAGATTTGTTCCCCCACTCTAACTGATTGGGGTCTGTCTGTGAGGAAGTTGAGGATCCACTGACACAGTGATGAGCTGAGTCCTAGATCCTTCAACTTTATGAAAAGCTTAGAGGGAGGAGTTCCCGTGCTGAAACCAGCCACACTTGTAGCTCATCAGCCAGTGCCAGCTATAGCTGACGTAGACAGATGCAGGGAAACCACTCAGGATGACGGAGGGGGATAACACAGACGAACCAGCGACTAACAAAGGCAGACACAAGGCTTAAATACAAAGGGATAACGAGGGAATGAGACACAGAAGGAGGGCACAGCTGGGAGTAATCAGACATGACGGGACAGGGGAAACGTAAACTGAACACACTGACATCAGACACGGACCTTCAAAGTAAAACAGGAAACACACACACGCAAAGACACAGACGCAGAGACGCGGGCTTAACCCAGAGACCTGACTACACTAGAGGGGATACACAGAACCAAAACGTAGGAATAAACAAAGATACATAAAGAAATCAAAGATTAACAATACAGAAGAGAAAACACTGGGTCACAGACCCAGGACATTAACATTGTGTCTGGGCTTCAGTCAACGCTGGATTCTTGAGTCAGACCCATTAAGTACAGCCATAGACAAATTTGTGTAAAAAACCTCACTATAGTGGATTTTCCTGCTGCCTATGTTTGCGTGCCACCAGGAATCTGGAGCAGAGTGCATCTTTTTTCACCGAGACTAGTCACGGTTCGGAATTGGGTTTTGTTTTTTGTTGTTGTTTTTTTAATTGTCATCATTCACTTCCACCAGACACTTGCACTGTATGGGATTCACAGAGGAATTGCCACAGGAGCCACAGTGCTGAAAATTGTATATGGTTGTGTTTTTTCACTCACTGTGAATAAATTCACTGTCCCTTCATTATCAGAGTCCTGCATTTGGGTCCTCCTCACTGCAACTCCACGGTCCGTGACACAGATGATTGCATAGGCACAGAATTACTTGGGATTTAGCATTTACATATTTTTTATGAATTGATAATCAAGAATTTAGTTTAACAAAATTATTTATGAAAGGGTTTTTCACTCAGTGCATGCTACAAGTGAAGTGCAATTACAATATTGTACTCATTAAGCTACTTTTTAAATCTGAAACTGTCTGGGCTTATCATACATGTCAGTAAGTTTGATTCACAGAGAAAATGCAACAACAACAAAAAAGGAAATGAGCATTACGGACATACTGCTCTATAACAGGGTGTCACTTATAGTATTTTGCAGGTTTTCAATAAACATTTGTTTACTTAAACTTGTAACTTTAATTAAAATCAAGGGCCAGTGTTTGCAGACATTCGTAATTAGACAATGAAAGACAAAATAAGAAGGCACAAACTTACCTGACAAGAATATTGTAGCACTAATTATCCAGTTCATTGTGTTACTTCCATGGAAAACAAGTACGATATAACAAAGACTAGGAATGGAGAACATAGCAGGGCGGAAAAAACTTAATAACAAAGAAAACGATGAATACAAAATCTGAATAAAAACCTAACCAAAGCTAATGTAATATTTAAACTGAAAAATACAGTGTGTTGTGTAAGAAATGTTCTAAAGAGAAAGTGAAAGAGAGAGAAAGTGAAACAAACCCTGTTGTCATGGTCCAGTGCCTGTGTTTTTCCATAGAGCCAGCAGTGCCAACTCTGGGAGGAGCCACCTCGTTCCTGTGAATTTTCCACACCTGCTGGTAATCAAGCTGTCGGTATTTAGGTCCAGCATTCTCAACCATTCTTTGCCAGAACTTCAGCTAACCCTAGTTAGTGTAGGCCACCACAGTTTTGCGAAAACCATAGAAAGATTGCTTTGACTTACCATGTGCTCTCTGTTTCTTAGCTACTCACCAGACTGCCACGTTCCACCTCTGAAAATCTTCTCCTCAGGACACTGGACCCCTCGACAACTTCACCGCCGTAGCTCTTGCTCATCTCGCATACCTGCCTGCCTCCCTGCCGCAGTAATTGGAATGACTTGGACTCACCCGGACCTTACCCCTCCATGCCGTCTCTCCACCTGTGGCAAGTAAGCATCAAGATCAGACTCTATTCTTGCCTGACGCATTTCCTGGGACAAATTCTGAAACTATTTCTCTCGTTCCAGTGACTCTGTGCTCCCCGGTTCCCACCACTCATCCTGGCTTTCCCTTTACCCCTACATCACAGGAGTTCCAGTCAGAACTGTGCTCTAGTTATTCACGTTTTCTGCCCAACTCAAGTTTTGCTTAGTGTTGTTTAGTATTTCTGTCCTTGTGATAGTTCACGTTTATCTCATTGTTCATAGTTTCTAGTTAAAGCTCACTCATTGTTATATTTCACTGGGCTTTAAAAATATTGTTTCTCATGTCCACCTCAGCTTCATCTGAATTCTGCACTTGAGTCCCTTTTCTCTGATTTGGCTGTTGGCCGTGACACCTGTCAGTATGAACTTTATGAAAACAGGAATTCCCTCGGTACCATTTCATCACACAGAGCTTACTGCTGATTATGAGCGGGTGGCGCTGTCACTCAGTGTTCGTTGTCTCTGCCGTGGAGAATCCCTTCCTGTTCTAACACTCCTGTTTTTGTATCTGCAAAGCGAATTAAATTTAACTCATAAGCTCTTATTTCATAGTGTAATCGTCACATGCTTCATGTGTACTCACTCTAATTTATAGTCAAAGTATTCATTCACTGCGTCTTTAGGTACTCTGTAGCAGCATGGCCTCTTCACCTGTCCCTCCTGTACTTTCCTCCTCATTGTGTCAAATGTTTAGTTAGTCCTCGGTCTCCTTTTGCAGTAATGATACTTGTAATATATTCGCACCCTTGAAATACCCATTGCTAACCATGCCCCTGTAGTAAACGTGACATGTTTAGCCACATGTTCTCCTTAAGTTGCTATCTGAGTGGTGTCCCCCAAAAAACGATGTGGGTTTTATAGATAATTAGGAAACTTTCTGGAGGAAACTTTTTTTTTTTTTTTTTTTGGAGTGATGGCATCCATCCCACTTTGGATAGAGCAGCTCTCATTTCTAGAAATCTGGGCAAATTAAACTCCCCAAAATGTGATTATCTGAAGATTAGATGCGAGTGTGAGGTCAAGCAGTACCCCAGCTGCCATGAGAGCAGGACTAATGTCCTGAACATTAGCTCCTCGAGGTGCTAACAGGAGAGCAACACCAGAGACAGACTTCAATTTCACAGAGTCTTTAACACAGTTCATGTTGTCCTTAGTGGCTCCTTCAGAGCTAAACATAGTCCTGTCAGCCTCACAGTATGACTCTGATGGAGTCTCAGACATGGAGTTAGTCACTTTAGCGACATGAAAAACACTCACATCATGATCAGTCTTAATCATACAAGGGCTAGCCACAGCGCAAGTGTTCCTGGAATCGGTCACAGTGAGTTCAGCCACTGGTTGCGTCAAGAAAAACACAGCACTTGTCTGCTGCTGTGGCAACATGGGCATGGAAACAGTGAAGAGACTTAACACATTGACTCTTACTCCCGTAGCCGGCAAAGGGAGAGCTGCATCACAGTGGGGCTGGGAAGATTCAGCCCGCACGCTGGCCAGCTGCTGCTGTGGACGGAGTTAAGGGTTGGTGTGAAGAAGGTCTACTATCAGAGAGTGTACTGCCTCCCATAACCAGGGAAACACCTCAAAACATCACTGAAGCTGATAAACTATTTCCTCCTGGGCCTCTTTTCCAGAGAGCTCCCACCAAGCGCTGCATAAATCCTCCAGTGTGAACTAACCACTCCCAGAGCTTGGATGTCGCTGGGTCCGTCATGGTCTTGTCGTACTGTGACAGTCTGGCTGAAAAGCTGACTGTGTGGAATGAGGAGGAGGACCCAAGTTCAGACACACAAAACTGTGATTTAACTAAGGACGAGCTATTTATTTAAGGCCGGAAAAATTACAAAACAAATGGCACAGGCGAAAGTAAACAATAACCTAAACTGGGTGAACTAAGATTAAAACATGAAAAACCTTAAAAATGGAGACCTGGCCTGGATACACAGAAAAAACTAGAAACATGAAATGAACATAGCAGACTACTGGACAAGGAATAAACGAAAACTCACAGACTAAATACACACAGGAGGTAATCAGGGGAAGTGGAAACATATCTGCAAACAGCAGATTAGAATGAATATAATGACGCCACAGGGGAAGTGAAACTAAACACAATGAACATGAGACACCAGACCTCTTCAAAATAAAACAGGAAACATAATGAGACACGGACAAGACAACACAAGCTTGACAGCATAATATATGCAGACATGAAACACACCGCCATGTGTCTCACACAAGTGTGAGGGACATTTAAACACAGGTGAAGACACAAAGGGAATCAAATAAACGAACTATAACTTCAACCTAGGTGTAGCTGGATGGGCTACTCTCCACTGCTCTCTCTCTCTCGCTTGCTCTTTTGCCTCGCTCTCTCCTGCTCTCACTGTCTGTTTGTAGCATGGCCAGTTAAGGTAAGTTGAGTGTGGACACACCTGCACTTTAATTGCAGGGTGGTGTCTGCCATGCAGGCTTTCCTCCCGTTCATTCCTCCTTTGCCTTCTGCGAGTGCTGTATAGCGCGCTGATACATTTCCTTCAGGATTTTGACCAGGCTCCACAACAGTCACAGATAAGCTGTACGTTTGTCCTTCTATGCATTCTATGCATTTTAGCAGTATAGTGTCTCATTTGTGGTCCCATCTGTAGTGTGGCAATTTCATTTCTTGATCCCAGGCATTGAGAGGTAGCTGCACTACCACCGGCAGTTCAGTATAGCATCTTCAGTCCTGGCGTAAGCAGCATTTAGCAATATTTGTTCCTGACTTTCAATTAAAGAAAGCTAAGCGCTAAAAGCACGGTGATTTCCAGGATTTGTTTGCTGCCTGCCATAGCCTCATCTCAGCGGTGTTTTGGCCCAGTTAAGCTGAAGAAATGCCTGTAGCAGCCGCTGCTTTGGGCTTATCCTCGACGGAACTGCTGTCTTGTCCTGTCTGATTTTGTCTTCTATGGTTTTGTTTCCTCTCAGCTCGTTTTGTTTTACCCTGTAGTATTGTTTATACTTGTGCCCGCGTTAGTCGGGCTGGAGTGATCCTCTGCCTGTACGTTGTGTTGGTTGTTTGTGATATCTGTACCTGTCCAGCTGACTTGTTCCAGTTGCCATAGGGAGCAATATAGGATTCCTCTTCTTGTGAGGGGCCACAATCAATATACTAACAACCATACCCGGTATAGGCCACCGTTTACTCATGTGCTGCAAGTTAATCAGCCTGTGTATTTTGTATTTTGTTTTAAATAGGGGTGTGTGTGTGTGTGTGTCTGTCTGTCTGTCTGTCTGTCTGTGCAAATGTGTGGTTTGTTGTTTTATTAAATATTGATATGTATATTGTCTCTTGACTGTGTGCCATGAGCCTGGTGCTTGGTGTCCTTTTAGGTTTGTTTTTTGTTTTTTTTTGGCTTCTAATGTGTTGTTTTGTTTTGTTTTGTTTTTATTACAGTGAACTGAGGATTGTGCGCTGTAGGACCTTTGGTGGAGGGTCGTTTTCCACACTTCCTTTGCTGTACAGCACCTGGAGTGTAGGCTTGATTTTTCGTGTGGTTTTCTTTTGGTCCTCGGGTACTGGTAAGTCCAGTTCAGTGTATGGTTTTATTTAATCCAGGACATGCCACAGTCAGCTTTTATTGTTTTATTCTTTGTTTTATTTTTAGAGATGTTTTATTTTATGTTTTGTCTTTATTAATAAGACATATTAATATTGGAGCCAATGTGCCTCATTTGTGCATTCTTGAACCTGTGTAATCTCTCCTGAGATTTTAGACCTGTGCCTTACCACCTAGCCACTGGTACAGATATGTTGGCGACACCTGGGTCAAAACCAAAACCAAAACCCAACAAGTAGAATCCTTCACTGCTCACATTAACTCTGTGGATAAAAACATAAAGTTCACTATGGAAGATACAAAGGATAGCAGTTTACCATTCCTGGACTGTGCCATGCGCATTGAAGAGAATGGAAACCTCAACATTGAAGTTTACCGGAACCCCACACACACGGGCCAGATAAATTCATGGAACACCGGATAGTTCTGCAACCATGGAGGGAGAGTGAGCTTGACAGCCGTAGGGCTAATTATTTTATCTACCTTGAAGGGTCTGATATAGCTTAGAGACGGATTGCGGGAGGATGCCTGAAGCAGGATGTCTGTTGCGGCCAGTCATACCTGTCCACATACCTGTATGTGTGCACTGGCACACGCTGCTGGTTGGCGCAGACACAGTTGCTCTCGCGTCTGTGTCCAGGGCCAGAGGCAACATTGTAGAATGTTGTTGTGCTGGACAGATGGAATGAAGGTGAGAGTTTTGTGTGAATATTCAACCCAAGGAATAAAAGTGGACCAGGTGAAAGGGTGATGGGTGGTAATGCACTGGGTTGTGGTCTCTAGCTCTTGATTAAGGTTTTGGGTTTGGCCGTTAGTTTGTGGATGATAACCAGAGCTCAGGCAGGGCCTAGCCCGCAAGGCCGTACAAATAGTTCTCCAGACCTGAGATGAGAACTCGAGACCCTTGTCGTAAACGATTTCCCCCAGGTTCCCATTTAGCCTTTTCGCATTCTCTAGATAAGTTAGGATTTTATGATCGGTACAAACTATGAATGGTTGCTCGGTGCTCTCCACCAGATGCCGCCAGTCCTCCAGGTCTGTAATTTTGCCAACAGACTGTGGTGGAATTAAGGCACGACGGGACCACGGATCCATGTGTTGAGCCATCTTTTTTTAACATTGGCATCACACCACCACAACCTACAACCTACAACCCCTGCTCCCCCGTGTTTTAACACGGCAGGCGTGATTGTAGATGCCGTGCAGGTGCGTCTGCACGGCATCGCCGACCACGCCTCACCACACAGACCTGTACGCTGTGACTACCACTCCCGCCCTGACATCAGAGGCGTCCACCTCTACTATGAAAGTCTTACTTGGGTCAGGTTAAATCAGGATGGGGCTGTAGCAAACAGTTGTTTAAGCTTATTGTGTGTTTTGTCAGCCTCTGGAGACCAGGTGAACGGGTGTTTAGTGGAGGTGAGGCATGTGAGTGGTGTAGATACCTGACTGTAATCTCTGATGAAAGTGTCTGTAAAAGTTGGCGAATCCTAGGAATCTCTGTAGATGTTTACAGGACGTGGGCACTCCATGACAGTTTACTGTTATGTCGTTTAGGCCTTGGAAATCAGTACATGGCCATGACTATGACTGGAGACCATGATAGAATTCATATTATGGCAAGAGCCAATCAGCTAAGAAAAGAGAAACAGTCGATCATTACTTTAAGAACCGAGGGTCAGTCAGTCCAGAAAGTTGCTAAAACTTTGAATGTGTCCCCAAGTGCAGTCACAAAAACCATCAAGCACTATGATGAAACTGGCTCACATGAGGACCGCCCCAGGAAAGGAAGACCAAGAGTCACCTCTGCTGCTGAGGACAAATTCATTTGAGTCACCAGCCTCAGAAATCTCAAATTAACAGCACCTGAGATTAGAGTCCGGGTAAAATTTGAGATCTTTGGTTATTTTTCAACAGGACAATGACCCCAAACACACCTTCAGGCTGTGTAAGGGCTATTTGACGAAGAAGGAAATTGATGGAGTGCTGCGCCAGATGGCCTGGTCTCCACAGTCACCTGACCTAAACCCAATCGAGATGATTTGGCATGAGTTGGACCACAGATTGAATGCAAAAGGGCCAACAAGTGCTCAGCATCTCTGGGGACTCCTTCAAGACTGTTGGAAACCCATTTCAGGTGACGACCTCATGAGCTCATCGAGAGAATGCCAAGAGTGTGCAAAGCAGAGGTGAAAGTACAAATATGTACAAGATACAGACTTCCTTATGACTGTTTTGGAATCATTTTAATTTTGGGTTAAAAGAAAAAGAAATTAGAAGAGGACCAAGTCAAACATCACTGAGGCAGTGTCCCCTGTTTGAAGTCCAGGTTGCAGGTTTTCTATTGTGGGTTCCTGATGCCAAAAAGCTGACTCACAATGTTGTCAAAGCCTTAACATCTGCTATAACCATGTTATTTCCAGAGGATTCCAAGTTGTTGTCCACAAATAAACCTACACACAAAAAACATAATTGAAAATGTAAAAATCAGTCAAACTATCAGCAGGGATATAATGACCTAACTTTTCGAACTCTGTGAAAATGGTTTTCACATCATTTATTTTATACACCACAGCATTCAGAGTTTAGACACTGGTGATGGAGATGAATATATAGGCCTGAATGGAGCCCGAGTGAAAAGGGAGGGGCGGTGATGGGGACGAGGTGGGTTGCTCAAAGCTGTCTGCAAGGGAGAATGACAGATGCGCAGTGAGATTTAAAATACCTGGAGTGAAGGCTGATTGGCCTGGAGAAGGCCGGCAGAAAGATGATTGGACTAGACCAGTGATGTCACACTCGACTTGACATCATGAGAAAGTGCCACTGCCTCTGTTCTCTCAGGCTCCATTAAAGCCTTCATCTTCATCTCGAAATTCTATTCATTACTCAATCATGTTCATTTCTTTCCAATTTCTTTGTCCTTATTGAAATAATTAACTTAGAAATATTGAAATTTTACTCTTTTTTTTGTTTAAATTAAATTATAAAACACCTCTGTGAATCGCCTGTTTGCCATGGTGGAGGAGTTTGTGTCCCAGGGATCCCAGGGGCTATTTTGTTGGGGCGGGGAAAATGTTGGTCCTTCTGGTAGAGTCTCCTAATGCGAACTGGCCCAGGATGAGGGACGAAACAAAACATGAAGGGAGCAGTTTATCATGCCCAAGATATGGTAACACGGGCCCCACCTGGGAGGAAGGCCTGGGGAGGGTGCTAGGGAAAGTGCTGTCTGGTGGCTGGGCATAGCCCAAAGGGGATACATGGGCCTGCCCTACTGTAGGCATACTACTCTGATAGTCAGAGTATCCAGCCTTCTCGGAGTCACTGGGTGGGTTGATCGAAGGTGCTCCATCTGGTGACTCAGTAGTCCTACTAAGACTCTACAAAAATTCTGTCACTGGACATCTGTGCAAATCGCAGTTTGTCCATAAAGAACACCATGTTTAAATATTAGGAGGTCAATAAGTGCACATGGCTCAGGATATCTTAGGTCCCAGGTCGGTGACCAAAGCAAAAACTCAGGTGTCCGGAGTTCAGTGAGACCATGGAAAAAAACATGTAAAGTTTTTTACATCTATAGCATTATTTTGTAAAATGATGGTCCTTTTTCTAATATATAAATTATACAAGAATATATTTATTCGGTACAATATGCTGATGTTATCTTTCTAATTAGAAGTGAGATAATAAGTCATATAAGAATGAAAAAAGGAAGCATAATTGTGTTCACATTCTGCACAATATAGACACTGATGAAGCATAATTTTTTTTTCTTTCATAAAAATTCACAACACGAAGCTGACAAAACATATTTTATTGTTGATCAGATCAGTAAGAGTAAGATTCTTCAAAAAAATTGAACTTCACTCTGAAAAGACACTTCCTACCATAATGCATCACAGGACTTTCACAGACAAGCCAATTTAATCTCATCCATTTTATTTGAGTATTCAGACTTTGTGTCTCCTTTGTCCTCAGGTGTCTCAAGTTTAAGCCATTGATTGATAATTGTATTTTTCTGCTCAGATAATTTAATTTCAGCAGTTTTCTGCTCCTGAAGGAGAACATAAAATAATTTATAAAAATATATATATATATTCGGGATCGTTTCCATTCATTTCTAACCCAGTTTTGAAGGTAGTGGAAGGACAGAGCTAGGAGCCTCTATTATAGATAACAGTAAATGAGCAAGAAAATGAGTGATTTCAAACACAACAAGCTATCTTTTGTTGAGTGAATCAAATGTGGTAGTATGGACATTGCTACCCACACTGTCCATTCCGAAAAATATCAGAAGGGCCTTAAATTTTTTCATATACAGTAAATGTACAACTACAAATGTGATTTTGTTATTCTGCTGTGAGTGCACTTGCATCATTCCCTGGACCATCTTCTGCACTTTCTTTCATCATCTGTTTATATTTGCTCTTGAAAAACCCAGCCTAGAAGTGCAAGGAAAAGACATAAAAATTCAGAAATTGTGTATTACAGTTGCAAACAAAATGAATGAAAGTAACTATATGAGTGACTATAAAAACCTTTAGCATTTTTTTAACTGGTCATGATCTTTAAAAATCTTAAAGGTGAGTGACGAATTGAAAAAGTGTAACAAGTCTTTCACCTTATACAGGCCAGCAGTGAGTAAAGCCAGAATAGCCAACCCTCCCAGGCATCCTCCAATGATGGCTTTAGTGAAATCTGGCTTAGGGTACACTTCTACCTCTGCTACAATCTGAGAGATGAAGAGACACAGTGTGGATGACATTTAAGCTCTTGTACATCTCAAACAAGAGAAAGTAATTTGAAATCACCTTGCGAACAGGAGGGTTGTTGTTAGACCCTGTTGAAAAGTAGATGTATTGTTCTTTGTCATACTCCACAGTGGCTGTACTGGTCAAGAGGAATTTAGCAGATTGAATTCCAATCTATGGAAAAAAAAAATAGACTAGGATGAGGCTGAATTAAAAATATTGTTCAATTTAAGGGAGAAATTGTTATCATATTCAAGTACATAGGACCACCTATAATCCAAATATGTATAAATCATTTATCAAAGCTATTCTTTAATTACCTGCTCTATCCATCCTGAACTGAGGTTGGCAGAGATTTGGTATGTCCTACTCTGCAGTCTTCCCATGAATGTGTTGCACTTGAACACTCTGCACACGGCTACAGAGCAGTCCTGTGGGTGATTTAGGAAAATTGAATGAAACAAATTTGTACCATGGTTCAGTTTTAACAGGTAGGTAGAAAAAGTGCAGAGGCATACTTACCACCACTTTATCCTTTTGTATCTTTGGAACAAAATCTTTGACACTTGGTTCTTCATCATTTCCTCTCTGACAGTCTGCAATCTGAAATACACTTACATTAATGTCAGTGTGATTGGTCCTAATTTTAGCACATTCACCCATTCGACAGCTAATTGTGACCTATTTTTGTATCTTTTCTATTACCTGTAGGCTGCTCAAATTCACCCAAATGTCTTTTTCACCAAGCTTCACTGGAACCCTGATCACCACAGTGAAATTAAGCGCTCTGATATCATTTGTTACCTAAAACACGGGGGGGAAAGAAAAAGACAGTCAACCATTATAGTAGTTAGGTCTAATTCACACAATATTATTTATTATATTTTATTATATTTTACCGTGACTGATTGTCGAACTGGTTTCTGCAAATTATTTATCCCAAAAGAAAAATTGCTGTAGCTGAGGGTGCTAAAAAGATATAATTTAAACATTATGTAAATAATGTGTAAGACAAAAAAATGTTGGGTTGCAAATAATTTCTTTTGTTACAAATACAACAACACATACTTTTCAAATGTCATGAAAATGCTGTATTTCACAGCAATCTCTTTCATTTTGTAGATTTCACTTGTAGTAGTGTTCTCCTGATTTCCACTGAAAGAGAGAAGTGAAATGATTTGTATTGTATCTGTGGGGTGTTTAAACAAGGAGTAGCTAAATGACTAAATGAACAGTACCTGGTGGCATTTGCAGTGACAAAAATCTTTCTCATAAGTTGACTGTTGGTGTCAATGCCATAGGAGACAATGAAGAAAGCCTTAATTGAAATAAAGGAGAGAAATCTGAGTGTCTCACATCTTTTTACTAAACTGTGCAGAAGTGAGATGAGAAATTGCACCAAAATACAAACCTCAGTTTTGCTCTTAAAAATTGGCTTGTCAATAGTGCAGTCTGTCCTTCCTCGTGATAAACCATCTTCACTGTCCAAGGACTTGCACTCAATTCTTCCCTTTATTAGAAAATAAAATGACTGCTGGATGGATTGTAAGAGCAGCAGATCAGTGATGAACTTATACAGACTTGATCCTGATGCCTTACCTGCTGAATGGTGAACTTCCTGTAGGAGAGTCCAGCTGGATATGTGAGAATAACACGACTGTTGTAGGAGTTTTCTCCTCTGTTCTCCACTGAGACTGTGACATTCAAAAGCTCATCCATGCCCACTTTAACCTCTGAGGATCTGTGGAGTATGAAGGAGGATGAGAATAAAGGGAGAGGAAAACAGACTCCACTGTGTTGGTGAACTTTCCAGAAAGTTTATATATAGCATATAAGTGTTGAATTCTAACATACTATGTTAGAATTCAAAATATGTAGTTTTATATGTGTGAATTGGCAATTTTTTTGATACTCTTTTCATCTAGGAACCCATTTGCCCACTGTGGAGCTGATATGCTGTTGATTAACTTTGTACAAGTGGATTGATGGCTCTTGGGTTTCGTGTTTCTTGAATAAAGGTCAAAAAACCAGCTTCTTGAGTATTTGAACCATGTCTCTGTGTAAAGTATAATGGACCTTGATGCTTTCTTGGTGAATGGTAAAGTTCTCAACTAAATATATAATATAATATAATATAATTACCTGGTGAAGTTGAAATCCACTTTTAGATCATCGACACACTTGTTGTCAGTGCCGCAGTTTATCTCAAACCCTAACTATGGAACACAGAATGATGTGAAAAGTATGTATATCACACATTATTTACATAATAAATGAAACATAGGTGAATCCAACGAATCATCTGTGTGTTCTGCCATCTAGTTGTGCTTTTCCATTTTTGTTAATAGGAACAAATTTCTGTTAATATTCTTGACACGCCTTTGTAAAACATCAAAGTCCTTTGCACACCCAAGAATTCTTCAGTAGAAGTACTGTTACTCACTCACTATGTGTTAATAGACCTCTCTGCATCGAATCATATCTGTTATTAATCTCTGTCTCTCTTCCACAGCATGTCTTTCATCCTGTTTTCCTTCTTTCACCCCAACCGGTCGCAGCAGATGGCCGCCCCTCCCTGAGCCTGGTTCTGCCGGAGGTTTCTTCCTGTTAAAAGGGAGTTTTTCCTTCCCACTGTCGCCAAAGTGCTTGCTCATAGGGGGTCATATGATTGTTGGGTTTTTCTCTGTATTTATTATTGTGCTATCTACTGTACAATATAAAGCGCCTTGAGGCGACTTTTGTTGTGATTTGGCGCTATATAAATAAAATTGAATTGAATTGAATTGAACTCAATTTTATGGCAACAAAAAGTTAATTCAGAAAAAGGTCAAAACATCCGTTCATGTACAGCTAGTAATTTTAAGGGTATTTACAGGAAAAATGGTTGTTGTTTGAGCCTGCTGAGCAAGACTTGGTCTGAGACTTGTGTTGGAAGGAAAACCGTCAAATGTGAATTTGAGCTCATTGGAAAGTTGATTGAGAGCATCGTCTGGGCAGGCCTGCAAAAAGACAGCAGTGTTAGATTTAGGTTCAGTGTTGAAAAACTCTTAAAAGCAAAATGGAAATCAAATTCTGCTGTTCACCAAATTGAGTTTGATCTGTTGGTTATGTTAGTTTTTCTCTGATGTTGTTTTACCTCAATAAAGAAGTTTACAGTTGAACAGTTTGGTGTTCTTAAATCAACAATGACTGATCGAGACTCCTCTCGTTGTTTCCCACTAATATAAGCTCTGTTGTTTGGAGGTTTGCGAGTGGCATCCAGTGTAAAAGTATAATTAATTCTTGCTTGAGCTGGAATAAATCAGAGTTTAAAATGTTACAAATGTACATACACTAAAAAATGAAAACGGATGGGCAGTGCCATTTTGATTTTGAAAAAGGGAGGAGAATAAAGAACCTTGATCAACTGTAGACACTCTGCTCATGGTAAAGCAGACTGTAGCTGTGTTCTCCAATGGTTTTGAGCAGCTTACATTCTGAGTAGGGATTTGGTTTGGGCTGAATAACACCTCAGCTTCAACCATTACTATGGGTCTTGATCTGGAAAAAAGGAAAAATACATGTGAACGACATTTGGCTTTTCAATTAGTACAGCAGCTTTCTGGGTAATGTAGTCATTTCCATTTCTGCTTGGAAATCATTTTTAGAACAACAAGGCTACTGTTATAAATTACTCATTTCATTTTGAGACTTGAGTCAAACCCACAGAAGCTGTTTTTCCAGGTGCTTAACCAACCACATTTATTCCACCTTTAATCACCAGAGCACTTCTCATTATTCAACCCAATATCATGGCAAAATGTGTAATAGACACCAGACCACCATTTTTATTTCACGCTTCTCCAAAACATGAAGTGGACACACATGCAGTTGCATATCTGCATGCAGAAGTTGTATTACCAGCAAGGGAAGATAACATATTGTGGCGTGTTGGGGGAGCAGCTAGTTCTCTCCCATCATGCCTAGTGACATATGCTGTTATTTAGATGTTCTTGTTTTATTATTTATGGTTACATTACTTGTAACTGTTCTCTTAACTGTTGCGTTTATACTGCGGTACAAAGTCACTGACAGTTATTGTTTTATGGAAATAATGCAGTACCATAAGTGCGTTCGGTCATGCTGTTATTGACCCTCGAAGCAAAGTATTGCACAAGCAAGTGTTTAATAGAGAGCTCCCACTACCAGCTTGGGGTCAAACAGCAAACTTGTTCTGTGTGTGGTGCTTTCTTGTTAAGATTCCTTTGCTTGCCACAATATGTAAAGACAAGGTGTCGCTGGTGAACACAAAATGTATAAAGAACTTTTCAAGGTCCTTAATTGTCAGAAAAGCTTAAGCTAGGTGGCTAATATGTATATGCATATAAATGTGGTAATAATGTCTGCTAAAACGTTTTCCCGTGATGATGTTCATGTTGGATTGAAATAAAATAGCTCCCTCTGCTGTTACTGCAGCTTACTGCAACTTCTGCATGCATGTCATGTTTTGCCGTGTTCCTGGGTTCCATCATGTCGCAAGGAAAAAATTTTTCATCTCATGATCGGAAAGGCTTTTGACATGATAAACTTTAAGTCATATAATGTGACTTCTGGAAAAAAGAGTAGATGCCTGTTTTATCCTGCATATGTATTCCATTAAAGATCAAAAATCACTTACCATGAATAATTTCATAATTTATGACAGTTTATGATTCATTATTATATTATATAAAACCAATGCACAGGTCTTCAAACAGACCTACACATTTGACAGTTGGTGCATTCATTTGACATTGACAAAGTTGGTAGAAATACCACAGACAATAATAACACATGAATGGACTATCTTGGACTTACCTCAGTAAGACAACCGTGCCCTTTGAACCCACCGCTAAGTCAGGAAGTTTATCACCGCTCTGATCAAAAGAGAACTGACTGATTGTCACTCCAAAGAACTTCAGTCCTGACTGGACCTCAGCGCCAGTAATTCTCTGTGTACATGAAATATTTTAATTAATCAAATTTCATTGTATAGATATGGGCCTTCAATGATAACTGTGTTAAAATATCCTCGTGAGTTCTTTAATTTTGTGTACCTGTGAGTAAGTAGGACTGATTCGTCCTCCGTCACTGTGGAATATGTAGATGCTGCCTTCACCATTATTCTCCAAAGGTGCTCCAACTGCCAAATCCCTGAATCCATCTGAGTTTAGATCAGGCAGTACAGCAAGAGAAGAGCCGAACCTTCCTTTGACAGCTGCATGTCCTCTTAGTACTAATGGATCATCAAAATTACACTCCACAAACTAAAAGCAGGAGAGTGAATATTTTATGATCATTAGGGAAGTTGACAAATAAACTGATTAATTTAATTGCAGTAGATAAAACTGTGATTTACCAAACCAGTTAATCTGCAAACATAAACTCTTCCCTCTCTATCAGGCTCCATATGCATTGGGGCTGATATGAAGATAAGATCAGTGATGTCATCATTATTTATGTCCATGGTACACACCTCTGCCCCGAAATATTCACCAGTCTGATACTGTGTAAGCAACAAATTATTATTGAAAGGATTCATGTTTAGGGAAAAAAAAACAGCTTTTATTTAAGAAATTAATTTATATATAATTTACAAGGTCATTCAGATCTGTCTTGCTGTAAATACATACCTGTGATGAAAAAGGCTCAATCTTTTGGTTTTCAAAGCTTTCTCTGTTAACAGCGACCACAACTCCTCTGTGTTTATATCTTGGAGCACCAACAATTGTCAGGGAACCACGTTGGGTTTTAGCAATTGCCATTGAGTAACCTAGAGGTTAGGTAGTCATAAGGGGAAGATTCCTTATTCCTCCTTTTAAAATGTGTCCATTTTGCAAACACATTAGTGTGTTTGGGTGAAAGAACTGGAGTAGAGCTGTGTATATACATGCACACATGTGTATGAGTTAGATTGTTAAAGCTGTAATATTCTTACCAAGATAACTGTCAGGCTCCAAAGACACATCCTCATATGTTTTCACCTTCTCCCCTCCTGTTGTGTATTGCACGTAGCCTCCCCTCCACTGGTTTGCACCAACAATAGACATCTGAATTCCCTACAGTGTAGACAGAAAATACATTTTATATATAATTTATTAAACTGATTTAACTGTATAAATGTTTATTTGCCTATAGGTCATAAAAACTGCTGGACAGGCACATGTGAATCTTTCTTTCTATGACTACACTGTCTGATGAGTTTCAGGTAGTTTTAATTACCTCAGGCACATAAACTGCACTGAATCCCTCTTGAGACATTTCCATTTTCAGTGACTCTCCACTGCTTTGAGATCCTTAACAGAAAAATAAATGAGAAGGTAAAAGACACACTACAACAAATTTCACTTTAAAATAATTTTTTTTAATTATGTTAAGTTAAGTAGTAGCTTCAAATGATTTTTTTCTCTTGATTATAAAAGAGAGATTGAAATGAGATCGATTGGTCAATACTATATGAAAAGTAATACCATGTATGTCATTTTAATTGTAAAAAAGCTATAACAATAAATTTATGTTTGTACCTTCAATGGAGAAGATTTTGTCCTGCAGACTCTGTCTTATTATTTCAAGTGCATTGAAGTTCTGCACTTGAAACACATATTTGATTGAGGGATACGATGCAATGGTGTCCAGTTCTTGTTTTGCTGCATAGTTCGTAAATGCACTCCCCACCTAGTATTATTAAATATATGTTTGAGTTGTTATACTATACAGCAGGATTTGCTCAGTACAGATTATGGTCCACAGGTTTATGGACTTTCACCCAGTTTATAGACAGGTATTGTGCACTCACTGAATAGAACCCACATTCGTGATAACAGTTACGTAATTCTGCAAAATAGTTTTCACAACTTTATTATGAACAGTTTATGTTCCCATCAAAAATTCTGCCTTTTCATTAATTTAAGAAATTTTATTTTAAGTTTATATGGTCAGTGAAATGGGCTTTGATTTCACTACGTTAGTCTTAGCCTTCAGGTGTTTTTTGCATCCCATTGTCACAGATATAAATAACCAAACAGTTATCAGTGCAGGCCTTCTTTACAAACATTTATGAAAGAATGGGTTGTTCTAAAGAGCTCACTGAATTTGAGTGTGGTACTGTAATATGATACCACTGTTACAGCAAGTCAATTTGTGAAATTTCTTCCCTCCTGTGTACTCCATCATCAACTGTTGTAGTTGTGTATATAGTGTTATATCTTGTGAGTTTTGTCTGATAGTTGACTGAAACACATCGTCAGTAATAATAATAAAGGAAGTTCTTACCCCAATAGCAAATCGAATAATGTTTTTGCTCTCTGCCAGCTGTGCTGCACCTCCCAGATCATAACGATCATGGGATTGTCCATCAGTAATTACTATCAAGACCTTCTTCACATTTGGTCTGGAACCTGTCTGTGGGGTGAAAACATTGTTCCTGTCAAGTGAAAAAAAAAATCTATTTTTAACACAAAACAACTTTTCAAAGTGCATCTTATGGTCATAATTAAATTGCATGTGTTATTATTATCTCAATATGCATCATTTTTGTATTATCTTTCAGTATTGCAGATATTTTTGCACTTTGCAAATCCAGCTAATGCAAGTATTTGAATTTAGCCTTGGTTATGCTCATCTCATCAAATCTGTGGGAAATAATTCTTCAAAACCCAAATCTGTCTTTTTACAGGCTTTCATCAATCAAACACGGAACTTGGTGTGGTGAGATTCACAGAACAAAAAAAATCATCTGGACAGGAAGGTCAGACAATAAGTTCACTGTAGTGCTTCAGTAATATCACTGCGTCCCTCACACAACATGTCTGATGGCCTTAGCTGTGTAAGTAGATCCCCCCAGCTGTCTGATTCCATCGATTTCAGTCGTCATTGATCCAGCTGAGAAAAATTTCTTAAAATAAAAATGAACTTGAGGGAACGTGGAGAACTGGGAAACAGAAAACTGCAAAAAAAAAAAAAAAAAAAAGGAAGCTAGGATATTGAAATTGTCATGCTTTATGGAGATAAATAAAAATAAAGATAAAACTATTTTGTGTGCTATGATTTAAATGACAGAGGGACTGCAGAGCCTTACCTGTGCATCATTTGAGAGGAATGACTGAATCAGCGTTTTCACAAATGTCTTCATTGTCAGAAAGTCTCCATAAGATACGCTCCCTGAACCATCCAACAGAAAAGCAATGTCTACTTGCAGCAGGCATTCTATCAAAGAGATTTATTTCAAAATGAATTTATTATCAAAGGGTTAATGTTAACAGTACCACACAGTACCACACGCTGAAACAAACTTCTCGTTAATGGCCCTTTGAGTTCATTTACTGACTAAATACTAAATGTAATCTGATTTAACAGACAAAACATTAAGAATAAAAGATTAAATTAGTTTGATCTAAAACTAATTTTAGAGGTCTTATCAAAGTTCATGTAAAAAAAAAAAAAAATCTACCTCTGGCCACAATCAGCACAATAAAAGAGAGACTGTGTCCTAATTAGGATAGGGGTTTGTGTCAGTCTGTGGGACTTCAGCCTAAGGTTTACACTGTTGATGTGTCTTTATATAAGAGTGCATTTCAGGTCATGTTATGGAATAAACATAAGTGGCATAATGAGACAGAAACAACTTACATTCCACTGGTAGTACTTAATTTTTTTTAAATTTTTTTTAGGTAATAACTTCTGTTTGGTTATTTTGTGGTATGGCAGTTTTGGATATATCTATCCATCCAAGCTTAGGGCTGGAGGTTTGGTCTCGTCTGTTATCTTTAGACCACCAAATCATACAAGTTATACATAAAACCTGGCATCAATCCCATTTGTTTTTTATTTACTCCACTTCTGTTTTTGACTAAATCTGCTTATACATGTTTTTGCTGACATGTATAAACAGAAGTCTCAATACAGTTTCAGCTGATCTGAGATTAAGAGATTGTACAAGCACAAAAATAAGTCATTAGAACACTATGTTCAAGTATAAAATCCAAGAGCTTCTTTTTTATTATCAATGAGGCACCAGGACTCTAAGCGTTATGGGTATCTTATCACAAATTCTATTAACTGTTACCTTGAAGAGAAGAAGGTATGGGTGGAGCAAGCCTATTAGAACGGTCGATCTGAAAGCACACACCGTTGTACATGGTGATACTTTTGCAGTCCTTTGGGATGGTTGGACCACACACCTGAGAGGAGACAAAGTCAATTTTCCATTAATACAGTAGGCTGATTACTTCCCTGTCCTTCATACAATGATTAATTTGATATAAGATCAAACATACCTGAAATTCATCTGAAATTAGCTTTTTTTGACAACTTTAACATATTTAAAGAAGCCACACTAAATTCTACCATGAAACATTTCCAAGCTAGAAGTCCTTAAAGTATTGGGGTTGGGTTGAAATTTAAGCAATTTATAATTCTTACATCTTTTTAAATAACTTTTTTTTTCAACATTTTTCAGTCTTCCAAACTTCTTAAGTATGTGATAAATCCACATTAACATTTCAGGGCCGAAATAATACATGTATTTTTTAACGGAGCTTAAATATGTTAAAAATGTGGACTAAAATAAGCAGGCCCAGTCCTATATCTGTATATATCTGTCCTATGTCTTAAGTGTTTATACGTGTTGTTCAGTAAAGGTAAAATTTTGGATGGCTTCATTAAATATGCCAAACTTATTGTACCCAAAACATCAGCTGATTTTATGGGGTGTTGGTGGAAGGCACACTAGGTTGTCATGGAAAGGCCTTCATGCATTTTCTAACTATAACAAGAGTTTTTGACAATGTACTGGTAATGTTTGCAGTTCACCAACTCACCACAGTGTTTTGTGTTGTGGGGTCACTTTTCATTGTAAGACCAAGCGACATGTTGACTGCAAAATCTGGTGCTGTATTGAAAGCAAGCAAAATATTTTTAAATACTCGTAAAAGGCAATTGAAAGGAAGAAAACAAGACTTACACTTCCCCATTTGATATGACAGGTGTTAGACACTGGAACTTCTCTCAACTGCAAACTAGGATGTAAACCAGTCAGCTTTAATATCATATAATTGAGTTTCACTAAAAGAATCATCTTAACATTAACATTATTAATGCCATTTACTTTTTCCTTACTTATTTTAGTAAGATATTATTAGTTTTGAAGGCTCAGTGTTACAAACTGATTTGATTTAAACATGTTTCTGTGCAGCTCATGATAATTTCTTTGATGGCAAAATACTTGCTGTTAGAGTTCCATCACATCTTGTCAATACATTCAGCAATGAATGATTACTTACCTTCAAACTGGATATTTTGGCAGTTTTGGGAAGAGGTGGTGCAGCTATAAATTTTCCCCCTTCGATTTTGTGAATATTGTTCCACTGGGGCACTGACGAGCACACTAAAGAAATAAATCCAGTCAATGATGTAAGTCCTGACAGTGAATTGTAGTTAAATAACAATAATCTCTATGAACAGTTCCAGTCTGATTTTTGCCCTTCCCATAGCATAGAAACAGCCCTTATAAAAATAACCAACGATCTGCTTATGGCAGCTGACTCCTGTGTACTTTCCATTCCTGTTCTCCTCAATCTGAGTGCAGGTTTTGACACTATTTCTCACTCTATTCTCCTTAGCAGGTTAGTTTCCATTGGTCTTTCCCATATTCCACTAGTTTGGTTTAAATCATACTCGTCTGATCACACTCAGTTTATTCAACTTAAATCCTTTACTTCTCAGCCCTTTCCTCTGATTACTGGTGTGCCCCAGGGCTCTGTCCTTGGGCCCCTTCTCTTTTGTTAAATATAATATCCAGTTTTACTTTTATGCTGATGACACCCAGCTTTATTTGTCTTCTAAACCTGATTCCACTCTTCCTCCATCCTCCCTCACCTTCTGCTTAGCTGAACTTCATGGTTTTCTTCTAATTTTCTTAAACTCAACAGTTACAAATCAGAGCTTCTTCTTGTAGGCTTTAAATCAACACTATCCAGAACTAATAGTTTCTTTATTACTATCAATAACCTGCCGGTCTCCGTTTCTTCTTCTGTGAAAAGTTTGGGGGTCATCCTTGACTGTACTTTATCCTTTAACTCACACATCAATAATGTCCCTCGCTCTGCATATTTCCAATTGCGTAACATTAATCGTCTCTGTCCCTTTCTGACCACACATGCCACTGCCATTCTTGTCCATAGCCTTGTTACTTCTCGGATCGATTACTGTAATTCACTTCTTTTCACTTCATACTCAAAAATCCATCAATAAGCTTCAACGTGTCCAGAACTCTACTGCCCGTATTAACACTAGGATTCCCTCTATTCACCACATCACCCCTGTCCTGAAGCAGCTTCATTGGCTTCCGATCAACATCGCATCAATTTTAAAATACTTCTGTATACATTCAAGGCTATTCATCTTCTCTCCCCTCCATATCTCTCTGATTTGGTTCAGATCACCATCCCATCTCGGTGCCTCAGATCCTCTTCTTCTCTTTCTCTCTCCGTTCCTTCCCACTGTCTTGTCACTATGGAGGGGCAGGGCCTTCAGTTGCTCTGCTCCTCGAATTTGGAATTCCCTACCTCCTGATATGACAAATATCGACCTAATTTTCTCTTTTTAAGTCTAGACTGAATACTCACCTGTTCAAAATAGCTTATTCCACATAACCCTTCCACTGTGCTAAATTTTAATCTGTTCCTTCTATTATGTTTCTCATTATTGTGTATATTCCCTGCTTTTATGCCTACTTTTACTACTTACTACTGCTCTGGACAGTGTCTTGAGTGCTCTGAAAGGCACTTTTTAAATAAAATGTATTATTATTATTATTATTATTATTATTATTATTATTGTTATTGTTATTATTATTATTACATAAACACTGTATGTTTTCTGTTAAGAAGTATTGTTTAATTATTACTATAAGGCATAACAGAGAGGCCAGTTCAAAAAATGCTAAATCTATAAAATAATCTTAACCATGCAGGTGCAGACCCACATCCAACATAACAATGCATGTCCTGACTTACTCTGATTGTCTTTGAACCACCTGGTAGCCAAAACCAGCAGCAGAGTTACTCAGGGTCCTCCAAGCCACAGAATCAATATTGAAACAAAGTGCAGCATTTAACACTGAGAATTTTTTTAAAAAAGAAGAAGAAAAGAAAAAAAGAAAGAATGGCATCAATAATCTTACTTAAGGTCATCGAACAATGTAATTATAGCCTTTCTCATTATAATCACATTTAGGAAATTATACGCAGTCTATGTTTTATTTTCATACTATGTCTTGACTACCACTATAGCAGAGATGTCAAAGTCATTTCACGCTAGGACCACATACAGCTCACAGACAGGGAAAACAATGTGTTGGTTGACTGGGCTGGACAACTGAAACTCGTCTTTTTGTCAGTATATAGCTGTTTAACTACACACTCCCTGAGATAGCTAAATATACGAAAAAAGAGTGCAATTTAAACAGTATGTCTCAGTTTGTATATATGATAAAGAAATTATGCTGTAGTAAATGAAGAACATCTTGTCAGCATGACCTTTTGGGCTTAAATTTTAGATAATCAATGTGTAAAACAACAAGGTTCTATTAGATAATTCCAGACTGTCCTGTAATTATACAAGAGAACCTTTAGTTCTTTCACATAAATAATCCTTTCTTTGTTTTCTTTTACTGGACCCATTGTAATAAAAAATTGAGATTTAGAGAAGATATTAAAAAAACAGGAACTTTCCTGTCATTTCATTGTTCATCTATTACTTATTTACTTTGGTGTGGTACAATTCTCTATCTTTATCAGGAGGAAATGCTGTAAAACCTATGAAAATATATTTAAAAGTCTTAAATTTATGCCCTTTTTCACTTGATCCAAAGCCATCCAGTGGGTCTTATTGGAGTCTTTGCCAGGCATATTCTAGCCCTCTGGCCTTATGTTTGACACCCCTGTGCTACAGTGATTCTGTCATTACCACTACAGTGCTCTAAAGCCAGATATTTTATAAAGTTAAAAAACATATTGAAGATTAAAATGTAAAATCAGATTCTATCTTTGCTTCTTATATCTTCCTCCATTTAAAAAAAATACAGACATTTAAAGCTTTAAAGGATGAAAATCAATGCTTAACTCTACAATTAGTTTCAGGATATTCCACAGTATAAAAATAGACAACCTTTTTGTATGCATGTGATACTTACAGTGCTAAAAAATAAAATAGAATGGAGAATGCTGCTTGCGTGCACATTCTCCTGTCCTCCCTAACAGTCAGACTCATCAATGCGTACCACACCCACGTGCAAGTAAAGGAAATAAAGTCTCTGAGGGAAGTAAGTTTGATATAATAAAATGTACATCCGCAGAGAAGAAAATCTAAATCAGTAGCGTGCACTTTAGATAATAAAAACAAGATAGAGGCACAAAAATGTTATTATTATATGGTTGCCATAACGTGAAACTCTGATATTGTTGCAGTACTACACAGCCCTTGTTCTATACAAGGCTAGACCTGAATTTTTGTGCCAATTATTTTTATGACACAACTCACATTTATCACACTTCCTTTTTTTTTTTTTTTTGGTCATGCTAAGAACAATCAATATATTTTTCTGTTCAATAATGAAAGCTTAATTTGATAGTTTTGCAAAAACTAGATGTATTTAGACATAGATATATTATAATACTGACACACTCTCAAGTTCCTCTTATCACCACTTTGTATTTAAAGTTTTTCAGTACATGGACAGAACAAGTTGGAAGGAAGACTATCGTGTGTCATCTCCAGTTTTGTGTCGCCCTGCATAAAACAAGGAGGCATATATAATGACTGCATAAACTACTAAATCATTTGGGATCTTAAATCCAGTTCTACAGGTTTTGTGGGGTTAATAATTAAGAATGTATTACTTCATGAAATTTTCAGAAAACATCAAAACATTTTAGTTATGAAGTTATTTTTAGAGTCGGAAGTTGACTGAGCTCATGACACATTTCAGCAGGTAGTTTGATTCACAGAGGATAAAGTGCAAATAAGGAAATGACCATCACAAAAGAATTTCTAGGTCTTATGGTTTCCCTTTATATTTTACCATCAATTTATTTTTTGGTTTTTAATACTAAAAGAAGTGTTTTTTAAATAGAAAACTGTGGCTATGTATACTTACAGTCATTTTTCCACAGGTTGTACTCATTCATAATTAAAGAACTAAAGACAAAATCAGAAGGCATAAACTTGTCTTACCAGATGAAAATAGTGTAACACAAATTATCCAATCCATTGTGTTGCTTCCATGAAAAAAAAACAGTCTATTTGTTTTTTTTAATTTGTTTGATACAGTAGGTGAGGTATTACTTCTGCTCTGTGTCACAGGAGTTGTTTAATCCAAAATACAACAGTCATAGGGTGACTGATGAAAGGTAAGGCAGGAAACGCCTTCATGGGAGGAGCTACAGTATTGACAGCACTGTCTGTTTTATAAGACACACAGCTGTGGTTGTGGTGTTTAATTTTGATCCATTTGTTCAAGTACTTTTTTCTAAGCAAAGAAATTTAAATCAATAGTAACACTTGTAAAAAGATTGGTTATTGCATTATTTTATACAATCATATGAAATAATTGGATTCATAAATAGCAAAATAAAACCTTTAATTCTTCTCCGTGAATCGCTATCTTATCGTGGTGGAGGGGTTTGTGTGTCCCAGGGATCCCAGGGGCTATGTTGTCTGGGGGCTTTTGCCCCCTGGTAGGGTCTCCCATGGCAAATTGGTCCTGGGTGAGGGACCAGACAAAGAGCGATTCAGAAGACCCTTATGAAGAGAACATCGAGGGAACAGTTTACCCTACCCGGGATAGGGTTACTGGAGCCAGGCCCGGGGAGGGTGCCCGAGGGCGAGCGTCTGGTGGCCGGGCCTTAGTCCATGGGCCCCGGCCGGGCCCATCCTCCCGCAGGCCCACCACCTGCAGGAGGCGCCATAGGGGTCGGGTGCATTGTGTGCCGGGTGGCGGCCAGGAGCGGAGGCCCTGGCGGACTGATCCCCGGCTGCCAAGACTGGCAATAGGGACATGGAATGTCACCTCTCTGGTGGGGAAGGAGCCTGAGTTAGTGCGTGAGGTTGAGAGGCACAGGCTAGATATAGTCGGGCTCACCTCTACGCATGGCTTGGGCTCTGGAACCAGTCTCCTGGAGAGGGGCTGGACTCTGTCTCAGTCTGGAGTTGCCCCTGGTGAGAGGCGGCGGGCTGGGGTGGGTATTCTAATATCCCCTCGGCTTGCTGCCGGTACATTGGGGTTTTTCCCGGTGGATGAGAGGGTTTGTTCCCTGCGCCTCAGGGTCGGGGAACGGGACCTGACTGTCATCTGCGCTTATGCGCCGAGTAGCAGTTCAGAGTACCCAGCCTTCTTAGAGTCCCCGGGGGGGATGCTGGAAGGTGCCCCACCTGGAGACTCTGTTGTCCTGCTGGGAGACTTCAATGCTCACGTGGGTAACGACAGCGAGACCTGGAGGGGCATGATTGGGAGGAACGGCCTCCCTGATCTGAATCCGAGCGGTGTTTTGTTATTGGACTTGTGCAAATCACAGTTTGGCCATAACGAACACCTTGTTCGAACATAAGAGTGTCCATAAGTGCACGTGGCACCAGGACGCTCTAGGCCGCAGGTCGATGATCGATTTTGTAATCGTATCACCAGACCTGCGACCATATGTTCTGGACACTCGGGTAAAGAGAGGGGCTGAGCTGTCAACTGATCACCACCTGGTGGTGAGTTGGATCAGGTGGCGGGGGAGGACGCTGGACAGACCCGGTGCACCTAAACGCGTAGTGAGGGTGTGCTGGGAACATCTAGCAGAGGCCCCAGTCCGCGAGATCTTCAACGCACACCTCCGGCAGAGCTTCAACAGCATTCCAAGGGAGACTGGGGACATTGAGTTCGAATGGACCATGTTCAGCGTCTCCATCGCCGAAGCTGCTGCATTGAGCTGCGGCCGCAAGGTGGTTGGTGCCTGCCGTGGTGGTAATCCCCGAACCAAATGGTGGACACCAGAGGTGAAGGGAGCCACCAGGCTGAAGAAGGAGTCCTATCGGGCTTGGTTAGCCTGTGGGACTCCGGAGGCAGCCGACAGGTATCGACAGGCCAAGCGGAATGCGGCTCGGGCAGTGGCTCGGGTGTGGGAGGAGTTCGGAGAGGCCATGGAAAAAGACTTTCGGACTGCCTCAAAGAGATTCTGGCAAACCGTCAGGCGTCTCAGGAGGGGAAAGTGGTGCTCTACCTGCACTGTGTATAGTGCTGGTGGAGCACTGCTGACATCGACTGAGAAAATTGTCAGGCGGTGGAAGGAATACTTCGAGGACCTCCTTAATCCCACTGACACGTCTTCCGAGGAGGAAGCAGAGTCTGGGGATGAGGGGAATGACCCGCCAATTTCCGGGGGCGAGGTCACTGAGGCAGTTAAACAACTCCTTGGTGGCAGAGCCCCTGGTGTTGATGAGGTCCGCCCCGAGTTCCTGAAGGCTCTGGACGTTGTAGGGCTGTCCTGGTTGACACGCCTCTACAATGTTGCGTGGAGATCAGGGGCAGTACCCCTGGACTGGCAGACCGGGGTGGTGGTCCCCATCTTTAAGAAGGGAGACCGGAGGGTGTGTTCCAGCTACAGGGGGATCACACTCCTCAGCCTCCCTGGGAAAGTCTATGCCAGGGTGCTGGAAAGGAGAGTTCGTCCGCTAGTCGAACCTCGGATACAGGAGGAACAATGCGGTTTTCATCCTGGTCGCGGAACACTGGACCAGCTCTTTATCCTCTCAAGGATACTTGAGGGTGCATGGGAGTTTGCCCAACCAGTCTACATGTGTTTTGTGGACTTGGAGAAGGCATTCGACCGTGTCCCTCGGGGTGTCCTGTGGGAGGTGTTGCGGGAGTATGGGGTGTCTGGCCCATTGCTACGGGCCATTCGATCCCTATACAACCGTTGCAAGAGTTTGGTTCGCATTGCCGGCAACAAGTCGGACTCGTTCCCGGTGGGTGATGGGCTCCGCCAGGGCTGCCCTTTGTCACCGGTTCTGTTCATAATTTTTATGGACAGGATTTCTAGGCGCAGCCAAGTGGCGGAGGGCTTTCACTTCGGTGGCCTCAGAATCTCATCTCTGCTTTTTGCGGATGATGTGGTTCTGTTGGCTTCATCGGGTGAAGGCCTCCAGCTCGCACTGGAATGGTTCGCAGCCGAGTGTGAAGCAGCGGGAATGAGGATCAGCACCTCCAAATCTGAGGCCATGGTTCTCAGCCGGAAAAGGGTGGAGTGCCCACTCCGGGCCGGGGATGAGTTCCTGCCCCAAGTGGAGGAGTTCAAGTATCTCGGGGTCTTGTTCGCGAGTGATGGGAGAAGGGAGCTGGAGATCGACAGACGGATTGGTGCTGCGGCTGCAGTGATGCGGACGCTGCACAGGTCCATCGTGGAGAAGAGGGAGCTGAGTGTAAAAGCGAAGCTCTCAATTTACCGGTCGATCTACGTCCCTACCCTCACCTATGGCCACGAGCTGTGGGTAGTGACCGAAAGAACGAGATCGCGGATACAAGCGGCAGAAATGAGCTTCCTCCGAAGGGTGGCTGGCCTCTCCCTTAGAGATAGGGTGAGAAGTTCGGCCATCCGGGAGGGGCTCAGAGTAGAGCCACTGCTCCTCCACATCGAAAGGAGCCAGTTGAGGTGGTTCGGGCATCTGACAAGGATGCCTCCTGGGCGAGGTGTTCCGGGCATGTCCCACCGGGAGGAGGCCCCGGGGCAGACCCAGGACACGCTGGAGAGATTATATCTCTCGGCTGGCCTGGGAATGCCTTGGTGTTCCCCCGGATAAGCTGGAGGAGGTAGCTGGGGAGAGGGAGGTCTGGGCTTCTCTGCTTAGGCTGCTGCCCCCGCGACCCGGCCTCGGATAAAGCGGATGAAGATGGATGGATGGAAAACCTTTAATTTCTGTTCACAGACTTGAAGCTACATTTTTTGCTGAGACACTGGCTTTACTCAGTTACTGACTTTTGTTTTCAGATGGATCTACTTCAAATTTTAAAAAATGGGGGGTAAAGGTTTAATGAAAATATAGTTTGGGGTTATAATATACACAAGAAAGTGACGATACGAAATATTCAGCTTTTATTTTTCTACTAATTTGATGAGAACTGAATAATTTTTGTTTGATTAACATTTACCACAATATAGCTCGTCCAAGCCTGTTCTCTGAACTGTTTCATACCACGTGACAATGACCAAATTCTGTAAGTGGCAGGCAGTTGGTCAAGCAAGTCTGGATTAAATATCGAGCTACTTCATTTATATGGTTGTTTGTTTCTATGTAATCTTGAAAAAGAAAAAACATTAGATATCTTCTGATATGCACATGTCACAAAAAGTGAACCAATTTTATTTAAACATCTTGCCATTGCTAATTCACGTTATCTTCCAGTTTAAGATCTAAACAAAATCTAAAAATAATTCATTCATGTGCCTTACCTTAGAGTATTTGTTGCTGCATTTAGTTAATTCTAGTTTTATTTGGTAGTCTTTGTCTCTTGTTCATTGGATTTACTTTCACTTCCCTTTGTCTAATTTTGTAGTATTAGTTACAGCTGAGTTCACCAAATGTTTCCTCTTTCATCACTTCTAGTATTTATCTTGGTTTCCCCTTGTCCTTTGACAAGTTCTCCTACATAACTGTGTTTCCTGGTTTCTCTTGTGGTTTCTAGTGCTTCCCGGGGCTTCCTGGATGCCTGTATTCCCTGTGTTTATGTTCTTCACGTCTCATTCACTTGCTTTACTCCTTGTTTTTTTAACTTTGTCTCCATTTGGAGAGACAGCTGGATTTGGACAAACTGAATTGTATTCAGTTCAGTGTGATGAGTCTGTGGACTGCAGTGATACGGCACAGCTAGCTGTTTTCGCACGCATGGTGTTTGATGACTTTTCCACAAAAGAGGAGTTTTTGACGTTACTGCCACTGAAAACCACCACCAAGGGAGTTGACATTTACAGTGAAGTGGTACTCTTTGGGAAAAAAAAGAAAAAAATCCACTTGGGATTTATTCCACATTGCAAAGCGAACCCAGACTTTCCTAAAGTACTGAAACACAAACATTTAAATGCCTCCATTGGTGTGAACCTTCCTGCAAAACATTCCTGCATAAAGCTCTCAGGTTGAATCTATGCAGTGCCACTGACAGAAACTGTGCAACTCATTAGCATTATAAAAAGATGGTGGATTTATGAACTCAGAAATCTGCACTGTTTGTTGTTAATTTGTTTTGACAAATTGTGAATTTACAGAAGTTAAAGTCCTCCAAATATGCTGGATCACATGCTGTTGAAATTTATTTGATTATCTGAGTTTCACACATTTTTTGAAGTGTTGCTCAGGAGTACAGTACGGCATAACTATGCTGTTTATTTTTTGTGCATGTTCTCTACATGTTTATTTTCACCATTTTGACGCACAATAAATACAACAGTCAGATATTTGTGAATGACAGTTTGTATATGTAACAAACGCAGACATTAAAGCAGTTGCGCCAGAATGTCATGCTAAAAAGAAAGATTCTTTAAAATACAAGGGGGAGCAAGCGAGTCAGATACCAGGGGCACAGAGATGAAGCAGGTCTGATCAGAAACAGTTTATTACTAGGCCAGGGAGCACAAATAAAAACACCCTTAAAATGTACGTAATAAAATGTTGTCAATCTACTAAAACTAAATAAAACAATTCTAAAACCTGTAAAACTACCATTTTCTACATTCACTAAAAACCCCCTGCTATAATTATGCCACATGTTCATTATGGGTCCATCAGCAGGCCAGGAATTCCTTCTTTAGAGCAAAGTCCACGCCAGCCTCGTCTTTGGCAGACAAGGAAGAGCCTCCCATCTTCTTGTCCTTCCACTGGCCCATCACATCCCAGCCCAGCTTGCGTTCTGAACCCGAATCCATCATGCGACCACCGCCACAGCTCCCCTTGCGTCGGTGTCCTGTAAAATAACAAATAGGGGCCAGAACAATGGTCCCAGAAGCAGCCCTGGCTCATGGCCATGGCGACCCTCTCCCAACCCAGCTGCACCCAGTACACAACAGTAGAGACCCTACTCACCTCTGCCCTGCTGCCAATCACACACGTTGTCTCCTACTGTTGCCGTTCCATGAGGTCAGGACTGGGTCGCCGTGTCACGCTGGCCAGCTAGCATTAACCTTCCAGTCTGGGGCCTCTCTCCTTCAGTGCTCAGCTAGCCTGCTTTTAAAAGGTCTTTCCACAGCTGATAGGCCACCTCTGGATACACCCATGCCTCAGCAGGTGGTCCCTATCAGCTAATTTTTCCCATGTGTAGCCAGTCCACAGTGGATTAAAAACTATGTCACATAAAACACTAAAAACCATGCAATAGAAACAGAATAAAACCATGCAAATAAAACGACACTCATAAATAAACACTAGAAATCAGAATAAAAACAATATACAAGATAAATGCAAATTTCCACTGTGTGACATATACACAATATGTGCTCTTGTTTAACATGTTTCAGTGTATTATACTGAAAATAAGCATTCACTTGTTTTTAGAAATTGGCTATATAAATAAATTTTGCTAAGGATGAGTAGCTCTCTAATGCTTTTTTGTGTAAAAGTAACTCACAGAACAAAAAAGGTTGGAGACCCCTGCTCTGTCCTATAATTAACAGTATAAATCATTAAATGTTGCGTTGATGGTTCTGAAAGATAAACTTATAATGTTTAGAGTCCTAAGCTTTTAATCACAAAAAGAGAGAGAATATATAACTAGTTATGCATTCAAAAATATGTTGTTTTTTTAATAAAAGAAACTGGATGATTATTTATGTATGAAAAATGAAATGTAATTTTACTCACATACTACATATAATGAATGATAATGATTAAGCAAAAACTTTATCTTTTATAAATATTACACATTTTGCATTTTATTGAACAAACGACATTCACATTGTTATTGGCACTTTGCACATCTGCAGCAGTTAAGTGCTTTTAAGTATATAAAATATATTAAATTTCATTCATTATACAATCCAGGGAGATATCAAAAGTTTTTTACTGTACAATAATGTCTACAAACATACAGTTTTTGCAAATATAAATACAGAGATATTTCATGGTGAACAATTATTATTATTCTCAAAAAAAAATAGTACAGTCACTCTAAAAAATTTCATACCATGATTTTTCACAGGACTGTTTCAGAATCACTCTACATCTACTCAGGTACTTCACTATATCCAACCTCAAATTGTGGCCTCTAAAAACACTGTCTTCAGGTGGTCTTCAGGTGCTTGTGTTAAATGTAAGTAGTCTCTGTGCAGACAGTTTAATTTGAACAATTTTATTTACTTTTTGGGTCCAGAAAAAGAGAATAAACAATTTCAGATTTACTTTTCAGATCTCTTCAGTTCATTTCATGTTCCCATTGCGAGGGTCCCACATAGCAGACAGGTCTGGCCCAGAACTGGTGTCAGCCGGCACTGCTGGCTGACCTCTGGAATGGTAAGTGGTATGTCATCCAGATATGGGCCAGGCCTGGCGTAGATGGCACTGTTTATGTGATGGCATGCCACATCTGGCCAGATTGTGGTTTGGTTTATGTGGCCCAGGCTCATAGAAAACAGGTCTGGCCCATATCCAGCATCAAGCTGGCATTTCTGACTGACTGGTGTCATGCCAGGTCTGGCAATGATGGCACTATTTATTTTCCTATTTTAGTTAGAAGACCCAAATGCCATGTTGCAACACTATACTGCCATGCTAGCCAATGTTTCAAATGCAGGCTTGACAGGTTTGTGAGTGTACACTTTATCCAAAACCTAGTGAGGGTTTACGTTTACTCATGTTTACCACCGGGTGGCTGTAGCTCAGGCGGTAGAGCAGGTCACCTACTGATCGGAAGGTTACTGGTTTGATCCCTGGCACCTCCAGTATGCATGTCAAGAGTTTTAATGTGTATGAATGTAGTTAGGAAGTTTGGAGAAAGTGTGTGATTGGCTGAATGTGGCATGTTGTAGAAAGCACTTTGAGTAATCTCTGATAGTAGAAAAGCATTATCTAAGAATCAGTCCGTTCGCTGTCCGAACAGGGTTTTGTCATGTTACTTTTGCACTATTATGTTCCGGCACATGTTGTTATTACATGGCTTCATTAAGGTACACATTAGGCTGACATCTGGGGCCAGAGCTGAAACTGTTCTGGGCCTTGTGTTGGCCCATGTGTGGGTCACCTCTGGCAAACCAGATCTGGGCCACCAAAGGGCCGTCATTCTTTGCAGTATGTGGGCCATGTTGGCCACATTGTGTGGGCCAGATCCGGGCCATACCAGTTTTGCTATGTGGGGTCCTGCGCACCAGGTAGGAACTTCTATTGTAAGTAAATGGGCGAGCAGGGAAGGGGTTTCAGACCTTCTTTGAAGATTAGATGAAGATCTACAAATATGAACCTTTGTTTTTATCCTGTGGGTGCGTCTCCGCCTGGACCATCTTCCGGTTCTTCAGTATTTACCTTGCTATATTTACTCTTGAAAAATCCAGCCTAGAAGTGCAAGGAAAAACATAAAAATCAAGCAACTGTGCATAAATTATATTAATGAAAAGAAAATTTAATTATTTGTCCACATTCTCTAATAGCTTTTCTTTTGAAAAAATTAATTGAAAAAGTGTGATCATCACCTCACCTTATACAGGACAACTGTGAGTAAGATCAGAAGAAACAACCCTCCCAGACATCCTCCAATGATCTCTTTGATAAAATCTGGCTCAGCATATACTTCTACCTCTGCCTCGATCTGAGAGATAAGGTGACAGAATGTGAATAAAATGTAAACTATTATTATTATTATTATTATTATTATTATTATTATTATTATTATTAACATATATTACATCAAGATAACATTATATACTATATATATTACAAGTGCTCACCTTATGAACAGGAGAATTGTAGTCAGACCCTGTTGAAAAGTAGACGTATTTGCTTTGGTCGTACTCCAGACTGACTTGACTGGTCAAGAGGAATTTAGCAGATCGAAGTCCAATCTAAGAAAAAATCAAGAGGGATGAGCTAAATTGGAAATTGGAAATGAATATATCTAGGAAAATATATATATGAGTTAGTAGTACCAAGTAAGGAAGAGGTGTGAAATAAAAAAAAAACTAATGTAGTACTTAACATAAACGTCTCATCAGTTACCTGCTCTATCCACTGTGAAGTGAGGTTTCCAGAGATTTCATACGTCCTCTTCTCCTGCCTTTCCAGAGATGTCTTGCACTCAAACACTCTACACATGGCCACAGAGCAGTCCTGTGGATCATTTAAAGAAGACTAAATGCAACAAAAGTTGATCCATTGTAATGTTAAATCTACAATGTTTAGACTAATACTTACCACTACTTTATTTTTTTGGATCTGAGGAACAAAGTCTTTGACACGTGGTTCTTCATAACTTCCTCTCTTACAGTCTGTAATCTATAATACATTTGATTTATGGTCCCAACCACATGCATGCATTACACTGCTAAGCATGAGCCATTTTTGTAGTCAATACCTAAAACAACATACAATACTGTGTACAAGCCTTGAGCCACCATCATTTCTCTATGTTTTGCAGGGAAAATGGAAAATAGTTGCAACAATTTACTGAAAAATGCAAACATACATCGATATATAGTAAATAAGACACAGTGTGTAGTCTTTGGCTTGAAAG
This sequence comes from Oreochromis niloticus, assembly GCF_001858045.2. NCBI lineage: Eukaryota > Metazoa > Chordata > Actinopteri > Cichliformes > Cichlidae > Oreochromis > Oreochromis niloticus. Next base: position 17,004,293 of record NC_031973.2, on the reverse strand, counting down.
TCAATATTTGGTATGGCCTCCTTTAAATATTCAACACAGCAAAACCTTTAGAAAGCCTGAAGAACTATTACTCAAGACCTCTTACATATATCTTTGATAGCAAAATATAAAGAAATGAAGGGTGACTTAAGACTTTTGCACACTACAGCATATATATTACCTGTAGATTGTTCGGATGCACCCAAATGTCTTTTCCCCCAAGCTTCACTGGAACCCTGATCCACACAGTGAAATTATGAAGTGCTCTGATATCATTTGTTACCTAAACAAGAAAAGAAAACAAGAGCTAAGCATAATAGTTGGATCTAAATCATAGAATTCCCTTTACAAAATACAGATATATACACATGTCATGTGCTACCGTGATTGATTGCTGGACTGGTTTCTGCAAATTATTCTTCCCAAATGTGAAATTGTTGTAGCTGGAGGAGCTAAACAGACATATTTTAAAGATTGATTAAATACCATGTATTAGAACAGTAGTAACTTTCTTTTTTTTTTTTGTTTCCTTTTCTGTTACAAAGAGAACAACACATACCCTTTAATTGTCATAAAAATGCTGTATTTTACATCAATCAATTTCTTTTTGTAGAGTTCACTTGTAGGTGCATGCTCCTGATTTCCACTGAAAGAGAGAAGTGAACATATTTACACTGTATCTGTGGGTCTACTGCTTAAATGAAAAGTACATGTACCAGAGAAACAGTACCTGGTGGCATTTGCAGTGACAAAGATCTCCCTCTTAAATTGACTATTGGTGTCAATCCCATAGAAGACGATGAAGGAAGCCTTAATGGAATGAGAGAGATGAGTGACTTCTCTTTGTCCTTAAGTTGTGCAAAACTCAGAAAAAACAAATTGATAAAAGATTTTTTGTACAAATAAAATTAAAAAACAAACCTTAGTTTGGCTCTTGAAAATTGGCTTGTCAATAGTGCAGTCTGTCCTTCCTCGTGATAAACCTTCTTCACTGTCCAAGGACTTGCACTCAATTCTTCCCTTTTATTAGGAAAAAAAAGATTCTAGATGCATTGGGAGAGCAGCAGATCAGTGATGAACTGATATAGACTTGATCCTGATGCCTTACCTGCTGACTCATGAACTTCCTGTAGGAGAGTCCAGCTGGATATGTGAGAATAACACGACTGTTGTAGGAGTTTTCTCCTCTGTTCTCCACTGTGACTGTGACATTCAAAAGCTCATCAATGCCCACTTTAACCTCTGAGGATCTGTCAGAGTATGAAGGAGGATGAGAATAAAAGGAGAAGGAAAACAAGACGACAGCTGAACTAAAAGCACAAAATGCTAAATTTAGGGTAGTTTTTAACTGAATGTTAAAATGGTAACAACTTACAGATCCTAAGGGATGTATTATATTTACCAAGTTAACTTATTGCATTAACATGTTAGCATCTACTGATTAGCCATCCACTCACTTTCTACTGCTATCACAGCTAACATTGGGCAAGGGCCAGCAGTATACCCCGGACAGATTGCTAGTCTGACACAGGGTAGGATAATGATTAAAATTCGGCATTAGGAGGCAACATGGTGTTTATCAAACTGTACAATATTTCTGCTTATGAACTAGTAAAATTAGAAATGAAATATATAAAATGGGTTCAAATAGAGAAAAGTTAATTTTTATTTACATTGGGAGGTTTCTTAGCAGATAATCTCAGCCATCATGAGTAATTCTCTGATCAATTATATTTCATTATATTGCAGTACTTTAGATAGCCATGCTTTATTGTGCACCACAACATGATGAAATAGCATAAAAACTCAACCTGACATTTGTACAGTCATTGCACTAACAGGGGAAAGACAGACTGCACTGAGTACCGGTTATTTAAATATCGTAGCAAGCAAAAAAAAAATTTTACACATCGAGTCTCCAGGCAAATAGACATGAAAGAGTATTAGGGCCACATTACAAAAAATATATATTATTCATTATTTAAAAAATTAAGTCTAAATTTCAAGAAACAGTTGAAATACTATTTGGGGGGGGAAAAAAGTTTAAATGTGCAGATAACAGTTGTTGCTACAGATGCTACACTCTCTACGAGATGCCTTGAATAGATGAATTAGTGAACCATCGATATCTTTACATCTGTCCATTACCTGCCATTTTATTTTGTACTAATCCACTCTTCCTCTTGGTTCAAGGACTTTTGGACGTCTTTGTGCCTCTTTGTTTCATCGTTTGTTTTTCTTGTTCTTAGTTTCCTATTCTTTTAGTCTGTTTCCTTTTGTGTTCTGTTTGGCGTAGTGTTGCTTCTGTATGTCCTCCCCAATTAGGTCAGTCATGTCTTCATGTTGTGCATCTGCCGGTTTCTCTAGTGATGTCTATGCATGTCTGTTTGTTTGCTCTCTTGCCCTCTTTCCTCCCTCGCTTTCTCTCTCCTCCCTCTGTTGCTTTGGTTCTGTCATTTTGTGTCCCAGTGTTTGTGTTCCTTGTACTTCCTGTTTTACTTTGATAGTTTTCTGTCTCATGTGCCTGATAATCAGTTTTGCTTAAACCTGTCCCGTCTGTTTGATTGTTGCCAGCCATGTTCCCAAGGTGTTTCCTCTCTGCCCTGATTCCCTCGTGTATTTAATGTCTGCGTCTCCCTCTGTCCGGGGTCGTGTTCTCCCTCATTCCCTGCTTTGCGTTCTGCCTGTTTATTTGGTTTGTATCCCTGGGGTCCTGTATAAGAGCTGCCTTTTGAGTTCAAGTTTTGCCTACGAGTCTGCATTTTGGGTCCCCCAATCCTGCCTGCTTCACACAGTGCATGACATGATTCTGAAGTACAATTTCATTGACTCAGAGGGTACAGTAGCCATGGCAGTTTGTCTTGATACAACAATTGTAATCTCCACATTTCGAATTTTCTCAAAATAATAAGTAACATTTTATTCTTCTGTCTCTCATATGCCATCGTAAACAGATTTATTATTTGTGTTCGTGTTTTTCTTTTCTTTTTATTTTCATTTTTTATTTCTCTTTCCAGCTTTGTTGTGACTTATTAATCATAAAGAAGGGAACTTTTGACAGAGTAGCTATACATTTCATTTAAACGTTTCAGTAGAATAATGTTTTTATACTTTATGTACAAGAAATTAAAAGTAGCACATTTCCAGGCAAACAAGTTGTCATGGTTCTGGGTTTATTGTGAATTTGAGTGTCCTCGTAAATATGTCTGAGTCAGGTTTTCAGCAAACGTTTTAATACATATTTTTTTAAATTTTGGATTATTGTTTTGGTTTTATTTTGGTGTCCAGTCTTGGTTTTATTATTCTTGGAATGCTTTTAAATTTTGTGACATAATTGTCTTTTTGGTTTTGTCTCTAGTTTATTCTCATTCTTGCCTCTCCAGTGTTTCCCTGAGTGTGATTTTTTCTTCTTTCTGTATTTCGTTGCACTCTGTTGTTATTTCCTCAAAGAGATTTTTCCATTCCCTTGTGTTTTGGGATTTGGTCTTTTCTTAGGAATGTGTTATCATTTTTAACTTAGCTATTAGCAATAAATTAGGCTTTTTGTTGATCATGTCTGCTTCCTACATGTCGGGTCCTTTCAAATCCATGAGCCACACGGTCGCCTGACTGTGACACAAGTAAAGCTTAACTTTAGTAACTGGGCCTCACCTGGTGAAGTTGAAATCCACCTTCAGGTTATCATTGCAATTCTTGTCAGTGCCACAGTTCATCTCAAACTTTAACTGTGGAAGAGAGCATGGGGGGGATATTTACATTATACATTTCACTCATTATAATTTCATTTTATTTTAAAACTAGAAAGAAACTATTTTATTCTACTTAAAGACTCCACCAATTTCTGTCATTTAGCAATGCTGCCATTCTCGTGGTCTTAAGATATAGCAGCGGTCTCTATGCTCCCTGCTAGCAGTGACAGTGGCATTGGCAGAACTTAATACTTTACACACAGTTTCTGTCAGAGATGCCTTATACAGATGGAGGTAACAGCACAACAAGGGTCCCAGCTATGAAGTTTTACATTTGCATTTGAGTCAATGGTTTTGTAATTATACCTCTGTACACCACTAAAGTCAGTGTTAAATCAAACAATGTGTGACTGAAGTGCAGATATTTAGCTTTAATTCAAAGGGTTGAACAAATGTTTGCATTAATGGTTTAGAAATGACAGATCATTTTTGTACAGTTTCAGAGGCTGAAGAGTAAATGTAATACCTATTGACCTTACTATGTATTACTATGTATTCCACAGCAACAATGAATGTATTCTCTTTTATAAGTTAGGTGAGTAGTGTTAGCTGGTTATGTCACCAAGCTAAGCAGCTGCATGCTTATTACTGTGAAATGGACTAACATTAACCAAAACTTTCTGTACTGAAGATAAAATTCTTTCTAACGATATTATTGATCCACTTCTAAAAAGGATCTTGGTCCTCTGTAGATGCAAGGACTCTACTTAGACCAGTGCTGCACTCTGCATTGGGCAAAGGCTTAAATAATTTGAATTCAGTGTTTTTAGTTAGAGTTTGTCACCACTCTTTGAAGACCTGACAAATGCACAGGTTCTTCTCAATGCCAGAGTTACATAAAAAGTAAAGGTAAAAGTGTTAACTGTACACTTATAGCGCATGTTGCTTACAGGATAATTGGTTGCTGTTGGAGCCTGCGGGGAAAGACTTGGTGTGAGATTGTTGTCGGAAGGCAAACCACAAAAACTGAATTTAATCTCATTGGAAAGAGGACTGAGAGCATCTTCTGGACAGGCCTGCAAGAAGAGAGCAATGTCAGTGTTGCAGGACTATAAGACTAAAATTAAAATATTTTGTTTACTGACTTGAACATCTGTTGCTTCATTTGATAATTGTGATATTATTAATAGAATTTACCTCAATAAAAAATGTTACAGTTAAACACTGTTTCCCCAAGGTGACAGTAATTGATCCAGACTGTTCTTGTTCTTTCTCATTGAAGTAAGCTCGTTTTTTTGAAGGTTTGCGAGTGGTATCCAGTATTAACGTATAATCAATCCTTGCTTGAGCTGGAATAGATCAGAGTTTGACTTAAATGTTACAAATGCACATGCATACATAAAGTAAACTGATGAATGGTTTAGTGATTTAGAAACAAATAAGAATAACAAACCTGTGTGTAGCTCTACTGTAGACAAGCTGCTCATGGTAAAGCAGACTGTTACTGTGTTCTCCAATGGTTTTGAGCAGTCTACATTCTGAGTAGAGATTTGGTCTGGGCTGAACGATACCTCAGACTTTACCTCTACAATGGGTCTTGATCTGGAAATGGACATAATAGGGAAAGGAGATGATGAACTAGACATGTGAATGACTATTACCTTTGTAATTAATACCAAGCTGACAGCAAATCTTCATTGTAGATGTTCTGATCAAGACTTCACAACTGTGTACACTTTTCTTTGATTTACTCGCATTGCACATTTTATAAACCACTATGTCTACTTATTTCTATCAATATCTCTGCTACTAAAAGTTTGGGGTCAGTGAGAGATGTTAATTTTTCGAAGTAAAGAACATTTTCTCTTATTATATGGCATTGACCAGATATGTTTTTAAACAAAATTTAATGATTTAAGGAAGCATTCATTATAAATCTTTAATGCTTTCTAAAGAAGTATCTACAATCACCACCAAGTTTGTTACTGACACCTTGGTAGTACTGGGATGGATCCTCTTTTGCTTTAAACAGAATGGCCTTAATTCTTAGTCGCATAAATTCAATAAGGTGTTGTAGTCCTGTTCAACCACATCCCAAAGGTGCTATTGGACTGAGATCTGCTGACTATGGATACCATTGTTCTTAGACACCAGACTCATCGGAGGAGGCAGTGTTTTTCCAATCTGCTATTGTCCATTTTTGGTGAGTCCTATGCCCTTCTGCATACCCTGGGCCTAACAAGTGGTTATGTGAGCTACTGCTGATTTTCTGTCTGTTCAGTTTAGCTTGTCCAATCTCTATGTGTAGCTGCATGTGTGCATCACCCTTTTTTCTTTGCAAAAAAAACCCCAACCTTTTTTCCTGTATTTTCCTGTACATTTTGAAGTAAACTGTGTTCTGCAAACGTAATTTCTAATCACATTAATGTGCCTTTTTTATAATTAGAAAATTTTACATTTACACTAAGTTTTGAGCAATATTGTATTCATTACAGTTGCACCTTCACAAAAAAGTACCAGTGACAACAATAACACATGGCTGGACTATCTTTGACTTACCTCAGCAAGACAACTCTACCCTTTGAACCCACTGCTAAGTCGGGCAGTCCATCACCACTCTGGTCAAAAGCCGACTGACTGATTGACAGGCCAAAGAACTTCAGTCCTGACTGGACCTCAGAGCCAGTAATTCTCTGTGTGAATGAACATATTTTAATCAATAAAGATGCAGGTTGTATAGATACACTTTTACATCACAGATAAATTTAATAATCATTGTGAGTACTTTGATGTCGTGTACCTGTGAGTAAGTAGGAATGATTCTTTCTCCTCCTTCACTGTGGAATATGTAGATGCTGCCTTCACCATTATTCTCCAAAGGTGCTCCAACTGCCAAATTCCTGAATCCATCTGAGTTTAGATCAGGCAGAACAGCAAGAGAAGAGCCGAACCTTCCTTTGACAGCTGCATGTCCTCTTAGTACTAACGGATCATTAAAATTACACTCCACAAACTGAAAGCATGAGAGTGAATATTTTTATGATCTTTAAGGAAGTTGACAAATAAACTGGTTAATTTAACTACAGCAGTTAAAATGCAATTTACCAAACCAGTTAGTCTGCAAACATAAACTCTTCCCTCTCTATCAGGCTCCATGTACATTGGGGCTGATATGAAGATTAGATCAGTGATGGCATCATTATTTATGTCCATGGTGCACACCTCTGCCCCGAAATATTCACCAGTCTGATACTGTGTAAGCAAAAAAAAATATACATTTTTATTTGAAAAAATAATTTATATATAATTTACAAGGTCATTCAGATCTGTCTTGCTTCAAATTCATACCTGTGATGAAAAGGGCTCAATCGTTTGGTTTTCAAAGTTTTCTCTGTTAACAGCGACCACAACTCCTCTGTGTTTATATCTTGGAGCACCAAGAACTGTCAGAGAACCACTTTGGGTTCTAGCAATTGCCATGGAGTAACCTAGAATTTGGTAATCAAAAAAGGAAAGACTCCTTATTTCTCCTTTTAAATTTTGTTCATGTGCAAACTGATTCACTTGTTTGTGTAAAAGAATTACAGCAGAGCTGTGTATGTACATGAAGTCATGTGTATGAGTTAGATTGTTAAAGCTGTAATATTCTTACCAAGATAACTGTCAGGCTCCAAAGACACACCCTCATATGTTTTCAGCTTCTGGCCTCCTGCTGTGTATTGCACGTAGCCTCCCCTCCACTGGTTTGCACCAACAATAGACATCTGAATTCCCTACAGTGCAGACAGGAAATACATTTAATATACAATAATTTTTTTCTTTAAAATCTGGACTGTGTTTAATTATCTGGTTGCCTTCAAGCTACAAAAGGTGGCACATGTGAATCTCTCTTTCTCATCAGACTAGACTGTCTGATGAGTTTCAGGTAGTTTTAATTACCTCAGGTGCATAAACTGTACTAAATCCCTCTTGAGACATTTCCATTTTCAGTGACTCTCCACTGCTTTCTTGTGACAGAAAAAGAAACAAGACAAAATTTTCATTATCCTTAAAGTAATGAATTCAAATGACTTTTTGTTGCTTATTATAAATGTGCTGAGTATTTATTGCTCTTTTCATAAAGCAACAAGCTGTTTAACTTAAAATGAGACAAAATTTGTAACATGCATTAAAAAGAATACAATGTAATTATTCTAATTTTCTACGTTTACAGGAATTTTGACAAAGCTTTAACATTAAATTTATATTTGTACCTTCAATGGGAAAAATTTTGTCTTGTAGATTCTGTCTTATTTCTTCAAGTGCGTCAAAGTTCTGCACTTCAAACACATGTTTTTCTGAGGGAGATGATGCAATGGTGTGTAGTTCTTGTTTTGCTTCAGGTTTATCAAATGCATCCCCGACCTAGAGATTTGAAAAACTATGATTAAGTTTTCATACTATTCAAGATCATTTGCTGACTTTGGTAAAATACAGTCTTTAAACTTCACCTGATTTAAAATGAAATTTACACACAGATATTATACTCTTTAACACCGAAAAGAACCCAAATCAATGATAACAGTTATTTGTTGTTGACTGAATGACTGAATTAATTCACAGCATGTCTGACAAGTGACACCATCATCAATCAATGTGAAACTCAATATTCTACAAGTTTAAATAACTGAAGTGCTTACCCCAATAACAAATCGAGCAATCGTTTTATTTTCTGCTTGCTGGACTGCATCTTCCAGGTTCTCACGGTCAGTAGATGCTCCATCAGTAATTACAATCAAGACCTTCTTCACATTTGGTCTGGAGCCTTTCTGTGGGCTGAAAACTTTTTCCCTGTCAAATAAAAAAATAATAAAATGTAATTTCAACACAAAGTATTTTTAAAAGTGCACCTTGTGGTCATCAGGTAAATTACACAATTGATACATATTTTAGTGTCATTAATTTTTTTCATAATTTTTCCAAAATACAGATATATTTGTTCTTTGAACAGCCAGCATTAGATCTGCAAGTATTTCAAGTTGGCCTTGGTTTGTGCCATCTTGTCCACTTTGTAGAACATAATACTGAACATGCACAGTATTACTGTGGTCAGATTCACTGAAAAAAAATCTGGACAGGAAGTCTTGATAATGCAGTGTTTCAGTAATATCATTGCATCACTTACACAACTTCTTTGATGGCCTTAGCAGTGAAAGTAGGTCCTGTGTGTTGCTTAATTCTATTGATTTTATCCTCCATTTCAGGTAAGTTAAATTTTTGAAGGTTAAAATGAATCTGTGGGGAACTGGAGAACTGGGAAACAGAAAACTGAAAGAAAAAAAAATATGTGAAACATGTTTTAGATAATATTTTAAGGTTTTAAATGCAAATAAAGATGTAAACTATGTCATGATTTGCTGTGATTTAAGTGACAGAGGGACAACAGTGTCTCACCTGTGTGTCACTTGAGAGAAATGATACAATTAGATCTCTCACAAACTTCTTCATTGTTCGAAAATCAGGACCAGATACGCTGCCTGAACCATCCAACAGAAAGGCAAGGTCGACTTGTGTTTCACACTCTGTCAAAGAAATGGATTCAAAATGAGATCTAGTTTTATGGGGGGATTTTTATATTTTTTCACACTCATATAAAAAGCAAAGCAAAAGAATTTTGCACCTTGGTAAAGGAATTATGAATAACACAAAGACAATCTATGTTGTATGGATTTACTAGTTAATCACTAAATGTACGTATGTTTGTCTATTTAGTGGCATGGCTCAGTCGCTGTTGTCTATGTTTGTTTAACAAGAGAGACAAGAAGATTAAGGGATTAAATGAGTTTGGTCCAAAAATGCTTATCAGGGTTTTACCAAAGTTAATGTATAAGATCTACAACCACAATTATTCTTATTCTACATTTACTTTTTATTTCTTTAAGAAAATACAGAAAAGATTAAATTATTTGTCTTGATTCATAGTCAATCATTCAGGGAATGAAATCCCAGAAGGTTGATTGTGCTCATGTGGATGTTTACAGTGGGTTTCATCACTCATCCAAGTGTCTTCCTCAGTCTCAGGTGACTACAGGATTCTCCAACCTTATAAACATCCAGATGAACAGAATCGACTTTCAAAGTCGTCAATGATTTATGAAACAGCTCATAACCTCTGTCACTTAGAAGGAAGCCAAAACTTTTCAGTCTTACACAAAAGTCTTGTGAGTTAAAAATATTTGTATAACATGCAAAAACAATTAGAGATGTGCTGCAAGACTGCATTGAGGACCCTGAATAAAAAGCAATCAGACTTACTTTAATTACTGTGATGAATTACACACTAAAGTTTGTTTGAGTGAAGAAATACACTTTTTAACATGGTTATAAGAGACAAAGAACTTTCTACTTAATAAATTAAGTGTTGATGAATAAAGGGCAAATCACTCCAGAAAAGCTGTAATTCCACTAAATAGTCATTAAACAGATTATCTAAAAGAAGACTTTAAAATCATTAATACGCCTTATTTTTGATGTGGAAATCATTTCTAAGTAGTTTTGTATTACTTAGAAATAATGACTTGTAATTTAGTTTGACCTCGTCCACCAAACTATTTAGGCCACCAAATCAACCTTAATTTCATTTACTCTACTACTCCACCAATCAGATCTATACAATATACACTACTGCAATAAAGTATTTGGCACCTTCCTGATGTATTTTTCATCATTTTTTTCATAGTCATCACACTTAGATCTTTCAGATCATCAAACAGATTTTAATATTAGACAAAGATAACACAAGTAAATATAAAATACAGCATTTAAATGACTATTTCATTTATTCAGGACAAACAGCTATTCAAACCCACCTGGACCTTTGTGAAACAGTAAGTTGGGTATTTTTTAGTTTCAGTTAAGACTACCAGACCTGTTCAGTTAACAAATAACTTAAGTAGAACCTGTATGACAAACTGAAGCATTGTAAAGATCTCAAAAAGCAACGCATCATGCCACGATCTAAAGAAACTCAAGAAGAGATATGAAATATATCTTTGACATCTGTAAGTCATTTCTAAGGTTTCTGGACTCAAGCAAACCATGATGAGAGCCATTATCCACAAATGGAAAAACTAAGAACAACTAAGAACAGGTGAACCTTCTCAGGAGTGGCCAGCCTACCAAAATTACTCCAAGTGCACATCGACGAATCATCAAGAAGGTCACAACCAAACCCACATCAGCATCTAAAGAAGCCTCACTTGTCTCAGTTAAGGTCAGAGTTCATGATTCAACAATAGAAAAGAGACTGGGTAAAAATGACATAAAAATAGAGATTTCAAGGAGAAAACCACCAAAAAAGCACAAAGACTCGTCTCACTATTCACCAAAAAATATCTTTTGGGAAAATATTCTGTAGGCTGAAACAAAACCTGAACTTTTTGGATGGTTTGAGTCCCGTTAGATCTGGAGTAAAACCAACACAGTGTTTCAAAAAAAAAAAAAAGCATCATACTAACAATCGAACATGGTGATTGCAGTGTGATGGTCTAGGGCTGATTTTGTTGCTTCCTGATGACTTGGTGTAATTGATGGAACTATGAATTCTGCTCTGTACCAGAAAATCCAAAATGATAAGGTCAAAGTTTCTCCACAGCCATGTGACACACTCATTGACAAATACCTGATTGCAGTTCTTGCTGCCCAAGAGGACACAACCAGTTATGACATTTAGATGGCAATTACTTTTTCACAAAGGGCCAGGTGGGTTTGGAAAGCTTTTTTCCTTAATAAATGAAATCATCATTTAAAATCTGAATTTTTTTTTTTAACTTGAATACATTATTCGTTATAGGTACATTTCACAAACTCTGTTTACTATTACCTTCAAGAGAAGATGGTATCGGTGGTCCAAATCTATTAGAACTGTCTATCTGAAAGCACACACCATTGTACATGGTGACACTTTTGCAGTGCTTTGGGATGGATGGACAACACACCTAAAAGCAGACAAAGACAAGTTCTGATTAGGCTGATTATTTCCTGTCCCTCAAGCAATGGTTTATTCCATATGAGATCAATCAGATCTGAAAAAATAAATTCCCACATGAATCTTCAATATCAGCTGATTTTTTTTTATTTTTTTTTAAGAATTTCTGATTCTGCTCTCTTTCAGGAACATGTGTGTGAATATGTGACAGGTTACTACACCTGTGGGGACTCTGTAGGTGTGGTATTCAATCCAGGCTGTGGAGCTCACTCAAAATACAAACAAAATACAGACTTCCATTCCTTTGTCATCTTTCTACATTCATAGAGACTTGCTTTTCTTCTCTATATACACCATACTGAACATCCGCTGTAACAGTAAGTGGTAAATGGTCTGGGTCTTATGTAGCACTTTTCTACTCTGAGCACTCAAAGTGCTTTTATACAACCTGCCTCATTCACCCATTCACACCCACTCAAACAAGCCCTTTTTTTATGTGATCTTCCTATGTAAGTTCTTTCTATTGAACATTCACACACATTCATACTCTGATGGATGCATCGGAGTGGAGCTTAGCATTGGTATCTTGCCAAAGGATATGTGGCATGCATTCTGGTGCAGATGGGGCCACAGTCGTCCCAGTAACATCAGGCTAATATGTGAATTGTGTTTTGTTTTGTTTTTTAAATTAGCTGATTCTGTGATAAACCAGTGGGAGGTACAGTGATTTTTCACAAAGCAATTTCTAACACAAGACATTTTACATACACAAGACAGTGGGGTTTTTATCATCAGTGATTTCAAAAAGTACTTAATATAAGCTCTGGAGCTTAGCAACTCACCACAGTGTTTTCTGCAGTAGGATCACTTTTCATTGTCAAACCAAGGGCCACATTAACTGTCAAATCTGGGGCTGTATTGAAAGAATTCAATATTTGTTAAAACACAGAAGCACTCCTTGTGAATGGAAGAAACAGTGAAGCTGAAGACTACAAAGCACCTCTATTAATGCACTTCCTGTTTGACATGATCAATTTACACAGCACATTTACAACAGAAAGGAATGCAACACAGAATTAAATTTCACTATAACTTCATTTCATAGCTGTAAAAATTAAAGGTAAGTTGATCTCAGTTTTGAAGGCTCAATGTTAAATACTAAGATATCTGCTTTAAAAATCTACTATAACTATGATTTGATTTAACCAAGTTTCTGTACCAGAATCTGAGGAGGATTTTTGTGATGGCAAAATAGTTACTGTGAAAGTTTTAAGATATTGCGTCAAGACATTTATAAATTAATGGTTACCTACCTTCTAGTTTTATATCTTGACATTTTGGAGGAGAAGTGGTGCAGCTATATATTCCCCCATTCCCCTGTTCAAGCGGGGCACTGACGAGCAAACTATGGAAATAGATCAAGACAACGATGTAAGTCTAGAGAGCAAACTGCGGTTAAATACACTACATATGTTTTCTGTTAGGAAATATTGAATGCTTGTTAACTTATTACAACAAGGGATGTACATAACAGATGTTTGTTAGAAGAAAATTAGTAACAAATAGCAATATTTTTTAAAAGACATTATAGTCTAATTGCAAGCCTACATTTAACAAACATGTATGTTTGGTACGTGTGACACACTAACATACACACAATCATTTAATGCATGTTGAGACTTACTCTGATTGTCTTTGAACCACCTGGTAGCCAAAACCGGCAGCAGAGCTACTCAGGGTCTTCCAAGCCACAGGATCGATATTGAAAGAAAGTGCAGCATTTAACACTGAGAATTAGAGAAGAAAAAAAATCATTATTATTACGACAACTGTATATAGTAATATTCAATTCAATTCAATTCAATTTTATTTATATAGCGCCAAATCACAACAAAAGTCGCCTCAAGGCGCTTTATATTGTACAATAATAGAGGTGCTATAATGTCATTATAGTACCTCTTGTTAAGATCACGCACAGAAAATTATATAGAGTTAACAGGCGGCCTTTTATTCTTCAAGCTGGGTCCTCTACCAGAGGCCTGGGAGTTTGAGGGTCCTGCACAGTATCTCTGCTGTTCCTAGGACTGCGCTCTTCTGGACAGAGATCGTAGATGTTGTTCCTGGGATCTGCTGGAGCCACTCGCCTAGCTTGGGCGTCACTGCACCTAGTGCTCTGATTACCACTGGGACCACTTTTACCTTCACTCTCCACAACTTATCGAGCTCTTCTCTGAGCCAGTTTTGAGATCCTTTCCCAGGCGCCTTAACGCCCACTCACATCCTGGGCCTTTTCATCTCAGGAAATCACATGATAGGGTGGGGCTAGGTTTCACAGCAGGTTGACCCGAAACCTTGGCTGATTATGACCCACACCCAATGTCAAGAGAATATTGTATAATATGATCAGCTATATGAAATGTATCTTTTTATATTATTATTAAGGACATGTCTAAGTGACTTTTCACCTAGTAACTTGTGTGCAGCTACTAACCGCTTCCTGTCTTCAGAGAACAGAGAAGTGAAACCTCAGCTCTTTTAGAAGAACATGCAAATGTAGTGAAGGGGAAAAACCCGCTGCTCTAAATGACGTTGTTACCTTTGTACACATTCACACACACACACACACACACACACACAAAACATCTTGTATAAATAAAGGACGCGGACAGTCGTGGGGTGCAGTTCGTGCGTTCCATGACTGCCCCTCGCGAGTGAAAAACTTCTGCAGTGTTGTGTTTTCTGACTCAGCCGTCTCAGCTGAAGAACGGCAGGGTGATTTACAGAAATCCCCTGTCATTTAAATTGGTCCTTCGAGCCGGATGATGGAAACAGCAGACTCGTTTCTGTGACTCCAATAAGGTCTGACTTCTGCATCCTGACGCCGTGGGTAAACCAGCACCGAAGTCTGTCGACAGCCCTCTCCAGGTAGAGGTGAAAGACCTGGGACGTAAGACAAATTCGGGTCCAGGCCGGTGTAATAGTACTGGTCCACGACGTTGGGATCCAGCCAGATGACCTGACAACCAGCAAAGGACAGCTGAGGGTGAGAAAACACTTTTTGGTTTTAAACCGCCGGAAGGGTTTAAAAGAGAAGCGCATAGGTCTTATCCGCCGCAAGGATTAATAGCGCATTAGGCTGACCCACTGCACGGGTGCACAAAAGAGAAGCGCATAGGTCTAACCCGCCGCAAGGGTTTGAAGAAAGAAGCACGTGAAATAGGTTGAGTTCGCCGGAAGGAACTAAGTTTAGATTGGTTCTAGAGGTAGCCGTCAAATACCTCGTGACAAATAAGGTTTAAGTTCGCCACAAGGAACTGTGTTTAGACAGGTTTCAGAAGTAGCCGGAATTACTTCGTGACAAATTAGCGCGCAAATGTCTATCTGTGTGTATGTATATGTGTTTTGTGTATGTGTTTTGGAAGTAAGTTGATTTTACAGCACAATACGCTGCTGAACTACTTCCATTGTTTGTTTTTATTGTTTTCTTTGTGTATCCCGCAAAAGCTCAAGTACTGGTGATAAAGGGGAAAGGTAGAAGGGCGTGTCAGCAACCACCCCCGAGTTTAGTACCAGAGAAAGCTTTGCAGTTCTGTGATAATGGGGAATCAGCCCACAAAACTCACTGCTGACGAGCAGTGGCTAGAAAGAAATGTCCAGGCGCCGGACAAATCAGTGCTTGTAGATGAAGAATTCCTAAGATAACAAAATGTCCCACTATACATTCACCCATATCAGGAGGAACATAATAATCCTTTATCAAGTGTAAAATTAGAGATCAAAGTAGAAGTTTAAAAAGAGTTGGATACAGACCCAACTGAATATATATATAAATACTCTTAGGAATAAAGTGGAATAAAGAAAAGGTTAAATCAAATTAGAGCTTATCTCTACTATATTCAAACTAATAATAGGAAGCATAGCAACCTGTAAATTGGTATTAACAATGAAACAAAATTGGGAAGACAACCAAGCTGAATGAATAGAATGCGTGAAACCAGATAATTCACACGAAAATATATCAAATAAAAAAGAGAGATGCATAAGGTATATTAAGGCTGTGTCATTGGTCAGCCAAGGAAAAGCAAATGTCTCCAGCTTGGGAAGGTGTGAAGCTGCAGATTCACACAGACCCGTGATGGATACATAATAAGATATAAACTAATATACTATTGTATATTAGTAGTAAAGTAGTAAAGTAGTGTATTGTAATATACTATTGCTGTTATAATAAAGGAAAAACAATACAATGATAACATTAATAATGACATAATATTAATAATAAGAGGCACCTCAGTCAGTTATGATGTGAGGTGGATAATTGTTAAAAGTAGTCTGATTCAAGCTTAAGGTTTGCTCAAACTCAGTACAATGATATATGAGATGAAAAAATAAGGAAAATACCTAAACTAATCAAGTGCATAGAGACACTTGACCTGTTTGTAAACCTGTTATCCTAGATGAGACTCTCTTGAGATGAAGAGCAAACCTATACTAACAACTAATAAGTCAAGCCCTGAATACAACAGCTAAAGCTACAGGTTTGAGACAACACAACAGTGCACTGGCTGCTGATTCTATTTTTAGACGGTGTGTGTGTGAGAATGCAAATGAGGAGCGGTGACGCGCATGCAGAGTGTTGCTTTCGGCGTAGAGTCTTATTGAGCTTTATAACTATTGTTTGCAAATATTGCTAAATGCCTGTGACTGAGATGCTGGTTTTGCTCACTACAATAGTATAAATAGAGTGTGAATTCATTACTGTGGATGTATAGTAATTGACTGAATTTTGATAGATGTATATATCTTGAGCCATAAATGCTGGTGTGTTTTATTTTTTCAGTTATGTGTGTGTGGTGAGAAGCTGTGAGAATGATGAGAGGTTTCAGTTTCTTTTTCTTCTGACTTGCTCTTTCTGATTATGGAAGGCATGTCCAAAATACGCATAGGAAAGTGTATTTTGAGTGATTTTAACTGTGTGAATGCTGTCAGTATTTGATTTGAGTGACTCTGCGTGATTTGTCTGAGTGAGAGAAAAGGCAGGGTGTGTGAGACGATTCATGGCGTCTGAAAGAGGTTAGAACATTTAAAAAGTGTGTATGAAATAAAGGAGTGTGAAATATATTTCTTTTGTGATGTAAAATAGGATGTTTAAAGTTTGAAAGTGCTTTTAATTCAAGAAATCCATGAGTGATGTTATGAGAGGTTGAGTTTATTTTTCTGATTGAAAACACATAAGTGTATACGCTACAAACTGACCTAAAGAATGGAGATGTGTGGGAAGAAGTGTTAGTTGTCCTGATGTGTGAAAGAGCTCTATTCAAAAGTCCGTGAGTGAAATGAAGGTGTATTGTTTTTAAATCAAGATTTAGGAGAATTACTGATTGTTTGTAGACTGTGAAAATTAAGGGGAGATAGAGTCTGCCTGTTGCCTGCAGAGTCTGCACAAACTCAGTGATAAGATGCATGAATTAAACCTTATTGAAACAAACACTTGCAATGAAGAAAGCAGCTTACACTCAATTAATATGAACGCAAAGCCTTGGTGCCATAGGCAATTTGTTTTTGTTTTTGTTTGTTTGTTTTGTAAGTTTGGAAAACAAATTTGTGATCATACTTGTGGATCACAGTGACATATAATGATTAGGCACATGATTTAACAATGACGAGTTTTAGAGCTGTGAGCTATGAGCTGTAAGCAATGCAAAGTTTTTCCTTAATTTAAAAGTTTGAAATATGTAAGATGTATGAATTCTTTGAGAAATAGGAATTGCCTAAAATGCCCTAAGTCAAAATGTAGTGTTGCATCTACAAAGAAGAAAGCAGAAGAAGCATTCAGTAATTTGAAACTGGCATTACAGACAAATACAGTTTTGGCTTTGCCTGATTATGATAAGCCTTTCTACTTACACGTAGATGGACGTGCAGGCCTGTGCAGCCGCAGCAGAAGCAGTAAGAAAGTCAACTGACATTGCTTTAGGGCACAATTTAATCATCAGAATACCCAAAATAATATGATTTGATGACTTGTGAAGGTAAACCGATACTCCCCAAGTCCCTGTGCAGAACAGCAGCATTAGTGACACATGGGGTGACCCATGTGTCCTCAGGGGGGGGGATAGTCCAGGTCCTTAATACACACTTTTATACTCTAGTGATTATAGACGTATTCTCAAAATGGCCAGAGATTTATCCAGTGGAAAAAACAGATGCAATCTCAGTTGCAAAATGTTTATGCAATCATTCTGGCCTGAATGGCCTGAGTGCATAGGCCTAGTAAAAATGTGGATGAAATTAATACAAGGCTCTCAAAAACTGACATTATTTGAGGTTGTTCATGGGAGACCTTTTCCACTCCCAGTGACAAGTGAACCTTTAGAAAAATCCGTCAGAGAAACAATCCTGGCAGAATGGATGGCAAAACTACTAGAAAATAAGGATATTGTTTTGAACAATAAACTGCCGTAAGACTCTCCAGTCTCTTGCAGGTTGAAACCAAGTGTTATTGACAACACCCACAGCCTGTAAAATTGCAGAGAGACCATCTTGGATACATCAGAGCCACTGCAAAAGGTTGAGGTCCCGGGAAGCCCCGACACCGAGGAGGAAGCGCCTATGCTTGGTTGTTTCGGGGGTGAGGGTGGTAAGTGCGTTCTTGGGGCCCCGTAGGGTAAGCCCGCACTCCAATCTCTATCCGATCAACTTTAGGCAGCCAGGTGTAGGTGTGAAGGGGAAGCCTCCTGGTTACCTTGACTACAAAAGCTCACCCTTACAGGATCCCAGCTGATGCCAATAGCAGCCGAGCCACAAGGCAGACAGAGAAGATGGACGCACGACAACTTACACCTAATGGACATGACACAAGATCACATCCATCCTTGGATGAAAAGTGACTGATACAGATATGTGTTTAACAAAACCACAGAGAAAGACTGTTATGTTTGCTCGCACATGCCAAGCATATTAACACAGCCATGTATGGGAAACACCCTGGAACAAGTGCACCAAATCTGATCTAATGACTTTTGTAAGGTGCACAACATCATCAACATCCTGATCCAGGAAGAAGCCCTGAACTTTAACAAGTTTTAAAGAGACTGTTGATCGTCATTGAATTTTTCTTGATTTTATTTTGCTTTTCTTTACTTATGTTATTCTTTGTTTAAAGCTGTAATTTCACAGATGATAAGTTTATCATTCACAGCATACGCAGATGTACTGAAATCTATGAAGATCATGAAGACTTCTTTTCCTATTTGTCAGATGAAGATGAAGTGCTAATGATGTAGTAACTAAGAATGTGAAAGACAAGTAGTTACTCACTGATGAATTGTACATTTCACTTCGTGATCAACAGGAGGGAATGTCAAGAGAATATTGTATAATATGATCAGCTATATGAAATGTATCTTTTTATATTATTATTAAGGACATGTCTAAGTGACTTTTCACCTAGTAACTTGTGTGCAGCTACTAACCGCTTCCTGTCTTCAGAGAACAGAGAAGTGAAACCTCAGCTCTTTTAGAAGAACATGCAAATGTAGTGAAGGGGAAAAACCCGCTGCTCTAAATGACGTTGTTACCTTTGTACACATTCACACACACACACACACACACACACACAAAACATCTTGTATAAATAAAGGACGCGGACAGTCGTGGGGTGCAGTTCGTGCGTTCCATGACTGCCCCTCGCGAGTGAAAAACTTCTGCAGTGTTGTGTTTTCTGACTCAGCCGTCTCAGCTGAAGAACGGCAGGGTGATTTACAGAAATCCCCTGTCATTTAAATTGGTCCTTCGAGCCGGATGATGGAAACAGCAGACTCGTTTCTGTGACTCCAATAAGGTCTGACTTCTGCATCCTGACGCCGTGGGTAAACCAGCACCGAAGTCTGTCGACAGCCCTCTCCAGGTAGAGGTGAAAGACCTGGGACGTAAGACAAATTCGGGTCCAGGCCGGTGTAATAGTACTGGTCCACGACGTTGGGATCCAGCCAGATGACCTGACAACCAGCAAAGGACAGCTGAGGGTGAGAAAACACTTTTTGGTTTTAAACCGCCGGAAGGGTTTAAAAGAGAAGCGCATAGGTCTTATCCGCCGCAAGGATTAATAGCGCATTAGGCTGACCCACTGCACGGGTGCACAAAAGAGAAGCGCATAGGTCTAACCCGCCGCAAGGGTTTGAAGAAAGAAGCACGTGAAATAGGTTGAGTTCGCCGGAAGGAACTAAGTTTAGATTGGTTCTAGAGGTAGCCGTCAAATACCTCGTGACAAATAAGGTTTAAGTTCGCCACAAGGAACTGTGTTTAGACAGGTTTCAGAAGTAGCCGGAATTACTTCGTGACAAATTAGCGCGCAAATGTCTATCTGTGTGTATGTATATGTGTTTTGTGTATGTGTTTTGGAAGTAAGTTGATTTTACAGCACAATACGCTGCTGAACTACTTCCATTGTTTGTTTTTATTGTTTTCTTTGTGTATCCCGCAAAAGCTCAAGTACTGGTGATAAAGGGGAAAGGTAGAAGGGCGTGTCAGCAACCACCCCCGAGTTTAGTACCAGAGAAAGCTTTGCAGTTCTGTGATAATGGGGAATCAGCCCACAAAACTCACTGCTGACGAGCAGTGGCTAGAAAAGAAATGTCCAGGCGCCGGACAAATCAGTGCTTGTAGATGAAGAATTCCTAAGATAACAAAATGTCCCACTATACATTCACCCATATCAGGAGGAACATAATAATCCTTTATCAAGTGTAAAATTAGAGATCAAAGTAGAAGTTTAAAAAGAGTTGGATACAGACCCAACTGAATATATATATAAATACTCTTAGGAATAAAGTGGAATAAAGAAAAGGTTAAATCAAATTAGAGCTTATCTCTACTATATTCAAACTAATAATAGGAAGCATAGCAACCTGTAAATTGGTATTAACAATGAAACAAAATTGGGAAGACAACCAAGCTGAATGAATAGAATGCGTGAAACCAGATAATTCACACGAAAATATATCAAATAAAAAAGAGAGATGCATAAGGTATATTAAGGCTGTGTCATTGGTCAGCCAAGGAAAAGCAAATGTCTCCAGCTTGGGAAGGTGTGAAGCTGCAGATTCACACAGACCCGTGATGGATACATAATAAGATATAAACTAATATACTATTGTATATTAGTAGTAAAGTAGTAAAGTAGTGTATTGTAATATACTATTGCTGTTATAATAAAGGAAAAACAATACAATGATAACATTAATAATGACATAATATTAATAATAAGAGGCACCTCAGTCAGTTATGATGTGAGGTGGATAATTGTTAAAAGTAGTCTGATTCAAGCTTAAGGTTTGCTCAAACTCAGTACAATGATATATGCGATGAAAAAATAAGGAAAATACCTAAACTAATCAAGTGCATAGAGACACTTGACCTGTTTGTAAACCTGTTATCCTAGATGAGACTCTCTTGAGATGAAGAGCAAACCTATACTAACAACTAATAAGTCAAGCCCTGAATACAACAGCTAAAGCTACAGGTTTGAGACAACACAACAGTGCACTGGCTGCTGATTCTATTTTTAGACGGTGTGTGTGTGAGAATGCAAATGAGGAGCGGTGACGCGCATGCAGAGTGTTGCTTTCGGCGTAGAGTCTTATTGAGCTTTATAACTATTGTTTGCAAATATTGCTAAATGCCTGTGACTGAGATGCTGGTTTTGCTCACTACAATAGTATAAATAGAGTGTGAATTCATTACTGTGGATGTATAGTAATTGACTGAATTTTGATAGATGTATATATCTTGAGCCATAAATGCTGGTGTGTTTTATTTTTTCAGTTATGTGTGTGTGGTGAGAAGCTGTGAGAATGATGAGAGGTTTCAGTTTCTTTTTCTTCTGACTTGCTCTTTCTGATTATGGAAGGCATGTCCAAAATACGCATAGGAAAGTGTATTTTGAGTGATTTTAACTGTGTGAATGCTGTCAGTATTTGATTTGAGTGACTCTGCGTGATTTGTCTGAGTGAGAGAAAAGGCAGGGTGTGTGAGACGATTCATGGCGTCTGAAAGAGGTTAGAACATTTAAAAAGTGTGTATGAAATAAAGGAGTGTGAAATATATTTCTTTTGTGATGTAAAATAGGATGTTTAAAGTTTGAAAGTGCTTTTAATTCAAGAAATCCATGAGTGATGTTATGAGAGGTTGAGTTTATTTTTCTGATTGAAAACACATAAGTGTATACGCTACAAACTGACCTAAAGAATGGAGATGTGTGGGAAGAAGTGTTAGTTGTCCTGATGTGTGAAAGAGCTCTATTCAAAAGTCCGTGAGTGAAATGAAGGTGTATTGTTTTTAAATCAAGATTTAGGAGAATTACTGATTGTTTGTAGACTGTGAAAATTAAGGGGAGATAGAGTCTGCCTGTTGCCTGCAGAGTCTGCACAAACTCAGTGATAAGATGCATGAATTAAACCTTATTGAAACAAACACTTGCAATGAAGAAAGCAGCTTACACTCAATTAATATGAACGCAAAGCCTTGGTGCCATAGGCAATTTGTTTTTGTTTTTGTTTGTTTGTTTTGTAAGTTTGGAAAACAAATTTGTGATCATACTTGTGGATCACAGTGACATATAATGATTAGGCACATGATTTAACAATGACGAGTTTTAGAGCTGTGAGCTATGAGCTGTAAGCAATGCAAAGTTTTTCCTTAATTTAAAAGTTTGAAATATGTAAGATGTATGAATTCTTTGAGAAATAGGAATTGCCTAAAATGCCCTAAGTCAAAATGTAGTGTTGCATCTACAAAGAAGAAAGCAGAAGAAGCATTCAGTAATTTGAAACTGGCATTACAGACAAATACAGTTTTGGCTTTGCCTGATTATGATAAGCCTTTCTACTTACACGTAGATGGACGTGCAGGCCTGTGCAGCCGCAGCAGAAGCAGTAAGAAAGTCAACTGACATTGCTTTAGGGCACAATTTAATCATCAGAATACCCAAAATAATATGATTTGATGACTTGTGAAGGTAAACCGATACTCCCCAAGTCCCTGTGCAGAACAGCAGCATTAGTGACACATGGGGTGACCCATGTGTCCTCAGGGGGGGGGATAGTCCAGGTCCTTAATACACACTTTTATACTCTAGTGATTATAGACGTATTCTCAAAATGGCCAGAGATTTATCCAGTGGAAAAAACAGATGCAATCTCAGTTGCAAAATGTTTATGCAATCATTCTGGCCTGAATGGCCTGAGTGCATAGGCCTAGTAAAAATGTGGATGAAATTAATACAAGGCTCTCAAAAACTGACATTATTTGAGGTTGTTCATGGGAGACCTTTTCCACTCCCAGTGACAAGTGAACCTTTAGAAAAATCCGTCAGAGAAACAATCCTGGCAGAATGGATGGCAAAACTACTAGAAAATAAGGATATTGTTTTGAACAATAAACTGCCGTAAGACTCTCCAGTCTCTTGCAGGTTGAAACCAAGTGTTATTGACAACACCCACAGCCTGTAAAATTGCAGAGAGACCATCTTGGATACATCAGAGCCACTGCAAAAGGTTGAGGTCCCGGGAAGCCCCGACACCGAGGAGGAAGCGCCTATGCTTGGTTGTTTCGGGGGTGAGGGTGGTAAGTGCGTTCTTGGGGCCCCCGTAGGGTAAGCCCGCACTCCAATCTCTATCCGATCAACTTTAGGCAGCCAGGTGTAGGTGTGAAGGGGAAGCCTCCTGGTTACCTTGACTACAAAAGCTCACCCTTACAGGATCCCAGCTGATGCCAATAGCAGCCGAGCCACA
This sequence comes from Oreochromis niloticus, assembly GCF_001858045.2. NCBI lineage: Eukaryota > Metazoa > Chordata > Actinopteri > Cichliformes > Cichlidae > Oreochromis > Oreochromis niloticus. Next base: position 16,980,867 of record NC_031973.2, on the reverse strand, counting down.
AGGCAGACAGAGAAGATGGACGCACGACAACTTACACCTAATGGACATGACACAAGATCACATCCATCCTTGGATGAAAAGTGACTGATACAGATATGTGTTTAACAAAACCACAGAGAAAGACTGTTATGTTTGCTCGCACATGCCAAGCATATTAACACAGCCATGTATGGGAAACACCCTGGAACAAGTGCACCAAATCTGATCTAATGACTTTTGTAAGGTGCACAACATCATCAACATCCTGATCCAGGAAGAAGCCCTGAACTTTAACAAGTTTTAAAGAGACTGTTGATCGTCATTGAATTTTTCTTGATTTTATTTTGCTTTTCTTTACTTATGTTATTCTTTGTTTAAAGCTGTAATTTCACAGATGATAAGTTTATCATTCACAGCATACGCAGATGTACTGAAATCTATGAAGATCATGAAGACTTCTTTTCCTATTTGTCAGATGAAGATGAAGTGCTAATGATGTAGTAACTAAGAATGTGAAAGACAAGTAGTTACTCACTGATGAATTGTACATTTCACTTCGTGATCAACAGGAGGGAATGTCAAGAGAATATTGTATAATATGATCAGCTATATGAAATGTATCTTTTTATATTATTATTAAGGACATGTCTAAGTGACTTTTCACCTAGTAACTTGTGTGCAGCTACTAACCGCTTCCTGTCTTCAGAGAACAGAGAAGTGAAACCTCAGCTCTTTTAGAAGAACATGCAAATGTAGTGAAGGGGAAAAACCCGCTGCTCTAAATGACGTTGTTACCTTTGTACACATTCACACACACACACACACACACACACACAAAACATCTTGTATAAATAAAGGACGCGGATAGTCGTGGGGTGCAGTTCGTGCGTTCCATGACTGCCCCTCGCGAGTGAAAAACTTCTGCAGTGTTGTGTTTTCTGACTCAGCCGTCTCAGCTGAAGAACGGCAGGGTGATTTAAAGAAATCCCCTGTCACCCATTTTCACACCTTCCAATCCAATCCAGTCCAATTTTATTTATAAAGCACTTTAAAATACCCAGCACAGGACCAAAGTGCTGTACAGAAAATAAGTTAAAAACAAAAGCAACTAAAATAAAAATGAAAATAAAACCAACATCTCACATGGTGTCAAAGGCCGGGGTAAAGAGATGGGTTTCCAGGAGTGATTTAAAAACAGGTAGGGAAGAAGCCTGTCTAATCTCTAAAGAGAGATTGTTCCACAGTTTTGGAGCTGCTACAGCAAAAGCACGATCTCCTCGAAGTTTACGCCCAGTCCTGGGTACATTGAGGAGCAGCTGATCAGCTGGCCTGAGAGAGCGAGTGGGTGTATAAGGCTGTAGCAGCTCAGAGAGATAAGATGGGGGTAGGCCATGAAGGGCTTTAAAAGCAAATAAAATAACTTTAAAATGAATCCTAAAAGAAATGGGCAGCCAGTGAAGTAAAGCTAAAATATTGGAAAAGTGCTCAAACTTTCAAGTGCCAGTGAAAAGATGAGCTGTGGCATTTTGCACCCTCTGTAGATGAGTAATATATGATGCGCTGACCCCTATATAAAGTGCATTAGAGTAATCCAGCCAAGTGCTAACAAAGGCATGGATCACTGTCTCAAAGTGCTGGCGTGAAAGAACTGGCTTTATTTTAGCCAGCTGCCTGAGCTGAAAGAAGCTTGATTTTATCACTGCCTTAATCTGACTGTCAAACTTCAGATCACAGTCCACTCTGACCCCCAGGTTTGTGACAGTTGGCTTAACATACTGAACATCACCTCAGTCTTTTTTATCATTGAATTTTAAAAGGTTAAGAGTCATCCAGGCTTTAATGTCATCAAGACACTGAAGTAATGGCTGTGTGGAGTATGTGCCTTTTTTCTTTAGAAGGACATAGTTCAGACAGTCATCAGCATAAAAGTGGAATGCAATGCCGTGCTTTCTAAGTATAGAACCAAGAGAGAGCAGATACAAAGAAAGAGGAGGGGGCCGAGAACTGAGCCCCGTGGGACACCAAAACAAAAAGTTCACCCTGCCAAGTAGGACCTGAACCACTCCAGTGCTGTGCCCCTAATGCCCACCCAGTGCTCCAAATGAGAGAGTAACATGGCATGATCCATTTTTTTAATCAGGGGTTTGACTACAGCATGTTTAAAATCTTTAGGGACTACACCTGACATCAAACTGTGGTTTATCGAGAACCAAAGGTCCAACTGTTGGTAACACCTCTTTTAAGAGTCGAGGAGGGACAGCATCATTTGGAGACCCTGCAGACTTAAAACGACCAACAGTCTCCTTTAAAAAGGACAGAGTCACAGGCTCAAACCTGTCAAACACAGCAGAGCAGGAAGCAGAGACTGAGGGGTCATGAGCACAAGGAGAGATATGAGCTTGTGGAGGAGACCTTCTCAATAAAAAAAGTGTAGAAAATTATTACAGGCTTCAGACGAGGGCTTGATACAGTCAGTATGTGGTGCACTAAGAACCGAGTTAATAGTTTTAAATAAAACATCCGGATTGTGACAGTTTGACAGAGTAATGTCAGATAAGTGTTTTCTTTTGGCATCTTTTACAAATTTTTGATATTGACGGCAAGAGTCCTTTAGCATCTGGAATGACACTTGTAGTTGGTTCTTTTTCCACTTGCGCTCAGCTCGACTGCACTCGCGTCTGACAGCTCGGGTCGTGTCGTTCAGCCAGGGCTCAGATTTAGTTTTAGGCAGTCTGGTTTATAATGGAGCGACAGTGTTCAAAGCAGTCCGACAGGTGGAATAAGCTCAGTCTGGCTGCATAAAAACTCCAGGATTGTACAATTCTTGTTAAAGACTGTTGAAAACTGCTCAACAGTGGAGCAGTTAAAAACGCGACAGCACCGAGCAGCAGCGCAAGGTTTAACTGAGGTAAAGGCAAGAAGAACATCACAGAACTGTGGTCAGAAAACACAGCATCACAAATCTCTACATTAAAAACAGAATAAAACAAGATCAAGTGTGTGTCCACGTTCATGTGTGGGACCGGTCACACATTGCACCAGATTAAAAGAATCAATAAGTTTTAAAAAGCCCTTAGCCATGGGCATGAATTTTGGCATGAATTCAGCCAAGTCATTCACAAAGTCCTAATTGTATTTTGGAGGCCGATAAACCACTGCACACAACACTGTATGAGAGCAACCCAGCTCAAACACAGACAGTTCAAAGCTGGTGAAAGACGGGGTTGATAGCTGCTTACATTTAAAATGACTTAAAAATCATCCCTCTCCTCGGCCCAACATACGCGGGGAATTAAAATAGCAGCAATCATCAGGTAGAAGATCTGAGAAGATGCTGCACTCACCGGACCTAGAATTTACCAGGCCAATCTTGGCAGTAAACGACGGATCAAATATGAGAAGTTCAGAGCTGGAGGGGGACACCAGCAAACTGAGTTATTTGCAGTGAAAGTTACTTTTAAAAACAATCAATATTGCTCTTCCTGTACCTGATATCCTTGGAGCATTAAGAAATGAACAGTCAGAGGGTAACAGTTCGAAAAAATGCTGGACTCACCAACTCTCATCCATGCTTCAGTCACATAAAGGAGGTCGAATCCAATGGAAGAAAGAAATAGTTTCTAATGAACTTTTTATTTGCTAAGGACTTCACATTTATTATAGCCATCCTTATTGGAACTGGAGCCTGGGAAGACGTTGTCTGTGAAGTCCAAATTAACGGGACAAATTCAAAAAGTTTATTAAATGACTCCCAAGATGCAGCAGCAAGCAGGGTTATGGACACCTAAGCCTACCACAGAAACCATACAGGAGTTTTAGTTTCAAAAACTGATGGCAAAAAAAATTGAAGATCCAAAAGTTTCTGGCATTCATATACCAGTTGTGAGTTGATTTTGGTGACAAGTGTAGAAATAATAGATTCTGTATTAGGTATTAAAGTCAAAGGGAATGTATTTTATTAGTGTGTGTCGTAGTATGATGTTGTTGATAGGGTGTAAGAATACAAATCTCGACACAAGAAATGTCAGAAACAAAAATAATACAGTGGTCCCTCATTTATTGCGGCAGTTACGTTCTAAAAAATAACCCGCGAATAGGTGAAATTTGCAAAGTAGTCAGTTTTAATTTTTTTTTTTTTTACAAATATTATAGATGTTTTAAGGCTGTAAAACCCCTCGCTGCACACTTTATACACTTTTCTCACACCGGCATTAATATTGTCATTCTCTCTTGTTTAAACACACTCAAAGTTCAAAATTGACAAAAAAAAAAAATTGAATTTCAAATTTTATTTATATAGCGCCACATCACAACAACAGTCGCCTCAAGGCGCTTTATATTGCACATTAGATCGTACAATAATAGATACAGAGAAAAACCCAACAATCATATGACCCCCTATGAGCAAGCACTTTGGCAACAGTGGGAAGGAAAAACTCCCTTTTAACAGGAAGAAACCTCCAGCAGAACCAGGCTCAGGGAGGGGCGGCCATCTGCTGTGACCGGTTGGGGCGAGAGAAGGAAGACAGGATAAAGACATGCTGTGGAAGAGAGAGAGAGATTAATAACATGTATGTATGTCAGCAAACTTGATAATGGAGGTGGTGTCCGATGTGGCTACACAGTCATAAGTGCACAGTGAGTACAGCAGGGGGCTTAAAACACAGCCCTGAGGCACTCCAGTGCTGAGTGAGATGGAGGGGGAGATTTGTTCCCCCACCCTAACTGATTGGGGTCTGTCTGTGAGGAAGTTGAGGATCCATTGACACAGTGATGAACTGAGTCCTAGATCCTTCAACTTTATGAAAGCTTAGAGGGAGGAGTTCCCGTGCTGAAACCAGCCACACTTGTAGCTCATCAGCCAGTGCCAGCTATAGCTGATTGCCTTCATCAGGACCCTCGCTACTTAACTGTCACGGCCGGTGGGGCGAGCCGTGTGGGACTATTAAAGGACCCAAGATGCAGGCACTACTGATGTGAGGGAGCTTTATTTATGGAGGTTGAAAATACAAAAAGGTGAGGGTGGCAAAAAACAGAACTGAGAAAACCTAAACTGGGAAAAACTAAGCATAAAACGAACCTGAAACCTAGAGACACAAACGGAGATGCAGGGAGACGTAGACAGATGCAGGGAAACCACTCAGGATGGCGGAGGGGGATAACACAGACGAACCAGTGACTAACAAAGGCAGACACAAAGCTTAAATACAAAGGGCTAACGAGGTAATGAGACACAGAAGGAGGGCACAGCTGGGACTAATCAGACATGACGGGACAGGGGAAACAAACTGAACACACTGACATCAGACACGGACCTTCAAAGTAAAACAGGAAACACACACACACACACACACACACGCAAAGACACAGGGCTTAACCCAGAGACCTGACTACACTAGAGGGGATACACAGAACCAAACCGTAGGAATAAACAAAGATACATAAAGAAATCAAAGATTAACAATACAGAAGAGAAAACACTGGGTCACAGACCCAGGACATTAACATTGTGTCTGGGCTTCAGTCAACGGTGGATTCTTGAGTCAGACCCATCAAGTACAGCCATAGACAAATTTGTGTAAAGTGTAAATAAAAAATAAAACCCTCGCTATACTGGATTTTCCTGCTGAGGTGCCCATGTTTGTGTGCCACCAGGAATCTGGAGCAGAGTGCATCTTTTTTCACCGAGACTAGTCATGGTTTGGAATTGGGTTTTGTTTTGTGTTTTTTTAGTTGTTGTTTTTTTTAATTGTCATCATTCACTTCCACCAGACACTTGCACTGTATGGGATTCACAGAGGAATTGCCACAGGAGCCACAGTGCTGAAAATTGTATATGGTTGTGTTTTTTCACTCACTGTGAATAAATTCATTGTCCCTTCATTATCAGAGTCCTGCGTTTGGGTCCTCCTCACTGCAACTCCACGGTCCATGACACAAATGATTGCATAGGCACAGAATTACTTGGGATTTAGCATTTACATATTTTTTATGAATTGATAATCAAGAATTTAGTTTAGCAAAATTAGTTATGAAAGGGTTTTTCCACTCAGTGCATGCTACAAGTGAAGTGCAATTACAATATTGTACTCATTAAGCCTCTTTTTAAATCTGAAACTGTCTGGGCTTATCATACATGTCAGTAAGTAAAAACGCAACAACAACAAAAAAGGAAATGAGCATTACGGAAATACTGCTCTATAACAGGGTGTCACTTATAGCATTTTGCAGGTTTTCAATAAACATTTGTTTACTTAAACTTGTAACTTTAATTAAAATCAAGGGCCAGTGTTTGCAGACATTTGTAATTAGACAATGAAAGACAAAATAAGAAGGCACAAACTTACCTGACAAGAATATTGTAGCACTAATTATCCAGTTCATTGTGTTACTTCCATGGAAAACAAGTACAATATAACAAAGACTAGGGATGGAGAACATAGGAGGGCGGAAAAAACTTAATAACAAAGAAAACGATGAATACAAAATCTAAATAAAAACCTAACCAAACCTAATGTAATATTTAAACTGAAAAATACAGTGTCTTGTGTAAGAAATGTTCTAAAGAGAAAGTGAAACAAACCCTGTTGTCATGGTCCAGGTGAGTGCCTGTGTTTTTCCATAGAGCCAGCAGTGCCACCTCTGGGAGGAGCCACCTCGTTCCTGTGAATTTTCCACACCTGCTGGTAATCAAGCTGTCGGTATTTAGGTCCAGCATTCTCAACCAGTCTTTGCCAGAACTTCAGCTAACCCTAGTTAGTGTAGGCCACCACAGTTTTGCGAAAACCATAGAAAGATTGCTTTGACTTACCATGTGCTCTCTGTTTCTTAGCTACTCACCAGGCTGCCACGTTCCACCTCTGAAAATCTTCTCCTCAGGACACTGGACCCCTCGACAACTTCACCGCCGTAGCTCTTGCTCATCTCGTATACCTGCCTGCCTCCCTGCCACAGTAATTGGAATGACTTGGACTCACCCGGACCTTACCCCTCCATGCCGTCTCTCCACCTGTGGCAAGTAAGCATTAAGATCAGACTCTATTCTTGCCTGACGTATTTCCTGGGACAACTTCTGAAACTATTTCTCTCGTTCCAGTGACTCTGTGCTCCCCGGTTCCCACCACTCAGCCTGGCTTTCCCTTTATCCCCACATCACAGGAGTTCCAGTCAGAACTGTGCTCTAGTTATTCATGTTTTCTGCCCAACTCAAGTTTTGCTTAGTGTTGTTTAGCATTTCTGTCCTTGTGATAGTTCACGTTTATCTCATTGTTCATAGTTTCTAGTTAAAGCTCACTCATTGTTATATTTCACTGGGCTTTAAAATGTTGTTTCTCATGTCCGCCTAAGCTTCATCTGAATTCTGCACTTGAGTCCCTTTTCTCTGATTTGGCTGTTGGCCGTGACACCTGTCAGTATGAACTTTATGAAAACAGGAATTCCCTCGGTACCATTTCATCACACAGAGCTTACTGCTGATTATGAGCGGGTGGCGCTGTCACTCAGTGTTCGTTGTCTCTGCCGTGGAGAATCCCTTCCTGTTCTAACACTCCTGTTTTTGTATCTGCACAGCGAATTAAATTTAACTCAGAAGCTCTTATTTCATAGTGTAATCGTCACATGCTTCATGTGTACTCACTCTAATTTATAGTCAAAGTATTCATTCACTGTGTCTTTAGGTACTCTGTAGCAGCATAGCCTCTTCACCTGTCCCTCCTGTACTTTCCTCCTCATTGTGTCAGATGTTTAGTTAGTCCTCTGTCTCCTTTTGCAGTAATGATATTTGTAATATATTCGCACCCTTGAAAGACCCGTTGCTAACCAGGCCCCTGTAGTAAACGTAAATTCTATAAAATAACAATTCAGTTCTGCAGTAATGACACCCGGTTATGTCAGAGGTGGCTGAAATAATATTGAATAAGCGTGTAACTTTGCCAAAACGATGTCAGACTCTCATTTTCTCTGGTCCCCTCCCCAATCGGACCAGGAGTGACATGCTTAGCTGCATGTTCTCCTTAAGTTGCTATCTGAGTGGTGTCCCCCAAAAAACGATGTGGGTTTTATAGATAATTAGGAAGCTTTCTGGAGGAACCTTTTTTTTCTTGGTGTGTGTGTGTGGGGTTTTTTTTTTTTTTTTTGAGTGATGGCATCCATCCTACTTTGGATAGAGCAGCTCTCATTTCTAGAAATCTGGCCAAATTAAACTCCCCAAAATGTGATTATCTGAAGATTAGATGCGAGTGCGAGGTCAAGCAGTGCCCCAGCTGCCATGAGCAGGGCTAGTGTCCTGAACATTAGCTCCTCGAGGTGCTAACAGGAGAGCAACACCAGAGACAGACTAATTTCACAGAGTCTTTAACACAGTTCATGTTGTCCTTAGTGGCTCCTTCAGAAGAGCTAAACATAGTCCTGTCAGCCTCAGAGTATGACTCTGATGGAGTCTCAGACATGGAGTTAGTCACTTTAGCCACATGAAAAACACTCACATCATGATCAGTCTTAATCATACAAGGGCTAGCCACAGCGCAAGTGTTCCTGGAATCGGTCACAGTGAGTTCGTAATTTGACCCTGGATTGCATACTGAAGTCTGATAGTTATAGGGTAGAACAGACCCCAGAATAATCAACACACAGAGATGCTAGGTAACTATGCAGAGGCAAATTCCCAGTCTTACTCTCTTCATGAACAGTCTCTTCATAGCCAGGCCCATAAACCGGCATATCAGTGTTTGTTTTAATCTCCTCCTCAGAAAAAACCTGAGGAGCAAAAATATACTCACTCACCTCGTGCTGTTGTAAGGCACTGTTGCGACACGGACGCTGCCTCCTCCTGGAAGCCGTGGTAATGAATGTAGCGCTGAAAGCAGCCACCGGTTGCGGCAAGAAAAACACAGCACTTGTCTGCTGCTGTGGCAACATGGGCATGGAAACAGGGAAAAGACTTAACACGCTGACTCTTACTCCCGTAGCCGGCAAAGGGAGAGCTGCATCACAGTGGGGCTGGGAAGATTGAGCCCGCACGCTGGCCAGCTGCTGCTGTGGACGGAGTTAAGGGTTGGTGTGAAGGTGGTCTACTATCAGAGGGTGTACTGCCTCCCATAACCAGGGAAACACCTCAAAACATCACTGAAGCTGATAAACTATTTCCTCCTCGGCCTCTTTTCCAGAGAGCTCCCACCAAGCGCTGCATAAATCCTCCACAGTGTGAACTAACCTCTCCCAGAGCTTGGATGTCGCTGGGTCCGTCATGGTCTTGTCGTACTGTGACAGTCTGGCTGAGAAGCTGACTTTGTGGAGTTAGGAGGAGGACCCAAGTTCAGACACACAAAACAAAACTGTGATTTAACTAAGGACGAGCTATTTATTTAAGGCCGGGAAAAATTACAAAACAAATGGCACAGGCGAAACTAAACAATAACCTAAACCGGATGAACTAAGATTAAAACATGAAAAACCTTAAAAATGGAGACCTGGCCTGGATACACAGAAAAAGCTAGAAACATGAAATGAACATAGCAGACTACTGGACAAGGAATAAACGAAAACTCACAGACTAAATACACACAGGAGGTGATCAGGGGAAGCGGAAACATATCTGAAAACAGCAGATTAGAATGAACATAATGACACCACAGGGGAAGTGAAACTAAACACAATGAGCATGAGACACCAGACCTCTTCAAAATAAAACAGGAAACATAATGAGACACGGACAAGACAACACAAGCTTGACAGCATAATATATGTAGACATGAAACACACCGCCATGTGTCTCACACAAGTGTGAGGGACATTTAAACACAGGTGAAGACATACAGGGAATCAAATAAACAAACTATGCAGCCCCTAATCATCTTAATGTGTTCAGCTGGTGCTAATTGGCCACACCTAGTCAGGTGTGGATAAAACCATACCTGAGGCAAGCTTCCGGGGAGCTCACTTGTCTTTGCCTTGGTGGCACCAGCCGTTTTAGCCAACCTGCTATGCCATTTTAAGATAAAACCTCTTCTCACACTCAGTCTGGTATTCGTCTCCTTTTTTATGTTGCGGCTTTTGAGCCGGGTCGTAACATAAGTGGGGGCTCGTCCAGGATCGTTTGGACATTTTAGTGGAGACGGAATATCAGTTTTTTGTATTGCTTTTAAGTGGGTGAGCGAAGGTGTTCACTGTAACTGAGCAAACCCTCTTTAGTTAGTGTGTTTCGGCTGGGTGGCTGTGCTACCCTTCCATTGAAGCACTTGTTTGTTGTTTTGGTTTGTGTTTGGTGGTTATCCTGGGTGGGGGTACGCTTCAGGGTTTGGTGGGAGACTGTACCCCTGGTCTGCTGCCTACCCTCGAGTTTGCGTTTAAAGGTGCCTCGAGCCCGGTACACCACTGAAGACTAGACAGGTAAAGTTTTATTGGGTTTTTTTTTTTAGCATTTTAGGATAGAAGTTGCTCAAAGTGAACCAGTGGCACTAAACTTGGCAGGAGGTTTGAGACCAGTCATTAATTATGATCTGTAGCTGAGGCAGGTAGGCTGTTTTTAAGTTGGCATAATGTGTACTGTGTGTGCATATGTCAGTGTTGATGGATGCTAATGAGATCCTCATGAGGTGAGTGTTTTGTGCTGTGACCTTTAGTGTTGTGGGGAATATGGCTATTTTGTTGGATCACTTGTGAGTGTTGTTGGCCAGGTGATGGCAGTAACACTGACGGGTGCTGAGCCACCCTTGATGTGATCATTGTGTGGCCATAGCTCTCCATTTTGTGGTTGGTCACTAGTGTGCTTGCTTTACTGAATTTTGTATACTAAAGTAACTTGTGGTGGTATAGGGCCACTTGTATGTGACTGGTTGTGTGGTGGAGACAACAGATCACTTAGTCGTGATTATTTGTTGCTACTTTTGGTTTTGTGTTGTAGCAGGTCAAGTAATCATTTTGGGTTTGACTGTTGTGCTCCTTTGTGTTGGTCACATGTTACTTTTTGTGTGTTCAGTGTGGCAACTTCAAATCCTCATGCCCATCCATGCTTACAGATGCCAACTACAATGTGAACACTGTGCTTCTGTTAGCTTTTACTTTTATTTCAGGTTTGTGGGTCAAGGACCTGAAGGCTTCAGAGGGGCTTTTAATAAATTTAGGGGTCCTAGAGGAACCCTTTTGAGGGAGGAGGTGTTACGTCCCTCTGCAGCCCCTAATCATCTTAATGTGTTCAGCTGGTGCTAATTGGCCACACATAGTCAGGTGTGGATAAAACCATACCTGAGGCAAGCTTCCGGGGAGCTCACTGGTCTTTGCCTTGGTGGCACCAGCCGTTTTAGCCAACCTGCTATGCCATTTTAAGATAAAACCTCTTCTCACACTCAGTCTGGTATTCGTCTCCTTTTTTTATGTTGCGGCTTTTGAGCCGGGTCGTAACAATAACTTCAACCTAGGTGTAGCTGGATGGGCTACTCTCCACTGCTCTCTCTCGCTTGCTCTTTTGCCTCGCTCTCTCCTGCTCTCACTGTCTGTTTGTAGCATGGCCAGTTAAGGTAAGTTGAGTGTGGACACACCTGCACTTTAATTGCAGGGTGGTGTCTGCCATGCAGGCTTTCCTCCCGTTCATGCCTCCTTTGCCTTCTGCGAGTGCTGTATAGCGCGCTGATGCATTTCCCTCAGGATTTTGACCAGACTGCACAACAGTCACAGATAAGCTGTACGTTTGTCCTTCTATGCATTTAAGCAGTATAGTGTCTCATTTGTGGTCCCATCTGTAGTGTGGCAATTTCATTTCTTGATCCCAGGCATTGAGAGGTAGCTGCACTACCACCGGCAGTTCAGTATAGCATCTTCAGTCCTGGCGTAAGCAGCATTTAGCAATATTTGTTCCTGACTTTCAATTAAAGAAAGCTAAGCGCTAAAAGCACGGTGATTTCCAGGATTTGTTTGCTGCCTGCCATAGCCTCATCTCAGCGGTGTTTTGGCCCAGTTAAGCTGAAGAAATGCCTGTAGCAGCCGCTGCTTTGGGCTCATCCTCGACGGAACTGCTGTCTTGTCCTGTCTGATTTTGTCTTCTATGGTTTTGTTTCCTCTCAGCTCGTTTTGTTTTACCCTGTAGTATTGTTTATACTTGTGCTCGCGTTAGTCAGGCTGGAGTGATCCTCTGCCTGTACGTTGCGTTGTTTGTGATATCTGTACCTGTCCAGCTGACTTGTTCCAGTTGCCATAGGGAGCAATATAGGATTCCTCTTCTTGTGAGGGGCCACAATCAATATACTAACAACCATACCCGGTATAGGCCACCGTTTACTCATGTGGTGCAAGTTAATCAGCCTGTGTATTTTGTATTTTGTTTTAAATAGGTGGGTGGGTGTGTGTGTGTGTGTGTGCGCAAATGTGTGGTTTGTTGTTTTATTAAATATTGATATGTATATTGTCTCTTGACTGTGTGCCATGAGCCTGGTTCTTGGTGTCCTTTTAGGTTTGGGTTTTTTTTTTTTTTTTTTTTTTTTTTTTTGCTTCTAATGTGTTCGTCTTGATGCATTCTCAATCATCCAGGAAAGTAAATCTCCAAAAGTTGAATCTGTTCATCTGGACGTAGCGTTTTGTGGGAGAAACGTTTCGTCACTCATCCAAGTGACTTCTTCAGTCTCAGCTGACTGCAGGTTTCCCCAAACCTTATAAACAGTACATTTGCATAATGACTGAAACCAGCCCACTGAGGGAACAATGGGCTGTGAGGTCAGTTCCTTAATCATAATTATGCAAATTCCATGACCAATGATCAACAATCACTGACCAAAACCCACTGATCAAAGAACACTGATCAATGGCCATGAGTACCATTCACAGAGAGTTGGGGAATGGCTGCAATCACAGCATTGTAAGATGGCGAAAGATGTACCCTTAGGCCCCCTCCTCGATTCAGAGATGGTCTTTCCCTTTTCACGTAAATGGCCTTCTTGACTCCGCGCTCAAACCAGCGTTCTTCCCTGTCCAGGATGTGTACATCCCCAACCTCGAAACCAAACAACCTCTAGCGAAGCGGATGGCACAACACAGAAGAGCTACCTCGTCAGGCCAGGACTCTGCAGTCTATTTACACCTACAGGCCAGAGGACACTCTTTCAATGATGATGTTTTCTGGTGTTTCGGCCAAAATAAATTTATATTAAAAAATCGGTTCAGGATTTTAATGAATCGATTTCACGTTATCCAAGCCAGAATCTATTTTAATCGATGAATCGATTATTAAAACCCAACCCTAGTAATAAGGACACAGCAAGAGTAGAAAAAACATTTTTGCATGAGAAAGTATGCATTGTTTCAACATTAAATTAATTAAACATTAACAGCATGCTGTAGTTTTATATAGAATGTATTTTAATTTGTAAATAGTGTGTATTTTACTATGTTGTATTTATTTACTGGGGTTAAGTATCTGTAACTGTAACAGCATTCACTTGCATGTGACACAACAGCACAGCACAATATAAAAAGCAATTGAGTAATACATTTCATTAAAGATAAACACAAATGAAAATATCATCTCTTACCTGGACGACTGCATCTGGTAGCCCAACAAGAATTTGCAGACCTTTTTTTTTTTTTTTTTATAGCCAGAGTCTTGGTCATCAGCGATTCCAGTGTGGGTAGGAGTGTGCCATTAAAAACAATGGTCTTCTCCTTGAAGAATGTTCAGTGCCACAGTAAGTGGTTTCATGACTGCACAGTACTCTCTGATACACTGATGCTCCCTCTCATTGAAACATTTTAACTGTAATGTGGATGAGATTGTGTTCAGCTCCACCAAAGGTGTCTTTGAAATTCTCTCCAGAGCATAATAGAACGAGTTCCACCTTGTTGTGCAAGGTACTAGTAGCTTCTTTGTAGTAATGTCTTCCACAATCTCAGCAGCCACTGTGGAACGACTGGCCTTGTTCCACAGCCCTGCACATTTTGTGGTGGCACTTCTGTAGATGGTTTTTGTTGCAGCTTCAGACAATAGCCACTTCTCCACATCAGTGCAAGAGATAAGATTCATTGTGTGCGATGCACATCTCTGATGTGGCGGTAAAGAAATTGCATCATCAGCACCATTCTGCAGCACATCCCCAATCGAAACAAAAGTCACTTCATCCTCATATTCAGAGTCATCTGACTGAGGTGGTGGCTGGTACACTTTAAAAGCCTTGACAAAATTGGAGCCATTATCCGTTACAGTTGATGTGATTTTAAACAATAGGCCATGAGATGAGTTAATGTTGTCCAGCTCAGATGCAATACTGTCATACGTATGTCGACCCATAAATCGCCTGCATGCCAGCGCTGCTTTCTCACGTCTCATGTTTTGTGCATTTATCCAATGCGCGGTCACACCAAGAAAACTTTTATTATGCACAGTCCAAATGTCTGCTGTTGTGGAGATGTATTCTACCATGTCAAGTGTATTTTTGAGCTCTGACTCCATGTTGGCGTATTCTTGGTCTAGGAAACTGGAAAATGTCTTTCTGGATGGTGTCTTCCCAGCTCTCCCTCGCACAGGTATATGACTAATCAGTTGTCTGAAAGCATGGGACTCAACCGTTGAGATGGGTTTCATGTTTTCCACAACATACCTGGCAATCAGCCTGTGTAGCTGGGGCTGGGTGATGGACTGTGCAGCAGGCTGTCCGAAATCAAGCTTTCGTTGTTTTGCTGGAATAGCGTCAACGGAGCTAGAGTCGCCGACGTTGCCTTCGGGTTCTTTTTCAACTAACTTGGTAGATGCATGCTGTTTCTGAAGATGTTTCATCAGATTAGAATTGCTAGTCTTTGATGTCGAAAGAGTTTTAGAACCTCCACAGAGAGGACAGTTCACGACAATATTCCTGTCTTTTACCATCAGAAAGGAGAAATAATGTTAATATTTCCACGACAGAAATCCCATGCCTGGACCATCTTCGACTGCCGCCATGATTGTAGCTTACGTCACAGTGTCACGTGCGCTTTTCACGTCCAACACGGAAACTGCAGTCATGGTGCTTTCCTTTGTACTCGGGACTCGGAAATTCTGCCTTCCCAGTAGGAAGGCAGACTGCAGATGAGCTGCATATATGTTTAGTAGTAATTGGTTTTTGTAGAGGGCTAGCAAAACAACCGTTTTCGAGGGCGTTGCCATATTGGAATCCAGACTTCTCCGACGAGGCTAACCAGAACACCGTTTACTCGAGTGTGACATTATTCCCAGGTTCGTGTTCCGATTTCCGAGGTAAGTCGAACGCAACTCACGAAGTAACGAGTAATGGCCCTATCTAAATCCCAGTAACGAGTAACGCGTTCCTGATTTTGGCATAACTAGTTACCGTGCTCGTTACCGCAATAATAACGTAGTTACTGTAACGCATTACTTAATAACGCGTTAGTCCCAACACTGGTCTTTATTAATAAGACATATTAATATTGGAGCCAATGTGCCTCATTTGTGCATTCTTGAACCTATGTAATCTCTCCTGAGATTTTAGACCTGTGCCTTACCACCTAGCCACTGGTACAGATATGTTGGCGACACCTGGGTCAAAACCAAAACCCAACAAGTAGAATCCTGTGGATAAAAACAAAGTTCACTATGGAAGATACAAAGGATAGCAGTTTACCATTCCTGGACTGTTACGTGCGCATTGAAGAGAATGGAAACCTCAACATTTAAGTTTACCGGAACCCCACACACACGGGCCAGATAAATTCATGGAACACCGGATAGTTCCGCAACCATGGAGGGAGAGTGAGCTTGACAGCCGTAGGGCTAATTATTTTATCTACCTTGAAGGGTCCGATATATAGCTTAGAGACGGATTGCGGGAGGATGCCTGAAGCGGGATGTCTGTTGCGGCCAGTCATACCTGTCCACATACCTGTATGTGTGCACTGGCACACGCTGCTGGTTGGCACAGACACAGTTGCTCTCGCGTCTGTGTCCAGGGCCAGAGGCAACATTGTAGAATGTTGTTGTGCTGGACAGATGGAATGAAGGTGAGAGTTTTGTGTGAATATTCAACCCAAGGAATAAAAGTGGACCAGGTGACAGGGTGATGGGTGGTAATGCACTGGGTTGTGGTCTCTAGCTCTTGATTAAGGTTTTGGGTTTGGCCGTTAGTTTGTGGATGATAACCAGAGCTCAGGCAGGGCCTAGCCCGCAAGGCCGTACAAATAGTTCTCCAGACCTGAGATGAGAACTCGAGACCCTTGTCGTAAACTATTTCCCCCAGGTTCCCATTTAGCCTTTTCGCATTCTGTAGATAAGTTAGGATTTTATGATTGGTACAAACTATGAATGGTTGCTTGGTGCTCTCCACCAGATGCCGCCAGTCCTCCAGGTCTGTAATTTTGCCAACAGACTGTGGTGGAATTAAGGCACGACGGGACCACGGATCCATGTGTTGAGCCATCTTTTTTTTTAACATTGGCATCACACCACCACAACCTACAACCCACAACCCCTGCTCCCCCGTGTTTTAACACAGCGGGCGTGATTGTAGATGCCGTGCAGGTGCGTCTGCATGGCATCGCCGACCATGCCTCACCACACACCCCCATCGCCTGATTGAGGCTGGGGAGCCATCCGGCCGAACCTACTCCCCCCAACTGGTTTCCAACTCTGCGACAGGACCGTGTCTCTTCCGGAGGCCGCCCACGCCTCCAGCGGCAGCGACGATGCTAGTCCGGAGGCTGGCCACCTGGCGAGCCGGCACAACCCTGCAGGCACGGTTGTGAGCCCCTGCTCACAGGTGGCTGGGCAGATGTCCGGCGTGCACCGGCCTCTGGTGGAGGTGAGGCCGGTCTGGCGAGCACGCCAATCTCAAGCTTGGTGCACGCCAGCTTCCATCGAGCAGGCTCCCCTGGCACAGGGACCTCCGTCTCCTCTGTCACCGCCGCCGCTCCCGGCTCGATCAGCCCCTCGTGCGGCTCCTCTTTCTCCGGCCGGCACAGACCCTTGCGCGCCTCATCCGCCACCTCCGGTTGGAGCGGCTCCTCCACCGCTCCTGGCAGGAGCAGCCCTTCTCCCGGCTGTTCCGTCTCCTCCGGCAGGCGCAGATCCCCGCGCGCCTCGTCTGCCACCTCCGGCTGCTGAGGGGCCTCACGTGGCTCCTCCACCGCTTCCCCAACGTCAGGATACACCGGCGGGGTGGCGGCGGCGGCGATGCTGACCAGGCTTGGAGCATCATCGCCAGGTTCGCCATTCTCTCCAGGTGACGCTCGGTCTGGACCCGCAGTGGCGTACCTCGGCCGCCTGCTCCCGCTGGGTGGCCGCCATCTCGGCCACCCTCTGGGCCAGCTCCTCCCTCTGGCTCGTTTGTAGGCCCGCCGTGCCACATCCTGGGTTTCGGCACCAGTGTGGTGGAATTAAGGCACGACGGGACCACGGATCCATGTGTTGAGCCATCTTTTTTTTTTTTACCATTGGCATCACACCACCACAACCTACAACCCTGCTCCCTGTGTTTTAACACGGCAGGCGTGATTGTAGATGCCGTGCAGGTGCGTCTGCACGGCATCGCCGACCACGCCTCACCACACAGACCTGTACGCTGTGACTACCACTCCTGCCCCGACATCAGAGGTGTCCACCTCTATTATGAAAGTCTTACTTGGGTCAGGTTAAATCAAGATGGGGCTGTAGCAAACAGTTGTTTAAGCTTATTGTGTGTTTTGTCAGCCTCTGGAGACCAGGTGAACGGGTGTTTAGTGGAGGTGAGGCATGTGAGTGGTGTAGATACCTGACTGTAATCTCTGATGATAGTGTCTGTAAAAGTTGGCGAATCCTAGGAATCTCTGTAGATGTTTACAGGACGTGGGCACTCCATGACAGTTTACTGTTATGTCGTTTAGGCCTTGGAAATCAATACATGGCCATGACTATGACTGGAGACCATGATAGAATTCATATTATGGCAAGAGCCAATCAGCTAAGAAAAGAGAAACAGTCGATCATTACTTTAAGAACCGAGGGTCAGTCAGTCCAGAAAGTTGCTAAAACTTTGAATGTGTCCCCAAGTGCAGTCACAAAAACCATCAAGCACTACGATGAAACTGGCTCACATGAGGACCGCCCCAGGAAAGGAAGACCAAGAGTCACCTCTGCTGCTGAGGACAAATTCATTTGAGTCACCAGCCTCAGAAATCTCAAATTAACAGCACCTGAGATTAGAGTCCGGGTAAAATTTGAGATCTTTGGTTATTTTTCAACAGGACAATAACCCCAAACACACCTTCAGGCTGTGTAAGGGCTATTTGACCAAGAAGGAGAGTGATGGAGTGCTGCGCCAGATGGCCTGGCCTCCACAGTCGCCTGACCTAAACCCAATCGAGATGATTTGGCATGAGTTGGACCACAGATTGAATGCAAAAGGGCCAACAAGTGCTCCGCATCTCTGGGGACTCCTTCAAGACTGTTGGAAACCCATTTCAGGTGACGACCTCATGAGCTCATCGAGAGAATGCCAAGAGTGTGCAAAGTAGAGGTGAAAGTACAAATATGTACAAGATACAGACTTCCTTATGACTGTTTTGGAATCATTTTAATTGTGGGTTAAAGGAAAAAAGAAATTAGAAGAGAACCAAGTCAAACATCACTGAGGCAGTGTCCCCTGTTTGAAGTCCAGGTTGCATGTTTTCTATTGTGGGTTCCTGATGCCAAAAAGCTGACTCACAATGTTGTCAAAAGCCTTAACATCCGCTATAACCATGTTATTTCCAGAAGATTCCAAGTTGTTGTCCACAAATAAACCTACGCACAAAAAACATAATTGGAAATGTAAAAATCAGTCAAACTATCAGCAGGGATTTAATGACCTAACTTTTCGAACTCTGTGAAAATGGTTTTCACATTATTTATTTTATACACCACAGCATTCAGAGTTTAGACACTGGTGATGGAGATGAATATATAGGCTTGAAAAGGGAGGGGCGGTGATGGGGATGAGGTGGGTTGCTCAAAGCTGTCTGCAAGGGAGAATGACAGATGCGCAGTGAGATTTAAAATACCTGGAGTGAAGGCTGATTGGCCTGGAGAAGGCCGGCAGAAAGATGATTGGACTAGACGAGTGATGTCACACTCGACTTGACATCATGAGAAAGTGCCACTGCCTCTGTTCTCTCAGGCTCCATTAAAGCCTTCATCTTCATCTCGAAATTCTATTCATTACTCAATCATGTTCATTTCTTTCCAATTTCTTTGTCCTTATTGAAATAATTAACTTAGAAATATTGAAATTTTACTCTTTTTTTTTTTTTTTGTTTAAATCAAATTATAAAACACCTCTGTGAATCGCCTGTTTGCCATGGTGGAGGAGTTTGTGTCCCAGGGATCCCAGGGGCTATTTTGTTGGGGCGGGGAAAATGTTGGTCCTTCTGGTAGAGTCTCCTAATGCGAACTGGCCCAGGATGAGGGACGAAACAAAACAGGGAGCAGTTTATCATGCCCAAGATATGGTAACACGGGCCCCACCTGGGAGGAAGGCCTGGGGAGGGTGCTGGGGAAAGTGCTGTTTGGTGGCTGGGCATAGCCCAAAGAGGATATATGGGCCTGCCCTACTGTAGGCATACTACTCTGACTGTCAGAGTATCCAGCCTTCTTGGAGTCACTGGGTGGGTTGATCGAAGGTGCTCCATCTGGTGACTCAGTAGTCCTACTAAGACTCTACAAAAATTCTGTCACTGGACATCTGTGCAAATCGCAGTTTGTCCATAAAGAACACCATGTTTAAATATTAGGTCAATAAGTGCACATGGCTCAGGATATCTTAGGTCCCAGGTCGGTGACCAAAGCAAAAACTCAGGTGTCCGGAGTTCAGTGAGACCATGGAAAAAAACATGTAAAGTTTTTTACATCTATAGCATTATTTTGTAAAATGGTCCTTTTTCTAATATATAAATTATACAAGAATATATTTATTCGGTACAATATGCTGAAGTTATGATCTCACTTTTAATTAGAAAGATAAGTCATATAAGAATTTTCACATGCTGCACAATATAGACACTGATGAAGCATAATTTTTTTTTTCTTTCATAAAAATTCACAACACGAAGCTGACAAAACATATTTTATTGTTGATCAGATCAGTAAGAGTAAGATTCTTCAAAAAAATTAAACTTCACTCTGAAAAGACACTTTCCCCTCGCCATCTCCCTTCTAAACAGTTGACCTGTCACACTGCTCCCCACTGCCAGACTGCAACTGCACCTTATGTACATTTTGTAGTATTCATTCCACCTCATTTCATTTCTGTATTTTATGTACATAAGTTTAGTTATTTATAGTTGGTTTACACAGCTTTGTGTATGTATGTGTATGCATGTGTAATGTATATATAGACGTGTGTGTGTGTGTGTGTGTTTTACATTGCTGTGCTTGATAGCCACCATCTACCGGAACCAAATTCCTTGTATTTGTCTGCACATATACTTGGCCAATAAACACGATTCTGATTCTGATATTCTGATACCATAATGCATCACAGGACTTTCACAGACAAGCCAATTTAATCTCATCCATTTATTTGAGTATTCAGACTTTGTCTCCTTTGTCCTCAGGTGTCTGAAGTTTAAGCCATTGATTGATAATTGTATTTTTCTGCTCAGATAATTTAATTTCAGCAGTTTTCTGCTCCTGAAGGAGATCATAAAATAATTTATAAAAAAAAATAATATTCTGGGTCGTTTCCATTCATTACTAACCCAGTTTTGAAGGTAGTGGAAGGACAGAGCTAGGAGCCTCTATTATAGATAATAGTAAATGAGCAAGAAAATGAGTGATTTCAAACACAACAAGCTATCTTTTGTTGAGTGAATCAAATGTGGTAGTATGCACATTGCTACAAACACTGTGCATTCCGAAAAATATCAGAAGGGCCTTAAATTTTTCATATACAGTAAATGTACAATTACAAATGTAATTTTCTTATTCTGCTGTGAGTGCACTTGCATCATTCCCTGGAGCATCTTCTGCACTTTCTTTCATCATCTGTTTATATTTGCTCTTGAAAAACCCAGCCTAGAAGTGCAAGGAAAAGACATAAAAATGCAAAAATTGTGTATTACAGTTGCAAACAAAATGAATGAAAGTAACTATATGAGTGACTATAAAAACCTTTAGCATTTTTTTAACTGGTCATGATCTCTTAAAATCTTAAAGCTGAGTGACGCATTGAAAAACTGTAACAAGTCTTTCACCTTATACAGGCCAGCAGTGAGTAAAGCCAGAATAGCCAACCCTCCCAGGCATCCTCCAATGATGGCTTTAGTGAAATCTGGCTTAGGGTACACTTCTACCTCTGCTACAATCTGAGAGATGAAGAGACACAATGTGGATGACATTTAAGCTCTTGTACATCTCAAACAAGAGAAAGTAATGTGAAATCACCTTGCGAACAGGAGGGTTGTTGTTAGACCCTGTTGAAAAGTAGATGTATTGTTCTTTGTCATACTCCACAGTGGCTGTACTGGTCAAGAGGAATTTAGCAGATTGAATTCCAATCTATGGAAAAAAATATAGACTAGGATGAGGCTGAATTAAAAATATTGTTCTATTTAAGGGAGAAATTATTAACATATTCAAGTACATAGGACCACCTATAATCCAAATATGTATAAATCATTTATCAAAACTACCATTTAATTACCTGCTCTATCCATCCTGAACTGAGGTTGGCAGATATTTCGTATGTCCTACTCTGCAGTCTTCCCATGAATGTGTTGCACTTGAACACTCTGCACATGGCTACAGAGCAATCCTGTGGGTGATTTCAAGAAAATTGAATGAAACAAATCTGTGATTCAGTACAATGTTATGTTTTGAATCTGTACCATGGTTCAGTTTTAACAGGTAGGTAGCAAAAGTGCAGAGGCATACTTACCACCACTTTATCCTTTCGTATCTTTGGAACAAAATCTGTGACACTTGGTTCTTCATCATTTCCTCTCTGACAGTCTGCAATCTGAAATACACTTACATTAATGTCAGGGTGATTGGTCCTAATTTTAGCACATTCACCCATCCGACAGCTAATTGTGACCTATTTTTGTATCTTTTCTATTACCTGTAGGCTGCTCAAATTCACCCAAATCTCTTTTTCACCAAGCTTCACTGGAACCTTGATCACCACAGTGAAATTAAGCGCTCTGATATCATTTGTTACCTAAAACATGGGGAGAAAAGAAAAAGGCAGTCAAGCATTATAATGGTTAGGTCTAATTCACACAATAATATTTATCATATTTTATTATATTTTACCGTGACTGATTTTCGAACTGGTTTCTGCAAAGTATTTATCCCAAAAGTAAAATTGCTGTAGCTGAGGGTGCTAAAAATATATAATTTAAACATTATATGAATAATGTGTAAGACAAAAAAATGTTGGGTTGCAAATAATTTCTTTTGTTACAAATACAACAACACATACTTTTCAAATGTCATAAAAATGCTGTATTTCACAGCAATCTCTTTAATTTTGTAGATTTCACTTGTAGTAGTGTTCTCCTGATTTCCACTGAAAGAGAGAAGTGAAATGATTTGTATTGTATCTGTGGGGTGTTTAAACAAGGAGTACTTAAATGACTAAATGAACAGTACCTGGTGACATTTGCAGTGACAAAGATCTTTCTTGCAAGTTGACTGTTGGTGTCAATCCCATAGGAGACAATGAAGAAAGCCTTAATTGAAATAAAGGAGACAAATCTGATTGTCTCACATCTTTTTACTAAACTTTGAGATATGAGAAGTGAGATGAGAAAATTGCACCAAAATACAAACCTCAGTTTTGCTCTTAAAAATTGGCTTGTCAATAGTGCAGTCTGTCCTTCCTCGTGATAAACCATCTTCACTGTCCAAGGACTTGCACTCAATTCTTCCCTTTATTAGAAAATAAAATGACTGCTGGATGGATTGTAAGAGCAGCAGATCAGTGATGAACTTATACAGACTTGATCCTGATGCCTTACCTGCTGAATGGTGAACTTCCTGTAGGAGAGTCCAGCTGGATATGTGAGAATAACACGACTGTTGTAGGAGTTTTCTCCTCTGTTCTCCACTGTGACTGTGACATTCAAAAGCTCATCCATGCCCACTTTAACCTCTGAGGATCTGTAGAGTATGAAGGAGGATGAGAATAAAGGGAGAGGAAAACAGACTGCACTGTGTTGTTGAACGTTCCATAAGCTAAATATAGCATGTGTTTGTGTTGAATTCTAACATACTATGTTAGAATTCAAAATATGTAGTATGTAACATATATGCTGTGCTTCAATGTGGATGCTAAATACAATGTTTTATTATACTTTGTGTATTGTGTCAAATCTTTGAGCCCTTTAATGTATGACACTTATGAATGTGTTGTATGTGAAAGGCCATAGTTGATGGTTTTTCTAATCTTTTTGAAAAATGAATGACTTTTGTATTTTGTTTTATTAAGAACCTGAGGGCCTAAAATGGAGGTGTCTGGGTGCCTTTGGTGGGGGCATTTGAGCTGTGGTTTTTTATGCACCCCTGGTTTAACCTGCAGATTAGTGTAAGGGTGTGTAGAGAAGAGATATGTGTGAATTGGCGATTTTTTGATGCTCTCTTCATCTAGAAGCCCATTTGCCCACTGGTGAACTGATATGCTGTTGATTAACTTTGTGTAAGTGGATTGATGCCTCTTTTGTTTCGTGTTTCTTTATTATTTTTGTCAAAAGAACAGCTTCTTGAGTATTTGAACCCTGTCTCTGTGTAAAGTATAATAGACCTTGACGCTTTCTTGGGGAATGGTAAAGTTTCCCTGTCTGTTGTATAATCACCCGGTGAAGTTGAAATCCACTTTCAGGTCATCGACACATTTGTTGTCAGTGCCGCAGTTGATCTCAAAACCCAACTGTGGAACACAGCATGATGTGAAAAGCGTTTATATTACACATTATTTACAGAATAAAGGAAACATAGGTGAATCGAACAAACAATCTGTGTGTTCTGCCATCAAGCTGTGCTTTTCCATTTTGGTTAATGGGAACAAGATTTCTGTTAATATTGTTGATATGCTTTTGGAAAACATCAAAGTCCTCTGCATACCTATCTAAGCTATCTAAGAATCATCTCAGACAGACACTTCATAAGATAGTAGATGTAGTTTGCTACTGCTGTTTAAGCAGTTGAGAACTACACAGGCTCTCCCTAGGGTCAAAAACAACAAATACATAAAAAGTAAATACAAAAGTAGAAAACTGCACAGTTTTTAATAAAGTTTACATTTACTGAAGGGATGTGCTACTGGAGAAATGTTGGCTCATTTATTTCCAGTACTTCACTAGAAGTAGTTTTGCATGCCAACAATAAAGTTAATTCAGAAAAAGTAAGTTCAAAACTAATGCTGTGTTCTTCAGTTCATGTCCAGCTAGTACATTTGTAAAGTTATTTACAGGATAAATTATTGTTGTCTGAGCCTGCTGAGCAAGACTTGGTCTGAGATTTGTGTCGGAAGGAAAACCGTCAAATGTGAATTTGAGCTCATTGGAAAGTTGATTGAGAGCATCGTCTGGGCAGGCCTGCAAAACGACAGCAGTGTTAGATTTAGGTTCAGTGTTGGAAGACTCTTAAAAGCAAAATGGAAATCAAAATCTGCTGTTCACCAAATTCAGTTTGATCTATTGGTTATGTTAGTTTTTCTCTGATGTTGTTTTACCTCAATATAGAAGTTTACAGTTGAACAGTTTGGTGTACTTAAGTCAACAATGACTGATTGAGACTCCTCTCGTTGTTTCCCACTAATATAAGCTCGGTTGTTTGGAGGTTTGCGAGTGGCATCCAGTGTAAATGTATAATTAATTCTTGCTTGAGCTGGAATAAATCAGAGTTTAAAATGTTACAAATGTACATACACTAAAAAATGAAAACAGATGAGCAGTGCCATTTTGATTTTGAAAAAGTGAGGAGAATAAAGAACCTCGATCAACTGTAGACACTCTGCTCATGGTAAAGCAGACTGTAGCTGTGTTCTCCAATGGTTTTGAGCAGCTTACATTCTGAGTAGGGATTTGGTTTGGGCTGAATGACACCTCAGCTTCAATCATTACTATGGGTCTTGATCTGGAAAGAAGGAAAACACATGTGGCAAACAACATTTGGCTTTTTTTAGTTAGTACAACAGCTGTCCTCCTTTTGGTAATGTAGTCATTTCTTTCTCTGCATAGAAGTCATTTTTAGAACAGGCAGTGTCTGTTTCACGCTTTGCCTCTCCAAAATGTAAAGAGGACAAACATGCAGAAGTAGTATTACTGAATGCAATAGTTGTATTACCAAATTGCCAGCAGAAGAAGATAACATATGTAAAGACAAGAAGTCAGCAGTGAACAATAAAATGTATAAACAACATCTCAAGGTCCTTAATTCCCAGAAAAGATTAGGCTAGGTGGCTAATATGTATATGCAAATAAATGTGTTAATAATGTCTGCTAAAATGCTTTCCCGTGATTTTCTTCAAGGTTGAAGTAAAATAGCTCCCTCTGCTGTTACTGCAGCCTACTGCATGTGTGTGTATTTGACGTTTTGCTGTGATACTGGTTTGCATCATGTAGACAGGAAAAAAATTGTATCTCATGGTCAGAAAGGCTTTTGACATGACAAACTTTGACTAATATAATATGACTTCTGGAAAAAAAATAGATGCCTGTTTTATCCTGCATATGTATTCAATTAAAGATTAAAAATCACTTTTCATAAATCATATTATCATTTATGATGATTTATGATTCATTATTACATTATACAAAACCAGTGCACAGGTCTTCAAATCAAACTTTTGACCAGCGATGTATTCATTTGACATGAGATTCATTTGAGATGGTAGAAATAACACAGACAATAATAACACAGGACTGAACTATCTTGGACTTACCTCAGTAAGACAGCTCTACCCTTTGAACCCACCGCTAAGTCGGGCAGTTTATCACCACTATGATCAAAAGACGACTGACTGATTGTGAGGCCAAAGAACTTCAGTCCTGACTGGACTTCAGAGCCAGTAATTCTCTGTGTATATCAAAATTAATTAAACTTCATTGTACAGTATGGGCCTTACATGATAGATGAGTTTAGTCATATTTGTGAGTTCTCTGATGTTGTGTACCTGTGAGTAAGTAGGACTGATTCTTCCTCCTCCTTCACCATTAAATATGTAGATGCTGCCTTCACCATCATTCTCCAAAGGTGCTCCAACTGCCAAATCCCTGAATCCATCTGAGTTTAGATCAGGCAGTACAGCAAGAGAAGAGCCGAACCTTCCTTTGACAGCTGCATGTCCTCTTAGTACTAATGGATCATCAAAATTACACTCCACAAACTGAAAGCAGGAGAGTGAATATTTTAAGATCATTAAAACGTGGTAAATAAACTGATACATTTAATTACAGTAGATGATATTGTGATTTACCAAACCAGTTAATCTGCAAACATAAACTCTTCCCTCTCTATCAGGCTCCATGTACATTGGGGCTGATATGAAGATTAGATCAGTTATGGCATCATTATTTATGTCCATGGTACACACCTCTGCCCCGAAATATTCACCAGTCTGATACTGTGTAAGCAACAAATTACTAATGAAAGCATTCATGTTTAGGAAAAAAAACCAGCTTTTATTTCAGAAATTAATTTATATATAATTTACAAGGTCATTCAGATCTGTCTTGCTGCATATACATACCTGTGATGAAAAGGGCTCAATCTTTTGGTTTTCAAAGCTTTCTCTGTTAACAGCAACCACAACTCCTCTGTGTTTATATCTTGGAGCACCAACAACTGTCAGATAGCCACTTTGGGTTTTAGCAATTGCCATGGAGTAACCTAGAATTTTGGTTTAAAAGGGAAACACATATTAAGACTTCTGATTATTCCTTTTAAATTTTGTTGTGACCCAACATATTTGTGTGACAGAACTGCAGCAGAGTGGTGTATATACATGATCACATGTGTATGAGTTAGATTGTTAAAGCTGTAATATTCTTACCAAGATAACTGTCAGGCTCCAAAGACACATCCTCATATGTTTTCAGCTTCTGGCCTCCTGTTGTGTATTGCACGTAGCCTCCCCTCCACTGGTTTGCACCAACAATAGACATCTGAATTCCCTACAGTGCAGACAGAAAATACAATTTATATACAATTTATTAAACTGATTTAACTGTATAACTGTCTGTTTGCTTTTAGATCATAAAAAAGTGGCACATGTGAATCTTTCTTTCTATGACTAGACTGTCTGGTGCTTTTCAGGTAGTTTTAATTACCTCAGGCACATAAACTGCACTGAATCCCTCTTGAGACATTTCCATTTTCAGTGACTCTCCACTGCTTTGAGATCCTGTAACAGAAAAATAAACATAAAGGTAGAAGAGAGACACAATAAAACAATGTGAACTTTTAAAGTTAATTTTTTTAAATTGTGCTAAGTTAAGTAGTAATTTCAAAATAATTTTTGCTCTTTATTATAAAAGTTCTTGAGCATTCCTTGAAAATAGATTGAGGTAATGCTATATGAAATGTAAAACAGTGTATGTCATTTTATTTGTAATAGGTCTAACAATAAATTTGTTTGTACCTTCAATGGAAAAGATTTTGTCCTGCAGAGCCTGTCTTATTTTTTCAAGTGCGTTGAAATTCTCCACTTGAAACACATGATTGTCTGAGGGAGACGATGCAATGGTGCTCAGTTCTCGTTTTGCTGCCTCATAGTTAAATGCATTCCCCACCTAGGATTGTTAAAGATATGTTCGAGTTGGAAGACTATGCAGCAGGATTTGGTCAGTACAGGTTATGGTCCATAGGTTTATGGACTGCATTTTCTCACCTATTTAGGTTAAAATTTGTAAACAGGTATTCTGCATTCACTTAAGAGAACCCAAATTCATGATAACATTTATGCTATGCTACAAAACAGGGGTTGAAAAAAAAATAAAAATGAAGAATTGTGTAAGTATTTGCATTACTTACACAATTCATGTTCCCGTCAATGATTCTACCTTTTCATTTGCTTAAGAAGTTTGATTTACTTAAATACACTGTCTTAGTCTTAACCTACCTACAGGTGTTTTTTTTTAAATAGATATAAATAACCAAACAACTACCCGTGCAGTCCTTCTTTACAACCATTTATGAAAGAATGGGTTGTTCTAAAGAGCTCACTGAATTTGAGTGTGGTACTAATATGATACCACTGTTACAACAAGTCAATTTGTGAAATTTCTTCCCTCCTGTGTACTCCATCATCTACTGTTATAGTTGTGTGTATATAGTGTAGTGTCTTGTGAGTTTTGTCTGAAAGTTGACTAAAACAACATGATCAGTATAAAACTCAACATTATGCAAGTTTAAAAAATGGAAGTACTTACCCCAATAGCAAATCGAATAATGTTATTACTCTCTGCTAGCTGTGCAGCCCCTTGGAGATTTTGTGGGTCTGTAGATTGTCCATCAGTAATTACTATCAAGACCTTCCTTACATTTGGTCTGGAACCTCTTTGTGGGATGAAAACATTTTCCCTGTCAAGTTAAAAAAAAAAAAAGTACTTTTAACACAAAACAACATTTTAAAGTGCATCTTATGGTCATGCTTATTTCATATTACAGATATTTTTGCACTTCCGTAATCCAGGTAATGCAAGTATTTGAATTTAGCCTTGGCAATGCCCTTCTCTTAAATTTGTCAAAAATAATACTTTAAAACCTAAGTCTGTCTTTTTACAGGCTTTCATGAGCCACATACAGTACTTAGTGTCATGAGATTCACAGAACAAAAAGCGCCTGGGCAGGAAGTCTGGACAATAAGTTCACTGTAGTGCTTCAGTAATATTATTGTATCCCTCACACAACATATCTGATGGCATTAGCCGTGTAAGTAGCTCCCTCGAGCTGTCTGATTCCATCAACGTCAGTCCCCACTGATCCAGATGAGGTAAATTTCTTCAAATAAAAGTGGACAATCGGTGACCAAGAGAACTGGGTAACAGAAAACTACAACAACAAAAGGGAAAACAGAAATATTCAAAACATATAAAATATTCCACAGTTTATGGAGCGAAATGGAAATTAAGATGAAAACTATTTTATATAGATTTAAATGATGGATTTAAATGACAGAAGGACTGCAGGTCTTACCTGTGCTTCATTTGAGAGAAATGACTGAATTAGTGCTTTCACAAATGTCTTCATTATTTGAAAGTCTCCACTATATATGCTGCCTGAACCATCCAACAGAAAAGCAATGTCTGCTTGCAACGGTGGGCAAGCTGTCAAAGAGATTCATTTCAATATGAAATTAGATTGATCCCAAACTAATTTTAGAGGTCTTATTAAAGTTAATGTAAAAGTTCAACCTCTTCATTTATTCTTAAACTCAGTTTTTACATTTAATTTGGTTTACTTAAGAAATGCCTTTACTGTGGTAATCCAACACATTATACAAAATTCATTAATTCTATTACAGTTGCAATTATATTAATATTTGTGTTACAAACATTCTTCAGTTATATGCATGATGGCTGGATAGAAAAAAACCTGTGCCTTTTCCTTCCTGCACGTTTGTGTCACAATCACAGATAGCATGGCCACAATCAGCACATTAAAAGAGAGATTGTGTCCTAATTAGGATAGGGATTTGTGTCAGTGTGGGGGACTTTAGCCTAAGGTTTACACTGTTAATAAGTCTTTATCTGGTAGGTTTGTGTGTAGGAAATGAATAACTTGTACCATGGGTGAAACAAAATAAAATAAAATGGAATGAAATGGAATGGAACACTGCATTTCAGGTCACATTATTAAATTAAAAAAGTTGCATAATGAGTACTAAAATGACTTGGGAGTAAATTAAGTTAAAATATATCTTCTTTTTTTTTTTTTTGATAACAACTTCCTGTTGGTTATTTCTTGATATAGCAATTTTATGATCCATCTATCCATCCAAGTTTAGGGCTGGAGTTTTGGTCTTGTTTGTAATCTTTATCATAATAATAATAATGTATACTTTATTGACCCCCGTGGGGAAAATCCTCTCTGCATTTAACCCATTCACTTAGTGAAGCAGTGGTCAGCCATTGAGCGCCCAGGGAGCAGTGTGTAGGGACGGTACCTTGCTCAGGGGTTCCTCAGGGTAGCCGTTCAGTCGATTCGAACCCCCGACCTTGCGATCATGGGGCCACCACTCTACCTACTGAGCTATCTCTGCTCTCCTTTGGTGCCTTAGACCACCAAATCATACAAGCCCCCCATCAATCCCAATTTTTTTTTCTTTTATATACTCCACTTGCGTTTTTGACTAAACCTTATTTTTTGCCAGCATGTACAAGCAAAAGTCTCAGTACGGTTTCATTTGATTTGAGATTAAGAGATTTTGCATGGACATAAAAACAAGAGCTTTTTTTTTATTAATAATTTGGCATTTTTGGTATATTTCCACAAATTCTATTAACTGTTACCTTGAGGAGAAGGTGGTATGGGTGTAACAAGCCTATTAGAATGGTCCATCTGAAAGCACACACCATTGTACATGGTGATACTTTTGCAGTCCTTTGGGATGGTTGGACCACACACCTGAGAGGAGACGAAATCAATTCATTAATACAGTAGGCTGATTACTTCCCTGTCCCTCAAACAATGATTAATTCAACATGTGATCAAACAAATCTGAAATTAATCTGAAATTGGCTTTTTGACAACTTTAACGTATTTAAAGAAGCAACACTAAATTCTATCATGAAACATTTCCAAGCTAAAAGTCCTTAAAGTATTGGGGTTGGGTCAAAATTTAACCAATTTATAATTCTTACATCTTTTTAAATAACTTTTTTTTTTCAACACTTTTCAGTCTTCCAAACTTCTTTAGTATGTGATAAATTGACATTAACATTTCAGGGCTGAAAAATAAATTTAGTTTTTAACAGAGCTTGAATATGTTAAAAATGTGAATTAAAATAAGCAGGCCCAGTCCTATATATCTGTCCTATGTCTTAAGTGTTTATAAGTGTTTTTCAGTAAACAAAGTAAAATTTTGGATGGCCTCATTAAATATGCCAAACTTATTGTACCCAAAACATCAGGTGATTTTATGGGGTGTTGGTGGAAGGCACACTAGGTTGTCATGGAAAGGCCTTCATGCATTTTCTAACTATAACAAGAGAATTTGACAATGTACTGGTAATGTCTGCAGTTCACCAACTCACCACAGTGTTTTGTGTTGTGGGGTCACTTTTCATTGTCAGACCAAGCGACATGTTGACTGCATAATCTGGTGCTGTATTGAAAGCAAGCAATATTTTTAAAAAAAAAAAAATACTCATAAAAGGCAATTGAAAGGAAGAAAACAAGACTTAAATCGATGACTGCAAAGCACCATGACTGAAACACTTCCCCATTTGACAGGTGTTAGACACAGGAACTTCTCTCAACTGTAAACCAGGATGTAAAACAGGCAGCTTTAATATCATATAATTGAGTCTGAGTAAAAGAATCATCTTAACATTAACATTATTAATGCCATTGACTTTTTCCTTGCTTATTTTAGCAAGATATTATTAGTTTTGAAGGCTCAATGTTACAAACTAAGATATTTACTTTGAAAATCTAATTATGATGTTATTTAAACATGCTTCTGTGCAGCTCATGATAATTTCTTTGATGGCAAAATACTTGTTATTAGAGTTCCATCACATCTCGCCAATACATTCAATAATAAATGATTACTTACCTTCAAACTGGATAGTTTGGCAGTTTGGGGGAGAGGTGGTGCAGTTATAAATTTTCCCGCTTCGATTTTGTGAATATTGTTCCACTGGGGCACTGACGAGCACACTAAAGAAATAAATCCAGTCAATGATGTAAGTCCAGACAGTGAATTGTAGGTAAATAACAATAATCTCTATGAACAGTTCCAGTCTGATTTTTGCCCCAGTTTTACTGTTATGCTGATGACACCCAGCTTTATTTGTCCACTCTTCCTCCATCCTCCCTCACCTTTTGCTTAGCTGAATTAATTTATCATTTAACTCACACATCAATAATGTTACTCGCTCTGCATATTTCCAATTGCGTAACATTAATCATCTCCGTCCCTTTCTCACCCCACATGCCACTGCCATTCTTGTTCATAGCCTTGTTACTTCTCGGATCGATTACTGTAATTCACTTCTTTTCGGCCTTACTCAAAAGTCCATCAATAAGCTTCAACGTGTCCAGGTCTCTGCTGCCCATATTATCACTGGGATTCCCACCACATCACCCCTGTCCTGAAGCACCTTCACTGGCCTCCAGTCAAACATTGCATCAACTTTAAAATACTTCTGTATACATTCACTATTCATCTTCTCTCCCCTCCATATCTCTCTGATTTGGTTCAGATCACCATCCCATCTCGGTGCCTCAGATCCTCTTCTTCTCGTTCTCTCTCCGTTCCTTCCCACCGTCTTGTCACTATGGAGGGGCAGGGCCTTCAGTTGCTCTGCTCCTCGACTCTGGAATTCCCTACCTCCTGATATGAGAAATATCACCTCATTTTCTCTCTTTAAGTCTAGAAGTCTCAAAACTCACCTGTTCAAAATAGCTTATTCCACATAACCTGTCCACTCTGCTAACTTTTAATCTGTTCTTTCTATTATGTTTCTCATTATTGTGCATGTTCCCTGCTTTTATGCCTATTTTTACTACTTACTACTGCTCTGGACAGTGTCCTTGAGTGTTCTGAAAGGCACTTTAAAAAAAAAAGTATTATTATTATTATTATTATTATCATTATTATTATCATTATTATCATTATCATTATTAAATAAACACTATGTTTTCTGTTGAGAAATATTGTTTAATTATTACTGTAAAGCATAACAGAGAGGCCAGTTCAAAAAGTGCAAAATCTATAAAATAATCTTAACCATGCAGGTGCAGACCCACATCCAACATAACAATGCATGTCCTGACTTACTCTGATTGTCTTTGAACCACCTGGTAGCCAAAACCAGCAGCAGAGTTACTCAGGGTCCTCCAAGCCACAGGATCAATATTGAAACAAAGTGCAGCATTTAACACTGAGAATTTTTTTTTAAAAAAAGAAGAAGAAGAAAAAGAAAGAATGGCATCAATAATCTTACTTAAGGTAATCGAATAATGTAATTATAGCCTTTCTCATTATAATCACATTTAGGAAATTATATGCAGTCTATGTTTTATTTTCATACAATGTCTTGACTACCACTATAGCAGAGATGTCAAAGTCATTTCACACTAGGACCACATACAGCTCACAGACAGGGAAAACGATGTGTTGGTTGACTGGGCTGGACAACTGAAACTCGCCTTTGTGTCAGTATATAGCTGTTTAACTACACACTCCCTGAGATAGCTAAATATACGAAAAAAGAGTGCAATTTAAACAGTATGTCTCAGTTTGTATATATGACAAAGACATTTTGCTGTAGTAAATGAAGAACATCTTGTCAGCATGACCCTTTGGGCTTAAATTCAATGTGTAAAACAACAAATTTCTATTAGATAATTGCAGACTGTCCTGTAATTATACAAGAGAACCTTTCGTTCTTTCACATAAATAATCCTTTCTTTGTTTTCTTTAATGGACCCATTGTAATCAAAAATCGAAAAAACAGGAACTTTCCTGTCATTTCATTGTTTATCTATTACTTATTTACTTTGGTGTGGTACAATTCTCTTTATCAGGAGGAAATGCTGTAAAACCTATGAAAATATATTTAAAAGTCTTAAATTTATACCCTTTTTCACTTGATCCAAAGTCATCCAGTGGGTCTTATTGGAGTCTTTGCCAGGCATATTCTAGCCCTCTGGCCTTATGTTGGACACCCCTGTGCTACAGTGATTCTGTCATTACCACTACAGTGCTCTAAAGCCAGATATTTTATAAAGCTAAAAAACATATTGAAGATTAAAATTTAAAATCAGATTCTATCTTTGCTTCTTATATCTTCCTCCATTTAAAAATTACAGACATTTAAAGCTTTAAAGGATGAAAATCAATGCTTAACTCTACAATTAGTTTCAGGATATTCCACAGTATAAAAATAGACAACCTTTTTGTATGCATGTGCTTACTTACAGTGCTAAAAAATAAAATAGAATGGAGAATGCTGCTTGCATGCACATTCTCCTGTCCTCCTAGTCAGACTCATCAATATGTACCACACCCACATGCAAGTAAAGGAAATAAAGTCTCTGAGGGAAGTAAGTTTGATATCACAAATGTACATCCCCAAAGAAGAAAATCTAAATCAGTAGTGTGAAGTTTGGATAATAAAAACAATATAGAGGCACGAAAATGTTATTGTTATATGGTTGCCATAAAGTGAAACTCTGATGTTGTTGCAATACTACATAACCCTTGTTCTATACAAGGCTAGACCTGAATTGTTGTGCCAATTATCTTTATGACACAACTCACATTTATTAC
Organism: Oreochromis niloticus; assembly: GCF_001858045.2. NCBI lineage: Eukaryota > Metazoa > Chordata > Actinopteri > Cichliformes > Cichlidae > Oreochromis > Oreochromis niloticus. The sequence goes on along the minus strand of NC_031973.2, from coordinate 16,946,464 downwards.
ACTTCCTTTTTTTTGGCCATGCTAAGAACAATCAATCTGTCATAGAGTTAACTTTGTCTTGTTTTAATAAATCTTTCTGTTCAATAAAAGCTTAATTTGATAGTTTTGCAAAAACTAAATGTATTTAGAAATAGATATTCTATAATACTGACACCCTCTCAAGTTCCTCTTATCACCACTGTCTCTTTAGATTACTGTAGTCTTTAGTATTTAAAGTTTTTCAGTACATGGAGAGAATAGGTTGGAAGGAAGAGTATGGTGTGTCATGGTTGTAAAAAGTCTCCAGTTTTGTGTCGCCCTGCATAAAACAATAAGGCATATATAATAACTGCATAAACTACTAAATTATTTGTGATCTTAAATCCAGTTCTACAGGTTTTGTGGGGTTAATAAATAAGAATGTATTATTTTATGACATTTTCACGATGCATTTCTACAACAGAAAACATCAAAACATTTTAGTTATGAAGTTATTTTTAGAGTCAGAAGTTGACTGAGCTCATGTCACTTTTCAGCAGGCAGTTTGATTCACAGAGGATAAAGTGCAAATAAGGAAATGACCATCACAAAAATATTACTAGGTCTTATGGTTTCACTTTATATTTTACCATCAATTTATTTTTTGGTTTTTAATACTAAAAGAAATATTTTTTAAATAGAAAACTGTGGCTGTGTATACTTACAGTCATTTTTCCACAGGTTGTACTCATTCATAATTAAAGAACTAAAGACAAAATCAGAAGGCACAAACTTGTCTTACCAGATGAAAATAGTGTAACACAAATTATCCAATCCATTGTATTGCTTCCATGAAAAACAGTCTGTTTTTTCAACTTGACTGATACAGTAGGTGAGGTATTACTTCTGCTCTGTGTCACAGGAGTTGTTTAATCCAAAATACAACAGTCATAGGTTGACTGATCAAAGGTAAGGCAGGAAACGCCTTCATGGGAGGAGCTACAGTATTGACAGCACTGTGTGTGTTATAAGACACACAGCTGTGGTGGTGGTGTTTAATTTTGGTCCATTTGTTCCAAAAAAAATTTCTGAGCAAAAATATTTAAATCAATAGTAACACTTGTAAAAAGATTGGTTATTGCATTATTTTATGGTCAATCAAATTAAATAATTGGATTCATAAATAAAATAGCTAAATAAAACCTGTTTAACTTTACTTTCCGTTTGCAGACTTGAAACTACATGTTTTGCTGAGACACTACCTTTACTCAGTTACATCTTTTGTTTTCAGATGGATCTAGTATAAATTAAAAAAAATAGGGGACGGAAAGGGTATAATGAAAATATAGTTTGGGGTTATAATATACACAAGAAAGTGAGATACGAAACATTCAGCTTTAATTTTTCTACTAATTTGATGAAAACTGAATAATATTTGTTTTGATTAACATTTACCACAATATAACTTGTCCAATCCTGTTCTCTGAACTGTTTCATACCACGTGACAATGTCCAAATTCTGTAAGTGGCAGGCAGTATCTCGGCATCTGGGGTCTGTTGCTCAGGAAGTCCAATATCCAGCTGCACAGTGAGCTGCTGAGTTCTAAGTTGCTTAGTTTATTAACCAGTTTGTGGGGTTGAACTGTATTGAAGGCAGAGCAGAAGTCCACAAACAGCATTCTCTCATAGGTGTTACTACTGTCTAGATGTGTGAAGGTTGAGTGAAGAGCTGTTATTATGGTGTCCTCTGTCAACCTGTTTGCCCTGTATGCAAACTGGTGTGGATCGAGGTTTGCAGGGATGGCAGCTTTAATGTGTGGCATGGTGAGTTGTTCAAAACATTTGGCAATTATGTGTGTTAAAGCAACTGGACAATAGTCAGTCAAGCAGCTCACTGTGTTTTTCTTGGGCACTGGAACGATGGTGGCTGACTTAAAGCAGGATGGTACTACAGACTGTAGCAGTGAGAGGTTGAAGATGGTGGTGAAAACCTCTGCTAGTTGGTCTGTACATGCTTTAAGCACTCTACCGGCTGCACCGTCAGGACCAGCTACCTTCCTTGCGTTGACTCTGCGCGGTGTGGCTCTGACCTGATACTGCTCAAGCTGGATGGGGGCGTCGTCCCTCTCTGTAACGGCAGGATCGGTGATGGTGTCCCTGTTTTGTTGGTCAAAGCAGGCAAAGAACTGGTTTAGGGTGTCAGGTAAGATGATGTCCGGGGAGTTTGTTTGTGTGCGACTGTCTTTGTAGCCAGTGAGTGTCTTGATCCCCTGCCACATGTTTCTGGAGTTGTTTGTGTTAAAGTGTTCCTCGATGCGCTGTTTGTATTTGGGTTTGGCTACTTTTATGCCTTTAACAACAAGTCTACAAAGTGCCTCTTTGTAGACTTGTTGGTCTCCTGATTTGAAGGCGCTGTCACGTGCTCTTAGTAGGGCTCGCACCTCACTGTTGAGCCATGGCTTCTGGTTCGGGAACACTTTAACAGTCTTTGTTGTTGTTACACTCAGTACAGAAGTTGATGTATGAGAATACAGCAGATGTGTAGATTGCCCTCCAAGTCTGATCCTTCTGCAAATACACTCCAATTTGTGTTATCAAAACAGTCTTGTAGGGCCAGGGTGGCTTCCGCAGGTCCACACTCGTACTGTTTTTTCAGACGGTTTTTGTCTTTGAATTAGAGGTTTATAAGCAGGGATCAGGGACAGAGAGAGATGGTCAGAGAGTCCGAGATGAGGCAGTGGGGTGGCTTTGTAAGCATCTGGGATGTTGGTGTAGACCTGGTCCAGTGTGTTGTTTTCCCTCGTCGGAAAGCTCACGTTTTTAAAGAATCCAGGCAGGACAGATTTCAGGGTTGCGTGGTTAAAATCTCCTGCCACGATCACATCGCAGTCCGGGTGCATGGAGCGCTGGAGTAGCTCCATGATTCTCCTGACTTAGCATTAGCTTGCGGCGCCACATAAACTGCTATTATTGTGATCACTGTGAGCTCTCTCAGCAATTAGAAGGCAAGTAGAAGTACTTCTAACATTTATCTCGGTTTTCCCTTGTTCTCCTATATAGCTGTGTTTTTCCTAGTCCTGGTTTCTCTTGTGCTTTCTAGTGCTTCCTGGGGCTTCCTGGATGCTTGTATTCCCTGTGTTTATGTTCTTCATTTCTCATTCACTTGCTTTACTCCTCATTTTTTTTAACTTTCTCCATTCAAAAGCATTAAAAGCTTGCCTTTTATTTGCTGCCATTTCCTTTATAATTCTGACCAAGCACAAAAAACTCACTGACAGTGGGATCATTAAAGAAGCAATGATGGCCATGGCAGAATCATTGTTACGGGAGCATAAAAATAAGACTGAGATTCTTTCTGCCATAGCTAATGTCCAGCTTGGCTCCAACACTATACCACAGAGGGTATACGCACTGTCAGCAGATTTGGAGAGAGAGCTGGATTTGGACATAAACAGGTGCTCCTTGTATTCAGTTCAGTGTGATGAGTCTGTGGACTGCAGTGATACGGCACAGCTAGCTGTTTCGCACGCATGGTGTTTGATGACATTTCCACAAAAGAGTTTTTGACGTTACTGCCACTAAAAACCACCACCGAGGGAGTTGACATTTACAATGCAGTGAAGTGGTACTCTTTGGAAAAAAAGATTCCCATTGAAAAACTAGTTTCTGTAACAACTGATAGAGCTCCAGCCATGACAGGACGTCACTTGGGATTTATTGCAAATTGCAAAGCGAAACCAGATTAATTAATAATAATAATAATAATAATAATAATAATAATAATAATAATAATTACCCTAAATTTTTGAACTATGTTACAAAATCAAAGTACTGAAACAGACTGACAGATAAACATTTAAATGCCTCCATTAGAGTGAACCTCAGTGGATACACTCCTGCATACACCTCTCTGGTTGAATCTACACAGTGCCAGTCTTCTCACTGACAGAAACAAATATGCTGGATCACATGCTGAAATGTATTTGATTATCTGAGTTTTGCATATTTTTTGAAGTGTTGCTCAGGAGTAGGAGTTTTTAGAAATTGGCTATATAAATAAATTTTGCTAAGGATGACTAGCTCTCTGATTCCTTTTTTGTGTCAAAGTAGCTCACAGAGCAAAAAAGGTTGGAGACCCCTGCTCCTTCCTATGATTAACGCTATAAATCATTAAATGTTGTGTTGATGGTTCTGACAGATAAACTTGTGATGTTTAGAGTCCTAAAAAGAGAGAGAATATATAACTAGTTATACATTCGACCCCATATGGAAGAGATATATATATAAATCTTATAAAGTTTGTATCTGTCTTGTGTGAAACGTGTATGAAAAGCATACAAGAGTGAAAACAGATGTAAGATCCCTTGAAAAATTATATAAATGAAACTTGTATGTTTTGGATACTTCCTAAAACAATATATGAAAGTAATGAGAAAGTGGCCACTTTCATGAGTAAATCATATAAGCCTTATATTATTCACTATATGAAGTAGGCCACATCTTATGCAAGTCTTTTATAAGTTTTTTCTATTTCTTTTCGATATGGGACAATATGTCAATTCTGTACTTTATGGTCGTTTTTCTAATCAAAGAAACTGGATGATTAGTTATCTATAAAAAAATGAAATGTAATTCTACTCACATAGTTAATTCATGATATGCAGATATCATGAATTAAAATGATGAAGTAAAAACTTTATTTTTTATAAATATTACACATTTCACAGTTTATTCTTGAACAACAGCATTCACATTGTTATTGGCACTTTGCACATCTGCAGCTAAGTGCTTGTAAGTATATAAAATATATTAAATTTAATTCATTATACACTACAGGGAGACATGAAAAGTTTTTTACTGTACAATAAATTCTACAAACATACAGTTTGTACAAATATAAAAACAGAGATATTTCATGATATTTTTTATTCTTAAAAAATAGTACAGTCACTCTAAAAAAATTCATACCATAATTCTTTACAGGACTGTTTCAGAATTACTCTACATCTACTCAGGTAGTTCACTATACTCAACCTCAACCATTTTATTTGAGTATCCTTTTTCTATATTGTGCATTAACTTACTATAACCTACTATAAGTGTCTGCTATACAGGATAGTAATTCACAACCTTTCATATTGTGGCCTCTAAAAACAAACACTGTCTGCCTGTGATGCTTTGTCTTCAGGTGGTCTTCAGGTGCTTGTGTTAAATGTAAGCAGTTTTCTGTGCAGACAGTTTAATTTGAACAATTTGATTTACTTTTTTGGTCCAGAAAAAGAGAATAAACAATTTCAGATTTGCTTTTCAGATCTCTTCAGTTCATTTCATGATCCCATTGTGAGGGTCCTGCCCACCAGGTAGGAACTTCTGTTGTAGGTGAATGGGTGAGCAAGGGAGGGATTTCAGACCTTTGAAGATTAGATATGAACCTTTGTTTTTATTCTGTGGGTGCATCTCCACCTGGACCATTTTCTGAATCTTCGGTCATTACCTTGCTATATTTACTCTTGAAAAATCCAGCCTAGAAGTGCAAGGAAAAACATAAAAATCCAGCAACAGTGCATAAAAATTATATGAATGAAAATAAAATTAAATGATTTGTCCACGTTCTCTAATAGCTTTTCTATTGAAAAAGTTAATTGAAAAAGTGTGATCATCATCTCACCTTATACAGAACAACTGTGAGTAAAATCAGAAGAAACAACCCTCCCACACATCCTCCAATGATCTCTTTGATAAAATCTGGCTCAGCATATACTTCTACTTCTGCCTCAATCTGAGAGATAAGGTGACAGAATGTGAATAAAATGTAAACTATTATTATTATTATTATTATATTTTACAAATATAATATTATATACTATTATTATATATTAAAAGTGCTCACCTTGTGAACAGGTGAATTGTAGTCAGACCCTGTTGAAAAGTAGACGTACTTATTTTGGTCGTACTCCAGACTGACTTGACTGGTCAAGAGGAATTTAGCAGATCGAAGTCCAATCTAAGAAAAAAATCAAGAGGGATGAGCTAAATTTGAAATTGGAAATGAATATATCTAGGAAAATATATATATGAGTTAGTAGTACCAAGTAAGGAAGAGGTGTGAAATAAAAAAAAAACTAATGTAGTACTTAACATAAACGTCTCATCAGTTACCTGCTCTATCCACTGTGAAGTGATGTGTCCAGAGATTTCATACGTCCTCTTCTCCTGCCTTTCCAGAGATGTCTTGCACTCAAACACTCTACACATGGCCACAGAGCAGTCCTGTGGATCATTTAAAGAAGACTAAATGCAACAAAAGTTGATCCATTGTAATGTTAAATCTACAATGTTTAGACTAATACTTACCACTACTTTATTTTTTTGGATCTGAGGAACAAAGTCTTTGACACGTGGTTCTTCATAGCTTCCTCTCTTACAGTCTGCAATCTATAATACATTTGATTTATGGTCCCAATCACATGCATGCATTACACTGCTAAGTATGAGCCATTTTTGTAGTCAATACCTAAAACAACATACAATACTGTGTACAAGCCTTGAGCCACCATCATTTCTCTATGTTTTGCAGGGAAAATGGAAAATAGTTTAAATATTCAACACAGCAAAACCTTTAGAAAGCCTGAAGAACTATTACTCAAGACCTCTTACATATATCTTTGATAGCAAAATATAAAGAAATGGAGGGTGACTTAAGACTTTTGCACACTACAGCATATATATTACCTGTAGGTTGTTCGGATGCACCCAAATGTCTTTTCCCCCAAGCTTCACTGGAACCCTGATCCACACAGTGAAATTAAGTGCTCTGATATCATTTGTTACCTGAACAAGAAAAGGAAACAAGAGCTAAGCATAATAGTTGGATTTAAATCATAGAATTCCCTTTACAAAATACAGATATATACACATGTCATGTTCTACCGTGATTGACTGCTGGACTGGTTTCTGCAAATCATTCTTCCCAAATGTGAAATTGTTGTAGCTGGGGGAGCTAAACAGACATATTTTGAAGATTGATTAAATACCATGTAATAGAACAGTTGTCACTTTCTATTTTTTGTTTCCTTTTCTGTTACAAAGAGAACAACACATACCCTTTAATTGTCATAAAAATGCTGTATTTTACATCAATCAATTTTTTTTTGTAGAGTTCACTTGTAGGTGCATGCTCCTGATTTCCACTGAAAGAGAGAAGTGAACATATTTACACTGTATCTGTGGGTCTACTGCTTAAATGAAAAGTACATGTACCAGAGAAACAGTACCTGGTGGCATTTGCAGTGACAAAGATCTTCCTCTGAAATTGACTATTGGTGTCAATCCCATAGAAGACAATGAAGGAAGCCTTAATGGAATGAGAGAGATGAGTGACTTCTCTTTGTCCTTAAGTTGTGCAAAACTCAGAAAAAACAAATTGATAAAAGATTTTTTGTACAAATAAAATAAAAAAAAACAAACCTTAGTTTGGCTCTTGAAAATTGGCTTGTCAATAGTGCAGTCTGTCCTTCCTCGTGATAAATCTTCTTCACTGTCCAAGGACTTGCACTCAATTCTTCCCTTTTATTAGGAAAAAAAAGATTCTAGATGCTTTGGAAGAGCAGCAGATCAGTGATGAACTAATATAGACTTGATCCTGATGCCTTACCTGCTGACTCATGAACTTCCTGTAGGAGAGTCCAGCTGGGTACGTGAGAATAACACGACTGTTGTAGGAGTTTTCTCCTCTGTTCTCCACTGTGACTGTGACATTCAAAAGCTCATCAATGCCCACTTTAACCTCTGAGGATCTGTCAGAGTATGAAGGAGGATGAGAATAAAAGGAGAAGGAAAACAAGACGACAGCTGAACTAAAAGCACAAAATGCTAAATTTAGGGTAGTTTTTAATTGAATGTTAAAATGGTAACAACTTACAGATCCTAAGGGATGCATTATATTTACCAAGTTAACTTATTGCATTAGCATGTTAGCATCTACTGATTAGCCATCCACTCACTTTCTACAGCTATCACAGCTAACATTGGGCAAGGGCCAGCAGTATACCCCGGACAGATTGCTAGTCTGACACAGGGTAGGATAATGCTTAAAATTCGGCATTAGGAGGCAACATGGTGTTTATCAAACTGTACAATATTTCTGCTTAAGAACTAGTAAAGTTAGAAATGAAATATATAAAACGGGTTCAAATAGAGAAAAGTTAATTTTTATCTACATTGGGAGGTTTCTTAGCAGATAATCTCAGCCATCATGAGTAATTCTCTGATCAATTATATTTCATTATATTGCAGTACTTTAGATAGCCATGCTTTATTGTGCACCACAACATGATGAAATAGCATAAAAACTCAACCTGACATTTGTACAGTCATTGCACTAACAGGGGAAAGACAGACTGCACTGAGTACCGGTTATTTAAATATCGTAGCAAGCAAAAAAAAATTTTACACATCGAGTCTCCAGGCAAATAGACATGAAAGAGTATTAGGGCCACATTACAAAAAATATATATTATTCATTATTTAAAAAATTAAGTCTAAATTTCAAGAAACAGTTGAAATACTATTTGGGGGGGAAAAAAAGTTTAAATGTGCATGTAACAGTTGTTGCTACAGATGCTATACTCTCTACGAGATGCCTTGAATAGATGAATTAGTGAACCATCGATATCTTTACATCTGTCCATTACCTGCCATTTTATTTTGTACTAATCCACTCTTCCTCTTGGTTCAAGGACTTTTGGACGTCTTTGTGCCTCTTTGTTTCATCATTTGTTTTTCTTGTTCTTAGTTTCCTATTCTTTTAGTCTGTTTCCTTTTGTGTTCTGTTTGGCGTAGTGTTGCTTCTGTATGTCCTCCCCAATTAGGTCAGACATGTCTTCATGTTGTGCATCTGCCGGTTTCTCTAGTGATGTCTATGCATGTCTGTTTGTTTGCTCTCTTGCCCTCTTTCCTCCCTCGCTTTCTCTCTCCTCCCTCTGTTGCTTTGGTTCTGTCATTTTGTGTCCCAGTGTTTGTGTTCCTTGTACTTCCTGTTTTACTTTGATAGTTTTCTGTCTCATGTGCCTGATAATCAGTTTTGCTTAAACCTGTCCCGTCTGTTCGATTGTTGCCAGCCATGTTCCCAAGGTGTTTCCTCTCTGCCCTGATTCCCTCGTGTATTTAATGTCTGCGTCTCCCTCTGTCCGGGGTCGTGTTCTCCCTCATTCCCTGCTTTGCGTTCTGCCTGTTTATTTGGTTTGTATCCCTGGGGTCCTGTATAAGAGCTGCCTTTTGAGTTCAAGTTTTGCCTACGAGTCTGCATTTTGGGTCCCCCAATCCTGCCTGCTTCACACAGTGCATGACATGATTCTGAAGTACAATTTCATTGACTCAGAGGGTACAGTAGCCATGGCAGTTTGTCTTGATACAACAATTGTAATCTCCACATTTCGAATTTTCTCAAAATAATAAGTAACATTTTATTCTTCTGTCTCTCATATGCCATCGTAAACAGATTTATTATTTGTGTTCGTGTTTTTCTCTTCTTTTTTATTTTCATTTTTTTATTTCTCTTTCCAGCTTTGTTGTGACTTATTAATCATAAAGAAGGGAACTTTTGACAGAGTAGCTATACATTTCATTTAAACGTTTCAGTAGAATAGTGTTTTTATACTTTATGTACAAGAAATTAAAAGTAGCACATTTCCAGGCAAACAAGTTGTCATGGTTCTGGGTTTATTGTGAATTTGAGTGTCCTCGTAAATATGTCTGAGTCAGGTTTTCAGCAAACGTTTTAATACATATTTTTTTAAATTTTGGATTATTGTTTTGGTTTTATTTTGGTGTCCAGTCTTGGTTTTATTATTCTTGGAATGCTTTTAAGTTTTGTGACATAATTGTCTTTTTGGTTTTGGCTCTAGTTTATTCTCATTCTTGCCTCTCCAGTGTTTCCTTGAGTGTGATTTTTTCTTCTTTCTGTATTTCGTTGCACTCTGTTGTTATTTCCTCAAAGAGATTTTTCCATTCCCTTGTGTTTTGGGATTTGGTCTTTTCTTAGGAATGTGTTATCATTTTTAACTTAGCTATTAGCAATAAATTAGGCTTTTTGTTGATCATGTCTGCTTCCTACATGTCGGGTCCTTTCAAATCCATGAGCCACACGGTCGCCTGACTGTGACACAAGTAAAGCTTAACTTTAGTAACTGGGCCTCACCTGGTGAAGTTGAAATCCACCTTCAGGTTATCATTGCAATTCTTGTCAGTGCCACAGTTCATCTCAAACTTTAACTGTGGAAGAGAGCATGGGGGGGATATTTACATTATACATTTCACTCATTATAATTTCATTTTATTTTAAAACTAGAAAGAAACTATTTTATTCTACTTAAAGACTCCACCAATTTCTGTCATTTAGCAATGCTGCCATTCTCGTGGTCTTAAGATATAGCAGCGGTCTCTATGCTCCCTGCTAGCAGTGACAGTGGCATTGGCAGAACTTAATACTTTACACACAGTTTCTGTCAGAGATGCCTTATACAGATGGAGGTAACAGCACAACAAGGGTCCCAGCTATGAAGTTTTACATTTGCATTTGAGTCAATGGTTTTGTAATTATACCTCTGTACACCACTAAAGTCAGTGTTAAATCAAACAATGTGTGACTGAAGTGCAGATATTTAGCTTTAATTCAAAGGGTTGAACAAATGTTTGCATTAATGGTTTAGAAATGACAGATCATTTTTGTACAGTTTCAGAGGCTGAAGAGTAAATGTAATACCTATTGACCTTACTATGTATTACTATGTATTCCACAGCAACAATGAATGTATTCTCTTTTATAAGTTAGGTGAGTAGTGTTAGCTGGTTATGTCACCAAGCTAAGCAGCTGCATGCTTATTACTGTGAAATGGACTAACATTAACCAAAACTTTCTGTACTGAAGATAAAATTCTTTCTAACGATATTATTGATCCACTTCTAAAAAGGATCTTGGTCCTCTGTAGATGCAAGGACTCTACTTAGACCAGTGCTGCACTCTGCATTGGGCAAAGGCTTAAATAATTTGAATTCAGTGTTTTTAGTTAGAGTTTGTCACCACTCTTTGAAGACCTGACAAATGCACAGGTTCTTCTCAGTGCCAGAGTTACATAAAAAGTAAAGGTAAAAGTGTTAACTGTACACTTATAGCGCATGTTGCTTACAGGATAATTGGTTGCTGTTGGAGCCTGCGGGGAAAGACTTGGTGTGAGATTGTTGTCGGAAGGCAAACCATAAAAACTGAATTTAATCTCATTGGAAAGAGGACTGAGAGCATCTTCTGGACAGGCCTGCAAGAAGAGAGCAATGTCAGTGTTGCAGGACTATAAGACTAAAATTAAAATATTTTGTTTACTGACTTGAACATCTGTTGCTTCATTTGATAATTGTGATATTATTAATAGAATTTACCTCAATAAAAAATGTTACAGTTAAACACTGTTTCCCCAAGGTGACAGTAATTGATCCAGACTGTTCTTGTTCTTTCTCATTGAAGTAAGCTCGTTTTTTTGAAGGTTTGCGAGTGGTATCCAGTATTAACGTATAATCAATCCTTGCTTGAGCTGGAATAGATCAGAGTTTGACTTAAATGTTACAAATGCACATGCATACATAAAGTAAACTGATGAATGGTTTAGTGATTTAGAAACAGATAAGAATAACAAACCTGTGTGTAGCTCTACTGTAGACAAGCTGCTCATGGTAAAGCAGACTGTTACTGTGTTCTCCAATGGTTTTGAGCAGTCTACATTCTGAGTAGAGATTTGGTCTGGGCTGAACGATACCTCAGACTTTACCTCTACAATGGGTCTTGATCTGGAAATGGACGTAATAGGGAAAGGAGATGATGAACTAGACATGTGAATGACTATTACCTTTGTAATTAATACTAAGCTGACAGCTAATCTTCACTGTAGATGTTCTGATCAAGACTTCACAACTGTGTACACTTTTCTTTGATTTACTCGCACTGCACATTTTATAAACCACTATGTCTACTTATTTCTATCAATATCTCTGCTACTAAAAGTTTGGGGTCAGTGAGAGATGTTAATTTTCTAAGTAAAGAACATTTTCTCTTATTATATGGCATTGACTAGATATGTTTTAAATGAAATTTAATGATTTAAGGAAGCATTCATTATAAATCTTTAATGCTTTCTAAAGAAGTATCTACAATCACCACCAAGTTTGTTACTGACACCTTGGTAGTACTGGGATGGACCCTCCTTTGCTTTAAACAGAATGGCCTTAATTCTTAGTCGCATAAATTCAATAAGGTGTTGTAGTCCTGTTCAACCACATCCCAAAGGTGCTATTGGACTGAGATCTGCTGACTATGGATACCATTGTTCTTAGACACCAGACTCATCAGAGGAGGCAGTGTTTTTCCAATCTGCTATTGTCCATTTTTGGTGAGTCTTATGCCCTTCTGCATACCCTGGGCCTAACAAGTGGTTATGTGAGCTACTGCTGATTTTCTGTCTGTTCAGTTTAGCTTGTCCAATCTCTATGTGTAGCTGCATGTGTGCATCACCCTTTTTTTCTTTGCAAAAAAAAGCCTTTTTTCCTGTATTTTCCTGTACATTTTGAAGTAAACTGTGTTCTGCAAACGTAATTTCTAATCACATTAATGTGCCTTTTTTATAATTAGAAAATTTTACATTTACACTAAGTTTTAAGAAGTATTGTATTCCTTACAGTTGCACCTTCACAAAAAAGTACCAGTGACAACAATAACACATGGCTGGACTATCTTGGACTTACCTCAGCAAGACAACTCTACCCTTTGAACCCACTGCTAAGTCGGGCAGTCCATCACCACTCTGGTCAAAAGACGACTGACTGATTGATACACCAAAGAACTTCAGTCCTGACTGGACCTCAGAGCCAGTAATTCTCTGTGTGAATGAACATATTTTAATCAATAAAGATGCAGGTTGTATAGATACACTTTTGAATCACAGATAAATTTAATAATTATTGTGAGTTCTTTGATGTTGTGCACCTGTGAGTAAGTAGGACTGATTCTTTCGCCTCCTTCACTGTGGAATATGTAGATGCTGCCTTCACCATTATTCTCCAAAGGTGCTCCAACTGCCAAATCCCTGAATCCATCTGAGTTTAGATCAGGCAGAACAGCAAGAGAAGAGCCGAACCTTCCTTTGACAGCTGCATGTCCTCTTAGTACTAATGGATCATTAAAGTTACAATCCACGATCTAAAAGCAGGAGAGTGAATATTTTTATGATCTTTAAGGATGTTGACAAATAAACTGATTAATTTAACTACAGCAGTTAAAATGCAATTTACCAAATCAGTTAGTCTGCAAACATAAACTCTTCCCTCTCTATCAGGCTCCATGTACATTGGGGCTGATATGAAGATTAGATCAGTGATGTCATCATTATTTATGTCCATGGTGCACACCTCTGCCCCGAAATATTCACCAGTCTGATAATGTGTAAGCAAAAAAATATACATTTTTATTTGAAAAAATAATTTATCTATAATTTACAAGGTCATTCAGATCTGTCTTGCTTCAAATTCATACCTGTGATGAAAAGGGCTCAATCGTTTGGTTTTCAAAGTTTTCTCTGTTAACAGCGACCACAACTCCTCTGTGTTTATATCTTGGAGCACCAAGAACTGTCAGAGAACCACTCTGGGTTTTAGCAATTGCCATGGAGTAACCTAGAATTTGGTAATCACAAAAGGAAAGACAACTTATTTCTCCTTTTAAATTTTGTTCATGTGCAAACCGATTCACTTGTTTGTGTAAAAGAATTACAGCAGAGCTGTGTATATACATGCACACATGTGTATGAGTTAGGCTGTTAAAGCTGTAATATTCTTACCAAGATAACTGTCAGGCTCAAAAGACACATCCTCATATGTTTTCAGCTTCTCCCCTCCTGTTGTGTATTGCACGTAGCCTCCCCTCCACTGGTTTGCACCAACAATAGACATCTGAATTCCCTACAGTGTAGACAGAAAATACATTTAATATACAATAAATTTTTCATTTAAAATCTGGACTGTGTTTAATTATCTGGTTGCCTTCAAGTTACAAAAGGTGGCACATGTGAATCTCTCTTTCTCATCAGACTAGACTGTCTGATGAGTTTCAGGTACTTTTAATTACCTCAGGTGCATAAACTGTACTAAATCCCTCTTGAGACATTTCCATTTTCAGTGACTCTCCACTGCTTGCTGTGACAGAAAAAGAAACAAGACAAAACTGTAATTATCCTTAAAGTAATGAATTCAAATGACTTTTTGTTGTTTATTCTAAATGTGCTGAGTATTTATTGCTTTTTTCATGAAGCACCAAGCTGTTTAACTTAAAATGAGACAAAATTTGTAAAATGCATTAAAAAGAATCTAATTTTCTTACAAGAATTTTAACAAAGCTTTAATGTTGAATGTAAATTTTGTACCTTCAATGGGAAAAATTTTGTCTTGTAGATTCTGTCTTATTTCTTCAAGTGCGTCAAAGTTCTGCACTTCAAACACATGTTTTTCTGAGGGAGATGATGCAATGGTGCTCAGTTCTTGTTTTGCTTCAGTTTTATCAAATGCATCTCCGACCTAGAGATTTGAAAAACTATGATTAAGTTTTCATACTATTCAAGATCATTTGCTCACTTTGGTATAATGCAGTCCTTAAACTTCACCTGATTTGAAATCAAATTTACACACAGATATTATACTCTTTAACACTAAAAAGAACCCAAATCAATGATAACAGTTATTTGTTGTTGACTGAATGGCAGAACTAATTCACAGCATGTCTGACAAGTGACACCATCATCAATCAATGTGAAACTCAATATTCTACAAGTTTAAATAACTGAAGTGCTTACCCCAATAACAAATCGAGCAATTGTTTTATTTTCTGCTTGCTGCACTGCACCTTCCAGGTTCTCACGGTCATTAGATGCTCCATCAGTAATTACAATCAAGACCTTCTTCACATTTGGTCTGGAGCCTTTCTGTGGGCTGAAAACTTTTTCCCTGTCAAAAAAATAAAAAAAATAATACAATGTAATTTCAACACAAAGTATTTTTAAAAGTGCACCTTGTGGTCATATATATTTCAGTGTTATTAATTTTTTTTTCATAATTTTTCCAAAATACAGATATTTTTGTACTTTGCAGATGCAGCATTAGATCTGCAAGTATTTCAAATTGGCCTTGGTTTGTGCCATCTTGTCCACTTTGTAGAACATAATACTGAACATGCACAGTATTACTGTGGTCAGATTCACTGAAAAAAATTTTGGACAGGAAGTCTTGATAATGCAGTGCTTCAGTAATATCATTGCATCACTTACACAACTTCTTTGATGGCCTTAGCTGTGTAAGTCTTTCCAAAGTGTTGCTGAATTCTATTGATTTCATCGTCCATTTCAGATAAGTTAAATTTTTTAAAGTTAAAATGAACCTCTGGGGAACTGGAGAACTGGGAAACAGAAAACTGAAAGAAAGAAAAAATATGTGAAACATGTTTTAGATAATATTTTAAGGTTTTAAATGCAAACAAAGATGTAAACTATGTCATGATTTGCTGTGATTTAAGTGACAGAGGGGCAACAGTGTCTCACCTGTGTGTCACTTGAGAGAAATGATTCAATTAGATCTCTCACAAACTTCTTCATTGTTCGAAAATCAGGACGAGATACACTGCCTGAACCATCCAACAGAAAGGCAAGGTCGACTTGTGTTTCACAATCTGTCAAAGAAATGGATTCAAAATGAGATCTAGTTTTATGGGGGGATTTTTATATTTTTTCACACTCATATAAAAAGCAATGCAAAAGAATTTTGCACCTCGGTAAAGGAATTATGAATAACACAAAGACAACCTATGTTGTATGCATTAGCTAGTTAATCACTAAATGTACG
Organism: Oreochromis niloticus; assembly: GCF_001858045.2. Taxonomy (NCBI): domain Eukaryota; kingdom Metazoa; phylum Chordata; class Actinopteri; order Cichliformes; family Cichlidae; genus Oreochromis; species Oreochromis niloticus. The sequence goes on along the minus strand of NC_031973.2, from coordinate 16,930,576 downwards.
TATGTTTGTCTATTTAGTGGCATAGCTCAGTCGCTGTTGTCTATGTTTGTTTAACAAGAGAGACAAGAAGATTAAGGGATTACACGAGTTTGGTCCAAAAATGCTTATCGGGGTTTTATCAAAGTTAATGTATAAGATCTACAACCACAATTATTCTTAGTCTTATTGTTTACATTTACTTTTATTTCTTTAAGAAAATACAGAAAAATACAGAAAAAATTATTTGTCTTGATGGATAGTCAATCATTCAGGGAATGAAATCCCAGAAGGTTGATTGTGCTCATGTGGATGTTTACAGTGGGTTTCATCACTCATCCAAGTGACTTCCTCAGTCTCAGGTCACTACAGGATTCTCCAACCTTATAAACATCCAGATGAACAGAATCGACTTTCAAAGTCATCAATGATTTATGAACAGCTCATAACCTCTGTCACTTAGAAGGAAGCCAAAACTTTTCAGTGTCTTACACAAAAATCTTGTGAATTAAAAATATTTGTATAACATGCCTCAAAACAATTAGAGATGTGCTGCAAGACTGCATTGAGGACCCTGAATAAAAAGCAATCAGACTTACTTCAATTACTGTGATGAATTACACACTAAAGTTTGTTTGAGTGACAAATACACTTTCTTAACATGGTGATAAGGTTATTCTATTCTGAATAACTGAGAGACAAAGAACTTTCTACTTAATAAATTAAGTGTTGAAAGGGCAAATCACTCCAGAAAAGCTGTAATTCCACTAAATAGTCATTAAACAGATGATCTAAAAGAAGACTTTAAAATCATTCATAAGAATTTATTTTGATGTGGATTATTTCTAAGTAATTATGTATTACTTAGAAATAATGACTTGTTATTTAGGGGCATAGCAGTATGAAAGGCATATGCATCCAAGACAAAGATAACACAAGTAAATATAAATAAATATAAATAATATAAATATACAGTATTTAGTATGATGATTTCATTTATTCAAGAAAAACAGCTATTCAAACCCACCTGGACCTTTGTGAAACAATAAGCTGGGTGTTTTTTAGTTTCAATACAGACTACTAGACCTGTTCAATCAAGAAATAACTTCAGTAGAACCTGTATGACAAACTGAAGCATGCTAAAGATCTCAAAAAGCAACGCATCATGGCACGATCTAAAGAAACTCAAGAAGAGATGTGAAATATATCTTTGACATCTATAAGTCATTTCTAAGGTTTCTGGACTCAAGCAAACCATGATGAGAGCCATTATCTACAAATGGAAAAACTAAGAACAACTAAGAACAGGTGAACCTTCTCAGGAGGTGTCAACCTACCAAAATTACTCCAAGTGCACATCAGCGATTCATCAAGAAGGTCCCAACCAAACCCAGACCAGCATCTAAAGAACTGCAGGCCTCACTTGTCTCAGTTAAGGTCAGAGTTCATGATTCAACAATAGAAAAGAGACTGGGTAAAAATGGCATAAAAATAGAGAATTCGAGGAGAAAATCACCCAAAAAAGCACAAAGACTCGTCTCACATTTGCCAAAAAATGTACTGAAAACATTTTGAATTGTTTGAGTCCCGTTAAATCTGGAGTAAAACCAACACAGCATTTCATTAAAAAAGCATCACACCAACAATCAAACACGGTGATTGCAGTGTGTCTAGGGCTGATTTTGCTGCTTCCTGATGACTTGGTGTAATTGATGGATCTATGAATTATGTTCTCGACCAGAAAATCCAAGATGATCATGTCAAAAGTTCAAGCACATTTGGGTCATGCAACAGGAGAATGATCTAAAACAAACCAGCAAGTTGAACTCAAGATGAGAGAATAGTCTCATCTAGTCAAAGTCTGGACCTAACGCAGATTAACATGACATTAAAAAGGGCATTCCCAGTCTAAACCCCACCGGTGTGGCTGAATTAAAACACTTCTTAAAAAAAAAATAGTGGGCTGTGGAGGTATGGTACAGACGACACAGGAGCTTTAACTTTCCACTCCGATTTTATTTATCACAACACATAAACTGAACACATCGCGCCACACAACTCGACAAAACCCGTCCTCTCTACTTGGGTGTGAGTGGAGACCTAGTGGGCCGCCACAGGGCCAAAATTTCTCCACAGCCACGTGACACACTCACTGACAAACACTTGACTGCAGTTCTTGCTGCCAGAGACGACATAACCAGTTATGACAGATGGCAATTACTTTTTCACAAAGGGCCAGGTAGGTTTGAAAAGCTTTTTTCCTTAATAAATGAAATCATCATTTAAAATCTGTTTTTTTTTACTCAAATGCATTATTTATTATAGGTACATTTTCACAAACTCTGTTTACTATTACCTTCAAGAGAAGATGGTATCGGTGGTCCAAATGAATTAGAGCTGTCTATCTGAAAGCACACACCATTGTACATGGTGATACTTTTGCAGTGCTTTGGGATGGATGGACAACACACCTGAGAGGAGACAAAGACAAGTTCTGATTGGGCTGATTATTTCCTGTCCCTGTTTCCTTTATTCCATATAAAAATCAATCAGATCTGAAAAAAATAAATTCCCACATAAATCTTCAGTATCAGCTAATGTATTTTTTTTTTTTTAAAGAATTTCTGATTCTGCTCTCTTTCAGGAACATGTGTGTGAATATGGCCTGTGGGGGCTCTGGAGGTGTGGTACTCAATCCAGGCTGTAGAGCTCACTCAAAATACAAACCTGACTTCTATTCCTTTGTCATCTTTCTACATTCAGACAGACCTGCTTTTCCTCTCTATCTACACCACACTGAACATTATCTGTACCAGTAAATTTTAAAAGGTCTGGGTCTTATGTAGCACTTTTCTTATACAACCTCACTCTTTCACACCCACTCAAACAAATAATTTTTTCTATCCTTTTCCTATGTAAGTGCTTTCTATCTAACATTTACATGCATTTATACTCTGACAGATGCATCAGAGTGCAGCTTGGGGTTAGTATCTTGCCCAAGTATATGTGGCATACATTCTGGTGCAGATGGGACCACAGTCACCCAGTAGCATTAAGCTAATATGTAAAATGTGTTGTTGTTGTTGTTTTTTAAATTAGCTGATTCTGTGGAGAACCACTGGGAGGTTCAGTGATTTTTCACAATGCAATCTTTAACACAAGACATTTTACATACATAAGACAGAGGAGTTGGATCAACAGTGATTTTAAAAAGTACTTAACATAAGGTCTGGAGCTAGCAACTCACCACAGTGTTTTCTGCAGAGGGATCACTTGCCATTGACATACCAAGGGACACATTAGCTGGCAAATCTGGGGCTGAAATGAAAGAATTCAATATTTGTTAAAACACAAAAAACTCCTTGATAATGGAAGAAACAGTGAAGCCAAAGACTACAAAGCACCTCAATTAATACACTTCCCTTTTTACATGTTCAATTTACACGGCACATTTACAACAGAAAGAAACGCAACACTGAATTCACTTTCACTATAACTTCATTTCATAGCTGTAAAAATTTAAAAAGTAAGATGATCTGAGTTTTGAAGGCTGAATGTTAAATACAAAGATATCTGCTTTAGAAATCTACTATAACTATGATTTGATTTAACCAAGTTTCTGTGCCAGGATCTGAGCAGAATTTTTGCGAAGGTAAAATAGTTACTGTTGAGGTTTTAAGACATTCAGTCAAGACATTTATAAATTAATGGTTACCTACCGTCTAGTTTTATATCTTGACATTTTGGAGGAGAAGTGGTACAACTATATATTCCCCCATTCTCCTGTTCAAGTGGGGCACTGACGATCAAACTATGGAGATAAATCCAGACAACGATGTAAGTCTAGAGAGCAAACTGTGGTTAAATACACTACATATCTTTTCTATTAAGAAATATTGCATGTTTGTTTATTTATTACTAACTAACCTATTATGATGTTTGTTAGAAGAAAATTAGTAATAAATAGCAATATTCCTAAAAAGCAAATAGTCCAATTGCAAGCCTACATTTAACAAACATGTATGTGTGTGTATGTGTGATACACTGTGTGTATGTGTGATAACACTTTATCAATGTGTCTTGTGACTTACTCTGATTTTCTTTGAATCACCTTGTACCCAAAACCAGCAGCAGAGCTACTCAGGGTCTTCCAAGCCCCAGGATCAATATTGAAAGAAAGCGCAGGATTTAACACTGAGAATTAAAGAAGCAAAAAAAAAAAAAAAACTCTAATGTGATTATAGCACTTCTGTTAAATACCACATACAGAAAATTGTATAGAGTCTGTGTTTCTCTTTAATTTTGTTGGAGTGTAGCAGTTTGAACTGAGGTCTGCCTCAGTGGGTGATCTTTTATTACCACTAGAGAGCACATAAGCTAGATATTTTTAAATTCTAAGAACTCAGAGGAATTATTCTCTTGTAAAACACACTCAAGACTTCAATTTGGAGTCAATTTTATGTCTTAAATTCCATATATACAGTCAAAAGTTTGGACACACTTTCTTATTTAATCGTTTTTCTTTATTTTTTAGTACTCTCAACATTGTAGAGACATACTAAAGACATCAAATATATCCACGATATATGGAACTATATAGCAAAGAAAAAAATTATAAATAACTCTAAATATGTATTATATGTTACATTCCTGAAAGTAGTCACCGTTTCCTTTGTTGACAGCGCTGCAAACCCTGGGCCTTCCCTTAATAAGCTTCATGATGAAGTCACCTGAAATGGTTTTCACTTCACAGGTGTGCCTTGTCAGATTTCATTTGGGGAAATTCTTGCCTTCTTGGTGAGATTGGGACCATCAGTCAGTGTGTTGTGCAGGAGTCAGGTAGATACACAGCTGACAGTCCTATTTGACAACTGTTAGAATTCATATTATGGCAACAACCATTCAGCTAGGTAAAGAGAAACGACAGTCCATCATTACTTCAAGAACTGAAGACAGTAATTCCGAAAAATTGCTAAAATTTTAAATGTATCCCCAAGTGCAGTCGCACAAAACATCAGGCACTTGATGAAACTGACTCACATGAGGACGCCCCAGGAAAGGAAGACCAAGAGTCACCTCTGCTGCTGAGGATACATTTATCTGAGTCACCAGCCTGAGACATCGCAATTTAACAGCACCTCAGATTTGAGCCCAGATAAATGCCACACAGAGTTCCAGTAGCAGACACATCTCTACATCAGCTGTTCAGAGGAGACTGTGTGAATCAGGCCTTTATGGTCAAATAGCTGCTAAGAAACCACGACTAAGGAAAAGCAACAAGCAGAAGAGATTTTTTTTTAGCCAAGAAAGACTAGGAATCAACATTGGACCAGTGGAAATCTGTGCTTTGGTCTGACGAGTCCAAATTCGAGAACTTTGGTTCCACCTGCTGAGTCTTTGGTGAGTGTGAACGGATGGTCTCTGCATGCATGGCTTCCACCGTGAAACGGGGAGAAGGAGGTGTGATAGTGTGGGAGAGGCTTTGCTGGTGACACTGTTGGGGATTTATTCAAAATTGAAGGCACACTGAACCAGCATGGCTACCACAGCATCCTGGAGCGACATGCCATCCCATTCAGTTTGCATTTAGTTGGACCATCATTTGTTTGAAAACAGGACCCCAAACACACCTCCAGCTGTGTAAAGGCTATTTGACCAAGAAAGAGAGTGATGGAGTGCCGTGCCAGATGGCCTGTCCTCCACAGTCACCTGACCTAAACCCAGTTGAGATGGTTTGGAATGAGATGGACCGCAGAGTGAAGGCAAAAGGGCCAACAAGTGTTCAGCATGTTGGAAAACCATTTCAGGTGACGACCCCAATAAGCTCATCAAGAGAATGCCAAGAGTGTGGAAAGCAGTAATCAAAGTAAAGGGTGGATATTTTTGAAGAATCTAAACTATAAAACATGTTTTTGAGTTATTTCACACTTTTTTGGTTTACTACATGATTCCATATGTGCTCATTTATAGTTTTGATGCCTTCAGTGAGAATCTAATGTAATTAGTGATGAATATAAAGAAAAAACATTAAACGGTTTCATAACCCCCTGAAAAGTAAATTTATTAAAACATTTTATTACAATGCCATGCCCTCAAGTTTAATTCTTGTCAACACAGTGTTAGTTAGATTATTCATCACAGGATCAAAAAGTACAATATGACACTGAAAACAGGCCTCAAATATGTGATGATTGCATTAACACAGAATTTTTTGTGATTTAGCATTTACATATTTATTGTGGATTAATAATCAAGAATTTAATTTTGGAAAATTATTTATGAAAGGGTTTTTCACTAAGTGCATGCTAGAGGTGAAATGCAATTAAAATATTGTACTCATTAAGCTATTTTTACACTCTGAAACTAACTGGGCTGATCACACGTCTCAGTAAGTTTGATTCACAGAGAAAAAAAAGGAAATGAGCACAACAGACATACTGCTCCATAATAGGGTGTTACTTATTATAGCATTCTGCAGGTTTTCAATAAATATTTGTTCAGCTAAGTGCGTAATTTTACTTAAAATGAAGGCATAACTAGACAATGAAAGATAAAAAGCACAAACTGTCTTACCTGACAAGAATATTGTAGAACTAAGTATCCAGTTCATTGTGTTACTCCCATGGAAAATAATTTTAACTGTGATATTTGGTTTTATTTTTAATTTTCACTGCCACTTCTGCTAAAAGCGTGTAAGAAGGAGCCAAAAAGCAGAAATAATCAGGTGACTGATCAAAGCCAAGGCATCTGTAGAGGAAGGAGGAGTAAAACACAGCAGCAGCTGTGGTGGTGTGTGGCCAACTTTTAATTTAGTTTAAGCTCTAATTTTCTTAAACAATAGTATAACAGTAAACCAACTGGATAGTTTATTAATATGTGGACAACCAGATGAAATTGTTTTAAATGTAATTAAAATGTTAACATTTAAATAAAATCATCTGCCTCATTAGCAGGTCTAAGATAAATTCTTTGCTGAAAATTTGAGGTCAGTCTGATAAAATTCTTTTTGTTTATCACGTTAAATTGTAAATAAGAAAAGGGAATGTTGAACATCTAACATTATGACTATTACTTTCCCTGTAGTTGACTAGTAAGTTGAATTTGCTTGTTCACATTTCGACTTAACACGTCTATTCCTGTTGCATTGTTCAGCCCACAAGCCCTCCTGTCAGGAAGTTGGTCTCTTTTACGGCAAGTGCGTGCCACTAAAAAAGTGTAGTGTGCACTACAAAACCCAAAGTCTGAAAATGTGAGAACATCCGAGTTGCAAAATTTTATGTCTTTTCATGTGTCTGTTTCGTGCTTTCCCATGAGCTGAGTGAGAGACACAGAAACAGATGCAAAGTGCAATGTGCCCCGAAAATATGAACCTGCAACCTTTCCCTAGCTTGGCGGTTGACCTCTTCCTGCAGAGCACAGACGATCAAGAAAGGTTGAGAAAAGGTCAAGGATCAGTGTGCTGTGTTGCTGCGTCTGGTTTGGATTTCTAAAGGCGGGTTGGCAATGTTGCAACATGCTCAACCCTTTCTCACTCTCACTCTTTTTCTGTGTGTGTCTGTGTGCACGCAGACACACATATTTAGTGCATTCTACATATACCCCCAAATTTATCTTCCTTCACATACTATTTCAAATGACCTCTGGATATTAGATGTTCTTCTTTGGTGAGGCAGCGCATTTTAAAATAACTGCAGCCAAATAAAATGTTTCATATAAGACAGAATGTAAAGGATGTGCTTGGAAGATGCATAATTTCATTTAAGGAGAGTGTAAGAAACACTTACATAGTAGGCAAATTTGCGCCATGCCATTCTTCCCTAGACATTTCTGGATAATATCGTCTACTCATTACCCATCTATCTGGACTTTATCTAAACCCTAACTGCCTGTTATTCCATCGCATTTTGTGCCATTCACTGAAACACTCTTTGCCCTTTGAGTGGCTGCTCGCTAGCACGTTACTCCAGCCCCAGTCCTGCTGAATGTCACAAGCCATCTCTGGTTGCATCCTGTTCTTTTTATAGTTGGGCAGCTGAAATGTGAGGGGTCACAATGGGAGGATAAATACAAGGGCCAGCAGGACTGCAGGGGTGTCACAGACGAAGGCCGGATCTTCTCCCTTCTTCTCTCTTCTCTCAGCTCTCCTCGCAACCTCAAAGGTAAAAGATTGAATTCATGCCCATGAAGAAAACAGCATTTTAAGTGGATTTGTTGGTTAGCTATTGAATGTTATGTTATAAAGCCTTGGCATAATGAGAGGCTTATGACCTGTATACCAGAATTAAAATAAAAACAGTGTTATGCATCTTCTTGTAGCTTTCACAACTGTGTGGTTAACATGACTAGCTCGAAGTATATCAGTGAAACCCGCAGGTTCATGTCTGTTGGTTAAATGCAAGTGTGCGTCTTTTTTTTTCATTACCTCAGTGAACCAGATGCTATACAGATGAAAATATCTCATCCTTTTCTATAGTATAACAACACTAAATAATGATTGTGATGAACTGTGAGAATGATTCTCCCTTGACATTAAACAAAGCTGATCATTTTTGGTAAACTTCAGTCACCTAGCTTTATCTGATGCAAAGTTTCCATTGGCACATTGGTGGGGTGACTCAATAGTCTGACTAATTTCTTGCTTTACTGGATCAATTCATCTAAACTACCTTCTGCAATGTGGCATGCCTCATCAACAGCGGGGTGTAACACTGCACATTTTCTTTTTTGCAGCCCCTTCATGCTACATGAGCTACAGTGCACTCACTGCCTCATGCAAGCAGTATACTGGGTACACTGGGTATATTTAGTCTAACGTATTGATAGTGGCGACAGGGTGACAGTTGGAGGAGGTATGCGATAGGAGGCCAGTCAAGCGGAATGGTGAGGGAAGGGGGGCTGTGGAGGGGAATGGAAAGGTCAGGGATAAGAGGCTAGAAAATGGAATAGGTCACGGACGTGCACACGATTTTTTAAGGGTGGTCAGATGCATGGAGGGTGGGGCATGTGGTGGTGGTGGAGGGGGGGGGGGAGGGGGGGGGGGGGGGGTATCTGTGGAAGTTCTCTGACACTGGATCCTCTGTGAGGCTACATATTGTGCCTGGGGAGTAGAGTGAAACCAGTGCACAAGCTGCTGCAGCAGTTAAAGCTTAAACAGCTGCTGTCGCATGTAGGACACAAGCTGGCCTGGGTTGTTTTAGCAAAAGATAGTCTGACAGGAAAACCATGAGCCAGACGTTTTTGTTTTTTTTTTACCACTTCCTTCACACAATGAACCCGATGTTCTGTTCTCCTTTCATCTAGCAGTTTCCCACACATATACCCTGAAACTGTTACACTCAAAAGCAGATATGCAGAGCAGTATAACCTTTCGACTTGGCACACTGTAAAAATGTATAATCTCTGTGTCCTGTTCATTATTAATTTCTCAAATTTTTGTCTTCCCTTTATTTATATCAAGAGTCAGGATGCCTCACGCATACCCTTTCCTCACTCCTGAGCAGAAGAAGGAGCTCAATGATATTGCTCTGAAGATTGTGGCTCCTGGCAAAGGAATCCTTGCCGCAGATGAGTCAACTGGTAAGAAAATGAACCTATATACTAACAATCAGTTATTTGGCACAGTCAACTCAACAGTTGCCAAAAACCATGACTTAAGGATCACAGTTAGGCTACAGTTGAAACTGGTTTCATTGTGTGTGTGTTTTCTCAGACCTGAACTGAAACACTTCTGCAAATGTGCAGACATGCAGACAGACTGTGGTTTCCAACACCTAATAATATAGTATTTTTTTATAGTCCATCTGATTTGATATGTTTCTATAACCTCCAGGCAGTGTGGCCAAGCGCTTCCAGAGCATCAATGCTGAGAACACTGAGGAGAACAGGAGGCTGTACCGCCAGCTCCTCTTTACTGCTGACAACCGCATCAGTCCCTGTATTGGTGGCGTTATCCTCTTCCATGAGACCATGTACCAGAAGACCGACGATGGCAAGCCTTTCCCTCAATACCTCAAAGAAAGAGACATGGTGGTGGGTATCAAGGTCGACAAAGGTGTTGTCCCCCTGGCAGGAACCAATGGCGAGACAACCACCCAGGGTGAGCACAGAAAAGATCCAGACATCATCAGTATTACATCATCATCTTTTAATATTTTTATCTAACGTATCGTGTATGGCTTTCCTTCTTAACAGGTCTCGATGGACTTTATGAGCGTTGCGCCCAGTACAAGAAGGATGGTGCTGACTTCGCTAAGTGGCGTTGTGTTCTGAAGATCACCCCCACCACGCCCTCAAGACTGGCTATCATAGAGAATGCCAATGTCCTGGCTCGCTATGCCAGCATCTGCCAGATGGTAAGACACAATAGACAGATAACCCAGTTTCACAGAATTTTACAAAATACTTTTGCTGTTTTTGCTTGTTTCTTTTTTGCATGGCTGCATTTCATTTGATCATGCCACACACACACTTCCTGCATGGCTAGAAACACGCAATGAGGAAACCTCAGAATGTGCCAACAAGCTCAAAAACCTTTTCTCCAAATTAATACTATATCATAGTATCCACAAGGCAGCATAGCAGAAGCAGAAATTTTTAAATTTTAAAAAGTCTTCACTGTTGGATTTCATGTCTTGCCTTCTTAATATGAGCTCCTATTTTACACTGTCCTTGTGTCCTGGCCTTTCCTAGCATGGTATTGTCCCCATTGTTGAGCCTGAGATTCTTCCTGATGGTGACCATGACCTGAAGCGTTGTCAGTACATCACTGAGAAGGTCCTGGCTGCCGTCTACAAGGCCCTGTCTGACCACCACGTCTACCTGGAGGGTACCCTGCTCAAACCCAACATGGTTACCGCTGGACACTCTTGCTCACACAAGTACACCAACCAGGAGATTGCCATGGCAACTGTTACTGCCCTGCGCCGCACCGTTCCCCCTGCAGTTCCTGGTAAGCTGAAAGTGCATCACACGCTTGCTGATATGCACACTTTTCCACTTTTTTAGACATAATCTTTTGTGACTAATCTACATTAGATCTGCACTCTGGGTTGCTAAACTCTACCTGCTTTGCAGGTATTACCTTCCTGTCTGGTGGCCAGAGTGAGGAGGAGGCCTCTGTCAACCTGAACGCCATAAACCAGTGCCCCCTGCACAAGCCCTGGGCACTCACCTTCTCATATGGCCGTGCACTGCAGGCCTCTGCCCTGAAAGCCTGGGGTGGGAAGAAGGAGAACGGAAAGGCATGCCAAGAAGAGTTTGTCAAGAGAGCTCTGGTATGACTGAATATGAACTCTGTAACTAAAATATATAACTATTTGAAAGAGTTGTATTATTATTATTAACATCAAACTTGTGGTCTAGAGTCCTATTGTGCATTCAGTAACATCGTCTTTTCTATCTTACAGGCCAACAGCCAGGCCTGTGTGGGCAAATATGTTTCCTCTGGAGTCAGCGCTGCTGGTGGAGAGTCACTGTATGTGGCTAATCATGCTTATTAAGCATAACCACCCTTTTTCCACCCCTACCCCTCCATTATTACATCATCACGGAAAAGGAGACGTCCCTTAAGGCACCACCTATGAAATTCACACTCTACTATTAAACACTACAATAGAAACAGCAACACTTTTACATCTCAGTAGGAAGCAAAAGAGAAAGAAGGAAAAAAGCTTTGAGTGGTTGCTGCAGCTAGGAGACTAAAACACGTTCTTCCTCCATTCCCTTAGCTTTTATTTTTAAACACCTTTTTTCAGGTGAAGATTCCCACACTGTTTTTACACTTGTACTATTTTCCTTGGTCTGCTTCCAGTAAGTTCAGTATATGATTTATACTGGTTCCATGGAATAAAGTATTTACCGTAGCGTGACGCTTTCCTTCCTTTTTCTGGTTTTACTTTGTGTTTTACTTCTCACTGGTCAACATTATTTTAAGTTCCCATGAAACTAACACTGTCAGTTGCCATAATAATTACACTTCAAGCAGAAGTAGCCTTATGCGGTTTACTGATCTAGCTTTATTTTTAATAGCAAATGAAGTTTGCTGATGGGACTGTAAGGTAGCAAATTACCAAACAGAAGTAAAATATGTCCTTGTTACTGTTTTTTTTTTCAAAGATTTATTTATTGCTTTTCCAAAAGTATTTTAAACAACGAAAACAGATAAAAATAAAATAAAATAAAGGAGGAGATTAATAAAAATTGAGTATGTAATGATAATATATGCTCATTGTATATGAACAGTGTAAACACACAGATATAGATATATACACTCACCCATGTAGATCCTTGTTACTGTTATTTTAAACCCTCTGCTCTGTTTAGGATCCCGAGAGGATTGATTCTTTGTTACAAATTGAACTGTTTGCACGTAAAAAGTTGAAGCATTAAGAAAAACAGTCAACACAGAAACCTTTCCCTTATAGTCGGGGAATTCAGTAGTACTTTGAAAAAGTACATATTAACCAATTTCAACTGCAAGAGATGGAATAAATCCTAAATAGTAAATAAATAAAACAATGAATTTTATACTGGGGCTTTATGGAGGCCCCAATTTAATCCTCAGCTGTCTTCTGACTGGCTGCCCCTCATATATAAAAGGTTTGAACAGGAGTTTGTCTTTGTAGGTTCTCACTCATCCAGGTCATGATAGTCCAAGGAGCTACTGGACTCCTTTAGGGTCCTTGAAGAGGTTTTACCTCTCATCTAAGAATCTTTTTCAGTTCTGAAACCAAATGGTGGAGAGTCCCAGGTATTTAAACATTAATGGGGGGTGTCATAGAGCAGCTGCTCAAAGAAGTCCTATCATTAATTAATGTTTCAATTTTAAATATGATCAACTTGTCTGTATTATTCGGCTATGTACTTTGGTATTAAAAATTCTTGAGTAATTTTAAAACAACTGATCATCTGCAGAGCAATGGTTTATTTGAAGATTTTCAGTCAGGTTTCAGAGCTCGTCACAGTAAAGAAACAGCTTTAGTACACATACAAGGTGTTGAATAATCAGGCCCCATCTTATCTTAATGACCTTTATCAAAAAAAGAATGGGAGGCAGAGCCTTCAGACACCCTCTCTGCTTTTAAGATTTGGCTTAAAACATTCCTTTTTTGATAAAAGCATATAGTCAGGTTTCAGAGCACGTCATATGGTTAGATCAGGTGACCCTGAATCCTCCCTTAGTTACGCTGCATTAGGTGTAGACTGCTGCAGGATTCCCATGAGTCTTTCTTTTTCAGTCACCTTTTTCAATCACTATGTTTTTATACACCTTTCTAAATTTAATTATTAGTTATTATTAAACTCTGGCTCTCTTCCACAGCATGTCTTTGTCCCGTCCTCCTCTCATCTCCTCACCCAGCGCCCCTCCCTGAGCCTGGTTCTCCTGGAGGTTTACTCCTGTTAAAGGGAAGTTTTTTCATTCCCACTGTCGCCAAAGCGCTTACTCATAGGGGGTCAGTATGATTGTTGGGGTTTACTATGTTTTCTTTGTATTATTGCAGGGTCTTTACCTTACAACATAAAGTGCCACGAGGCAGTTGTTGTTGTGATTTGGCGCTATAAGTATCTGATGAGTATATTAATGTAACAGGACATACATCAAACTTAACAGGAGATAAGCACAACAGATCCACTTTAACAATCCTTGATACATCCAGGTTTATTTAAGAAGCCTGAGTTTAAATATTGGGGTTTTTTATAAATAATTTCCATTTTCTCTGATTAGATTGGAGCATGGCGTTACAGGAAGAGCTACATGTCAAATTCAAAGGTGTCAGCCATTCTCTTGGACAAAGAAAATGTCATTGGGCGCATGAGTTGCAGTTTCAGATCAATCCTTTGACCATAAAGTACGGTTTCAAAGAGCATAACTGGTGACAGCTCACAAGCCCGAGACAGAAGTCATCGTGACCACATCCATCAGCGTATCAATGCAGAACCTCTCTTAAAAATTGCTTCCCCAAATGTTCCCACCCACAATTTCCCTGTCTCCTCAAAGACTCAGATCACTAAAATAAAACTCATATTTCAGAGTTCTGGGAAGGTTTAAAATGACATGAGAAGCCCCTGAATTAAAAATCTATAAAAGGAAGAACAAAAAGCGAAAACCAAAAATCTAGTAGATGTTGTACGTAACGTCCAAACATATACAACTGAGCATATATATATATTCATATATATTCTGCATATCTCTTCCAGTCTTGTACATAATGTTCAGTGACACCAGCAAATCAGAATAACCTTTAATTTCAGCTTGTTGTTTCCATATACAATGTACAGTGGTTTGGCTGAAAACACAAAAGCATTTATGAAGTGATTAACAAAAGAAAAAATAGAGATGTAGTGAGTGTAGTGAAAGATAATTAAAAGCCGATGCACCCGAGCTACAGTGCAGTTATGTTATACTTGATTAGAATGTTTTTTAAAATCAAAATTCTTCATAAAACAATTAACAATTTACATAAGTATTTTTTGTGATTATGTAATAGAAAAACACTTTATGTTGTACTAAATATACATTGATTAGTGTGCCATTACATCTAACAAATTCATCCATCATCATGAACTTCATTCAGTTCCGTCATTAAAAATACATAGGAGTGGGCGCTAATTTGCGCGCTCTACATTTAAAGACAAAAAGAGCACAAGAGGAGATATTTTTAGTGTTAAACTAAAATGCGGTCTAGCAACATTTTCACTGAGAAGATAAAAAATCCAAGCTCAGGTGCAAACTTGGCTGAGTTTCCAGAGTTGTTGCTGCAACACACAAAGCTGCTGTCTGTGTCAGTGCCACTAGAAGTAAAGGTCACAAAGCCCACATTGGCCCCCGCTACTTGATTTGTGATCCAAGTCTGGAATTCAGACACTCGAGCGTAGACCTCAGGGAAACCTGCCAGGGCGCAAGGTACTCCAAAACTGGTAATACCAGCCTGGATCCACTTGGAACCCTCTTTGCACTGCAAAGGTCCACCAGAGTCCCCCTGAAAAAAGTAGGATAAAACACAAACATTAAGAAGGGGATTGAAACAGCATATTCTCAAAACTAAAAAAGTCCATATTTACATTATAGGGCTGAAATTGCAAAAAAACAAACAAAAAAAAAACCAACTTGTTTTTCTGTAAGGGAGAATATATATTACAACAATTTGCTTTTCTTTTAACCTGGCATGCTCCTTTGTTCTGTTGCCCCGCACAAATCATTTTCTGAGTGATTATCACATCTTGTGCTGGGATATAATCACAGCTGCACTGTTTGTTTCCAATAACAGGAATCTGAACTTCTTGTAGGGGTGCATTAGCTGGCAAAGTCTCTGTGAAAGACAAAGAATGAAATGAGTCCACTCTCATCCAGTCTCACGAATTCAAAAGTATTTTCAATGGATATGTGCAAACGATAACACGAATGATGACGAGATCATTCAATATCTAAACTCCCACAAAAAACTGACATTCCTGTCAGCAACAGACAGTTTGTGCATCTGTCTAGTAGTTCAGGCACCAAACATATTATGCGAATGTGTGAACTGCCCACCTTGCAGGGTGAAAAACTTTAATAGCAACAACTTTTAAAGGAAGTAACAAAGAGTGCTTTGTGTGTGACGTCTTCTTTTGTGTGTGCAGGCCGCTTTGAGGGCCATGAACTGTTCACACTAGAGCGCGTTTGCTGTCACATTTTATTTGTAGTGTGAACAACCAGACCAAAAAAATCGGGTTTGATCAAAAAATCGGAATTCAGCATTAAGACCTGCAATGTTAACGTGGCCTTAATGCACACAGGAGGTGATCAGGGGAAGTGGAAACACATGGGGAAACAGCTGACTGTAATGGACACAATGACACCACGGGGGAAGTCGAGCAAAACACATTGAACATGGAAAATCCTGGCTCTTCAAAATAAAACAGGAAACATTGAGAGACATGACAAAATAAGCTTGACAATAAGAAACACTGGGTCACAGACCCAGCCCCTGACAGTTGACATGCAAATATAAATTTAAGTGACAAAGCGAGACTAGAAAAAACCTGATGTGATGCTTCCACTGCCACCAGCTACACAAATTAAATGAAATCTCACCATAGTTTCCAAGTTTGCCCCAGCCAGTGGCCCAGCAGGATGTGGAGCTGTAGAACTGACTGGAGTTACTTGCCAGGCAGATAGGTCTGATGTAGTCAGTGAAGCTGACAGGGCTGCTGAGCTTCATCAGGGCAATGTCGTTGTACGAGTAATAATTGTTGTAGTTAGGGTGGACAATGACCTGCGACACACTCCGTTTCACCTCATGAGTGTTAGGCCAAGCCTGAGTCTCTCTCCCGAAGTAGAGCGTCCATGCCTTAAGTGAGTTTCTGTATTAAATGAATAATAATGAAATCAATCCATGGATTTAAAATATTTTCTCAAATCTGTCGTGTCCTATTTTGATGGCAATTGTTTTTTATTGTATTTAACCACTAGTAGAAACATACATCCATTATCTCATCCTATTAAGAGTCACATGAGTTAACCCAGCTGTCATGGGGCAAAAGGCAGGGAACGCCCTGGGCAGGACAACCATTCACATGTATGGCCAAATTATAATCACATAATCTAACTCCATGCATGTTTTTGAGCTGTGAGAGTAGACCCACACAGACAGAGGAAGAACGTGCAGACTCCACACAGAAAGGCTTAAACCTGATTTGAACCCATGACCTTCTCGGTGAATGGTGCCACCGCAACTCCATGCTGCCTGATAGAAACATGTGTGCAAATTTAAAAAAACAAAACAAGGTGTGACGACAGAAGCTTGTGCCCAATCAAAGTCAATTAAACCCAAATGATGAACTAGATAAACAGTGTGTTTATGGGTCACCCTGACTTATACTAATTTCACAAACCACAGGGTCAGAAGCTAACTGTAAAAAAAAACTTTCCACCTATGTACGCAAAACTTTTAACTATGCATACAAACCATCAATATTTCCTCAACTGAATTTGTACGTGTTGTATAAACAAATAGAACTGCCACAGACCTTCCATGACCACTATTGAGTTAAATTATCTAACAAACACATTAATATAAAGTTATGAAACAGAAAAGTAGCTTATGTGGGTGGTAATTTTGTACAAAATAACTACTTTCTTTGCATGTATACACTGGTAAATAAGGCCCAAAGTAGTTTTTTATGGACAGTAAGAATTGATATGAATAAACATACAGAACAAAGAGTACATGCAGCATCCTTTGACAGCCTAAACTAAAATCACCCCCATAATGTGGGGCTGTGTGACACAGTGTAACATTTGTCTCATGGTCCTTGGTTTTTCTGTTGTGTTTTCCTTGGTCCTTGTTAAATATAGTGGCTCTGTTGTGTTTCTATTTATTTCTTCGGCCTCCTGTATCCTCCTGTTTCCCTCATCAGGTTTATTGTTAATCTACAGATCTCAGTGTTTTTGTCTTTTGTTTTTCTGTTTAATTCTACTTTTTTTCTCCTTCACTAGTTTCACATCTGTGTTTGTGTATAGGGTATAGAGCCCTGTCTTTCTTTTTGTTGTTGCATTTTTTTCTATGATCTTGTTGCCCATACTCCTTTATTCGTTTCTGAACTTTTGGATTTGCACTTTTACTTATTTTAACCAGGTTTTACATTTTTGTCAGCTTTTAAAGTTCATTTTTCACTGACTTATTTGGCTTCGAGTTCGTTGCTGGGCTCTCTCTAGAACACAAGTGTCAAACTCCAGGCCTCGAAGGCCGGTGTCCTGCAGGTTTTAGATGTGTCCTTGATCCAACACAGCTGATTTAAATGGCTAAATTACCTCCTCAACATGTCTTGCAGTTCTCCAGAAGCCTGGTAATGCACTAATCATTTGATGCAGGTGTGTTGACCCAGGGTGTTATCTAAAACCTGCAGGACACCAGCCCTCGAGGCCTGGAGTTCGACACTCCTGCTCTAGAATAACCCAGACATAACCCTGGTTCTTGTATGCACAGAGCGAAAGATATCTAGCCGAGAGGCAAATTCTGTTGAAACGAGGATAAGTTCATATTTAGATAAGATGTGCACATGTTCAACAAATGCTCCCAAAACCTGTCTTAACTGATAAATCCTAAATTTGGAATTTGGCCCAAATCCAAAGATCCAAACACAACACAACACGATCTTTGCATCATCATTTTCAAATTTTGTGTTCTTGTAACTGTATAATCAGAACCAGCCCACACAGGGACAGTAACTTGTTATTTAAATTATTTACTGTCTATACTTGGCCATGCCTTGGTTTGAACACGAGACTTATATTTATAAAAGTCTATATAAGAGCTCTATTTAGAGTACATTGAGCACAAAGTGTGTTACAAGAAAGCAAAGTGACAAAGTAAAAGGTTAAAAAGTAATGCATTCCACTTATTACAGCTTCTTTACAGCTGTGCAAAACATACTGTGGTCACAATCTGTAATACAGTAATGTAGCTCATGCTGTACTAAATTGAATATCGGGTTACAGTTATAATTATGTGTTTATTTGTGTTACCCAAGTTGCTCAGTTATCTGCATAATGTAGCCTAAGGTATATATTGGTTATTATGTGACAATGTACATTGTCACATAATGTATATTGTGTCATATTATGGAGTGATGCAGAAGGAATGTAACAAGTAGTAGTTAAGTAGTGTAATGCATTAGCGTTTTTCAAAAAGTAATGAGTAATGTCTAATAGATTACTTTTTTGAGTAACAACCACAATACTGGCTGTAAGAAACTGTCATAGACATGGTAGTAAATCTGTAAATTTCAGTTCTCCAAATAAATAAAAAATTGGCTCTATTGTATAATAATTTCTACCACATGGAAGCAAATACCATAAGAAGTGAATTCATGACTCACTTCCCCACTGTGGCATAACTTTTCAGCATATCCTTCTGCTTCCCTGCTTCTCTCTGACTTTCAAGTAAAGCCAAAAATGCTTTTACATAAGTAATAATAAGCAATAAAACATAAAATTAAAAGCCCTTATTTTGCAGTATGCTCATGTATCACCAAGACTGGAAAGACTCGAAGCATATAAATAAGGAATTAGGAGACCTTTATTTGGGTCATTACAAACAGTGTAGTGGGTGAACCTGTTTCAGTCAAAATTAATTCCTGGTGACTGATCTGACTGTTAATTAAGCAGATATGTTGCTTATTAGGCAGTAAAATGAGTCACCACCACCAAGTTTCAGTTAGGTGTTGACCTGGACATTTGCCTTCTGGCAGAAAGAATAGGAAATCCTTTGAGAGAACAAAAAGACCAGTGTAAAGAGCAGGTTTTGCTGGATGAATGGGTCAGACACAAGACATTCACCCAGAAGACAAAAGTCAAAACTGAATTCCCACTTGGGTTCATGTGAAGGGAAAGTGGGACAGTTTTATAAATGTAATGTAGAGGCTTTGTTGGATTAAATTACCCAAACTGCACAGAAACACAGAAAAAAATAATTTAAAAAAAAGTCTAAAGAAAAAAATGTAACTTTAGCTTTTTTTTTTTTTCACATGACACAATCTTGTGTGAGTGAGTGAAAGCCTTGTATTTGACCTACTTATGTACCAAGACTCACTTCCTTTACCACATGACTTTTGTATGTGCATTGTAGCAAACACTGTGACAGAACTTACAGCTTGAAGGAACTGAAATAGAACGTGTGAGTTCCTGCCTCATAATATCCAGCAGTATTTACATAGCAGCAAAGTCCATCCAGGAAAAAAGAGCGTTTTTTACAGGACTCTGCACAGTCCTGTAAAACTTAGCACATCCCACTGATTGGATAGGAATTACGAGGATCAGTAGCAATCAAGTGCTTATCTGATCATCAGCAGTTCTGATGTTCTGGCAGTTTGCTGGTCTGGGGCATTCCGGTGTGCGTTCACACGATGGCACATCGTGCGTTCACACGATGGCCAGGAGTGGATGTCCCAGCAAATGATCACTTTAAAAAAGGGTTAGATCTCAGGGTATACAGGCCCTGGGTAGCATGCTAAATGTTAAAGCTCATCACAGTACAATTAGAAAAAGACTGAAGAAAGAAGAAAGAGCTACCAGGAGAAAGCGTCTTCTCTCAAAGAAAGAAACAAAACAAAAGATGGAAACATTGTTCATGTTTGCAAAGTTTCATTTGAACAAACCACAAAACCTTTGCAACAGTTTCCTTTGAATTGATAAGATCTGAGAGGAGAAAATGTGTCCATAATGTACACTACCATGTACGGTAAAAACCAAACGCAGCATATCAGCACACACTTCACACCACTAGTCGATCATGTGGTGTAGGCGTGACGATTTTAACACCCACAGGACCACAGCACCTTGCAGTCAGCCATGAAGTGTTCTGTACATATACATGCTTCTTCAAGCTACTGAAGTGGATTAGTTAGGTCAGTTCACCCACACAGCATCAGGTTTAGCTCATCATGTTATTGTCACTAAAGTCAGGGTGACTCGTCTGAATGTGTGACCTTTAAATGTCAAAATTAAATAGGAAGACATGCTAAGAGGATATTTCTTCATCCATTGGCAGACGCCTGTCATGGTACAAAATTGTTATCATACAGGTTGACTGTTGTGCAACAAGTAACACAAGTTACAATTAATGAGGAAAACATCTTACTCGTGGAATTCTTGTTTATCAATCAGATGTCAAAGCAAAGCAGTGAAACATCACCAGGTTTGATGATTGGATGTAAAGGAAAGGGCCACTTCCAGTCAAAAAGGTACCGCCAGCTAACACTGCTATCAGTGTTGACACCTTATCATTCTGTCTCAGGAACAAGCCTGTAGTCACACTTAGACACACACTTCCTTCTGCGCAGTTATGGTTTGTGGCGGCAAGTCAGTAGAAAGAAACTAGATCCTATATAAAGCACAAAATGGGTTTTTTTCGCATCAGTTCATTTCTATTGTTTGCTTGCCTGTTCAACAGTTTAAGCACCAGAAGACAAGTGCCACTTAGCACCATTGTATTCAAGATAACATACAGGAAATAACTCATACCAACATTTAGAAGTACAAAGAGCACTGAAGGCCAGACTTAAATATGCTAATTTGATTTTATATAGCCGTTCTTTTAATAGTTTATTAACATAAATATTTGTTCTGATGAGCTGGAATCACCATTTTTCTACTGTAGAAACACCTTCTGCACAATAGTGAACCAGTTGAACTTGTATGTTAGTTATTCTAGTTATCTGTCACCAACAAATATTGATTTGTATCAGCTAACTTTATTAAAACTGCTCTGTGAACGCGTCTGTCGGGATATTTTACTCAACTTTTAATTCACATGCTTCACTTGTTTTTTGAGTCTCTTACTGATGTTTGGTTTCTTTGAAGTCTGTATTTTGGTCTCTAAAATACTGAATTTGTAACACAATGTTCCCACATAGGCTTCCGGTAAAAACGTGCAATAGAGAATGAAACAAAGAGTATATCTTACTTTATAATGCAGTGAGCTGCTGTGAGCACCCACTGGTCACTGATGAGGGTGCCTCCACAGATATGAGATGATTGATAGTGTACGCTCACCTGCCAGGGCCATGACCCAGCTGGGGCATTCTGACCACCCACTATTCTTGTATTGAGAGGTGCCACCCCACAATCTGACAGAGCATAGACAGCTGGGTGTCAGTTGATATGCAATAAAATTTCTCATACTTGATTCTAGTCACACTGGAATATGAACATTCAGAGTATTTACACAGTTGTTTGGTATATATGAAATGTGATGTGCTCACCCTGAGCCTTCGAGCCTGTAAGAATAAGAGAAGAAGTTACTAGAAATTATAATCTTTGTGAATGTTGCCATATATGTAACAACAGCCACATGGGGACACTAGAGTTACAGCAGCTTTCGCCAACTGTAATACAGCTAAGGGGCAAATGGTACTATGAGTTCTTAGATCACATATTATTTGCATCATTTCAAGTCAACAAATTTGACTTGATGCAGGCCGTACTGTCTTTCTGAATACATGAAAAACGTTCTGCATCTGATATTACTTTGTGGTTTGTTTTGACACATCGAAGACTTGTTGTTACTAAGTTGCTACGTTACTAAGCAAATGGTCAACAAAATTAGTTTACGCATCGGTGATAACCAACAGTACATCTGTTTAATGAAGCAGTATTGCGGTAATTCCTGTTTTCATAAAGTTCATACTGACAGCAGAGGCTTTGTTTCGTTTCACCTTCTCTTTAGAACGTTTTTTAGCCATCATTAACCAGATTTCCAAACATTACACAAAATAGCTCTAAAACAAAATCAAAAAAGCTGTTAAATGCTATATAGATTAGGGCTCACCTTGCAGAGTGATGAGTGCACACACCAAGAGGATCCAGGCTGCCATCCTGTGTGCTCACAATAACCAGAGGCGTCATTGTGATCGTTTTCTTTCATTAAATTTTCAAAACAAGTCAGGTAATGTTGCACACTGAACACTACATATTCAAACCGGTTTCTCTACCTTCCAGTATAATATAAGTGTCCTGGGTTTTGTACCCAGCATTTTATATTTGGGACTCTGTTTTCTGTTTGATATTTCCAATTTAACTTTGTTGTAGTTTTCAGTTTAAACTTTACCTTTGCTTTGCTTAGGTTTTTATTCAGATTTTGTATTCATCATATTCTTTGTTATTCTTAAGTGTTTCCAGCCCTCCTATGTTCCCAATGCCAAGTCGGTGTTTCTGTGTTTCTTCTGTGTTTAGTCTTTTTGTTTACTTTGGCCTGTCAAGTCCAGTCTGTCCCTGCACTCGTACCAGTTCCTCGAATATGGCATCAAGCAGGTGTTCCTGTCCCCAATGAGTGAGTTCCCAGGCATGAACACTGCCTGCAGTCATTGGAGGAGCAGGCTGTGTGCCCTCCACTACCCCAGCTCGCTTCATCTTTACCAGAGATTTGCACCCCGCCAATTGGTCCTGCTCTGCTTCAGTCTTGACCTTGCAGTCAAGTTCAACAGGACTGTAATTTTCCAAGGTTTTTAGCAGATGCATCTACGGCATGAATATCAGATTCACAAACTTGGGAGTCCACGCTCCTCGTCCATCTGACAAAGATTGTTTTACTGTGGGGTATTTGTGACCTACTGAGCATTAATGGGCACTTGCCATAAAACTGAGCAAAAATATGGGAAGAAGTCGTGATGACTTCTGCATCACCTTTTAAAATCAAGGTTCTTTTGTGTGATAGCAAAAAACACAAAAATGGCATTGTTTACTTAACTAATAAAAAGATCAGAACAAAGGTCCAGCTGGCATTTTAATCTCAAGGGATTTTCTCTTTTCAAACGTTCTCAGCTAGAGTGAAAATTACATTGAAGCTTTTGTCAAACATCCATATTATTGCTCAGGATGCCAGATGTTACCTATGTTAATAAAAACAATATGTATACAGTTTTATATGCAAGGCAAGATGGTGAACAAACAATCCAGTTGGACTTCCACTAGGCTACTTAATAATGTAATGGTGCACCGTGTTGATGTGGGTATGCAATAAGAGTGGGTTGACTACTACAACCACATCACTTTAAAAAATGAATATAAAACCTGCCATGAAAGTTAAACAGAGTGATTCCCATGTTATGGGTGGTTGTTCACCATCCTATGTACTCATATTTTATCTTTCTGCTGCACAGGGTCCGTGCTACAAGATGGGCACAACAGACTTCAGGCTTGCTAGTAGTGGTGAATTTGATTAGGTGATGTGCAAAAAGAACTAGAGTCACATCCAGTATTTTTCTTGCTGAGGACTTCTCTACACTCACACAACCACAAATATAAAATGTAATTACCTTATGAACTTTATCCACAAAAAATGTACAACTTTCAATCAAGAAATTGTTACATCTAAGTTCTTGTGGGTTACTTATACACAGCAGTCATGTCTGCATAAGTCTGAGTGAGAGCAGGAAAAAAAGAATATAATTTGCAGAGCAAATAAAAGGAAGACATAAACAAGGGGTCGGTGTCTGCAGTTAAGACTTTCTGTACACACCACTGAGGTTAACTGGTTATAGTTTTCAAATGTCCACAAGTCCACAATGACCTGTTTTGGTCTAGGTAATGTAAATTTTGTCAACCTATCCACAAACCTATCTGAAACCCTACGCCTTAGCTTACGTCACTTGTCGCACAGTTTGCAAGAAATGTAACCACACACAGTGCAGACACAGCATGTAATGACTGTTATTGGCACGTTCAGTACCGTCATTTCCTCCTATGCATTCCTCCTTCAAATTGACAGGAAGAGAATAGATCTAATGGAAGGCCATTTAGTGTTGTGGTGGCAAAATTGAAGAGCAATGCTGTCATTGCATAGCTGCTGAATAGACGATCAATTTGAAAGCATTTTAAGCTTTTAAGCTCTTTAACTGATTTGCATTGATTTGCATCATTGATTTGACTGTCATATTTTTTAAGTCGATTTGTTGAATGGGGCGATCGTGGCTCAAAAGTTGGCAGTTCGTCTTGTAATTGGAAGGTTCGAACAGTCTCGGTCGTTGTGTCCTTGGACAAAACACTTCACTCGTTGCCTACTGGTGGTGGTCAGAGGGCCCAGTGGCACCAGTGTCCGGCAGCCTCGCCTCTGTCTGTGCGCTGTGGCTACAATTAAGCTTGCCATCACCAGTGTGCGAATGGGTGAATGACCGAATGTAGTGTAAAGCACTATACAAATACAGGCCATTTACCATTTCTTTTTTTTTTTTTTTAATTAAAATATTGTCTTTCAAGAATCATTGGGGGAAAAAATACTTGCTGTGTGCATTTGGAACCAGTGCTCTGATTTTGTCCTGGGTTATAAATGCAGCACACCTGTTTCTTTACACTCTGCACTTTCACCCTGTGACCTCCCACAATGGAAGCCGCAACACCAGTTTCGGGCCTAAAACACTCACTACTCTTTTCTAAACACCACCACCAATGCATTTCTAAACACCTTTCTGAATAACTTAATAACTTTATTGATCAGGGATGTTATTGAGCTACAACAAACTGACAGGCAAATATTCCTTATTTAAGTCCAAATTGTGCCAGTTTTTACCACCATTTTAAGAATAATCCTGCACAGAACCTCAGAGATGTACAAATACACAGAGTGAGATGCTGCAACTGTTTGAAAACTTGAGTTTGTGGAAAGAAATTTGCAAAACAACACTTGACACTTAACAAAGTCTTGGCTTCTGGTTTTAACCTCTTATCCTCCTTATTAGCACGTTTTCTCCACTATTGACTAAATGGCGACACCTATCGTTTAGGACAATACTGCAGTGGCTTCTTGCACCTTGGATGACAGCATCTGTGTGACGACAGCGAGGGTTTGAGCAAAGCGACCACTGCAGAGGGTATATTGGAAGCTTCGGGCTGTTTTCTTGAAACAGAAGAAATCATTGCTGAGATACCCAGAAACAAACGACTCATTGTATCATTGAGTATGTCTTGATAATGATTCTTAATTATAGAAGTTCTGACTAACTGGGAATGGGTGTTGTTTTAATAATGACACACAAACCATAAAGGCCTTTATAAAGCTGACATTTTTTTTAATTTCCACCCTGTATTCAAATCATAAATGTATTTTCCTCATACTTCAGCTTCAAAGGTTTTTGCTGATGTCATGGTCACATATTGAATAAGAGCATAAATGAAACAAAAGCAAAATGTTCACAGTAGTTAAATAACTTCATTCCTTCGATCAGCTGGCCCAGACTCACATGCCCCTCCTCTTCACTCAATCTTCCAGCCTGATGAAAGCAGCAAGCGTGTCAAGCTAAGAAGGAAGGGAAAACATAAAGTTCAGTCACAAAGAGTTGGATGTGAGCACAGGTTCAAGACAAACAAGGATTTGGGACACATTAATCACACTTTCAGTTCTTGCTTTTGTTTCCTCCTAATGCAAAGTACAGCAGAAAAATACTGACTGACTACTTCAGCTCAGTGACGCAGATCCCCTGTGGATCAGAAATTAACCCTTGACTGATGTACGTGTTAAGTTAATCAAGTTAATGACTGTTAAGAGGGGTGTTAGAACAGATAACACCTTTTCTTCTCTTCAGACATCAAGCGCTTGTTCTGGTTAAATATTATCAGAGGAGCTGACTGAAGAGACAGGGGGGCTTGTACAGAGGGGCATAAAAGAACCTCCTTTTCTCCGCAAAATGCATCGGCACCCTAAACCTTCCACAGACAGAAAAGAGTTGTAGACTCGCCTGAGTGTTTGCCCACATAAGCTCAGTGGGATTACTCACTCTGTTTGTTCGTGGCAACACTGCACCAATGTAAAGTAGCCCCGAAACCTTGGCCTGAGGCCCGTCTGAATTTTAAGTGACCAGTTTCCCCACTTGTGCGTCCCTGCACATCTCCCTCCTTTTTTCCTCTCTCCCGTTTCCACCCTGTTGCTCTTCAGGCCTTACTTGCTTCTGGAGGAACGTACACATATCAAGGGCCTCCTTTCACTCCCGAGGCCCAGGAACGATATTTCTTATTTCCCCGACTTGCAGGACAATCCCGCCCACTGTCACCTCGTAGCTCTATATAAGACAGGGAAAAGGACCTGATGATAAGAAGTCTCAAGACAAGCCCAGCCATGTGGTGTAAAGTCCTCGCCTATGTTGTCCTCCTGACTCTGATAAAGCACGGTGAGTATTATGGCTGTTTACAGAGGTGGCTCTGATTTTACTCTGGCTGATGACAAGGTATGAGGTGGGCTACCTCAGGTGGGCTATATGTCAATCTTTTACTATAGATGGTGCATATTAAAGACCTTAAGTGTTAGACATTGTGAGCATCCACCTGACCTTTATGTTGTGTTGATTCCTGGATTAAGTCACAGTGTATGTAACAGAGCGATATGACAGTGTATGAAGTGAGACATGAGTGATTTTTAATATTCAAGGAGCTTTTGTTGTATTCTTTATAGGCCAGTGTGGCCAGTGCTGCCTAATGCAGCTGTTGGGTTTATAATGTCTGGTGAAGTTCAGACCCTTATTAAGTGGGAATGGCACAGTATTAACACCCGATCAGACACAATGCATCACAGCTTAACTTCTAGAAAATATGTAATATAAACCTGGTAATGCAGAATAAGTCTCTCTCCACCATGTGGAACTTGAAGTGACATCAGTGAGTATAAACGTCTGTCTGATCAAAGCATGGCACGAAAAATAACCTCTTCCTCTTTGGTGCATCAGCACGATGTTTGCTATTAACTGATTCGAGGTGCTTGTCAAAAATAGGTTGTCAAAAGCGTCAGCGGCACAGTTTGACCTCCATTCTTAGGTTTCTTGTTAATCCGCTTTGATCGGCCCATCATTTAGCGAGAAGCATAAATAAGCGCTTCATGCCGATGGAAATTTTTCCACCGCTTTGTGTTACACCTGCCAATAAGTGTTTATTGTACTAGTTACCAATTAAGCTGATTGGATGGCCGGACCTGTCTTAAAGGCCTTGTATTTGCACTGAATCAATAAAGTGTAGTCAGATTATTGATTTACTCTCAGGGATGAAAAGAAAGAATGCATTCACTGTTCATTCAATTTAAGTTAACAAACTGGACAAGTGTTATTTGCTCAGCCTTAGACACCTATTTGCTTTTACGGTTTTACCTTATTCTCGGTGCTTTCTAATGACATTTATTACATAATTAAGTCAAACACATTAGAAAGACAATTTTGTATCTTTCACTAAACAATATGTACAAGGTGCATGTTTGTGCCCTGGGTTATTTTTGTTTTTAAAAGAACTCGAATGGTTCTGTTTTGCAGCAGCAAAAACAGGAAAATGCCATAAGGTCATCTAACTGGTTCATCAATCAGTTTCGTGGCAACGTTTCCACTTGTAAGAGGAAGATTGTGATATTTCTTCTTTCTAAAGAAGAAGTTGTTTCACAAATGTTACACGACAAGAGTAAAAAAAACACAACCTAATAACTCAAGAAGTCATGACACTTCTTACCAAGTGCACTGGAAACATTTATTGAATATGTAACAACCTTTCATCATAACATAGTTTTGTCTGTAACATATTTTTTTTTGGTTGGGGGGTGGGGGCTGTTGAAATGCAGACCCAACCACACAAAAAATGGCACAGTGCATCTTACAAGCCCTCATGTGTTGCAGTAAGGAGCCTTAATGAGTTCTGTTCTTTTTTTTTCTGTCCATCTCTTTCTACTTTCAGTGTCTTCGAGTAAAATTCAGGCCAGTCCAAATACAAACGCAACCCTCCCCTGCAACATGACGCTCTCTGCTGAGGGGGACAACATAAACCAGTCTCTGATCGCAGTCAGCTGGGTTAAAAATGGCTCTGAAATCGCCTCGTTTGGAAAAGCAGCAACACAAATAAAGGAAGGCTTCAGCTGGGACAACGCTGACTTCGTCAATGGGGACTTCTCGCTGGTCGTCCTCAAAGCCAGTCTTGACCTGCAGGGGATGTATGAATGCACCATCAGCTACAACTTCACTATTCTTCACTATAGTAATGTTACATTTACTATCGTCGGTATGTCTTGGTTCTGTTCTCGTGGTTTTGATTCCTTTTTCTGACCTATGATCACATCTGAACCTAAAAATTAAGCTCGACTCCATTTCTTCTTCTCCCCCCACCCCCTTCAGCATCACCCACTCTCTCAGTTCCTCATCAGTGGGTGGTGCTGGAAACTAAGACCCAGCTTAAATGCCATGTAGACAGTTTCTACCCTCCTCCTGTCTCTTTTTCCTGGACCAAAGCGGGGGAAGTGATTCAACCTCCCTACCAGGTTGACCATGTTTTGAATGTGCAATTCACAAGATCATAATGAAGTAACGCAATGCTTTGACTAAAA
This sequence comes from Oreochromis niloticus, assembly GCF_001858045.2. Classification (NCBI taxonomy): domain Eukaryota; kingdom Metazoa; phylum Chordata; class Actinopteri; order Cichliformes; family Cichlidae; genus Oreochromis; species Oreochromis niloticus. The sequence goes on along the minus strand of NC_031973.2, from coordinate 16,901,783 downwards.
ACAGGTACCAGAGAAAAAACTCTGGCTGCCTAAGAAAAAGATTGCTTTAATTATTTTCTTTCTGGCAGTCCTTCTATGAATCATCTGATACATTTCTCTCTCTGCTTCCTCTTAGATGAGGCCCCAGTGCTGAATAACTCGGCCAAAGCAGCCGTGGCTATGATGTGCATCTCTATAGTGCTGGTCTTCCTGCTTTGCTTTGGCTTTTCTTGGAGGAGAAGAGATGGTGAGTCAGAGCTCACCACGCAGCAACTGCAGCAGGAGATTTTTGATATGCAAGGCATTGAAGAAATGAGGCAAAGTCTATTTTTGTCCTTTGTGACTAAGAAGGAGGAACTAAGTTTGTACAAAACCTTTTTAGAGAGGAAGAAGTTGTTGGTTTTTTTGTCTCGGAAAGTAGACATGTTCGAGAAAATGCTTGAAAAAGTTCTGAATAATCAAAATGTGACCACATGTTTTTCATTGAATCCCATGTAGTTTCCACGATAGCTTCATCTTTACAGAAAAGCTAAAAGCATTACAACACAACAGCGCCCCCTTTTGAATTATGACCTTCATCAAAAGAGGTCCACCGACACCAAAGACTTGAATCTCTTCATCTGAATGTTGAGTTTTTGGTGGGAGAAACTTTTCTCCACTCATCCGAATTTCTGGTATTTCCTTACCTGAATGATCGGCCGTGCATGAAGACATTTTAGTCCACTGATGTTCACTATTGCATTATTCAACCTACTCCAAGTGTGGAGCTGCAGAAAATGAATTTAATGGCATTTTTGTATGAAAATATATCACCTTATCTCTCTCTGTCTCTTAATTTATAATTCCTTGTCACCCTGCTCAGAGAAACAGAAATCTCTCAGCGTGTCGGGGATCATCCTCCCTCCCCGAGTGATAGTAGGTCAAAAGGGGAGGGTGTCGCTGAGCATTGAAGGCAGGAGGGTGGACCGGGTGCAGACCGCATGGTTCCTCAATGACACCCCTATTTTTGACACCTCACTCGCAGGTAGGATGCCTCATATTTCCCTCTTTTTTTTCTTTCTGAACTCCAGCTATTACACTTATTGTTTGAATGAAGGAGTTAATTTGCACAGGAGCACCAATCTTTAAAGCTATTTTGGGGGATGGAAGCTGGTTATTTGGGGAGCTGGGAAATGAAATGCATTTGGATTAAAGTGTTGGTGATGTTGGACTTGCCTCGCACCCTTTAACGTGCTCTGTTTCCCCCTCTTTAACACGTTGATTCTGCTAACAATTGACCACCTGACACTCACAGGGACTTCCAAAGCTAACTTTAACTGCCTCTGTAACCCCCTAATCACCATCCATCTACCCTATGGTCTAACTCTTACCTCCCCAGTGTCAGAGAAAGGTCCTCTGCTGCTCTCCAGAGGTGAAATGGGTTACTACAAGCTGCACACTCAAGGGCCGCTGTACTCGTCCAAAAACGGCACTCAACAGCTGATCTCCTCGCTCACCTTCATCCCCCAGATTTCAGTTCACAAGGGTGCTGTGTTTAAGTGCCAGGTGTCCTACATAGGCAAGGACAAGATCGTGGAGGAGAGGGTGTCGGAGAAGTTCACTGTTCTGTGTAAGAACATGTTTTTTTTCTATTATTCCCTTTATTTTTGCAATTCCTGCAACTGAATCTCTTGTATGTTTTGTCACCCAGCTCCTCCTGATGTGTCAGAAATACAGCTGGCAGAAACACAAAGAGACAAAGGTGATTTAAGTAGACTATCATTTCCTATTGCATATTTAACAATAAGCTTTTTGCAGGAGGCTACACTGATGACATTTTCATCTTCCAGATGTCATCAGCCTGACAGTCCGAGCGTCACATTTCCATCCAGACATCATCACTTTCCGCTGGTTTTGCCAGGGTGGCGAGCTCAGCCCCGTGGCGTCCCAGGCCTCGTCCTCCCCTCAGCCCAATTCAGAGGGATTCTTTTCAGCCTACAGCCAGTGTAAACTTCCCTGCGCTGAACTGGAGAAAGGAGCAATGAAAGTGTGGGTCAGTGTCCACCACATTGCCCTGAAGCAGCCCATCACCCGGGAGACCAGAGGTAAGGATGAGGGATGAGGAGAGATTGGGGGAAATGTTGAAAAATCAAAGATTAATTTTTTATTTTGATCCCAAACAGGATTCATCAGGAGGCCGTGCATGTCTGAAATTGTCAGCTCCACCGTTTTCAAGGTCAAACTCTGGGATGTGAAATCACAGATTTCTACCCTCCAAACATTTCAGTGACTTGGCTCAGATTCAGGGAGGGAGAGCAAGATGATGGAGAGGAGGAGGTGATAAAGAGAGGAGCGATATGGGGCCCCATACAGACTGAACCCAGACTCTACAGGGCGACAGCCACTCTGAAGAGAAGGGCAACAAATCAGGAGAAAATCGACAAAAGAGGAGGGATTATTTGTAGAGTGAGACACTGTTCCCTACAGGATCCTGTTGAGAAACACTGGAGAAATGCTGACATTGGTATGATTGACTGACGCACTTTTACCTGCTTTTTAAACTGCACGATTAAAATTGCAAGGATGTTCCAACTGTAACTATCTGTATCCCTTGTTCTTCAGTCGCTCCATCCATTCCTCCATCAATCTCAGTCTGCTGGAGCAGCGAAGGCGTTGGTGTGTTTTCCCTCTTGTTGAAGGGAGGTCACCCTAAGGCCAAGTAATGACAGACGGAAAGAAATAAACAGCGTGTGCGCCCTAGAGATGTCCACAAGCCTCCGAGTCAGACAAACGAACTGCTGAAGAGACGAACAAATGGATATGCGATAGATAGATAGATAGATAGATAGATAGATAGATAGATAGATAGATAGATAGATAGATAGATAGATAGATAGAATGCAGTTTTAAGGCTCATTTTTTCCAACCTGGAAAGCTGAAAGTCTCAATGCTTTCTGCTGTCTATGGATCTTGTAGTCTATAAGTGGCAGGATACTATCCCCTAGGTTTATTCCTAAAAAGAAAATAAACACTTAAAAAAAAAAACATATACAGCTCTGTGTGTGTTATTTGTGCCCTCGAAATAGTATTTCGTGGGCATGTTGTACCCATTTCGTGCCCACGAAGTAGTATTTTGTGGCCACAATTTATTTATTTTTTGGACCATGTCATCAGAGAGGCTCCATACTTTAGATATCTACAGGTCAGAAATTATTTTAATCAAAACCTAAAAGTGAACCTAAACAAATTACAATTTGTAGAAACATTTATATCATTAACCAAATCTGAAGCGCAAAGCAAAATTATTTCCAAATTATATAACAGCATCCTGCGGTGTAAAAACGACAGCACTGTGTATATTAAACCAATGTGGGAAAAAGAAGGTAATCTGTCAATTACAGAGGAGTGTTGGGGCCACGCATGCCAGATACAGTTGGCTACCACTGGGTCTAATGTTTGGCGTAAATTTTGCTGGAAAATCATTATGAGAATTTTCATCACCCCTGCTCAACAAAGATACCGGGGAACTGGTGACACTTGTTGGAGATGTGGGGGAGATGGAGCTAACCATTTCCATATCTTTTGGGATTGCAAAGTTATTCACCAGTATTGGTCTCTAATCCATGAACATCTACAAAATGTTTTTTCATTTGTTTTTCCTTTAACCTTTGAGACCATATTTTTGTGTAATGCACCAGTGTACATTAAAGTCAAATATGAATGAATAACACTAAGTGCAATAATCTTTTCTGGCATCGTTGTATTTTTACTCAGTTGTATATAACATTTGTATTCTATTTTTATCTTATTGTATATTTTATTCTATTTTATTCTACTGTATATAGTATTTTATTTTATTCTGTACAGTTGTGTACTGTATTTATTCTTATTTTATTTTATTCTAATTTTTGCTTCATAACTTTTGCACTGTCCACTTCCTGCTGTGACAAAACAAATTTCCCACGTGTGGGACTAATAAAGGTTATCTTATCTTATCTTATCTTATAACATAAAAGCATAGCAATCAGAGTCAGTCATGGATCATAAAGAGCTGCATGAAAACATGGAATAAAAGATAAAATTTAAAAAAAAAAGACTTGCAGCCATTAGCTGACTCATGTCGCATCAGCTGGAGCTATTTCAGAGATTTTGCACAGCTCTCTAACTTTGTCACATGGAGTCACACAAACCACCTGCAACTCAACACCTCAAAGAACAAGGAACTGGTTGTGGACTTCGGGAGGTCCAGACCAGGTCCACTTCCAGTTCAGATCAGGGAGAGGAGGTGGAGGTGGTCAACACATACAAGTACCTCGGGCTGTGGGTGGACAAAAAACTGGACTGGTCATACAACACCGGCACCTGTATAAAACAGGCCAAAGCAGACTTTACTTCCTCAGGAGGCTGAGGTCTTTTAACATCTGCAGGAAGTTCCTGAGGATGTTTGTTACGTCCCTAGTCTAGGCGTGTAGGGACGCACATAAAATGTTGGAGGAGAGAGAGACAGATACCCGCCCTGGTTCCCAAGCCAAACATCCAAAACCAGTTGTGCGTAAAAAAAGGTGATTTTATTAAAGGTAATGAAGCATAGCTCCGGGGTGAACCCAGGCCAAAATAATAAACAAAACCAACTAAGTCCCACCAAAGAAAACTAACTAAACCCTAAGAAAGAAACAAAACAAACAAATGACAATACTAACCCTCGCTCCCTAACCCGGAAAACAGGAGAAAACTGTTCCAAAGAAAAAAGGCGGCTCACCCCTTCCGCTTCAGCCTATAGATGCCTAGGCACTAAGTTAATACACTAGGAGCGGCTCTCACAGAGCACGCTCACACAAACACACAGCAAAGGTATAGGCTGGAAACCAGGGCCAGGACCGCGTCGGCTGTCAAACTGCTTGCTCGCTTCTCTCTCTCTCTTCCCAGCGGGAGCTGTCAGAACGGCTTTTTGAACACGGTCACGTGTTCCACAGTCCAATCAGCTGCTCACTACTCTTCATTAAGGGAGGGACCTGCAAAGAGTCTTAAGCACAGTAAAGAGACAGAACAAAACAGCCCACACAGAGATCTTATGGCCACAGCCATAACACCCCCCTTCCCAAAATCAAAGGCATCTCCTCGGTAGATGTTTTGACAGTTACGTTTAAAGGAAAACACGGGATAGGGCATCCGCTAACACATTCTCTGTACCCTTTTTATGGCGGATTTCCAAGTTGAAATCTTACACCAGGAGAGACCATCTCATAAGCCTCTGGTTCGAGTTCTGCATACGCATTAGGAACACCAGGGGATTGTGGTCGGTATAGACGATCACAGGCGAGGGGCTGGAACCGACATACACCTCAAAATGCTGCAATGCGAACAGCAGAGAAAGGGCCTCTTTTTCAATCATGCCGTACCTTCGCTGGTGGACATTGAATTTCTTTGAGAAATAGCCGATTGGGTGATCCACACCATGTCGGTCTTCCTGTAGCAATACAGCACCTGCTCCGTCTGCACTGGCATCTACCTCTAATTTAAAAGGGCGTGCAAAATCAGGGGCAGCCAGCACTGGCGCACTGCACAGGAGAGTTTTAACAGCCAGGAAAGCACTCTGACACGCAGAGGACCACACAAAAGGTTTCAACACACTGGTGAGGCTAGTGAGGGGTGCGACCACTTCTGCGAAATTTCGACAGAAACCCCGGTAGTAGCCCACCATGCCGAGAAAACGGCGGAGCTCACGCCTAGTACGAGGGGCAGGAAAGTCCAGTATGGCCTGGATTTTGGCCAAGATAGGGCGCACCTGGCCCTGACCCACCTGTTTCCCGAAATATGTCACCATGGCTTTACCAAAATCACACTTGGCAAGGTTGAGGGTGAGGGACGCCCTTTCCAAACGGTGGAACACATCAGCGAGTGTTTCCATATGCTCTGACCAGGTGTCTGAGTAGACGACAATATCATCTACATACACTTCACACTTGCGAACGCTTCCCAGCACAATGTTCATGAGCCGTTGAAATGTGGCAGGGGCGTTGCGCAACCCGAAGGGCATGACAGTGTACTGCAGAAAATGGTCAGGAGTGACAAAAGCAGAGATTTCGGCTGCACGTGATGTTAAAGGAACTTGCCAATAGCCCTTTAACAAGTCCAGCTTAGTGACAAACTTCGCAGAACCGACCCCATCGACACAATCTTCCATTCTGGGAAGAGGATAGGAGTCAGGCTTGGTCACGCTGTTCACCTTCCGAAAATCTGTACAAAACCGTGGGGTCTTGTCCGCCTTAGGCACTAGGAGACACGGGGAACTCCACACGCTAGAGCTAGGAACAGCCAGACCATTTTCCAACAGATAAGAGACCTCTGTCTGGAAAAGAGCACGTTTAGTTTAGTGGTAGGCATGCTGCTTGATTGGAGGATGGCCCCCCCACATCGATGTCATGCTCCAACACAGTAGTACAGGATGGAGTGTCCGAGAAAAGATCAAGATGATTCTCAATCAACTGACACACGTCATCTCGAGCATCATCATCTAAATCAGTTAGATGTGACCTGAGGTCACTTAGGATTTCAGAGTTTCTGAGACGTGCGCAGCCCTCCGCACAACCGAAAACCAAATCATCACTTACTGGGTCATACCGGGCTTCGGAACCTGGCACCCCCACAGTCGCGACTGTTGACACACCACCAGCAAAGTAGGGCTTCATCATATTAATATGACACACACGACACTTTTTCCTTCGCTCTGGGGTGTCGATGACATAAACCGTATCACTCAATTTTGCCTGCACTATATACGGACCACTGAACTTTGCCTGGAGAGAAGAACCAGGGACCGATAAAAGTGTTAACACTTTATCACCAACCTCGAATTTCCTTTGCACAGCTTTCTTATCAAACGTCCTCTTTATCTTACCCTGCGCTGCAACGAGAGCATCGCGTGCGATTGCACATGCTTTATGCAAACGCACTCTAAAAGAGCTCACATAGTCCAACACATTTACCTTAGGAGCGTCTGTGTCGGACAGAAAATTCTCCTTGAGTAGTTGCAACGGGCCACGCACTGTGTGACCGAACACCAGCTCAGCAGGGCTAAATCCCAGCGATTCCTGCACGCTTTCCCTCACCGCTAAAAGGAGCAGCGGCAACCCCTCATCCCACTCCTTTTCAGACTCAAGGCAAAATTTCCGCATCATAGATTTCAAGGTCTGGTGAAACCGCTCAAGTGCACCTTGAGACTCTGGATGATAGGCACTGGATTTTTGATGTTTGATACCAAGTGACTGCAAAACCTGAGCAAAGATCTTAGACATGAAATTAGAGCCTTGGTCGGTCTGGACAACTTTTGGTAGCCCGAAAGTGGAAAAGAAGTTCACTAACGCTTTAACCACTGATTTAACTTTAAGGGTGCGCAATGGAATTGCCTCGGGAAAACGCGTAGCAACACACATCAAAGTCAAGAGGTACTGGTGGCCCGATTTTGTTTTAGGGAGTGGACCAACACAGTCGATGAGTATGTGTTCAAAAGGTTCCCCTAACACTGGGATAGGATGTAATGGAGCGGGTGGAATGACTTGGTTAGGCTTACCGCTAATCTGACAGGTGTGGCAAGAACGACAATACTTAGCAACGTCATTCTTCAGTCCTGGCCAAAAGAAATGGCGCAGAATGCGGTGGTAGGTTTTCCTAATACCTAAATGTCCAGAAAAATTGTCATGGGCAAGACTAAGAACTTTGTGCCGGTACTGTAGAGGCACCAGAACCTGCTTAGACACATTCCAACCCAGATCACCAGCTGCAGGCGGATACCAGGTACGCATCAACACATCATCCTCAACACTATAAACACGAGGGTACTGGTCACTAGAGTGGGCAGCTGAAAAACAACCCACCAGAGTCGGGTCACTGTGTTGTGCCAAAACAAAATCCTTTTTGTTAACTCCGGAAGGCAGTTGAGATGTCACGGATGGGCTAATAGACAGCATCGCCTCAGAGTCGCCTATCAGCGGGTCACAGGTTTTAGATTCAGACTCCGGCTCACCACCAGCGCAGAGAAAAGAATCAGACAGATCAACGTCACCATACTTGCGCTTGTGCGCGCGAGTTACAGCGCAAGCGGGGAAAACAGAGGGTGAGCGCCCAGCAGCAAGGTCAGATAACAAAGTATCAGGCACAGGATTCTCAACCACTCTCGGAGCAGAAAACACTTTCCCGTTTGCTAAATCATTCCCCAGAATCATCGCAACTCCGGGCACTGGCAGATGATCGCGCACTCCAACCGTTACCGGACCCGAAACGAGCGGCGATTGAAGAAACACCTTGTGTTGTGGTACCCGCAACACATCCATTTTTACTGCCCAGACAAGAGCATCTGAACCGCAAAAAGAGACATCAGAAAAAGGCAAAATACCCCTCAAAATAAGTGTCTGCGCGGCTCCGGTGTCACGCAGAATCGTGATCGGCACCCGATCCTCCTCCTTTCCATTCAGAGAAACAAATCCTTCAGACACAAAAGGACGGTAGCTGTCATCAAGGCTGTCACTTCTCACTTCACTGTCAGGTGAAGTGGAAGCAGACATAGAACGAACGAAACCAACACTTTTCGGCTTCCTTACCGTGTGAGCCTGCTCTTTGCGCTGTAGTGATGGACAAGCAGCGACAAGGTGACCGACTTCATGACAATAGAAACATTAGCGGTCTGACACAGGAATAGCAGCAGAATGCGTCTGTCGCTTAGGAGAAACCCTATAACTTTTGGCATGCTGAGTCGGGGAAGCGTACTCACGGCGTGCTGTCGAAAGTGTTGCGTGATGGGTTAACACAAATTCATCGGCAAAGACAGCGGCTTTAGACAGTAACTCCACCTTCTGTTCATTAAGGTACACCACAATATTTTCAGGGAGACATGTCTTAAACTCCTCCAACAGGATCAACTCTTTCAGCTGAGTAAAGTCCTCCGCTTTACTGGCAGCCAACCACTTATCAAATAAGACAGCTTTCTCACGTGCAAACTCCACAAATGTCTGACTGTCGGACTTGCTACAGGCACGAAACTTTTGCCGATAAGCCTCCGGGACTAATTCATAAGCCCGCAAAATAGTGGATTTGACAACCTCATAATCCAGACTGTCAGCAATGGAAAGACTCGCACAAACCTCCTGCGCTCTTCCTACTAATTTGCATTGCAACAATAAACTCCAGACATCCTTTGGCCATTTTAAAGTGGTTGCGATGCGCTCAAAAGCAGTGAAATACGAATCAACCTCCCCCTCCCTAAAAGGAGGTACCAAAACAATTTGCTTGCTAGCGTTAAACTGGTCAACAGTGGAAGTGTCGGGGAGTGTACTCACAGGGACGGGAGTAGCGTCTCTCGCTCGAGAAGGATCCAGCTCCATAGCTCGTATGCGAAGGTGCATGAGCTCGACTTCCTTAGCCTTAGCCTCCAGCTCCACCTCCTTCAAGCGAAGGGCAAGCTTAAGATCCTCCGTCACCAAACCCGCCGCAACCTGGCCAATCGGGTCAAATGTAGGAGACTGAACGGTGACAGGAGCCTCCGCCCCCGACGTCATTCGCCCCTTGGAAGGTTTCGGGACGGCCCCAGCAGCTTCCGCCCCCACCGCCGTCTCCAAACTCCCAGACCCACCCGGCGAAGTTTTCATCCTCCCAAACACTCCCCTGTCCACCAGTTTGTCCACCAAACACTGTTTAATTTCCGCCTTCTTAGAATTCAACGGAACATCCACATTGAATAAATTAGCCACTAATAGCAAATCCGCTCCAACTTCTCAATGGAGGGCTGTTGTGCAAAATCATCCATGTCAAACGACATCACGAGCAAAGCAAAAAAGAAAAACACAACTCTGCAGACAACTAACAGCATCCGCTCACTAAAGGGCCGCAAAACACGCGCCTAACGCATAGACGAATGAAACTCTCCTTCTACCCACACACCCTCAATGACTCTTCCCCCACCGCAAAAGCGAAAAGGAAGCGAACCAATCACACGAACAAAAGGGGACGAGCCCCCATTTATGTTACGCCCCTAGTCTAGGCGTGTAGGGACGCACATAAAAAGTTGGAGGAGAGAAAGACAGATACCCGCCCTGGTTCCCAAGCCAAACATCCAAAACCAGTTGTGCGTAAAAAAAGGTGATTTTATTAAAGGTAATGAAGCATAGCTCCGGGGTGAACCCAGGCCAAAATAATAAACAAAACCAACTAAGTCCCACCAAAGAAAACTAACTAAACCCTAAGAAAGAAACAAAACAAACAAATGACAATACTAACCCTCGCTCCCTAACCCGGAAAACAGGAGAAAACTGGTCCAAAGAAAAAAGGCAGCTCACCCCTTCCGCTTCAGCCTATAGATGCCTAGGCACTAAGTTAATACACTAGGAGCGGCTCTCACAGAGCACGCTCACACAAACACACAGCAAAGGTATAGGCTGGAAACCAGGGCCAGGACCGCGTCGGCTGTCAAACTGCTTGCTCGCTTCTCTCTCTCTCTTCCCGGCGGGAGCTGTCAGAACGGCTTTTTGAACACGGTCACGTGTTCCACAGTCCAATCAGCTGCTCACTACTCTTCATTAAGGGAGGGACCTGCAAAGAGTCTTAAGCACAGTAAAGAGACAGAACAAAACAGCCCACACAGAGATCTTATGGCCACAGCCGTAACAATGTTTTACCAGTTGGTGGTTGCTGGAGTACTTTTCTATGCTGTGGTGTGCTGGGGGAGCAGCACAGCAAAGAAGGACTCATCCAGGCTGGAGAAACTAATCAGGAAGGCGGGCTTTGTGGTTGGCATGAAGTTGGACACTCTGGTGACAGTGGCAGAGAAAAGGACATTAAAGACACTGCTGGACATTATGGACAATGCTGGGCATCCTTTGCACATGGTCGTAAACAATCAGAGGAGCCTATTCAGCAACAGGTTGCTTCTGTGGCGGTGTTGCACCAGGACAGGCTCTCACCGTACCGCCCGCCCGCTCCAGCAGCCGCCGGGGCAGGGGATGCTGGTGGCACCCCAGGTTCTCATCCGAGTGACTCTTCCCCTGCTGGTCGAGATCGGCCTGCGCGCCGAAGGAAGACACATGGACATTTGCAGGACTTTGTGTTGGGTAATGGGGTTGTCGGGGACGACTGACCCCTTAGGTGGGGGCTATGTAGCGGGCCAGGGCTGTTCGGGGTTTTGTTTTGACAGTCATGTTTTGTTGTTACGTTGCCATGGTTACAGGTGACGCTCTCTCTGCGACTGTGTGTTTCCCGGGGTGAGAGAGCGCCCTGTGTGTTGTTGTTGTTGCTGCGCCGAGCGGTGGTGTTAGCGTTGTATGCTCGTCTGCCTATGCTAATAAACGGCTGTAATTCCTGGCTAGCTCACGGGAAGCAAGACCAAATGATACCTCTGTCTCCTCCTTGTCTGAGCTCGCCACAATAATATAAACAAAATTCTAAACAGTCATCTCTGTTGATTGTTACTAAGAGCTTTAAATCACACTCTTTTCCCCACACATAGTTTGATAAAGCAAACATTCCAGCACTGTACCATATACTAATGGCATATCTGTATAGTGTAAATCGCCACATCAGCATTGCAGAGCGATCAGAATTATTACAGATTAGTATACTAACTTTAGACAATAACAGTGACAACACACCAAACTGTCGCTGCGAACACATTAACTCAAATATACAGGAGCCGTGGTGTACTTTTGTTACAAGAAGGTGCCTTAAGTTTAGGAAACAAAAAAGCCAACGGCTACTCCAGCATGCGGTGAGCTAAGCTAGCTCCTACTCTCGATCGTAACACATTTCAAAGAGCAAAACAGACGAATACAGATCTCAGCAAAACAAACTGCTGGTCGGACATCTTGTACTGTGCCTGGGCTATACCTGATATCAGTCCCTGGCTGTTTTGACCCAAACAATATTCTTTGCTTCAGTCCAATAACACGGTAGAGGAACTGCTGAGGGGTTTCATGCTCATTTTGTTTGGCACACATTAGTTCTTGGAATAATTCTGTGCTATTCCTCTCACCTAAGTGTGACTGAAGGAATCCCTTGAGCTCAGCCACAGTCATGTCTTCTTTATTGACCAGCATGTCCTTGAAATCCCCTGGCTTTATTATCCTTAGCACACCTCTCACGATCTCAGACTCAGTGAAATTGTCCTTTATCCCCTCCTCTATCTGTCTGCAAACACTGTTAAAACTGATATCAGATGAGTGATCTCCAATTTGGCCTCCTTGAACTTTGAATTCATGGCGATGAATGTAGGACAGATCCTTTAATGACACTACTTGTTCGGGTCCTCTGTCTCTGGAAACGTCTGTTGATCAACACTTTCATCATTTATTAAGGGAATGGGTGGTGTTGAGGAGCACTGGGTCGCTATCGCTCCTCCAGCACATGTAGAAATTGTCTTTATCTCTGGAGCGTCTGCAGACCTTTCATGACAGTCACATTCCTGCAACTTAGGAAGACTTTGAGGCGAAAGATTGTCACTAACCTCTATTATTAACGGAGTCTGAGAGGAAACGAGAGTTCCACCAACCTCCAGCTGCTGCGCGGTGCTGCAGCGACGTGGACGTCGCCTCTTCTTTGAAGAAACCACTGAGGCTGAAGCATTGGCTGTTGGAGAAGTGAGGGGTGGCAGATCCTGGCAGCTCCGAGGGCCCCCGAGAGCCAGGCGTGTTCCCCGAAAGATGTGTTGACAATCGGGGGTTAGCCACGGCTTTCCCTGGAGCTCCTCCTCTAGGTGGGTGCAAGCTGCTTGCTGCCGATCACAGAGGTCGAACTCCATGATTTCTGTAGTAGGTCTTTCTAAACGACTAAACACTGTACTTTCAGTCTCAGAACACGATTCAGTTATAGTTTCTGGCCTCGGCGAATCAATGCACATCTTGCTCTCCTCTATAGAAGGATCGTGAGACACAGACACACAGTCACTCACCCCCTGGGGTCCGTGCACCCACAGATGCGCGTCATGAGCCGGCTGATCCGCTGCAGCTCCTCCCCAATCTCATCCGGACTGTCCGCTGGGTCTGACATGGTCAGATCGTACTGTCATGGCGGGGTGCGCCAGTGTGAGGAAAGAGGTAGACCCAGATGCAGACACGGTGGAGACAAAAACGTAGTTTCAAAAATAAAGCGAGCCTTTATTGGCTGATTGCAGAAGAAAAACATGGAACTAGGGAAACTAAGGAGGCTATGAACACTGTGTTAACAGAAGGCTGTGACACTCAGTGAAAAACTATGACAAACTATGAACACTGAGTAAACTAGGTAACACAGAGAAACAATGGAGTAAACCTATGAAAACTGTGGTGAGGTTAACAGACGATCTGACACTGACTGAGTGGAAACACACAGACTAAATACACATAAGGAATGATCAAAGGGAGTAGAATCACAAGGGGAAAACAGCTGATAACAATTAACATAATGACAGGACACGTGAAACTAAATACAATAAACACAAAACACAAAGCTCTTTCAAAATAAAACAGGAAACATAAGAAGACACAGCCATGACTTGAACTTGACAAACAAGGAAAACTTGGACACAAAACATGGCAGAATGTAACTAGATAAGCTGAAATGAAACTAGACTAAAAAGAATAACAAAACACCAAGAAACTCAGAATACTGGGTCACATGACCCAGGGCCAGTAGCGGTTTTAGATACGGGCGACACGGGCGGTTGCCCGGGGCGGCATCACGGGCATCGGCAAAAAAAAAAAAAAAATGCTCGTACTCATGCTGCCCCGACGGCAGCCAGCGCATATTGGGAATGTCATAGGCACCGATCGGTTTTCTATCGCCCATTTGCTGGGAGTAAGAACGCCCTCCGTTTGCGAGGTGCGCCTGCTGGTTGCAGCACAGGGAGGAGAGGGCGGGGCGGCGGGGGATTCTCTGGCTGGCTGGAGCAGCATCTAATAACCAACTCGCAAAATAAAACAAAATAACAACAAAACAACAAACACGAAAACACCGGACATTATGATACAGACTTATAATTTGCACCGATGTTTTTTCGAAATTCTATACACAAAAATTGAGCGCGAGAGCCCTCGGTGCGCCTGCGCACTGCTGAAGTCAAAGTAAACTTTGTCATCTCCGCTACATACAGTCCAGTATATAGAGAGACGAGACGACGAGGCTCCAGTTACAGCAGTGCAAATAAACGAACAATAAATATAGTAGAGTAAGAAAATAAATATACACTTTAGGACGAGGGGTAAAGGGATCAATAACAATTTAAAATTTATAATTTACAGTTTGATGATTTAAAGTCTCACACATAACCCGTCGAAAGGGGAGGGAGACCTGCTGCTTCCAAATAAAGCACATTTCATTCATAATGTTGTAAATCCAAGCCCATTATGTATTCATGATTTGAATCCTGGGTTGTGTGAAATCCCAGAAATACACCCTAGTGAATATGTGAACTAAGGTGTAGGTCTATTAGGTTATGTTGTGGTGATCCTCTGGTTGAGGGATGGGTGTTCATACTGGAGTGCAAAATTAAAACCAATGGAAGATGGACAAGAAAAGTTCAAAGCCATCAGGTGCTCAGTTTAGAAAAAAGAGAAAAGAAGAGGAGGAGAAATGAACAAAAGATACAGGTAAGCAGATGTGTCATTGGATAATGGCAGGTCATCCTGAAACAATCAGAATCAGAATAGTTTATTAATCCCTAAGGAAATTATGTGGGTTACAGTTGCCCCAAGAAGAAATGGTAAAAATAGTAACAGTAACAGACTAAACTCCAAACAATACATTATGTTACAGATTTTAATATTAATTAGTCATTGTCAGTTGTTGATTTGTCCTGTTCTCATTGTATGACGAATTATGATGGCTGTTTGGTAGCCGTTTGCATACTATGTGTGCTCTCTCTCTCTCTTTATATGTGTGTGTGGACAACAGTTTTATGTTAATGTACAATCCTTAACATGTTTTGTGTGTGTGGGGGGGGGGGCGCCAGAGGGAGTGTTCGAGTGTTCGCCCAGGGCGCCAAACAGGCTAGGACCGCCACTGCCCAGGGCCATGACAGAGACTGTTATTACACAGGAGACAGTCTGACAAACAGGAAACACAGGTGTACCATTTACTGGATTTAAATTTCATAATCCTGCTGTTATTGTTGTTCACTTCTGCTTAGGGTGCACTGATTGATGTTTCCTGTTTCGGGATTTTGTTTTGTTTTGTTTCCAGCTATCACACCCATAGACTTTGGAAAGATCTGTCTGCCCATGTTAGGATGTCCCGCTGGTTGCCTGTTTTTTAAAACACATGTTAAAACTAATTTGTACTACTTGGCTTTAAACCCAGAATGATAGTGCTGTGTTCTTACCTTGTAGTCATCACTGTTTATTGTCTTATTGCTGTGTGATGCTTTGCTGCTTCATACAGCACTTCATGAAACACTGTTTCATTTTTAAGTTCCCTTTAGATTAAAATATAAATGGATTGGATGTTTACTTATTTCACATTTCTGGTAGTGATGAACCCACATCAACCAACTACTACTACTAGTAGGTCATGATAGTCCAAGGAGCTTTGAAAGAAACCTACTGGACTCCTTTAGGGTCCATGAAGAGGTTTTACCTTTGTTGGGATTTAGAGATTCTTTTATTGCTGCCATATAATCTGCCTTATGATAAATGCATTAATAACATGTTCTACAGTATTATTTTATCAGTAATATTGTTTACAGGGTTCATATTGCATTGAATATGTTTGTCATCACATTCATTTTATTCACAGGTTTAGTTCATTCTATACACATTGCATAACTGTGCTTGTTTAGAGTTGATGTTCTATCCAAGAGGGTTTTAAGCTTCACTGGTGAGAGTGTCCAGGTGATACATGTTGAGGGAAGATGAGAACATAGCAGGTTAATTGCATGCATGCTTACAATACACATAAATCTAGTAGCAGGCCTGAGCGAAGGCCCAAGTGTCTTCTGCTTCTTATTTGAGACCTGCGCCAATTCAGTCTACTTAGTGATTGAGGACGAGGGTCCATTATTAGCCCTTAGAGGCCCTGAAGCTTGAAGTTATTACCTTAAAAGGAAGGTGTTATCAAAAAGAGAAGTTATATGTCTGTTCATAGTTATTAGAGATGTACAAGATGTACCCTTGTCTGTAAACAATGACTGGACATAATGTATTTTTGACCTGTATTGACGTGTATGTGGGGGTGTCATCCTCTATGCTATAAAACCAGAACTCAGTGTATTTTGGTCAGAGCAAATACGCCATATGCTGACGGTTGTTCTCCGTTGTCAATAGACTCATCGTTTGATTGTACTTTTCTGGGCCTCCGTCGTTTGTTGTCTGGTCTACAGTTGATCGATCTCGCTTCACCTTCCATCCAAGAATCTTTTTCAGTTCTGAAACCAAATGGTGGAGAGTCCCAGGTATTTAAACATTAATGGGGGGTGTCATAGAGCAGCTGCTCAAAGAACTCCTATCATTCATTAATGTTTCAATTATAAATATGATCAACTTGTCTGTATTAAAATTTTTTGAGTAATTTTAAAACAACTAATCATCTGCAGAGCAATGGTTTATTTGAAGATTTTCAGTCAGGTTTCAGAGCACGTCATATGGTTAGATCAGGTGACCCTGAATCCTCCCTTAGTTACACTGCAATAGGTGTAGGCTGCTGCGGGATTCCCATGTGTTTCTTCTTCAGTCACCTTTTTCAATCACTATGTTTTTATACACCTCTCTAAATTTAATTATCAGTTATTATTAAACTCTGGCTCTCTTCCACAGCATGTCTTTGTCCTGTCTTCCTCTCATCTCCTCACCCAGCGCCCCTCCCTGAGCCTGGTTCTGCTGAAGGTTTACTCCTGTTAAAAGGAAGTTTTTTTCATTCCCACTGTCACCAAAGCGCTTGCTCATAGAGAGTCAGTATGACTGTTGGGGTTTACTCTGTTTTCTTTGTATTATTGCAGGGTCTTTACCTTACAACATAAAGCGTCACGAGGCAATTGTTGTTGTGATTTGGTGCTATGACTGTTAGGTTCATCTAAGTAAAACCCTTTGCTGGAACAAAGAGACAATCTACTGCAGTGGCAAAAACAACACAAAAGATACCCAGGCTCTTTGTGTGATCTCGTGCACGAGGGAGATGACCGAGACCAAACGCTGTTCCTACTGCTTGAACCCCAGTCACTCTCGGTCAGCCCCTCCGTAGCACTGCTCTTTATTGTGGTTTCATGAATATGCATAGTTTCATCAACATGTGACATCTTAAATAGGCAGATGTATGAATAAAGAGTATCTGTCTGTGTGTGCTGGTATGTGTGTGTAAATGTGGCTGTGTGTCAAAATATGACCCTGTGAACGCCTCCTCAGAAAGCTGGCGCCAGGAGTCCAGCGGCCCACCTAAACAAAGGGCGCTTGTACTTAAGCAGATACAGAGTAGGTGTCCTCCCATACTATATATCACAAGATTAGATGCCTTTCCCATGAACTTGACCTTGTGACCTGAATAAGGATGAGACAGTTTATCAACATGCAAACGATTATATATCTCTAAGCATAAATGATTATTTGTTTCTAAGTACAAATGACAATCCTAAAATATCACCCTGACAATGAGTATCTGATGAGTATCTATTAATGTAACAAGACATTCACCAAACTTAACAGGAGATAAGCACAACAGATCCACTTGAACAATCCTTGATACATCCAGGTTTATGTAAGAAGCCTGAGTTTAAAATATTGGTTTCTTGATCTAAAATTTCCATTTTCTCTGATTAGATTTGAGCATGGCGTAACAGGAAGAGCTACATGTCAAATTCAAAGGTGTCAGCCATTCTCTTGGACAAAGAAAATGTCATTGGGCGCATGAGTTGCAGTTTCAGATCAATCCTTTGACCATGAAGGATGGTTTCAAAGAGTATAACTGGCGACAGCTCACAAGCCCGAGACAGAAGTCATCGTGACCACATCCATAAGTGTATCAATGCAGAATCTCTCTTAAAAATTGCTTCCCCAAATGTTCCCACCCACAATTTCCCTGTCTCCTCAAAGACTCAGATCACAAATATAAAACTCATATTTCAGAGTTCTGGGAAGGTTTAAAATGACATGAGAAACCCCTGAATTAAAAATCTATAAAAGGAAGAACAAAAAGCCAAAACCAAAAATCTAGTAGATGTTGTACGTTACGTCTGAACATATACAACTGAGCATATATATATATTCATATATATTCTGCATATCTCTTCCAGTCTTGTACATAATGTTCAGTAACAGTATCATAGTGAAAGAAAATTACAAGCTGATGCACCCGAACTGCAGTGCAGTTATGTCAAACTCAACTCTGTTTTTTAAAATCAAAATACTTTAAAAAACAATTAACAATTTATGTAAGTATTTAAGATTAAGATTTAAGATTATGTAATATATGTAAAAGAGTAGATATTTTTAGTGTTAAACTAAAATGCGGTCTAGCAACATTTTCACTGAGAAGATAAAAAATCCAAGCTCAGGTGCAAACTTGGCTGAGTTTCCAGAGTTGTTGCTGCGACACACAAAGCTGCTGTCTGTGTCAGTGCCACTAGAAGTAAAGGTCACAAAGCCCACATTCGCCCCCGCTACTTGATTTGTGATCCAAGTCTGGAATTCAGACACTCGAGCGTAGACCTCAGGGAAACCTGCCAGGGCGCAAGGTACTCCAAAACTAGTAATACCAGCCTGGATCCACTTGGAACCCTGTTTGCACTGCAAAGGTCCACCAGAGTCCCCCTGAAAAAAGTAGGATAAAACACAAACATTAAGAAGGGGATTGAAACAGCATATTCTCAAAACTAAAAAAGTCCATATTTACATTATAGGGCTGAAATTGTCAAAAAAAATAAAAAAAAAACAACTTGTTTTTCTGTAAGGGAGAATATATATTACAACAATTTGCTTTTGTTTTAACCTGGCATGCTCCTTTGTTCTGTTGCCCCGCACAAATCATTTGCTGAGTGATTTTCGCATCTTTTTCTGGGATATAATCACAGCTGCACTGTTTGTTTCCAATAACAGGAATCTGAACTTCTTGGAGGGGTGCATTAGCTGGCAAAGTCTCTGTGAAAGACAAAGAATGAAATGAGTCCACTCTCATCCAGTCTCACGAATTCAAAAGTATTTTCAATGGATATGTGCAAACGATAACACGAATGATGACGAGATCATTCAATATCTAAACTCCCACAAAAAACTGACATTCCTGTCAGCAACAGACAGTTTGTGCATCTGTCTAGTAGTTCAGGCACCAAACATATTATGCGAATGTGTGAACTGCCCACCTTGCAGGGTGAAAAACTTTAATAGCAACAACTTTTAAAGGAAGTAACAAAGAGCGCTTTGTGTGTGACGTCTTCTTTTGTGTGTGCAGGCCGCTTTGAGGGCCATGAACTGTTCACACTAGAGCGCGTTTGCTGTCACATTTTATTTGTAGTGTGAACAACCAGACCAAAAAAATCGGGTTTGATCAAAAAATCGGAATTCAGCATTAAGACCTGCAATGTTAACGTGGCCTTAATGCACACAGGAGGTGATCAGGGGAAGTGGAAACACATGGGGAAACAGCTGACTGTAATGGACACAATGACACCACGGGGGAAGTCGAGCAAAACACATTGAACATGGAAAATCCTGGCTCTTCAAAATAAAACAGGAAACATTGAGAGACATGACAAAACAAGCTTGACAATAAGAAACACTGGGTCACAGACCCAGCCCCTGACAGTTGACATGCAAATATACATTTAAGTGACAAAGCGAGACTAGAAAAAACCTGATGTGATGCTTCCACTGCCACTAGCTACACAAATAAAATAAAAATCTCACCATTCTTTCCAAGTTTGCCCCAGCCAGTGGCCCAGCAGGATGTGGAGTTGTAGAACTGACTGGAGCTACTTGCCAGGCAGATAGGTCTGATGTAGTCAGTGAAGCTGACAGGGCTGCTGAGCTTCATCAGGGCAATGTCGTTGTTCAAGTAAGAATTGTTGTAGTTAGGGTGGACAATGACCTGCGACACACTCCGTTTCACCTCATGAGTGTTAGGCCCAGCCTGAGTCTCTCTCCCGAAGTAGAGCGTCCATGCACTAAGTGAGTTTCTGTATTAAATGAATAATAATGAAATCAGTCCATGGATTTAGAATATTTTCTCAAATCTGTCGTGTCCTATTTTGATGGCAATTGTTTTTTATTGTATTTAACCACTAGTAGAAACATACATCCATTATCTCATCCTATTCAGAGTCACATGAGTTAACCCAGCTGTCATGGGGCAAAAGGCAGGGAACGCCCTGGGCAGGACAACCATTCACATGTATGGCCAAATTATAATCACATAATCTAACTCCATGCATGTTTTTGAGCTGTGAGAGTAGACCCACACAGAAAGGCTTAAACCTGATTTGAACCCATGACCTTCTCGGTGAATGGTGACACCGCAACTCCATGCTGCCTGATAGAAACATGTGTGCAAATTTAAAAAAACAAAACAAGGTGTGATGACAGAAGCTTGTGCCCAATCAAAGTCAATTAAACCCAAATGATGAACTAGATAAACAGTGTGTTTATGGGTCACCCTGACTTATACTAATTTCACAAACCACAGGGTCAGAAGCTAACTGTAAAAAAAAACTTTCCACCTATGTACGCAAAACTTTTAATTATGCATACAAACCATCAATATTTCCTCAACTGAATTTGTACGTGTTGTATAAACAAATAGAACTGCCACAGACCTTCCATGACCACTATTGAGTTAAATTATCTAACAAACACATTAATATAAAGTTATGAAACAGAAAAGTAGCTTATGTGGGTGGTAATTTTGTACAAAATAACTACTTTCTTTGCATGTATACACTGGTAAATAAGGCCCAAAGTAGTTTTTTATGGACAGTAAGAATTGATATGAATAAACATACAGAACAAAGAGTACATGCAGCATCCTTTGACAGCCTAAACTAAAATCACCCCCATAATGTGGGGCTGTGTGACACAGTGTAACATTTGTCTCATGGTCCTTGGTTTTTCTGATGTGTTTTCCTTGGTCCTTGTTAAATATAGTGGCTCTGTTGTGTTTCTATTTATTTCTTCGGCCTCCTGTATCCTCCTGTTTCCCTCATCAGGTTTATTGTTAATCTACAGATCTCAGTGTTTTTGTCTTTTGTTTTTCTGTTTAATTCTACTTTTTTTCTCCTTCACTAGTTTCACATCTGTGTTTGTGTATAGAGTATAGAGCCCTGTCTTTCTTTTTGTTGTTGCATTTTTTTCTATGATCTTGTTGCCCGTACTCCTTTATTCGTTTCTGAACTTTTGGATTTGCACTTTTACTTATTTTAACCAGGTTTTACATTTTTGTCAGCTTTTAAAGTTCATTTTTCACTGACTTATTTGGCTTCGAGTTCGTTGCTGGGCTCTCTCTAGAACACAAGTGTCAAACTCCAGGCCTCGAAGGCCGGTGTCCTGCAGGTTTTAGATGTGTCCTTGATCCAACACAGCTGATTTAAATGGCTAAATTACCTCCTCAACATGTCTTGCAGTTCTCCAGAAGCCTGGTAATGCACTAATCATTTGATGCAGGTGTGTTGACCCAGGGTGTTATCTAAAACCTGCAGGACACCAGCCCTCGAGGCCTGGAGTTCGACACTCCTGCTCTAGAATAACCCAGACATAACCCTGGTTCTTGTATGCACAGAGCGAAAGATATCTAGCCGAGAGGCAAATTCTGTTGAAACGAGGATAAGTTCATATTTAGATAAGATGTGCACATGTTCAACAAATGCTCCCAAAACCTGTCTTAACTGATAAATCCTAAATCTGGAATTTGACCCAAATTGAAAGATCCAAACACAACACAACACGATCTTTGCATCATCATTTTCAAATTTGGTGTTCTTGTAACTGTATAATCAAAACCAGCCATCACAGGGACAGTAACTTGTTATTTAAATTATTTACTGTCTATACTTGGCCACGCCTTGGTTTGAACACGAGACTTATATTTATAAAAGTCTATATAGGAGCTCTATTTAGAGTACATTGAGCACAAAGTGTGTTACAAGAAAGCAAAGTGATAAAGTAAAAGGTTAAAAACTATTGCATCCCACTTATTACAGCGTCATTACAGCTGTGCAAAACATACTGTGGTCACAATCTGTAATACATTAATGTAGCACATTACTGCACTGAACTGACTAAACGGGTTACAGTTATAATTATGTGTTTACTTGTGTTATCCAAGTTGCTCAGTTATCTGCATAATGTAGCCTAAGTTATATATTGGTTATTATGTGACAATGTATATCGGGTCATGTTATGGAGTGATGCCGAAGGAATGTAACAAGTAGTGTGACAATTTTTTTTTTCAAGGGAGTAGTTAAGTAGTGTAATGCATTAGCTTTTTTAAAAAGTAATGATTAATGTCTAATAGATTACTTTTTTGAGTAACAACCACAATACTGGCTGTAAGAAACTGTCATAGACATGGTAGTAAATCTGTAAATTTCAGTTCTCCAAATAAATAAAAAATTGGCTCTATTGTATAATAATTTCTACCACATGGAAGCAAATACCATAAGCAGTGAATTCATGACTCACTTCCCCACTGTGGCATAACTTTTCAGCATATCCTTCTGCTTCCCTGCTTCTCTCTGACTTTCAAGTAAAGCCAAAAATGCTTTTACATAAGCAAGAATAAGCAATAAAACATAAAATTAAAAGCCCTTATTTTGCAGTATGCTCATGTATCACCAAGACTGGAAAGACTCGAAGCATATAAATAAGGAATTAGGAGACCTTTATTTGGGTCATTACAAACAGTGTAGTGGGTGAACCTGTTTCAGTCAAAATTAATTCCTGGTGACTGATCTGACTGTTAATTAAGCAGATATGTTGCTTATTAGGCAGTAAAATGAGTCACCACCACCAAGTTTCAGTTAGGTGTTGACCTGGACATTTGCCTTCTGGCAGAAAGAATAGGAAATCCTTTGAGAGAACAAAAAGACCAGTATAAAGAGCAGGTTTTGCTGGATGAATGGGTCAGACACAAGACATTCACCCAGAAGACAAAAGTCAAAACTGAATTCCCACTTGGGTTCATGTGAAGGGAAAGTGGGACAGTTTTATAAATGTAATGTAGAGGCTTTGTTGGATTAAATTACCCAAACTGCACAGAAACACAGAAAAAAATAATTTAAAAAAAAGTCTAAAGAAAAAAATGTAACTTTAGCTTTTTTTTTTTTCACATGACACAATCTTGTGTGAGTGAGTGAAAGCCTTGTATTTGACCTACTTATGTACCAAGACTCACTTCCTTTACCACATGACTTTTGTATGTGCATTGTAGCAAACACTGTGACAAAACTTACAGCTTGAAGGAACTGAAATAGAACGTGTGAGTTCCTGCCTCATAATATCCAGCAGTATTTACATAGCAGCAAAGTCCATCCAGGAAAAAAGAGCGTTTTTTACAGGACTCTGCACAGTCCTGTAAAACTTAGCACATCCCACTGATTGGATAGGAATTACGAGGATCAGTAGCAATCAAGTGCTTATCTGATCATCAGCAGCTCTGATGTTCTGGCAGTTTGCTGGTCTGAAGCATTCAGGTGTGCGTTCACACGATGGCGCAATCTATCCAGGAGTGGATGTCCCAGCAAATGATCACTTTAAAAAAGGGTTAGGCGCGGGTAGCATGCTAAATGTTAGAGCTCATCACAGTACAATTAAAAAAAAACACTGAAGAAAGAAGAAAGAGCTGCCAAGAGAAAGCGTCTTCTCTCTAAGAAAGAAACAAAACAAAAGATGGAAACATTGTTCATGTTTGCAAAGTTTCATTTGAACAAACCACAAAACCTTTGCAACAGTTTCCTTTGAATTAATAAGATCAAAGTAGAGAAAAGGTGTCCATAATGTACACTACCATGTACAGTAAAAACCAAACGCAGCATGTCAGCACACACACTTCACACCACTAGTCGATCATGTGGTGTAGGCGTGACGATTTTAACACCCACAGCACCTTGCAGTCAGCCATGAAGTGTTCTGTACATATACATGCTTCTTCAAACTACTGAACTGGATTAATTAGGTCAGTTCACCCACACAGCATCAGGTTTAGCTCATCATGTTATTGTCACTAACGTCAGGGTGACTAGTCTGAATGTGTGACCTTTAAATGTACTGTGTATGACACGAAATTAAATAGGAAGACATGCTAAGAGGATATTTCTCCATCCATTGGCAGACGCCTGTCATGGTACAAAATTGTTATCATACAGGTTGACTATTGTGCAACAAGCAAAAATACAAGTTACAATTAATGAGGAAAATATCTTACTCGTGGAATTCTTGTTTATCAATCAGATGTCAAAGCAAAGCAGTGAAACATCACCAGGTTTGATGATTGAATGTAAAGGAAAGGGCCACTTCCAGTCAAAAAGGTACCGCCAGCTAACACTGCTATCAGTGTTTTACACCTTATCATTCTGTCTCAGGAACAAGCCTGTAGTCACACTTAGACACACACTTCCTTCTGCGCAGTTATGGTTTGTGGCGGCAAGTCAGTAGAAAGAAACTAGATCCTATATAAAGCACAAAATGGGGGGGGGGGTTCGCATCAGTTCATTACTATTGTTTGCTTGCCTGTTCAACAGTTTAAGCACCAGAAGACGAGTGCCACTTAGCACCATTGTATTCAAGATAAGATACAGGAAATAACTCATTTCAACATTTAGAGGTACAAAGAGCACTGAAGGCCAGACTTAAATACAGGGAGTGCAGAATTATTAGGCAAATGAGTATTTTGTCCACATCATCCTCTTCATGCATGTTGTCTTACTCCAAGCTGTATAGGCTTGAAAGCCTACTACCAATTAAGCATATTAGGTGATGTGCATCTCTGTAATGAGAAGGGGTGTGGTCTAATGACATCAACACCCTATATCAGGTGTGCATAATTATTAGGCAACTTCCTTTCCTTTGGCAAAATGGGTCAAAAGAAGGACTTGACAGGCTCAGAAAAGTCAAAAATAGTGAGATATCTTGCAGAGGGATGCAGCAGTCTTAAAATTGCAAAGCTTCTGAAGCGTGATCATCAAACAATCAAGCGTTTCATTCAAAATAGTCAACAGGGTCGCAAGAAGCGTGTGGAAAAACCAAGGCGCAAAATAACTGCCCATGAACTGAGAAAAGTCAAGCGTGCAGCTGCCAAGATGCCACTTGCCACCAGTTTGGCCATATTTCAGAGCTGCAACATCACTGGAGTGCCCAAAAGCACAAGGTGTGCAATACTCAGAGACATGGCCAAGGTAAGAAAGGCTGAAAGACGACCACCACTGAACAAGACACACAAGCTGAAACGTCAAGACTGGGCCAAGAAATATCTCAAGACTGATTTTTCTAAGGTTTTATGGACTGATGAAATGAGAGTGAGTCTTGATATGCCAGATGGATGGGCCCGTGGCTGGATTGGTAAAGGGCAGAGAGCTCCAGTCCGACTCAGACGCCAGCAAGGTGGAGGTGGAGTACTGGTTTGGGCTGGTATCATCAAAGATGAGCTTGTGGGGCCTTTTCGGGTTGAGGATGGAGTCAAGCTCAACTCCCAGTCCTACTGCCAGTTTCTGGAAGACACCTTCTTCAAGCAGTGGTACAGGAAGAAGTCTGCATCCTTCAAGAAAAACATGATTTTCATGCAGGACAATGCTCCATCACACGCGTCCAAGTACTCCACAGCGTGGCTGGCAAGAAAGGGTATAAAAGAAGGAAAACTAATGACATGGCCTCCTTGTTCACCTGATCTGAACCCCATTGAGAACCTGTGGTCCATCATCAAATGTGAGATTTCCAAGGAGGGAAAACAGTACACCTCTCTGAACAGTGTCTGGGAGGCTGTGGTTGCTGCTGCACGCAATGTTGATGGTGAACAGATCAAAACACTGACAGAATCCATGGATGGCAGGCTTTTGAGTGTCCTTGCAAAGAAAGGTGGCTATATTGGTCGCTGACTTGTTTTTGTTTTGTTTTTGAATGTCAGAAATGTATATTTGTGAATGTGGAGATGTTATATTGGTTTCACTGGTAAAAATAAATAATTGAAATGGGTATATATTTGTTTTTTGTTAAGTTGCCTAATAATTATGCACAGTAATAGTCACCTGCACACACAGATATCCCCCTAAAATAGCTAAAACTAAAAACAAACTAAAAACTACTTCCAAAAACATTCAGCTTTGATATTGATGAGTTTTTTGGGTTCATTGAGAACATGGTTGTTGTTCAATAATAAAATTATTCCTCAAAAATACAACTTGCCTAATAATTCTGCACTCCCTGTATGTTAATTTGATTTTATATAGCCGTTCTTTTAATAGTTTCTTAACATAAATATTTGTTCTGATGAGCTGGAATCACCATTATTCACTGTGGAAACACCTTCTGCACAATAGTGAACCAGTTGAACTTGTATCTTAGTTATTCTAGTTATCTGTCACCAACAAATATTGATTTGTATCAGCTAACTTTATTAAAACTGCTCTGTGAACGCGTCTGTCGGGATATTTTACTCAACTTTTAATTCACATGCTTCACTTATTTTTTGAGTCTCTCACTGATGTTTGGTTTCTTTGAAGTCTGTATTTTGGTCTCTAAAATACTGAATTTGTAACACAATGTTCCCACATAGGCTTCCGGTAAAAACGTGCAATAGAGAATGAAACAAAGAGTATATCTTACTTTATAATGCAGTGAGCTGCTGTGAGCACCCACTGGTCACTGATGAGGGTGCCTCCACAGATATGAGATGATTGATAGTGTACGCTCACCTGCCAGGGCCATGACCCAGCTGGGGCATTCTGACCACCCACTATTCTTGTATTGAGAGGTGCCACCCCACAATCTGACAGAGCATAGACAGCTGGGTGTCAGTTGATATGCAATAAAATTTCTCATACTTGATTCTAGTCACACTGGAATATGAACATTCAGAGTATTTACACAGTTGTTTGGTATATATGAAATGTGATGTGCTCACCCTGAGCCTTCGAGCCTGTAAGAATAAGAGAAGAAGTTACTAGAAATTATAACCTTAATGTTGCCATATATGTAACAACAGCCACATGGGGACACTAGAGTTACAGCTTTTTTTCCTTACTTTCCCTTACTTTCTTTACCTTTTCCTTAACTGTAAATACAGCTAAGTGACAAATAGTACTATGAGTTCTTAGATCACATATTACTTGCATTATTTCAAGTCAACAAATTTGACTTGATGCAGGCCGTACTGTCTTTCTGTTGAATACATGAAAAACGTTCTACTATGTGATATTACATTGTGGTTTGTTCTGACACATTGAAGACTTGTTGTTACTAAGTTACTAAGCAAAAGGTTAACAAAAACAATTTAAGCATTGCTGATAACCAACAGTAAGGCTGTTTAATGAAGCAGCATTGCTGTAATTCCTGTTTTCATAAAGTTCATACTGACAGCAGCGGGTTTGTTTCACTTTACTTTCTCTTACATTTTTTACACAGTACACTTCAATACAAAACCATCATTACCCAGATTCTCAAACATTATACAAAATAGCTCTAAAACAAAACCAAAAAAGCTGTTAAAGATTAGGGCTCACCTTGCAGAGTGATGAGCGCACACACCAAGAGGATCCAGGCTGCCATCCTGTGCGCTCACAGTAAAGTTGTATTTACATTAGGCAGAGGTGGCAGATTGTCATAGTTTTCTTTCACTCCCTATTCTAACCTGTTTCTCAACATTCCAGCATAACTTAAGTGTTATATATTTAGGACTCTATTTTCTGTTTCATATTCCCATTTGACTTTGTTAGCTTTCAGTTTAAACTTTACCTTCGCTTTGCTTGGGTTTTTATTCTGATTTTGTGTTTAACATATTCTTTGTTATTCTTTTGCCAGCCCTCCTACGTTCCCGATGCCAAGTCTGTGTTTCTGTTTCTTCCATGTTTTGTCTTTGTGTTTACTTTGGCCTGTCAGGTTCACGTGTGTTGGCCTCAGTCTCAGTGTTACCTGTTATAGTTTGATAGTCTCTTCTCCTGTGTGTGTGTGTGTTCAGTTTTGCTTTTTTCTTGCTCATTAATTGATTCTGTTCACCTGTGCCTTGTTTTCCCCAGCTGTGTCTCTTAATCATGTCTATTTAAGTCCTCAGTTTCCCACTCTTCTTTGTCACACCAGTGTCATTCCCTCCTTGTATGTGTGCTGCTCAGTAATCAGTAAGTTCTAATCACATGACAGAACCACATGACCGTAACATGATAATATAATGCTGAAATGGCTTCCCAGCCCACATGCTCTCACTTGGTTTCAATCGCTTTTGCCATGATTAATAATTGATACTGTTTGAAATGTTAAGGACAATTAGAAGGCATCCTCTATTTTTAAGCTGGCTATTTGGTCTGAGTGCTTCAGATCAGGTTGAGTTTTGTGTTCCACATTTGTGTCGGTTTGAATCTGTTCTCCATGTTTTTGAACCAGCTTTCCCAGAAACTGTTTGTGCTGTCCCGCCTTCATCTATAGAAACTTTTTGTAATGTTCAACCAGTCATCAAAAAGACTATTCATGGCTCCCAGCCTGTGGCTGTGAAGACTGTTCGTCTTCCTGTGATCATCCCCAAGCATACCTGTCCACCTGTTCCTCTTCCCAGGGCGACTAAGGTCCAGCCATTTCCTGCACCCATACCAGTTCCTCAGATGGGGTCAACTGATGTCCAGCCGTCACTTGGTTCATCTGCCCTAACCTGGGCAGGTTTATATTATTGCTCAGGATGCCAGATGTTACTTATGTTAATAAAAACAATATGTATAAAGTTTTATATGCAAGGCAAGATGGTGAACAAACAATCCAGTTGGACTTTCACTAGGCTACTTAATAATGTAATGGTGCATGGTGTTAAAACCACATCACTTTAAAAAATGAATATAAAACCTGCCATGAAAGTTAAACAGAGTGATTCCCATGTTGTGGGTGGTTGCTCACCATCCTATGTACTCATATTTTATCTTCCTGCTGCACAGGGTCCGTGCTACAAGATGGGCACAACAGACTTCAGGCTTGCTAGTAGTGGTGAATTTGATTAGGTGATGTGCAAAAAGAACTAGAAAGTGCATTTTCTGAAGAAACTGCAGTGTGAATGCTTGAATCTGAATGTATGCACTGAAATGAATTAATATTAAGCTAAAAATTTTGAATGAGCTGGAAAAAACAGAATTTTTAACCTGAAAACAAAAGTGCACAACCTTTGAAAGCTGATTTTTACACAGAAGAAGTTGGAAAATAGCTGAAAATGTTTTAAATGTAAATTAGAAAAACCTAAGATTCAAAGTCAGAAAACATCTGAATGAATATTAAAAGTTCATATTCTTTGAATCACTGAATGACTAAAATGTGATCCCTCCGCTTGGATCCACACAGTTTAAAAAATTTAAATGTCTGAGCTTTGAAAGACACGCTGCTGGAAAGAGAACAACGATGGTGACATTTTGAGGGTAAAATGATGGCTGTAGAGCAAACACTGTGGACACAGCAGCAGTTGAAAGTGTTTAAGATGAATCTTGGCACAGTGAGAGCGAGAGCTCGTTAAGCAGGCAGGTGTGAGCCTGGTTGCTATAGTGACTGCACCCAATGGCTCCATACACACACACACAGACATGCACCTCACTTTTGCTGCTTAAAATGAACAGAAAAGTCAGGCCGAAACAAATCGTTCCCAAATGAAAAGTACAAGTCGTATTGACAAAATTCTTTCACCGTGAGCGACAGCAATGTGTAGTCTACCTAATTCTCGGTTTTCATGCCTGTGGAGTTTATTATATGGACGTGGTGACAGTGGAAAGACACCATGCTCTTCTGATTTTCAAACGAACCTTCTGAGCCATTTTAACATTGGAGTCTATGGAGCAGTTGGAGGGAGTAGGCTGTGCATTGGTGACATTTATGAAAGAACCATAACACCTATTACAATAGTAAACACATTGGATGAAAGAGGACAGCGATGGCTACGTTTTGAGGGTAAAATGATGGCTGTAGAGCGAACGCTGCAGACACAGCAGCAGTTTTAAAAAAGATTTTAAGATTAATTTTCGACCTGCTTTCACTCTGGCAGTTGAGCTGTCTCACTCTAGCGGCAACATTCCGTCCCATACACACCCATTATAAACTCTGAAACGGGTGAAAAAACATCATGAAACTTAAACTGGAACTGAAGAAAAAGTATAATAGATATTGAAAAGATAAATACAAGTTGAATAGTTGAATGTCTTGTCTTCGTTTTAAAGTTTGAATGGTGGCTCTACGTCAATGTATGTGGAAGTAGATACAGTTTGAATAGGAGTGAGTTGAATGAGAATTTGAAGGGTCTCTCCATTGAAATACATGGGAAATTTTTGCTGAAAAAAGTTGAATAAAATTAAAAATATAAATGTTAAAAATAAGAAAAATAGAAGCAGTCATGTCCAAAAGAAGAGGAATCTAACGGTGTTTGAATGGTTTTTCTAAGTTGAACGGTTTTGAAGGAGATAGACTACAAAAAACGTACGGAATATATAATAAAATATAACTAGAAAGTGCATTTTCTGAAGAAACTGCAGTGTGAATGCTTGAATCTGAATATATGCACTGAAAAGAATTAATTGCTGAATTTTAAGTTAAAAATGTTGAATGAGATGAAAAATACAGAAATTTTCACCTGAAAACAAAAGTGCTGAACTGCTAAAAGCTGACAAGCACAGAGAAGAAGTTGGAAAATAGCTGAAAATGTTTTAAATGTAAATTAGAAAAACCTGAGTAATGAGAAAAGACTATTTAGAGTCAGAAAACATCTGAATGAATATTAAAAGTTCATATTCTTTGAATCACTGAATGACTAAAATATGATCCCTCCATTTGGATCCACACAGTTTTAAAGGTTTACATCTCTGAGCTTTGAAAGACACGCTGTTGGAAAGAGAACAACGATGGCTTCGTTTTGAGGGTAAAATGATGGCTGTAGAGCAAACACTGTGGACACAGCAGCTGTTGAAAGAGAAGTGTTTAAGATGAATCTTGGCACAGTGAGAGACAGAGCTCGTTAGGCAGGCAGGTGTGAGCCTGGTTGCTATAGTGACTGAGCCAGGGGCTCCATACACACGCACAGAGACATGCACCTCACTTTTGCTGCTTAAAATGAACAGAAACGTCAGCCCCAAACAAATCCTTCCCAAATGAAAAGTACAGGTCCTATTGACGAAATTCTTTCACCGTGAGCGGCAGCAATGTCTAGTCTACCTAATTCTCAGTTTTCATGCCTGTGGAGTTTATTATATGGACGTGGTGACAGTGTAAAAACACCATGCTCTTCTGATTTTCAAACGAACCTTCTGAGCCATTTTAACATTAGAGTCTATGGAGGAGTTGGAGGGAGGAGGCTGTGCTTTGGTGACATTTATGAAAGAACCATAACACCTAGGACAATAGTAAACACATTGGATGAAAGAGGACAGCGATGGCTACGTTTTGAGGGTAAAATCAGACCGGTAGAGCAAACGCTGCGGACACAGCAGCAGTTTTAAAAAATATTTTAAGATTAATTTTTTCGCTCCTCTCACTCTGGCAGTTGAAGCTCTCACTCTAACCTCCAACATTCCGTCCCATACACACCCATTATAAACTCTGAAATGGCTGAAAAAACATCATGAAACTTAAACTGGAACTGAAGAAAAAGTATAACAGATATTGAAAAGATAAATACAAGTTGAATAGTTGAATGTCTTGTCTTCGTTTTAAAGTTTGAATGGTGGATCTATGTCAACGTATGTGGAAGTAGTAGGAGTTTAAAAATGAGTAAGTTGAATGAGGATTTGAAGGGTCTCCCCATTGAAATACATGGGAAATTTTTGTTGAAAAAAGTTGAATAAAATTAAAAATATAAATGTTAAAAATGAGAAAAATAGAAGCAGTCATGTCCAAAAGAAGAGGAATCTAACGGTGTTTGAATGGTTTTTCTAAGTTGAACGGTTTTGAAGTAGTAGGACTACAAAAAACGTACGGAATAGATAATAATAATAATAATAACTAGAAAGTGCATTTTCTGAAGAAACTGCAGTGTGAATGCTTGAATCTGAATATATGCACTGAAAAGAATTAATTGCTGAATTTTAAGTTAAAAATGTTGAATGAGATGAAAAATACAGAAATTTGCACCTGAAAACCAAAGTGCTGAACTGCTAAAAGCTGACAAGCACAGAGAAGAAGTTGGAAAATAGCTGAAAATGTTTTAAATGTAAATTAGAAAAACCTAAGTAATGAGAAAAGAAAATTTAGAGTCAGAAAACATCTGAATAAATATTAAAAGTTCATATTCTTTGAATCACTGAATGACTAAAATGTGATCCCTCCACTTGGATCCACACAGTTTTAAAGCTTTACATCTCTGAGCTTTGAAAGACACAGTGTTGGAAAGACAAGAACGATGGCGACGTTTTGAGGGTAAAATGATGTCTGTAGAGCAAACACTGTGGACACAGCAGCAGTTGAAAGAGAAGTGTTTAAGATGAATCTTGGCACAGTGAGAGAGAGAGAGCTCATTAGGCAGGCAGGTGTGAGCCTGGTTGCTATAGTGACTGCACCCAATGGCTCCATACACACGCACAGACATGCACCTCACTTTTGCTGCTTAAAATGAACAGAAAAGTCAGGCCCAAACAAATCCTTCCCAAATGAAAAGTACAGGTCCTATTGACGAAATTCTTTCACCATGAGCGGCAGCAATGTCCAGTCTACCTAATTCTCAGTTTTCATGCCTGAGGAGTTTATTATATGGACGTGGTGACAGTGTAAAACACCATGCTCTTCTGATTTTCAAACGAACCTTCTGAGCCATTTTAACATTAGAGTCTATGGAGGAGTTGGAGGGAGGAGGCTGTGCATTGGTGACATTTATGAAAGAACCATAACACCTAGGACAATAGTAAACACATTGGATGAAAGAGGACAGCGATGGCTACGTTTTGAGGGTAAAATCATACCTGTAGACCATCACCGTGGACACAGCAGCAGTTTTAAAAAATATTTTAAGATTTATTTTTTTGCTCCTCTCACTCTAGCAGTTCAGCTGTCTCACTCTAGCCCCAACATTCCGTCCCATACACACCCATTATAAACTCTGAAATGGGTGAAAAAACATCATGAAACTTAAACTGGAACTGAAGAAAAAGTATAATAGATATTGAAAAGATAAATACAATTGAATAGTTGAATGTTTTGTCTTCGTTTTAAAGTTTGAATGGTGGCTCTATGTCAATGTATGTGGAAGTAGATACAGTTTAAAAATGAGTAAGTTGAATGAGGATTTGAAGGGTCTCCCCATTGAAATACATGGGAATTTTTTGTTGAAAAAAGTTAAATAAAATTAAAAATATAAATGTTAAAAATGAGAAAAATAGAAGCAGTCATGTCCAAAAGAAGAGGAATCTAATGGTGTTTGAATGGTTTTTCTAAGTTGAACGGTTTTGAAGGAGATACAGTACAAAAACCGTACGGAATAGATAATAAAATAGAATAAAGATTACAACAACAATACTGTGAATGCTTTTACAAGCATTCACACTAATAATAATAATAACTAGAAAGTGCATTTTCTGAAGAAACTGCAGTGTGAATGCTTGAATCTGAATGTATGCACTGAAATGAATTAATTGCTGAATTTGAGTTAAAAATAAAAATGTTGAATGAGCTGGAAAATACAGAGTTTTAACGTGAAAACAAAAGTGCAGAACTTTTGAAAGCTGATGTTCACACAGAAGAAGTTGGAAAATAGCTGAAAAGTTTTTAAATTAAAATTTGGAAAACCTAAGAAATGAGAACAGAAAATTTAGAGTCAGAAAACACCTGAATGAATATTAAAAGTTCATATTCTTTGAATCACTGAATGACTAAAGTGTAATCCCTCCACTTGGATCCACACACTTTTAAAGGTTTACATCTCTGAGCTTTGAAAGACATGCTGTTGGAAAGAGAAGAACAATGGCTTCGTTTTGAGGGTGAAATGATGGCTGTAGAGCAAACACTGTGGACACAGCAGCAGTTGAAAGAGAAGTGTTTAAGATGAATCTTGGCACAGTGAGAGACAGAGCTCGTTAGGCAGGCAGGTGTGAGCCTGGTTGCTATAGTAACTGCACCCAATGGCTCAGTACACACGCACACAGACATGCACCTCACTTTTGCTGCTTAAAATGAACAGAAAAGTCAGGCCGAAACAAATCGCTCCCAAATGAAAAGTACAGGTCCTATTGACGAAATTCTTTCACCGTGAGCGGCAGCAATGTCCAGTCTACCTAATTCTCAGTTTTCATGCCTGTGGAGTTTATTATATGGACGTGGTGACAGTGTAAAAACACCATGCTCTTCTGATTTTCAAACGAACCTTCTGAGCCATTTTAACATTAGAGTCTATGGAGGAGTTGGAGGGAGGAGGCTGTGCTTTGGTGACATTTATGAAAGAACCATAACACCTAGTACAATAGTAAACACATTGGATGAAAGAGGACAGCGATGGCTACGTTTTGAGGGTAAAATCATACCTGTAGAGCAAACGCTGCGGACACAGCAGCAGTTTTAAAAAAGATTTTAAGATTAATTTTTTCGCTCCTCTCACTCTAGCAGTTCAGCTGTCTCACTCTAGCCCCAACATTCCGTCCCATACACACCCATTATAAACTCTGAAACGGTTGAAAAAACATCATGAAACTTAAACTGGAACTGAAGAAAAAGTATAACAGATATTGAAAAGATAAATACAAGTTGAATAGTTGAATGTCTTGTCTTCGTTTTAAATTTGAATGGTAGCTCTATGTCACGTATGTTGAAGTAGATACAGTTTGAAAATGAGTAAGTTGAATGAGGATTTGAAGGGTCTCCCATTGAAATACATGGGAAATTTTTGTTGAAAAAAGTTGAATAATTTTAAAAATATAAATGTTATAAATGAGAAAAATAGAAGCAGTCATGTCCTAAAGAAGAGGAATCTAACGGTGTTTGAATGGTTTTTCTAAGTTGAACGGTTTTGAAGGAGATAGATGCACAAAAACGTACGGAATATGATATAATAATAATAATAACTAGAAAGTGCATTTTCTGAAGAAACTGCAGTGTGAATGCTTGAATCTGAATATATGCACTGAAAGAATTAATTGCTGAATTTTAAGTTAAAAATGTTGAATGAGATGAAAAATACAGAAATTTTCACCTGAAAACAAAAGTGCTGAACTGCTAAAAGCTGACAAGCACAGAGAAGAAGTTGGAAAATAGCTGAAAATGTTTTAAATGTAAATTAGAAAAACCTGAGTAATGAGAAAAGACTATTTAGAGTCAGAAAACATCTGAATGAATATTAAAAGTTCATATTCTTTGAATCACTGAATGACTAAAATATGATCCCTCCACTTGGATCCACACAGTTTTAAAGGTTTACATCTCTGAGCTTTGAAAGACACGCTGTTGGAAAGAGAACAACGATGGCTTCGTTTTGAGGGTAAAATGATGGCTGTAGAGCAAACACTGTGGACACAGCAGCTGTTGAAAGAGAAGTGTTTAAGATGAATCTTGGCACAGTGAGAGACAGAGCTCGTTAGGCAGGCAGGTGTGAGCCTGGTTGCTATAGTGACTGAGCCAGGGCTCCATACACACGCACAGAGACATGCACCTCACTTTTGCTGCTTAAAATGAACAGAAAGTCAGCCCAAACAAATCCTCCCAAATGAAAAGTACAGGTCCTATTGACGAAATTCTTTCACCGTGAGCGGCAGCAATGTCTAGTCTACCTAATTCTCAGTTTTCATGCCTGTGGAGTTTATTATATGGACGTGGTGACAGTGTAAAAACACCATGCTCTTCTGATTTTCAAACGAACCTTCTGAGCCATTTTAACATTAGAGTCTATGGAGGAGTTGGAGGGAGGAGGCTGTGCTTTGGTGACATTTATGAAAGAACCATAACACCTAGACAATAGTAAACACATTGGATGAAAGAGGACAGCGATGGCTACGTTTGAGGGTAAAATCAGACCTGTAGAGCAAACGCTGCGGACACAGCAGCAGTTTTAAAAAATATTTTAAGATTAATTTTTTCGCTCCTCTCACTCTGGCAGTTGAGCTTCTCACTCTACCCCAACATTCCGTCCCATACACACCCATTATAAACTCTGAAATGGCTGAAAAAACATCATGAAACTTAAACTGGAACTGAAGAAAAAGTATAACAGATATTGAAAAGATAAATACAAGTTGAATAGTTGAATGTCTTGTCTTCGTTTTAAAGTTTGAATGGTGGTCTATGTCAACGTATGTGGAAGTAGTAGAGTTTAAAATGAGTAAGTTGAATGAGGATTTGAAGGGTCTCCCATTGAAATACATGGGAAATTTTTGTTGAAAAAAGTTGAATAAATTAAAAATATAAATGTTAAAATGAGAAAATAGAAGCAGTCATGTCCAAAAGAAGAGGAATCTAACGGTGTTTGAATGGTTTTTCTAAGTTGAACGGTTTTGAAGTAGTAGATACAAAAACGTACGGAATAATAATAATAATAATAATAAAGATTACAAAACATACTGTGAATGCTTTACAAGCATTCACATAATAATAACTAGAAAGTGCATTTTCTGAAGAAACTGCAGTGTGAATGCTTGAATCTGAATGTATGCACTGAAATGAATTAATTGCTGAATTTTAAGTTAAAATAAAATGTTGAATGAGCTGGAAAATACAGAGTTTTTAACCTGAAAACAAAAGTGCAGAACTTTTGAAAGCTGATGTTCACACAGAAGAAGTTGGAAAATAGCTGAAAAGTTTTTAAATTAAAATTTGGAAAACCTAAGAAATGAGAACAGAAAATTTAGAGTCAGAAAACATCTGAATGAATATTAAAAGTTCATATTCTTTGAATCACTGAATGACTAAAGTGAATCCCTCCACTTGGAACCACACACTTTTAAAGGTTTACATCTCTGAGCTTTGAAAGACATGCTGTTGGAAAGAGAAGAACGATGGCTTCGTTTTGAGGGTAAAATGATGGCTGTAGAGCAAACACTGTGGACACAGCAGCAGTTGAAAGAGAAGTGTTTAAGATGAATCTTGGCACAGTGAGAGACAGAGCTCGTTAGGCAGGCAGGTGTGAGCCTGGTTGCTATAGTGACTGCACCCAATGGCTCAGTACACACGCACACAGACATGCACCTCACTTTTGCTGCTTAAAATGAACAGAAAAGTCAGGTCGAAACAAATGCTCCCAAATGAAAAGTACAGGTCCTATTGACGAAATTCTTTCACCGTGAGCGGCAGCAATGTCCAGTCTACCTAATTCTCAGTTTTCATGCCTGTGGAGTTTATTATATGGACGTGGTGACAGTGTAAAACACCATGCTCTTCTGATTTTCAAACGAACCTTCTGAGCCATTTTAACATTAGAGTCTATGGAGGAGTTGGAGGGAGGAGGCTGTGCTTTGGTGACATTTATGAAAGAACCATAACACCTAGTACAATAGTAAACACATTGGATGAAAGAGGACAGCGATGGCTACGTTTTGAGGGTAAAATCATACCTGTAGAGCAAACGCTGCGGACACAGCAGCAGTTTTAAAAAAGATTTTCAGATTAATTTTTTCGCTCCTCTCACTCTGCAGTTGAGCTTCTCACTCTAGCCCCAACATTCCGTCCCATACACACCCATTATAAACTCTGAAACGGCTGAAAAACATCATGAAACTTAAACTGGAACTGAAGAAAAGTATAATAATATTGAAAAGATAAATACAAGTTGAATAGTTGAATGTCTTGTCTTCGTTTTAAAGTTTGAATGGTGGCTCTATGTCAACGTATGTTGAAGTAGATACAGTTTGAAAATGAGTAAGTTGAATGAGGATTTGAAGGGTCTCCCCATTGAAATACATGGGAAATTTTTGTTGAAAAAAGTTGAATAATTTAAAAATATAAATGTTATAAATGAGAAAATAGAAGCAGTCATGTCCAAAAGAAGAGGAATCTAACGGTGTTTGAATGGTTTTTCTAAGTTGAACGGTTTTGAAGGAGATAGATGCCAAAAACGTACGGAATATAATAATAATAAGATTACAACAATACTGTGAATGCTTTACAGCATTCACATAATAGAAGAACAATACTGTGAATGCTTTTACAAGCATTCACACTAATAACTAGAAAGTGCATTTTCTGAAGAAACTGCAGTGTGAATGCTTGAATCTGAATGTATGCACTGAAATGAATTAATTGCTGAATTTTAAGTTAAAAAATGTTGAATGAGCTGGAAAATACAGAGTTTTAACCTGAAAACAAAGTGCAGAACTTTTGAAAGCTGATGTTCACACAGAAGAAGTTGGAAAATAGCTGAAAAGTTTTAAATTAAATTGGAAAACCTAAGAAATGAGAACAGAAAATTTAGAGTCAGAAAACATCTGAATGAATATTAAAAGTTCATATTCTTTGAATCACTGAATGACTAAAGTGATCCCTCCACTTGGATCCACACAGTTTTAAAGGTTTACATCTCTGAGCTTTGAAAGACATGCTGTTGGAAAGAGAAGAACGATGGCTTCGTTTTGAGGGTAAAATGATGGCTGTAGAGCAAACACTGTGGACACAGCAGCAGTTGAAAGAGAAGTGTTTAAGATGAATCTTGGCACAGTGAGAGACAGAGCTCGTTAGGCAGGCAGGTGTGAGCCTGGTTGCTATAGTGACTGCACCCAATGGCTCATACACACGCACACAGACATGCACCTCACTTTTGCTGCTTAAAATGAACAGAAAAGTCAGGCCGAAACAAATCGCTCCCAAATGAAAAGTACAGGTCCTATTGACGAAATTCTTTCACCGTGAGCGGCAGCAATGTCCAGTCTACCTAATTCTCAGTTTTCATGCCTGTGGAGTTTATTATATGGACGTGGTGACAGTGTAAAACACCATGCTCTTCTGATT
Source organism: Oreochromis niloticus (assembly GCF_001858045.2). Taxonomy (NCBI): domain Eukaryota; kingdom Metazoa; phylum Chordata; class Actinopteri; order Cichliformes; family Cichlidae; genus Oreochromis; species Oreochromis niloticus. The sequence goes on along the minus strand of NC_031973.2, from coordinate 16,862,826 downwards.
TTCAAACGAACCTTCTGAGCCATTTTAACATTAGAGTCTATGGAGGAGTTGGAGGAGGAGGCTGTGCTTTGGTGACATTTATGAAAGAACCATAACACCTAGTACAATAGTAAACACATTGGATGAAAGAGGACAGCGATGGCTACGTTTTGAGGGTAAAATCATACCTGTAGAGCAAACGCTGCGGACACAGCAGCAGTTTTAAAAAAGATTTTAGATTAATTTTTTCGCTCCTCTCACTCTAGCAGTTGAGCTGTCTCACTCTAGCCCCAACATTCCGTCCCATACACACCCATTATAAACTCTGAAACGGCTGAAAAACATCATGAAACTTAAACTGGAACTGAAGAAAAAGTATAATAGATATTGAAAAGATAAATACAAGTTGAATAGTTGAATGTCTTGTCTTCGTTTTAAAGTTTGAATGGTGGCTCTATGTCAACGTATGTGAAGTAGATACAGTTTGAAAATGAGTAAGTTGAATGAGGATTTGAAGGGTCTCCCCATTGAAATACATGGGAAATTTTTGTTGAAAAAGTTGAATAATTTAAAAATATAAATGTTATAAATGAGAAAATAGAAGCAGTCATGTCCAAAAGAAGAGGAATCTAACGGTGTTTGAATGGTTTTTCTAAGTTGAACGGTTTTGAAGGAGATAGATGCCAAAAAACGTACGGAATATATAATAATAATAAAATAAAAATAAGTAAAGCATTAATTAGAAGAACAATACTGTGAATGCTTTTACAAGCATTCACACTAATAACTAGAAAGTGCATTTTCTGAAGAAACTGCAGTGTGAATGCTTGAATCTGAATGTATGCACTGAAATGAATTAATTGCTGAATTTTAAGTTAAAAATGTTGAATGAGCTGGAAAATACAGAGTTTTTAACCTGAAAACAAAAGTGCAGAACTTTTGAAAGCTGATGTTCACACAGAAGAAGTTGGAAAATAGCTGAAAAGTTTTAAATTAAATTAGAAAACCTAAGAAATGAGAAAGAAAATTTAGAGTCAGAAAACATCTGAATGAATATTAAAAGTTCATATTCTTTGAATCACTGAATGACTAAATGTGATCCCTCCACTTGGATCCACACAGTTTAAAGTTTAATCTCTGAGCTTTGAAAGACATGCTGTTGGAAAGAGAAAACGATGGCACGTTTTGAGGGTAAAATGATGGCTGTAGAGCAAACACTGTGGACACAGCAGCAGTTGAAAGAGAAGTGTTAAGATGAATCTTGGCACAGTGAGAGACAGAGCTCGTTAGGCAGGCAGGTGTGAGCCTGGTTGCTATAGTGACTGCACCCAATGGCTCCATACACACGCACAGACATGCACCTCACTTTTGCTGCTTAAATGAACAGAAAAGTCAGGCCGAAACAAATCGCTCCCAAATGAAAAGTACAGTCTATTGACAAATTCTTTCACCGTGAGCGGCAGCAATGTCCAGTCTACCTAATTCTCAGTTTTCATGCCTGTGGAGTTTATTATATGGACGTGGTGACAGTGTAAAACACCTGCTCTTCTGATTTTCAAACGAACCTTCTGAGCCATTTTAACATTGAGTCTATGGAGGAGTTGGAGGAGGAGGCTGTGCTTTGGTGACATTTATGAAAGAACCATAACACCTAGTACAATAGTAAACACATTGGATGAAAGAGGACAGCGATGGCTACGTTTTGAGGGTAAAATCATACCTGTAGAGCAAACGCTGCGGACACAGCAGCAGTTTTAAAAAAGATTTTAAGATTAATTTTTTCGCTCCTCTCACTCTAGCAGTTGAGCTGTCTCACTCTAGCCCCAACATTCCGTCCCATACACACCCATTATAAACTCTGAAACGGCTGAAAAACATCATGAAACTTAAACTGGAACTGAAGAAAAAGTATAACAGATATTGAAAAGATAAATACAAGTTGAATAGTTGAATGTCTTGTCTTCGTTTTAAAGTTTGAATGGTGGCTCTATGTCAACGTATGTGAAGTAATACGAGTTTAAAATGAGTAAGTTGAATGAGATTTGAAGGGTCTCCCCATTGAAATACATGGGAAATTTTTGTTGAAAAAGTTAATAATTTAAAAATATAAATGTTATAAATGAGAAAATAAAGCAGTCATGTCCAAAAGAAGAGGAATCTAAGGTGTTTGAATGGTTTTTCTAAGTTGAGCGGTTTTGAAGGAATTAGATGCCAAAAAACGTACGGAATATATAATAATAACTAGAAAGTGCATTTTCTGAAGAAACTGCAGTGTGAATGCTTGAATCTGAATGTATTCACTGAAATAATTAATTGCTGAATTCTGAGTTAAAAATTTGAATGAGATGAAAATACAGAATTTTCACCTGAAAAAAAAGTGTGAACTGCTAAAAGCTAAATCACAGAGAAGAAGTTGGAAAAAGCTGAAAATGTTTTAATTGTAAATTAGAAAACCTAAGAAATGAGAACAGAAAATTTAGAGTCAGAAAACATCTGAATGAATATTAAAAGTTCATATTCTTTGAATCACTGAATGACTAAATGTATCCTCCACTTGGATCCACACACTTTTAAAGGTTTACATCTCTGAGCTTTGAAAGACATGCTGTTGGAAAGAGAACAACGATGGCTTCGTTTTGAGGTAAAATGATGGCTGTAGACAAACACTGTGGACACAGCAGCAGTTGAAAGAGAAGTGTTTAAGATGAATCTTGGCACAGTGAGAGACAGAGCTCGTTAGGCAGGCAGGTGTGAGCCTGGTTGCTATAGTACTGCACCATGGCTCATACACACGCACACAGACATGCACCTCACTTTTGCTGCTTAAAATGAACAGAAAAGTCAGGTCGAAACAAATTGCTCCCAAATGAAAAGTACAGGTCCTATTGACGAAATTCTTTCACCGTGAGCGGCAGCAATGTCCAGTCTACCTAATTCTCAGTTTTCATGCCTGTGGAGTTTATTATATGGACGTGGTGACAGTGTAAAACACCATGCTCTTCTGATTTTCAAACGAACCTTCTGAGCCATTTTAACATTAGAGTCTATGGAGGAGTTGGAGGAGGAGGCTGTGCTTTGGTGACATTTATGAAAGAACCATAACACCTAGTACAATAGTAAACACATTGGATGAAAGAGGACAGCGATGGCTACGTTTTGAGGGTAAAATCATACCTGTAGAGCAAACGCTGCGGACACAGCAGCAGTTTTAAAAAATATTTTCAGATTAATTTTTTTCCTCCTCTCACTCTGGCAGTTGAGCTGTCTCACTCTAGCCCCAACATTCCGTCCCATACACACCCATTATAAACTCTGAAATGGCTGAAAAAACATCATGAAACTTAAACTGGAACTGAAGAAAAAGTATAACAGATATTGAAAAGATAAATACAAGTTGAATAGTTGAATGTCTTGTCTTCGTTTTAAAGTTTGAATGATCGCTCTATGTCAACGTATTGGAAGTAATACAGTTTAAAATGAGTAAGTTGAAGGAGAATTTAAGGGTCTCCCATTGAAATACATGGGAAATTTTTGTTGAAAAAAGTTAATAATTTTAAAAATATAAATGTTAAATGAGAAAAATACAAGCAGTCATGTCCAAAAGAAGAGGAATCTAAGGTGTTTGAATGGTTTTTCTAAGTTGAGCGGTTTTGAAGGAATTAGATGCAAAAAAACGTACGGAATATATAATAATAAATAGAAAATGCATTTTCTGAAGAAACTGCAGTGTGAATGCTTGAATCTGAATGTATGCACTGAAATGAATTAATTGCTGAATTATAAGTTAAAAATGTTGAATGAGCTGGAAATACAGAGTTTTTAACCTGAAAACAAAAGTGCAGAACTTTTGAAAGCTGATGGTCACACAGAAGAAGTTGGAAAATAGCTGAAAAGTTTTTAAATTAAAATTAGAAAAACCTAAGAAATGAGAAAAGAAAATTTAGAGTCAGAAAACATCTGAATGAATATTAAAAGTTCATATTCTTTGAATCACTGAATGACTAAAATGTGATCCCTCCACTTGGATCACACATTTAAAATTTATCTATGAGCTTTGAAAGACACGCTGTTGAAAGAGAACAACGATGGCTTCGTTTTGAGGGTAAAATGATGGCTGTAGAGCAAACACTGTGGACACAGCAGCAGTTGAAAGAGAAGTGTTTAAAATGAATCTTGGCACAGTGAGAGAGAGAGAGAGCTCGTTAGGCAGGCAGGTGTGAGCCTGGTTGCTATAGTGACTGCACCCAATGGCTCCATACACACGCACAGACATGCACCTCACTTTAGCTGCTTAAAATGAACAGAAAAGTCAGGCCGAAACAAATCGCTCCCAAATGAAAAGTACAGGTCCTATTGACGAAATTCTTTCACCGTGAGCGGCAGCAATGTCCAGTCTACCTAATTCTCAGTTTTCATGCTGTGGAGTTTATTATATGGACGTGGTGACAGTGTAAAACACCATGTCTTCTGATTTTCAAAGAACCTTCTGAGCCAATTTAACATTAGAGTCTATGGAGGAGTTGGAGGGAGGAGGCTGTGCTTTGGTGACATTTATGAAAGAACCATAACACCTAGTACAATAGTAAACACATTGGATGAAAGAGGACAGCGATGGCTACGTTTTGAGGGTAAAATCAGACCTGTAGAGCAAACGCTGCGGACACAGCAGCAGTTTTAAAAAATATTTTAAGATTAATTTTGTCGCTCCTCTCACTCTAGCAGTTGAGCTGGCTCACTCTAGCCCAAACATTCCGTCCCATACACACCCATTTAAACGCTGAAACGGCTGAAAAACATCATGAAACTTAAACTGGAACTGAAGAAAAAGTAAACAGATATTGAAAAGATAAATACAAGTTGAATAGTTGAATGTCTTGTCTTCGTTTTAAAGTTTGAATGGTGGCTCTATGTCAACGTATGTGAAGTAGATACAGTTTGAAAATGAGTAAGTTGAATGAGGATTTGAAGGGTCTCCCCATTGAAATAATGGGAAATTTTGGTGAAAAAAGTTGAATAAAATTAAAATTATAAATGTTAAAAATGAGAAAAGTAGAAGCAGTCGTGTCCAAAAGAAGAGGAATCTAACGGTGTTTGAATGGTTTTTCTAAGTTGAACGGTTTTGAAGGAGATAGAGTACAAAAAACGTACGGAATATATAATAAAATATAACTAGAAAGTGCATTTTCTGAAGAAACTGCAGTGTGAATGCTTGAATCTGAATGTATGCACTGAAATGAATTAATTGCTGAATTTAAGTTAGGAAATTTGAATGAGATGAAAAATACAGAAATTTGCACCTGAAAACAAAAGTGCTGAACTGCTAAAAGCTGAAATTCACACAGAAGAAGTTGGAAAAAGCTGAAAATGTTTTAAATGTAAATTGAAAAACCTAAGAATGAGAAAGAAATTTAGAGTCAGAAAACATCTGAATGAATATTAAAAGTTCATATTCTTTGAATCACTGAATGACTGAAATGTGTGATCCCTCCACTTGTATCCACACAGTTTAAAAAGTTTATATTTCTGAGCTTTGAAAGACATGCTGTTGGAAAGAGAACATCGATGGCGACGTTTTGAGGGTAAAATGATGGCTGTAGGGCAAACACTGTGGACACAGCAGCAGTTGAAAGAGAAGTGTTAAAGATGTTTCTTGGCACAGTGAGAGAGAGCTCGTTAAGCAGGCAGGTGTGAGCCTGGTTGCTATAGTGACTGCACCCAATGGCCCCATACACACGCAGACATGCACCTCACTTTTGCTGCTTAAAATGAACAGAAAAGTCAGGCCGAAACAAATCGCTCCCAAATGAAAAGTATAAGTCGTATTGACAAAATTCTTTCACCGTGAGCGGCAGCAATGTCTAGTCTACCTAATTCTCAGTTTTCATGCCTGTGGAGTTTATTATATGGACGTGGTGACAGTGGAAAGACACCATGCTCTTCTGATTTTCAAACGAACCTTCTGAGCCATTTTAACATTAGAGTCTATGGAAGAGTTGGAGGGAGGAGGCTGTGCATTGGTGACATTTCTGAAAGAACCATAACACCTAGTACAATAGTAAACACATTGGATGAAAGAGGACAGCGATGGCTACGTTTTGAGGGTAAAATCATACTTGTAGAGCAAACGCTGCGGACACAGCAGCAGTTTTAAAAAATATTTTAAGATTAATTTTTTTGCTCCTCTCACTCTAGCAGTTGAGCTGTCTCACTCTAGCCCCAACATTCCGTCCCATACACACCCATTATAAACTCTGAAACGGTGAAAAAACATCATGAAACTTAAACTGGAACTGAAGAAAAAGTATAATAGATATTGAAAAGATAAATACAAGTTGAATAGTTGAATGTCTTGTCTTCGTTTTAAAGTTTGAATGGTGGTTCTACGTCAATGTATGTAAATAGATACAGTTTAAAGAGGAGTAATTGAAGAGATTTGAAGGGTTCCCCATTGAAATACATGGGAAATTTTGTTGAAAAAAGTTGAATAAAATTAAAAATATAAATGTTAGAAATGAGAAAAATAGAAGCAGTCATGTCCAAAAGAAGAGGAATCTAACGGTGTTTGAATGGTTTTTCTAAGTTGAACGGTTTTGAAGGAGATAGAGTACAAAAAACGTACGGAAGAATAAAATAGAATAATAAAGATTAGAAGAACAATACTGTGAATGCTTTTACAAGCATTCACACTAACTAGAAAGTGCATTTTCTGAAGAAACTGCAGTGTGAATGCTTGAATCTGAATGTCTGCACTGAAATGAAATAATTACTGAATATTAAGCTAAAAATGCTGAATTAGCTGGAAAATACAGAATTTTTAACCTGAAAACAAAAGTGCAGAACTTTTGAAAGCTAATTTTCATACAGAAGAAGTTGGAAAATAGCTGAACATGTTTAAAATGTAAATTAGAAAAAGATGAGTAATGACAAAAGAAAATTTAGAAAATTTAGAGTCAGAAAACCTCTGAATGAATAACAGAAGTTCATATTCTTCTAATCACTTAAAGAGTGGAATTATGTATTATAAATCTCTAATTCATAAAAAAAAAATAAAAATAAATGTAAAAACAAATTTGTTGAATTGAGCTGAACAGATGAACAAACATTCTGGAGAAAATACAAGCTTTAATATACAGCATAATGTTTTTCAGACATATACACGTGTATATCATGTTTAATGGTATTACATACATCAATTTGTTTTGTATTTCATAGAAAATAACATAAAAATCTTAAGTCATATTGTACAGCTTCTTTCTGAAAAGGACTTAAATTAGTTCAACAAATGTTTTTTTTTCAAAATAGAATAAAAATCATTTTAAAAAGAGACGTTTGCAATGTTTTAAGGTGTTAATAATCTGATCCTGTCATGTGTCTGTTCAACTTTAGTTTTTGGCACAGACTCCATTCTTAAAGAACAAATTACAAAATAACAAACAAATAAAATTGAAATTAAAGTAGCTTTTTTTTGTTAAACACTTCACAGTAGAATAAATAAAAAATATCTAAATTAAATAACTAAATGAAAATAATAAGCAACATATGAAATACATGAAAATTCAACTTTTAAAACCACAATCCTGAACCTTTAAATTGTGTTGGTTTCTTAGAACATGGCTGAACAGCTGTTTCTATCGGTCTACTTAATCTACTGATCTGTCTACACATCCTTTTATTACTCATTCTTTTTTATGTTTTAATGTAAACAGAGTCCACACAGTGGTAAAAGAGAACTGTATAGAGATTTTTGAGTAAACTCAAATGAAAGCCTAAGGTGGTGACACAGTTTACCACATGCAAATAATCAAATAAACACATTAGTCCTTTTTGTGAACATGGACAAATAAGTATCATTAGTTTACAGCATTGTTCAGCCATGCCACTAATGCTTTTTAGCACTGTGTTTTAACCTGGGCTCAGACACAAAGTCCCAAATTTAGTTAGTCCCTGACTTTGAGTTGTGGTTATGACTAATTATTATACACAAGGCTTTATCTATCTGAACTCTAAGGACACAAATATGAAAAAACCTATACTTACCAGCTGATACCCCACACTACACACTAGGTGTGCCATGTGACCTGAAACTTTGGTACAAACCCATCATAATCATTCTGTTAACACTGTTTTTTAACACTGTTTGTGTTGCTGTTCAGAAGTTTAAAATGTTTTAGATTGGATTACATGGAATGAATTTGAGTTCTCTTGGGGTTTTTCGTCTGTTTCGTTCTCAGCAGATTTTTTTTCCCCATACTGTTGAATTCCAGTTACCACATTTCTGGTCATATGACATCCCGAGTGCCCAGTTAAAAAAATCCCCACAGTTAATTCAACATTAAAACAAAATAAAAATATGTTAAATAAATAAAGGTTTGCTCTGTGATGAAATATTAAATAAGCATACATTGTACAGAGCTCTAACAATGAAAACAATCCTTTAGCCTGTTGATCAGAGAGAGGCAGTCATTATGTCCATTTAAAACCTGTAATCAAAGAGCACAACATTTCTGTGAAACTATAAAGTCCCATATGATCCTCATCATGTCCAGTGACTTCAGAGTGGATCCTCCTGTCATCCGGCCAGTGTTTGATGTGTGGCAAGCAGCACAGAAGCAGGATAGCTGAGGACTTTAAAAGAAGAGCAGAAAACAGGAACATATGTAGTTGTAAATGTAAATACCGGTGATACTTGTCAAAAGGAATAAAATAATGAAAATGTTAACTTACACACTCATTTAAGGAGGATCTTGACACTGCACAGAGGAGGCACAGTCAGTCTGACAATGATGGTGATCTCCAGTGATGTTTTCCTGCAGAAACATTCCTGCCGACTGGCCATATGATCCAGAGTAGTTGGTTTGTAATGAACAGAAAGGTGTATATGTTAGGTAGTGTGCACTTAGAGCTGGTCCTAAGAAACAAACACATCCTGTAATAAACTGAATACCTTTAGTAGTGCTGCTGCAAATATAAAGCCCTTCTATCATGTGTGGTTTCAAAGAAGGTGTTTTGGAGGCTCAGTCACAGAAACTGTGCAGTCTGTTCAGTCTTGAGTGTCTCAGCTCTGAAGGGGATGGATCACAGAGGGAAACACCTGAGTAGAGACATTAAAATACACTCAACATAACACTCCTAAGGTCAAGTGAAAACACAATTTAAACACTTTACAAAGAATTAATACATGTTTTCATGGAAATAATGTCATTAACCCTTTTTGTTGTGAGTAAATCTCACCAACTGCTTGTGGGACAAGCTAGAAGGAGGACTTATCACAGAATGTCTCCTGTGCTCCAGATGTGAAGTCTCACGCTCTGATCGTACGGCGATGAAGATGGTGATGATGAAGCCTCTCTGATCTGTGGCATTACAGTTTCTGGCTGCTATGTGCTTCACACTGTTGGATTTTACATGTGAAGCTTGGAGAAGACACAGGAGGACTGTGTCTCTCTTGAAAGAAAAAAGAAAAAAGAAACCTAACAACCTCCCACCGCACCCCCACCCCCCATTCAACTCCCACCTACCCACTCCACTCAACTCCCCAGCCTCACACCATCCAATGTCTATACAAATGTAGGGTATCAGCTGGTAACAAAAGCAAGTGTAACATATGTAGTACATATGTGACACTGCTGAAACATTTCTGGCCAGAAATCCAGAAATGTGCAGTTATCAGCCAGTGCATTTATCAACCCAGACCCAGACCCACCCTGATAAATGCACTGGCTGAAACACGATAAAAGCTCATAAAAATGTATGTTTCATTGAAAGATTTGTCCAAAAATATAATCATATACTTTTGAAAAAGTTTAAAGATTATAACAAACTGAAATCAATAACATTTTTGTAAATATTATTTCAAAATAGAGGCACAGATAAACTGGCTTAACTGTCATTATTGCTGTAATTAGGTTTTTCTTTTTTTCCTTTTTCTTTTTTTTTTTAAAAAAAGCAACCTTTAGTCATTGTTGTTCTCTCAGAAACAATGAAGAAGCTGTTGAACATTTATGTGTTGTGTGGGCAATCCTCTGGTCCACCCTCCCTCCCTCCCAGCCACAGTGAGACTGGGGCAGCCTGAAAGGATTTTGAAGCCTGGCTGCAGAGGATATGCCTACACTGTTCGTTTTAAACTGCTATATTTGATTTTTCTGACATTCATAGATTACTGATTTTTAGATTTTCTGTAATAAATAAAATTGTCATATTTTACTGATATCATTACTTTATTCATTTAATTGTATTTTATGTAAAAAGAATTCAAACATTATACTGCAATGCAGGGCGTTTTTTCTTAAGTCAACTTTTAAATATCGCTCTACTTTCTTAAGTCATTCAAAAATATAAAAATTACTTACTGTAGTCAAAGATCTAGATCATGAATCATCACAGGACAATGCACAGTATACAGGGTCATGGTAACTATGGTAGGTCTTCATGACTCCAGAATGGAGACATCGCTCTGGCTGAGAAATGAAAATAAGGTCAAGCAGTGTGTTCTTCTCTGTAGTAGGGGCAGTGATGACCTGTGCGTATCCCCTAGACTCAAACAGCTCCAGGATTGGTTTATTTGCACTGGATAAAACATTCTCATTAAAATCACCACAAACTATGATGGGATGACAGTCCATGATCTCTAATGAGTCTAATAGGCTTACCAGGTTTTTCAGGAATGGCCTCAGAGTGTAGTCTGGAGGTCTGTATACAACTGCAATCAGTGCACTGACTGGTGCTTCAACCTTTAAAGCCAGAAATTCAAGGTCAGTTACATTATGGATGTACTGTTTTTCATGCACTTTAATGTCACTTTTCACATAAACAGCAACTCCACCACCACTTCTGTTTGCCATCTGGGGAAAGTTTGTGTAGGACAGGTGTCTGTTGCGTTTGAACAAATTGTAATTTTCCAAGTGGAGACTCTCTGCGACAAAAGAGCCCCGCAGGTGTGTTTCTGTTAGGCACAAAACATCTGCTAGACAGAATTCATGGTGACTCTTGATGTCATTAATGTGAGCTGGCAGTCCCTCTGTATTATGATGAACAATGGTGAAAACCTCTGACCTGCTCAGTGTTTTTCTCACGTGTAGAAGAGGCATCATGTCATCAAGGTTGGCTTGTCTCATGTTCTCAAGCGCTGCAGTGATTTCTGGGTTGGTGAATATTTTTTTCTCCTCCATATCAAGAAGATACAGTCCACTGAGAGACGTCACTCTACTGACAGCTACGTAGGCCATGCCGGGCTCAAAAATGCTCTTAAGAGAGACAACAGCTGATGTGGTTGTCATACCCTGTACCTTATGTATTGTACATGCAAAGGCCAGCTTTACTGGGAACTGTCTTCGTACCACTCCTTTCTGCTTTAGATTCTCCTCTGCTCTCTCAATGTACACCATGTCGTCTGCTGGTGTGCAGTTATTCTTTCCAGATGTCTCATTATCCATTTTAAGTCCAAGCTTGATGATGTGTTGGTCATTTTCAGAGTAAACTACTCTAAGTAGTTTTCCAAAAGCTCCATTAACCAAACCATTTTGTATGTCAATGTTTCTGGTGAGCATGACACGAGCTCCTTCTGCAACTTTCAGTGTGTCTGGTAACTCGTTTTTACCTCCTTTGAATGGTCTGTCTTGAAGTGCCATTCTGCCAGTTCTAGGATCCTTTCTATAATCATCTGCATGGATGTCAATGATATGAGTATGGAGCAGAGCCAGTGTTGCAGAGTTGTGTGCATCCACTTCTTTATTAGTTGCAAAAATGTGCAACGCATCAGTCGGACAAAGGGCTGGTTCAGTTATGGCCTGTGACAACAAATCTCTATCTGCTTCGCAAAGCTCATCCAACTTTCCTTTCACACGGATTCTGTTCAGCATCTCAGCAAAGACAACATCATCTTTCTGACGCATAATCTCAGTCAGAGTGATCATCTGAAAATGCTCCCGCCACAGGTCGATCTCGGACGGGTCGTGCACACAGAGCGGTTTAGACTGTCGCACTGGGGGTAGCTGATAGAAGTCTCCAACAGCAATGACTGACATGCCTCCAAAGGGTCTCCGAGTCCCTTTGATCTGTTTGAGTCTTGCATCTACATATGCAAAGAGATGTCTTGACACCATAGACACTTCGTCAATGACGATTATTTCAGCATTCAAAAGTTCTGATCTGACTTCATCCAGCTGATTGCCAAGTCCCTGAATGGGAGGTTTTAAGCTTCTCGGGAGCTTGAGAAGAGAATGCAGTGTTGTTCCAGAAATGTTAAATGCTGCAGTCCCAGTGAAAGCAGTTAACAGGACAGTGGGTTTTGATATGTCAACGTCGTCTGCATATCTGGGCACTTTGCTCAGTATCTTAGATGCTTCTGAGTAGATGCATTTGATAAGATGTGATTTTCCTGTTCCAGCACCACCATTAATATAAAAGAAAAACTGCTCTGGATTTAGAGCACAGACTCTTTTAATGCACCAGTCTCTAACTGCATAAAATATGCAGGCTTGCTTCTTATTCAGATTCTGAAACATCTGACGTAACAACGTGGGATCAATAGCAGGGGGTTCCCTGATGGCTCTGACTTCTGTTGAAGCATCAGCCTGACGGCTGTAGTCAGGCACATCTTCCTGTTCATTTTAAGATAAGATAAGATAAGATAAGATGGCCTTTATTAGTCCCACAGGTGGGAAATTTGTTTTGTTACAGCAAAAGTGCAAAGTTATGTAGCAGAAATTAGAAAACACTGGAATGCAATAAAATACAATAAAATAAAATAAAATACTATATACAATAGAATAAAATAGAATAGAATAATATATACAATAGAATAAAATAGAAATACAAATACTATATACAACTGAGTAGGAAAATACAAAAACACAACTTCGTCAGAAGAAGAATTGCACATATAGCAGTCTTATTGCACATGTGTGGGTTTGTGTGTTTGATCAGCTGCAAAAGTCTTTATTGTAGAGTCTGACAGCAGTGGGGAGGAAAGACCTGCGAAATCTCTCCGTCCCGCACCGTGGGTGCCGCAGTCTCCCACTGAAGGAGCTGCTCAGTGCTGTCACAGTCTCATGCATGGGGTGGGAGATGTTGTCCAACAGGGATGACAGCTTAGCCACCATTCTCCTGTCACTCACCACCTCCACTGGGTCCAGAGGGCATCCTAGAACAGAGCTGGCCCTCTGGATCAGCCTGTTCAGTCTCTTCCTGTCCCCAGCAGAGATGCTGCCCCCCCAGCAGACCACACCATAAAAGATGGCTGAGGCCACCACAGAGTCATAGAAGGTCTTCAGGAGTGGGCCCTCCACTCCAAACGACCTGAGTCTCCGAAGCAGGTACAGCCTGCTCTGCCCTTTCCTGTAGAGGGCGTCTGAGTTATGAGTCCAGTCCAGTTTGTTGTTCAGATGAACACCAAGGTACCTGTAGCTGTCCACAGCCTCGATGTCCATACCTTGGATGTTCAGTGGTTGCAGTGGAGGATGCTTGTGCCTGCGGAAGTCTACCACCAGCTCCTTGGTTTTACTGGCGTTGATCTGGAGGTAGTTCAGCTGGCACCAGTCCACAAAGTCTTGAGTCAGTCCTCTGTACTCCTTGTCGTCCCCATCAGTGATGAGGCCGACTATTGCAGAGTCATCAGAGAACTTCTGCAGGAAGCACTGGGTGGAGTTGTGGGAGAAGTCTGCAGTGTAGATGGTGAAGAGGAACGGAGCCAGAACCGTTCCCTGTGGGGCCCCCGTACTGCAGACGACCCTGTCCGACACACAGCCCTGAGTCCTCACATACTGTGGTCGGTCGGTGAGGTAGTCCAAAATCCAGGTAGTGAGGTGATGGTCCACTCCAGAGTTCTCCAGCTTGTCCTTCAGAACCGAGGGAAGAATGGTGTTGAAGGCACTGGAGAAATCAAAGAACATGATTCTCACAGTGCTCCCAGCGGTCTCCAGGTGAGCAAGGGAACGATGTAGGAGGTGAATGATGGCATCATCCGCTCCAATGCCAGGCTGGTAGGCAAACTGAAGTGGGTCCAGTGATGAGCTCACAAGGCGCCGAAGCTGAGCCAGGACCAGCCGCTCCAGGGTCTTCATCAGGTGGGATGTCAGAGCCACCGGCCTGTAGCTGTTGAGGTCCTTGGGGCGTGAAGTCTTTGGCACTGGAACAACACAGGAAGTTTTCCAGAGCTGTGGGACTCTTCCCAGCCTCAGGCTCAGGTTGAAGAGGTGCTCCATCACACCACACAGTTGGTCCGCGCAGGACCTGACGACCCTCGAGCTGATGCCATCTGGACCCGCTGCCTTCTTGGCTTTAATCCTCCTCAGTTCCCTCCGAACCTGGGTGGTTGAGAGAGACAGGCTGGAGCCTTGTGTTGAGTGTGTATTGGATGCTGTTGTTGGGGGTGGGGAGGAGTGAGCAGGGTGAATAGAGGAGGTGTGAAGTGTCTGAGGTGTCAGAGGTGGAACAGCAGCAGTGGGGGTGGGTGAGTCTGCAGCCGATGTTGGAGACTGCCTCATGGCTGAATCAAATCTGTTGAAGAAATGATTCAGTTCATTTGCCCACCTCACATCCCTCCCAGGCAGAGAGTTCTGATGTTTGTGGCCTGAGATGGTTCTGAGGCCTCTCCAGACTTCACCAACATTGTTTTGCTGAAGCTGGTTCTCCATCTTCTGCCTGTAGCTGTCCTTCCCATTCCTTATCAGTCCCCTAAGCTCTCTCTGCACCCTTTTCAACTCCTCTTTGTCTTTGGATTTGAAGGCCCTCCTCTTCTGCTTGAGGACAGCTTTAATTTCTGAAGTAATCCAGGGTTTCATTGTCTCGCTCTCTTTCTTGTTCAACAAGTGGCAACCTTACGAGATCTGATTCAGGTGCCAGATTACACCATTCATCAGTCATACCTCTGTTCTGTTCATATTCCTCAACAGCGCTCTCGATCTCCTCACTGTTTTTCTCATATTTCTCTCTGTTTCTTTTGACAATGTGTTGCACGTACTCAAGACGGTCAGTACCTGGTAGCTGTACACAGCCAGCACCATAGAAAGCCTGATAGGTTGGCAAAGATGGTGTTTTCAGTTCGTGGTCTGAACGATGAGGAAGGTACAGTTTAAGCAGTCTTCCGTAATATTGCTCTGGATGTTTTTCTTGTGAGCAGCGGTGAAATCTGATGATAGCAGGCTTATCATTTTTGCGCCTTTGCACAAATCCCATCTCATTGAGAAGGGGCAAAACATCTTTACCTTTTGTCTGTTGGCCATAGACAATCCTGCAAGTAGCAGCAAAGTCTGCCATGCACATCTCCTCATACTCTGGTGTTTCAGGTCTGGCTTTGTATTTGTCATTCAAAGATGTCATCCAAACATTGGAAGACTCAGGTGTTGTGTTGTCCAGAACTGACAGGGGACGACTCATTTTCACAGGATTATCATCTGTTGGTATGAATATTACAGCACGTGAACATTGCTTCATGTGAAGACCACATGCACGAGCAACACACTCCTGTGCACTGATCTCTCGCTTCTTTGAATATGCCTGCATGACGGCTCTCATTTCATCGCACTCATTTACACTGTCCTTATGGGAGTTCTCAATGACAGTTTTCAGGTACTCAGATAGCCCGCCCTCTTTTTTTGATATATATTTCATTAAATAATTTGCTGCACCGAAAGCATCTAGAACAAAGCTTATGTCGATATTACTGTTCCAGGCTTCAAGCAGATGTGGATTATAGCCGTTTATCCAAGAGTCTTTTGGATCACGCTTTAGTATGATCGTACTCCTTGTGTTCATTTTATTCAGGTATCTCTCATATTCTGCATGCGTCAGCTTGCATCGAGCCAAGAGCTGCTCTAAACTCATGGAAGCAGTTTCAGGTTCATTCAGCAGCTGGTTCAGTGGTCTGAGCTTGTTCTTTGCTGTTTCTACCTCCAGTTCATCATCCTCACTTGGTCTTGTGATCATTGTCTCATTGCAGGGTGGTTTGGGAAAACCAAAACGGCACCCAGAGCTTAAACTCCTAAAGCACGTCTTTGTGTGGTTCTTACTGTGTTTTTGCACTTCTGTTACTTTCTTGTACAGTTCAGGTTGTTTATGTGGATCAGGCAGCTGAGCTGTGATGTATTTGTTTATAAAATCAACAACAGTTTGATCATCATCCTCCTCAAACACAGGAGCACCTTCTACCCACAGGAGACAGTGTATGTGTGGGCTTCCTCTGTGCTGAAATTCAACTCTGTAAAAGTAGTCAATGACTTTGCCAAGTGGCTCTGCAGGAGATAAGAGTAAATCTCTGAATAATGCTTCAACTCTCTTGTCAAACATGCGCATTGTTGTGACAGGATTGCTCCTCAGGATGTCACACTTTGCTGACCAGTCGAGTCCTTCAAAATTGACTTGTTCACCTTGCTGCCTTGTTATTGCCTCAATCACTTCAGGCCAGCGCATTTCAGCAGCTGAAAATGTGCAAAAGAACGTGGGAGTTCCCAACTGTCTGATCATAGCAAAAAGATCTCTTGTTGTTTTCTCCCAATAGGCTGGGGTTCCTCTCAGAGGCTGCATGAATCTCACTGCATCTTTATTTTTCACCAGTTTCTCCACCTCATGTTTATCTTGTAACATGCCTGAGGTTATTTTTCTCCCATCTCTGGTCAAAGGCTTTGCCTTTCTTAACTGTATTGTCATGCTGGAAGTAGCCAAGTGTATTTCAGTCACAAACTGTGCAAAGAACAAATAGTTTGTGTCTCTGGCAAAACGATCATCAGTGCAGAAAAGTCTTGATTTGAAATACCCACTGGGGGATACTTTGATCAGCCTTCTTTCATCAAGTGTGTTTTGGCCTGTAGGAAACTGCACAGGGAAGGCCATGGCCTCCAGTTTAGGTGTTTTGAAAAAACTTATTGGATTGTTTCTCTCTGCAGGAGCAACAGAGTAGATTCCTTCACTGAAACATAATATTTCCTCAGCCACATCAGGGGGCTGCAAACAGGACTCAAGTGCAAAACCACCATTAGTCAGTCCATCTGCTTGCTCTGAATCATCTCTCATCTGCTCATGTGGTTGTTCACCATCACAGGGTAACATGTCAATATCCTGTTCATTTTTATTTTGTGCTTCACTCAGTGCATTTTTCTCACAGCTGTCAATTTCCATTAAATCAGCCTCATCATAATCGTCCTCATTCATGTTTTCATCATCCTCCTCCTCATCATCTTCATCAGGAAGTGTTGGGTCACACAGCTCAGCATCATCTCTGATGCTCACATCCTTATACTGTGGATGAATCTGCTTGAGTTTATGCAGTGCTTGCACAAGTTTAGACCAGCTTACAGTCTGAAACAGCTGATGACCTTTGTAAGACAAGCGTCTCTTCAGTTTTACTCTCATCACCTGAGAATTAATTCTCAATCGAGGCAATGCTTCAACAGTTTCCTGTACCTCTGATGGGACACAGACCACATTTCCTCTAATTGCTCTCTGCCTGCCTTTGGGAAGAGGAATAATCTTGGCAAATGGTATGCACTTGGCTATGAGATGTCTCTCCAGTATGTTGAGATCAGACAATTCAGGTGGAATATCAGCAAGATCCAGTTTATTGGCAACAGCAAGTGCTGGCATGGATCCATTTTTAAGATGATCGTGGCAGGTGTGACAAATCCACTCTCTCTTTCTCTCATCAGGCACATTGCACTGCTCAGTTCTGCAGTTTTCATCACAAACATGAACATACTTTCCTGTCAAACATGTTGCAACCACATGTGGGTTTTTGACATAATTTGACCTTGTGCAGGGTCGTACTTGGTTTGGAAATGAAGCCTTGAAACAGACAGTACATGGGTATGATGGTCCAACTTTGATTTGTGATTTGAACACCGATATGGCCTCGTTGATCACACTGTTGTCACTCTCTTGGGTTTGTCTGTTCACCCATCTGTATTTCCTTCTTATTTTCATGGCACATCTCATGTTGTGCATAATCCTGAATGCAAGATTACTTTGATACCTGTCTCGCATTAGTTGTTTCATCAGTTGTCTCTGTCTCTCTCTGAATTCTGGGTTTTCTCGATACCTTTTAGTGATGTAGCTTTTTTTCTCCTCTCTGAAATCAGTATTCTCACAGTAACGTCTTTTAATATATTGTTTTTGTTTTTGTCTAACTTTAGCATTCTCACAGTAGCGTCTTTTAACATATTGTTGTTGTTTCTTTCTGAATTCTTCATTCTCACAGTAACGTCTTTTAACATACTGTTGTTGTTTCTTTCTGAATTCAGCATTCGCATGGTAACGTCTTTTAACATACTGTTGTTTTTTCTGTCTAACTTCAGGATTGTTTTTATATGCCTCGCTTGTGCAAGATTTTTTCTTTTCTTTGTAATCTTTATTTGAAGCATACTTTTGTCGTTCTTTCCTTTTTTGGTTTTCTTTTCTCTGATTTCTGGGTTTCTCTGATGCCATTAATCTTCTTTTCATTTTGTGCCTTTGTTGTTTATTAACTTTTTCAGTTTTTGTAAAACTATATCAGAAAGATCACAGGCAGCAACATTTGTTATTGCAGCATTTGATTGACATGAAAAAGCATCCCTTGATGGAAGGAAACTTAATTCACTGCATAGTTCTTCAGTTGGTATATTAGGAGGTTCATTCTGATCTTCATATGATGTGAACTGAGTCATGTGGACTTCTTTTGTTTCACCAGTGGCGTACAAATGGACATTTGACAAAAGATGTTCTCAGTCAGATCAGTGATTGTATTTCTCCTTGGAGTAGAGGAGTTTGCTTCATCAACAGTTGTATCAGAGTGAGTAGGTGCCACAGCAGTGGCAGCTGTTGGTCTGCAGACTGTGTCTGTGATAGTATCACTCAGGTTGACTGTGCTCATACTGTAGAATTGCACAGGCTTCAGCTCATAGTTACAAAAAGGTGATATCTCCATCATTTCATAAGAATCTTGGAGCCTCTTAATCATGTCACTGAGGAGTGTGAATTTGAGCATCAGAGCTGTACCACGATTACGTGACTGTAGTGGTAGAGGAAGACCACAGGCTGTTCTGGAGTGTGGATCAAAGAAACCATATTTGCCTGATGTGGATCTGAACACTGCGATACACAATCCACTCATAATCAGTAAGGCATACTGCACATCTGACAACAGGCAGCTCAGTCCTGCTTCAAAGCTGAGAAAGGTATCTACTGCTTCTTCTGGAGGTTCTTCAAATGTCCCATACCGGGAAGGCTGTGTCATGTCGACATGATACATAGACCTGCGAGCATAAACTTTGTCTGGCAGCTCATCGGTTGCCAAATGAATATTTTTAGGAAATCTTTTCTTGGCCTCTTTGTACATCACATCACCTTTATCCAAGACCAGATTAAGGTCAGCTGTAGTCATGTTTTCATTCTCATGAAGGAATGCAAGAAATGTGAGTGAGTTACATGTGCACTGCTTGTTTCTGGAGTCTCCATATTTACGATGTGCCTGGCTGTGAGATGCACAGACATGTGTTACAGAGGGCTGGTTTTCAAGGTTCACTGTTTCTGCATGAGATGGTCCTGCCACATCAGTGTGACGGCAACTTTTCACAACATCAGCATAACCCACCTGTGGGGTACTTGACACCTTATGTTGGTCTCTATGATATACCTGATGTTCATTAAATTCATGCTGCAGTCCACTCTTTACAGCATCCGCATAGGATACCTGTTGTACATGTGCAGGAACATGTTGACCTGCCCGTTTGACACCATCAGCATTGGTCTTTGCAGACACACAGTCTTCTGCAGAGCTCTGAGGAAAATCATACTCAGCTTGTTCACATGTTGGTACTTTGTGAAACTCATGGAACTTCTTCCAGCGTTGTTTTGCAGCTTGTGACTTTTTCTGCTTTTTGGCATTTTTACACACCTTTAAGTGTTTCTGTTAGTCTTTAGAAAATATATTCAAAAATAAGAGTGGCACACACCAGGAGATGTTTTCTTTCTCTTTATAGTTCAGTTTTTATTTCTCAAAACAATGTCTTTGTTTGTTTGACAGTTTGTTCTTCAGTCGAGAGAATATTATGCACTCTCTTTATTGGCTTGGCACAATTTAGCAACAAGCCCAGAATGAAAAACAGGTAGAGAGAAAATCTAGAAGAGAGAACAGGCAGAGCAGGAGAGACACGGCTTGTAAATCAAAATAAAACCGTGAATTAGAGTTTTCTCTGTTCAGTTTGTTCTCAGGGTAGAGGCAATATATGCACTCTTTATTGCTTTAATGGCTTGGCATTTTTCAGCAGCAAGCCAAGAGTGAAAAACAGGTAGAGAGAAAATTTAGCAGAGAGAACAGGCAGAGCAGGAGAGACACGGCTTGGAATCAAACCGCAGAGTTTTCTTTGTTTGTTCTCAGGTAGAGGCAATATGCACTCTTTATTGCTTTAATGGCTTGGCATTTTTCAGCAGCAAGCCAAGAGTGAAAAACAGGTAGAGAGAAAATTTAGAAGAGAGAACAGACAGAGCAGGAAAGACACGGCTGGGAAATCCCAATTAACCGTGAATTAGAGTTTTCTTTGTTTGTTCAGTTTGTTCATAGGTTGAGGCAAAATATGCACTCTTTATTGCTTTATTGGCTTGTGCATTTTTCAGCAGCAAACCAAAGAGTGAAAAACAGGTAGAGAGAAAATTTAGCAGAGAGAACAGACAGAGCAGGAGAGACACGGCTTTGAAATCAAACCGCAATAAGATTCTTGGTTTGGCAAAATTTCTCACAAACCACAGGGTGAAATACAGATGGAAAGAAGGCAGAGACAACAGGTGGAGCAGGACAGAGGATAGAGGGGATGGGGGTTGGGATGTGAGACAGAAGACTGGAGATCTCGTCCTTGTTCTTCTTCTGCACACTGTGAACAAAAAAGAAGAAAAAATAATAATTTTATTAAAATGATATCACATGTTAATTGTATGAACTAATTGTGACTACTGAAACAGGACAAAACAAATATTCAAGCTAAACTGTTGTGGCTGCCATGTGCAAAAAATTATTAATCTAAAAAGTTGGGTATTTTTTAGAATAATAATTATCTAATTCAATTCAATAATAAAATTTTTAAATAAAATATAAATGAGTGAATCGTTAAATAATCACATGTAGTGTGACTACAAAAATGTACGAAAAAATATTTTAGCCCAATTGTTAAGCTGCACTTATGTGTATTTATTATAAAATTGTGTTTAAAAGGTCTAGCACAAAGTTTGAACCCATCACTTTACAGCTTATATTAGTCAGATTATCTTTTTATTTTGGTCTACTTCTCTTGCAGTATGTGCACACCTACCAGTCAAAGCACAGATGTCAGTCAGGTTCCTGAAAGTGTAAGACGAGAAATAATGTTAGTTGTCTGTACAGTATTATCAGACTATCAACAGAAATACAAAGCCCACACGACATGATACACTGAACTTATAGTCAGCAGGTTAATTATAGAGTAATATAGCACACCAGCTGACACAGCAGTCATTTTATAATTCAAACTAATTAACTGAAGTATTTCCACTTATATAAGGCTACTGTTAGACTGCTGCTAGCCTTAGCATTGCTGCTAGCGCTAGTATTGCTGCTATCATTAGCATTGCTGCTAGCGTTAGCATTCCTGCTAGCAGCAGTGCTAACACTAGCACTCTTACTGTTAAAACTGAGCCACAGTGGCAATAATAAAGCTCATTTGTTACTTTTGTCTCACTGACTGCCAATAACTATCACAGGAATATCACAGGAATACTCTTTTTGACAGTTAACAACCACTAAGGCTAGTGTTAGCACTAAGGCTAGTATTAGCATTGTTGCTAGCATTAGCATTGCTGCTAGCATTAGCATTCCTGCTAGCGTTAGCATTCCTGCTAGCAGCAGTGCTAACACTAGCACTCTTACTGTTAAAACTGAGCCACAGTGGCAATAATAAAGCTCATTTGTTACTTTTGTCTCACTGACTGCCAATAACTATCACAGGAATATCACAGGAATACTCTTTTTGACAGTTAACAACCACTAAGGCTAGTGTTAGCACTAAGGCTAGTATTAGCATTGTTGCTAGCATTAGCATTGACGCTAGCATTAGCACTGCTACTAACAGCAAAATGTCATAAACCTATATAAATAATAGTGAAGGTTATTCTTTTTTTTTGCTTTCTTTATTGTTTGAACTCTGTTGAACTTTAAAAGGACTTGTTATGTGAGTTTAATTGTCAAACATGTATTTTTACCATCATAAAAATAAAACAGTGCAATACTGAGTGTTTTGTACTTACCACAGCAGAGAGCAAAGCGGAATGACGACAGTTGGTCCCGTGATGGGTTAAAAACAAATGAGGCGTTCAGGTGGTGCTTGGAAATTTGACCATCAGTTTGAAGAGCAATAATGAGCATATACATGTCTGTGTGTTGGTCTGTGTGTGTGAGACAGAGAGAAAGAGGGAAAAAATACACTAGACTCATCAGTACAAATTGGTACTTTGAGTGAGTATAAGCAAATGAGTGACAAACAGAGAAAGAGGGCAAATGGCATTAAATGAGCAAATAAAAGTATATCATCTTGAACTGTTTTGTGGGTTTTATTTTAAGACTACTTTAAGTGTGTTAGTGGGGGATAAACTATACAGACTATAAACAGAGACATTAAATGAGATTAGATTAGTTAAAAGTTAAAATGTGGGAAAATCAACTACAGACAGGTAAATGCTGTGAGCTTTAATTATCCAGTCAGAAAAGATTATTTTAAAGTCATCAACTGACTCCAACTGCCCAGATCTGAAAAACCACTGTGTAGAAGACAAGTCCACCACTAAACTATAAGGTTGAATTTAACAGGCCAATCACAATGGTCTACTTAGTTGGGATATTAATCTGTGGCAAAACCCTGTCAAATCTGTCTTATTGTACCTATTGAAAAAGTTAATCTTACTACAACTGCTTAGATGCAACAGACATTTTTAGGTTTAACCATGGCAGAGTGAGAGACAGAACTCGTTAAGCAGGCAGGTGTGAGCCTGGTTGCTATAGTGATTGCACCCAATGGCTCCACACACAGGCACACAGACATGCACCTCACTTGTGCTGCTTAAAATGAACAGAAAAGTCAGCCGAAAACAAATCCTTCCCAAATGAAAAGTAAAAGTCGCATTGACAAAATTCTTTCACCGTGAGCAGCAGCAATGTCTAGTCTACTGAATTCTCAGTTTTCATAACTGTGGAGTTTATTATATTGACGTGGTGACAGTGTAAAGACAGCCCGTACTTCTGGTTTTCAAACGAAGAGAGTGCATTTTCTGAAGAAACTGCAGTGTGAATGCTTGAATCTGAATGTATGCACTGAAATGAATTAATTGCTGAATTTTAAGTTAAAAATAATTTTAAGTTAAAAATAAAAATGTTGAATGAGCTGGAAAATACAGAGTTTTTAACCTGAAAACAAAAGTGCAGAACTTTTGAAAGCTGATGTTCACGCAGAACAAGTTGGAAAAGAGCTGAAAAGTTTTTAAATTAAAATTTGGAAAACCTAAGAAATGAGAACAGAAAATTTAGAGTCAGAAAACATCTGAATGAATATTAAAAGTTCATATTCTTTGAATCACTGAATGACTAAAGTGTAATCCCTCCACTTGGATCCACACACTTTTAAAGGTTTACATCTCTGAGCTTTGAAAGACATGCTGGTGGAAAGAGAACAACGATGGCTTAGTTTTGAGGGTAAAATGATGGCTGTAGAGCAAACACTGTGGACACAGCAGCAGTTGAAACAGAAATGTTTAAGATGAATCTTGGCACAGTGAGAGACAGCTCGTTAGGCAGGCAGGTGTGAGCCTGGTTGCTATAGTGACTGCACCCAATGGCTCAGTACACACGCACACAGACATGCACCTCACTTTTGCTGCTTAAAATGAACAGAAAAGTCAGGTCGAAACAAATCGCTCCCAAATGAAAAGTACAGGTCCTATTGACAAAATTCTTTCACCGTGAGCGACAGCAATGTCCAGTCTACCTAATTCTCAGTTTTCATGCCTGTGGAGTTTATTATATGGACGTGGTGACAGTGTAAAGACAGCCTGTACTTCTGGTTTTCAAACGAACCTTCTGAGCCATTTTAACATTAGAGTCTATGGAGGAGCTGGAGGGAGGAGGCTGTGCATTGGTGACATTTATGAAAGAACCATAACACCTAGTACAATAGTAAACACATTGGATGAAAGAGGACAGCGATGGCTACGTTTTGAGGGTAAAATCATACCTGTAGACCAAACACCGTGGACACAGCAGCAGTTTTAAAAAATATTTTAAGAGTAATTTTTTCGCTCCTCTCACTCTAGCAGCTGAGCTGTCTCACTCTAGCCCCAACATTCCGTCCCATACACACCCATTATAAACTCTGAAACGGGTGAAAAAACATCATGAAACTTAAACTGGAACTGAAGAAAAAGTATAAAAGATATTGAAAAGATAAATACAAGTTGAATAGTTGAATGTCTTGTCTTCGTTTTAAAGTTTGAATGGTGGCTCTACGTCAATGTATGTGGAAGTAGATACAGTTTAAAGAGGAGTGAGTTGAATGAGAATTTGAAGGGTGTCCCCATTGAAATACATGGGAAATTTTTGTTGAAAAAGTTGAATAATTTTAAAATATAAATGTTATGAATGAGAAAAATAGAAGCAGTCGTGTCCAAAAGAAGAGGAATCTAACGGTGTTTGAATGGTTTTCTAAGTTGAACGGTTTTGAAGGAGATAGAGTACAAAAAACGTACGGAATCTATAATAAAATAGAATAAAGATTAGAAGAACAATACTGTGAATGCTTTTACAAGCATTCACACTAATAATAAAAAAAAAAAAAATACTGTGATGCTTACAAGCATTCACACTAATAATAAAGATTAGAAGAACAATACTGTGAATGCTTTTACAAGCATTCACACTAATAAAGATAGAAAAATAAGCTACAGCATCAAAACTAGAAAGTGCATTTTCTGAAGAAACTGCAGTGTGAATGCTTGAATCTGAATGTATGCACTGAAATGAATTAATTGCTGAATTTTGAGTTAAAAATAAAATGTTGAATGAGCTGGAAAATGCAGAGTTTTTAACCTGAAAACAAAAGTGCAGAACGTTTGAAAGCTGATGTTCACACAGAAGAAGTTGGAAAATAGCTGAAAAGTTTTTAAATTAAAATTGGAAAACCTAAGAAATGAGAACAGAAAATTTAGAGTCAGAAAACACTGAATGAATATTAAAAGTTCATATTCTTTGAATCACTGAATGACTAAATGTATCCCTCACTTGGATCCACACATTTTAAAGTTTACATTCTGAGCTTTGAAAGACATGCTGTTGGAAAGAGAACAGATGGCTTCGTTTTGAGGGTAAAATGATGGCTGTAGGGCAAACACTGTGGACACAGCAGCAGTTGAAAGAGAAGTAGTTAAGATGAATCTTGGCACAGTGAGAGACAGAGCTCATTAGGCAGGCAGGTGTGAGCCTGGTTGCTATAGTGACTGCACCCAATGGCTCCATACACACGCAGACATGCACCTCACTTTTGCTGCTTAAAATGAACGAAAAGTCAGGCCGAAACAAATCGCTCCCAAATGAAAAGTACAGTCTATTGACAAATTCTTTCACCGTGAGCGGCAGCAATGTCCAGTCTACCTAATTCTCAGTTTTCATGCCTGTGGAGTTTATTATATGGACGTGGTGACAGTGGAAAGACACCTGCTCTTCTGATTTTCAAAGAACTTCTGAGCCATTTTAACATTAGAGTCTATGGAGGAGTTGGAGGGAGGAGGCTGTGCTTGGTGACATTTATGAAAGAACCATAACACCTATACAATAGTAAACACATTGGATGAAAGAGGACAGCGATGGCTACGTTTTGAGGGTAAAATCATACTGTAGAGCAAACGCCGCGGACACAGCAGCAGTTTTAAAAAATTTTAAGATGAATTTTTTGCTCCTCTCACTCTAGCAGTTGAGCTGTCTCACTCTAGCCCCAACATTCCGTCCCATACACACCCATTATAAACTCTGAAACGGCTGAAAAAACATCATGAAACTTAAACTGGAACTGAAGAAAAAGTATAAAGATATTGAAAAGATAAATACAAGTTGAATAGTTGAATGTCTTGTCTTCGTTTTAAAGTTTGAATGGTGGCTCTATGTCAACGTATATGGAAGTAATACGAGTTTAAAAATGAGTAAGTTGAAGGAGATTTTGAAGGGTCTTCCCATTGAAATACATGGGAAATTTTTGTTGAAAAAAGTTGAATAATTTAAAAATATAAATGTTATAATGAGAAAATACAAGCAGTCATGTCCAAAAGAAGAGGAATCTAATGGTGTTTGAATGGTTTTTCTAAGTTGAGCGGTTTTGAAGGAATTAGATGCCAAAAAACGTACGGAATATATAATAATAATAATAATAACTAGAAAGTGCATTTTCTGAAGAAACTGCAGTGTGAATGCTTGAATCTGAATGTATGCACTGAAATGAATTAATTGCTGAATTTTAAGTTAAAAATAAAAATGTTGAATGAGCTGGAAAATACAGAGTTTTTAACCTGAAAACAAAAGTGCAGAACTTTTGAAAGCTGATGTTCACACAGAAGAAGTTGGAAAATAGCTGAAAAGTTTTTAAATTAAAATTTGGAAAACCTAAGAAATGAGAACAGAAAATTTAGAGTCAGAAAACATCTGAATGAATATTAAAAGTTCATATTCTTTGAATCACTGAATGACTAAAGTGAATCCCTCCACTTGGAACCACACACTTTTAAAGGTTTACATCTCTGAGCTTTGAAAGACATGCTGTTGGAAAGAGAAGAACGATGGCTTCGTTTTGAGGGTAAAATGATGGCTGTAGAGCAAACACTGTGGACACAGCAGCAGTTGAAAGAGAAGTGTTTAAGATGAATCTTGGCACAGTGAGAGACAGAGCTCGTTAGGCAGGCAGGTGTGAGCCTGGTTGCTATAGTAACTGCACCCAATGGCTCAGTACACACGCACACAGACATGCACCTCACTTTTGCTGCTTAAAATGAACAGAAAAGTCAGGTCGAAACAAATTGCTCCCAAATGAAAAGTACAGGTCCTATTGACGAAATTCTTTCACCGTGAGCGGCAGCAATGTCCAGTCTACCTAATTCTCAGTTTTCATGCCTGTGGAGTTTATTATATGGACGTGGTGACAGTGTAAAAACACCATGCTCTTCTGATTTTCAACCGAACCTTCTGAGCCATTTTAACATTAGAGTCTATGGAGGAGTTGGAGGGAGGAGGCTGTGCTTTGGTGACATTTATGAAAGAACCATAACACCTAGTACAATAGTAAACACATTGGATGAAAGAGGACAGCGATGGCTACGTTTTGAGGGTAAAATCATACCTGTAGAGCAAACGCTGCGGACACAGCAGCAGTTTTAAAAAAGATTTTCAGATTAATTTTTTCGCTCCTCTCACTCTGGCAGTTGAGCCTTCTCACTCTAGCCCCAACATTCCGTCCCATACACACCCATTATAAACTCTGAAACGGCTGAAAAATCATCATGAAACTTAAACTGGAACTGAAGAAAAAGGATAATACATATTGAAAAGATAAATACAAGTTGAATAGTTGAATGTCTTGTCTTCGTTTTAAAGTTTGAATGGTGGCTCTATGTCAACGTATGTTAAAGTAGATACAGTTTGAAAATGAGTAAGTTGAATGAGGATTTGAAGGGTCTCCCCATTGAAATACATGGGAAATTTTTGTTGAAAAAAGTTGAATAATTTAAAAATATAAATGTTATAAATGAGAAAAGTAGAAGCAGTCATGTCCAAAAGAAGAGGAATCTAACGGTGTTTGAATGGTTTTTCTAAGTTGAACGGTTTTGAAGGAGATAGATGCCAAAAAACGTACGGAATATATAATAATAACTAGAAAGTGCATTTTCTGAAGAAACTGCAGTGTGAATGCTTGAATCTGAATGTATGCACTGAAATGAATTAATTGCTGAATTTAAGTTAAAAATGTTGAATGAGATGAAAATACAGATTTGCACCTGAAAACAAAAGTGCTGAACTGTAAAGCTGATCACACAGAAGAAGTTGGAAAAGAGCTGAAAAGTTTTAAATGTAAATTAGAAAACCTAAGAATGAGAACAGAAAATTTAGAGTCAGAAAACATCTGAATGAATATTAAAAGTTCATATTCTTTGAATCACTGAATGACTAAAATTGATCCCTCCACTTGGATCCACACAGTTTTAAAGTTTACATCTCTGAGCTTTGAAAGACACGCTGTTGGAAAGAGAAAACGATGGCACGTTTGAGGGTAAAATGATGGCTGTAGAGCAAACACTGTGGACACAGCAGCAGTTGAAAGAGAAGTGTTAAGATGAATCTTGGCACAGTGAGAGAGAGCTCGTTAGGCAGGCAGGTGTGAGCCTGGTTGCTATAGTGACTGACCCATGGCCCATACACACGCCACAGACATGCACCTCACTTTTGCTGCTTAAAATGAACAGAAAAGTCAGGTCGAAACAAATCGCTCCCAAATGAAAAGTACAGGTCCTATTGACAAAATTCTTTCACCGTGAGCGCAGCAATGTCCAGTCTACCTAATTCTCAGTTTTCATGCCTGTGGAGTTTATTATATGGACGTGGTGACAGTGTAAAGACACCATGCTCTTCTGATTTTCAAAGAACTTTCTGAGCCATTTAACATTGGAGTCTATGGAGGAGTTGGAGGGAGGAGCTGTGCTTTGGTGACATTTATGAAAGAACCATAACACCTAGCACAATAGTAAACACATTGGATGAAAGAGGACAGCGATGGCTACGTTTTGAGGGTAAAATCATACCTGTAGAGCAAACGCTGCGGACACAGCAGCAGTTTTAAAAAAATTTTAAGATTAATTTTTTCGCTCCTCTCACTCTAGCAGTTGAGCTGTCTCACTCTAGCCCCAACATTCCGTCCCATACACACCCATTATAAACCTGAAACGGCTGAAAAAACATCATGAAACTTAAACTGGAACTGAAGAAAAAGTATAACAGATATTGAAAAGATAAATACAAGTTGAATAGTTGAATGTCTTGTCTTCGTTTTAAAGTTTGAATGGTGGCTCTATGTCAACGTATGTTGAAGTAGATACAGTTTGAAAATGAGTAAGTTGAATGAGGATTTGAAGGGTCTCCCCATTGAAATACATGGGAAATTTTTGTTGAAAAAAGTTGAATAATTTTAAAATATAATGTTATAAATGAGAAAATAGAAGCAGTCATGTCCAAAAGAAGAGGAATCTAACGGTGTTTGAATGGTTTTTCTAAGTTGAACGGTTTTGAAGGAGATAGAGTACAAAAACGTACGGAATTATAATAAAATAAATAAAGATTAAAGAACAATACTGTGAATGCTTTTCAAGCATCACACTAACTAGAAAGTGCATTTTCTGAAGAAACTGCAGTGTGAATGCTTGAATCTGAATGTATGCACTGAAATAATTAATTGCTGAATTTGTTAAAAATTTGAATGAGATGAAAAATACAGAAATTTCACCTGAAAAAAAGTGCTGAACTGCTAAAAGCTGAAATCCACAGAGAAGAAGTTGGAAAAGAGCTGAAAATGTTTTAAATGTAAATTAGAAAAACCTAAGTAATGAGAAAAGAAAATTTAGAGTCAGAAAACATCTGAATGAATATTAAAAGTTCATATTCTTTGAATCACTGAATGACTAAATGTGATCCCTCCACTTGGATCCACACAGTTTAAAAGTTTAATTCTGAGCTTTGAAAGACATGCTGTTGGAAAGAGAAGACGATGGCGACGTTTTGAGGGTAAAATGATGGCTGTAGGCAAACACTGTGGACACAGCAGCAGTTGAAAGAGAAGTGTTTAAATGAATCTTGGCACAGTGAGAGAGAGAGCTCGTTAGCAGGCAGGTGTGAGCCTGGTTGCTATAGTGACTGCACCCAATGGCCCATACACACGCACAGACATGCACCTCACTTTTGCTGCTTAAAATGAACAGAAAAGTCAGGCCGAAACAAATCGCTCCCAAATGAAAAGTAAGGTCTATTGACAAATTCTTTCACCGTGAGCGGCAGCAATGTCCAGTCTACCTAATTCTCAGTTTTCATGCCTGTGGAGTTTATTATATGGACGTGGTGACAGTGTAAAGACAGCCTGCTCTTCTGATTTTCAAACGAACCTTCTGAGCCATTTTAACATTGAGTCTATGGAGGAGTTGGAGGGAGGAGGCTGTGCTTGGTGACATTTATGAAAGAACCATAACACCTAGACAATAGTAAACACATTGGATGAAAGAGGACAGCGATGGCTACGTTTTGAGGGTAAAATCATACCTGTAGAGCAAACGCTGCGGACACAGCAGCAGTTTTAAAAAATATTTTAGATTAATTTTTTGCTCCTCTCACTCTAGCAGTTGAGCTGTCTCACTCTAGCCCCAACATTCCGTCCCATACACACCCATTATAAACCTGAAATGGCTGAAAAAACATCATGAAACTTAAACTGGAACTGAAGAAAAAGTATAACAGATATTGAAAAGATAAATACAAGTGAATAGTTGAATGTCTTGTCTTCGTTTAAAGTTTGAATGGTGGCTCTATGTCAACGTATGTGAAGTAGATACAGTTTGAAAATGAGTAAGTTGAATGAGGATTTGAAGGGTCTCCCCATTGAAATACATGGGAAATTTTTGTTGAAAAAAGTTGAATAAAATTAAAAATATAAATGTTAAAAATGAGAAAATAGAAGCAGTCATGTCCAAAAGAAGAGGAATCTAATGGTGTTTGAATGGTTTTCTAAGTTGAACGGTTTTGAAGGAGATACAGTACAAAAAACGTACGGAATATATAATAAAATATAATAACTAGAAAGTGCATTTTCTGAAGAAACTGCAGTGTGAATGCTTGAATCTGAATGTATGCACTGAAATGAATTAATTGCTGAATTATAAGTTAAAAATGTTGAATGAGCTGGAAAATACAGATTTTAACCTGAAAACAAAAGTGCTGAACTGCTAAAAGCTGACATCACACAGAAGAAGTTGGAAAATAGCTGAAAAGTTTTAAATTAAATTAGAAAAACCTAAGAAATGAGAAAAGAAATTTAGAGTCAGAAAACATCTGAATGAATATTAAAAGTTCATATTCTTTGAATCACTGAATGACTAAAATGTGATCCCTCCACTTGGATCCACACGTTTAAAAGTTTACATCTTGAGCTTTGAAAGACACACTGTTGGAAAGAGAACAACGATGGCTTCGTTTTGAGGGTAAAATGATGGCTGTAGAGCAAACACTGTGGACACAGCAGCAGTTGAAAGAGAAGTGTTTAAGATGATCTTGGCACAGTGAGAGACAGAGCTCGTTAGGCAGGCAGGTGTGAGCCTGGTTGCTATAGTGACTGCACCCAATGGCTCCATACACACGCACACAGACATGCACCTCACTTTTGCTGCTTAAAATGAACAGAAAAGTCAGGCCGAAACAAATCGTCCCAAATGAAAAGTACAGTCGTATTGACAAAATTCTTTCACCGTGACGACAGCAATGTCTAGTCTACCTAATTCTCAGTTTTCATGCCTGTGGAGTTATTATATGGACGTGGTGACAGTGTAAAGACACCATGCTCTTCTGATTTTCAAACGAACCTTCTGAGCCATTTAACATTAGAGTCTATGGAGAGTTGGAGGGGGAGGCTGTGCATTGGTGACATTTATGAAAGAACCATAACACCTAGTACAATAGTAAACACATTGGATGAAAGAGGACAGCGATGGCTACGTTTGAGGGTAAAATCATACCTGTAGACAAACCCGTGGACACAGCAGCAGTTTTAAAAAAGATTTTAAGATTAATTTTTTGCTCCTCTCACTCTAGCAGTTGAGCTGTCTCACTCTAGCCCCAACATTCCGTCCCATACACACCCATTATAAACTCTGAAACGGGTGAAAAAACATCATGAAACTTAAACTGGAACTGAAGAAAAAGTATAATAGATATTGAAAAGATAAATACAAGTTGAATAGTTGAATGTCTTGTCTTCGTTTAAAGTTTGAATGGTGGTCTATGTCAACGTATGTGGAAGTAGATACAGTTTAAAATGAGTAAGTTGAAGAGATTTGAAGGGTCTCCCCATTGAAATACATGGAAATTTTTGTTGAAAAAAGTTGAATAAAATTAAAAATATAAATGTTAAAAATGAGAAAAATAGAAGCAGTCATGTCCAAAAGAAGAGGAATCTAACGGTGTTTGAATGGTTTTTCTAAGTTGAACGGTTTTGAAGGAGATAGATACAAAAACGTACGGAATATAAATAATAATAATAACTAGAAAGTGCATTTTCTGAAGAAACTGCAGTGTGATGCTTGAATCTGAATATATGCACTGAAATGAATTAATTGCTGAATTTAAGTTAAAAATGTTGAATGAGATGAAAAATACAGAAATTGACCTGAAAACAAAAGCGAACTGCTAAAGCTGACACCACAGAGAAGAAGTTGGAAAAAGCTGAAAATGTTTTAAATGTAAATTAGAAAAACCTAAAAAAGAAAAAATTTAGAGTCAGAAAACATCTGAATGAATATTAAAAGTTCATATTCTTGAATCACTGAATGACTGAAATGTGATCCCTCCACTTGGATCCACACAGTTTAAAGTTTATATTCTGAGCTTTGAAAGACATGCTGTTGGAAAGAGAAGAACGATGGCGACGTTTTGAGGGTAAAATGATGGCTGTAGGCAAACACTGTGGACACAGCAGCAGTTGAAAGAGAAGTGTTAAAATGAATCTTGGCAAGTGAGAGACAGAGCTCGTTAGGCAGGCAGGTGTGAGCCTGGTTGCTATAGTGACTGCACCAGGCTCCATACACACGCAACAGACATGCACCCACTTTTGCTGCTTAAAATGAACAGAAAGTCAGCCGAAACAAATCGCTCCCAAATGAAAAGTATAAGTCTATTGACAAATTCTTCACCGTGAGCGGCAGCAATGTCCAGTCTACCTAATTCTCAGTTTTCATGCCTGTGGAGTTTATTATATGGACGTGGTGACAGTGTAAAAACACCATGCTCTTCTGATTTCAAACGAACCTTCTGAGCCATTTTAACATTAGAGTCTATGGAGGAGTTGGAGGGAGGAGGCTGTGCTTTGGTGACATTTATGAAAGAACCATAACACCTAGACAATAGTAAACACATTGGATGAAAGAGGACAGCGATGGCTACGTTTTGAGGGTAAAATCATACCTGTAGACAAACACGTGGACACAGCAGCAGTTTTAAAAAATATTTAAGATTAATTTTTTCGCTCCTCTCACTCTAGCAGTTGAGCCTTCTCACTCTAGCCCCAACATTCCGTCCCATACACACCCATTATAAACTCTGAAACGGCTGAAAAAACATCATGAAACTTAAACTGGAACTGAAGAAAAGTATAAAGATATTGAAAAGATAAATACAAGTTGAATAGTTGAATGTCTTGTCTTCGTTTTAAAGTTTGAATGGTGGCTCTATGTCAATATGTGAAGTAGATACAGTTTGAAAATGAGTAATTGAATGAGGATTTGAAGGGTCTCCCCATTGAAATACATGGGAAATTTTTGTTGAAAAAAGTTGAATAAATAAAAATATAAATGTTAAAATGAGAAAATAGAAGCAGTCATGTCCAAAAGAAGAGGAATCTAATGGTGTTTGAATGGTTTTTCTAAGTTGAACGGTTTTGAAGGAGTAAGAGTACAAAAAACGTACGGAATAGATAATAAAATAGAATAAAGATTACAACAACAATACTGTGAATGCTTTTACAAGCATTCACACTAACTAGAAAGTGCATTTTCTGAAGAAACTGCAGTGTGAATGCTTGAATCTGAATGTATGCACTGAAATGAATTAATTGCTGAATTTTAAGTTAAAATAAAATGTTGAATGAGCTGGAAAATACAGAGTTTTTAACCTGAAAACAAAAGTGCAGAACTTTGAAAGCTGATGTTCACACAGAAGAAGTGGAAAATAGCTGAAAAGTTTTTAAATGTAAATTTGGAAAACCTAAGAAATGAGAAACAGAAATTTAGAGTCAGAAAACATCTGAATGAATATTAAAAGTTCATATTCTTTGAATCACTGAATGACTAAAGTGATCCCTCCACTTGGATCCACACACTTTTAAAGTTACATCTGAGCTTTGAAAGACATGTGTTGGAAGAGAACAACGATGGCGACGTTTTGAGGGTAAAATGATGGCTGTAGAGCAAACACTGTGGACACAGCAGCGTTGAAAGAGAAGTGTTAAGATGAATCTTGGCAGAGTGAGAGAGAGCTCGTTAGGCAGGCAGGTGTGAGCCTGGTTGCTATAGTGACTGACCCATGGCTCCATACACACGCACACGACATGCACCTCACTTTTGCTGCTTAAAATGAACAGAAAAGTCAGTCGAAACAAATCGCTCCCAAATGAAAGTACAGGTCTATTGACAAATTCTTTCACCGTGAGCGACAGCAATGTCCAGTCTACCTAATTCTCAGTTTTCATGCTGTGGAGTTATTATATGGACTGTGACAGTGTAAGACAGCCTGTACTTCTGGTTTTCAAACGAACCTTCTGAGCCATTTAACATTAGAGTCTATGAGGAGTTGAGGAGGAGGCTGTGCATGGTGACATTTATGAAAGAACCATAACACCTAGTACAATAGTAAAACACATTGGATGAAAGAGGACAGCGATGGACCTCACTTTTGCTGCTTAAAATGAACAGAAAAGTCAGGCCGAAACAAATCGCTCCCAAATGAAAAGTACAGGTCCTATTGACAAATTCTTTCACCGTGAGCGGCAGCAATGTCCAGTCTACCTAATTCTCAGTTTTCATGCCTGTGGAGTTTATTATATGGACGTGGTGACAGTGTAAAGACACCTCTTCTGATTTTCAAAGGAACTTCTGAGCCATTTAAATTGAGTCTATGGAGGAGTTGGAGGGGAGGCTGTGCTTGGTGACATTTATGAAAGAACCATAACACCTAGCACAATAGTAAACACATTGGATGAAAGAGGACAGCGATGGCTACGTTTTGAGGGTAAAATCATACCTGTAGAGCAAACGCTGCGGACACAGCAGCAGTTTTAAAAAATATTTTAAGATTAATTTTTTCGCTCCTCTCACTCTAGCAGTTGAGCTGTCTCACTCTAGCCCCAACATTCCGTCCCATACACACCCATTATAAACGCTGAAACGGCTGAAAAACATCATGAAACTTAAACTGAACTGAAGAAAAAGTATAACAGATATTGAAAGATAAATACAAGTTGAATAGTTGAATGTCTTGTCTTCGTTTTAAAGTTTGAATGGTAGCTCTATGTCAACGTATGTTGAAGTAGATACAGTTTGAAAATGAGTAAGTTGAATGAGGATTTGAAGGTCTCCCCATTGAAAACATGGGAAATTTTGTTGAAAAAAGTTGAATAATTAAAAATATAAATGTTATAAATGAGAAAAAATAGACAGTCATGTCCAAAAGAAGAGGAATCTAACGGTGTTTGAATGGTTTTTCTAAGTTGAACGGTTTTGAAGGAGATAGAGTACAAAAACGTACGGAATCTATAAAAAATAGAAAAAGATTAAAGAACATACTGTGAATGCTTTTACAAGCATTCACACTAACTAAAATGCATTTCTGAAGAAACTGCAGTGTGAATGCTTGAATCTGAATGTATGCACTGAAATGAATTAATTGCTGAATTTTAAGTTAAAAATGTTGAATGAGCTGAAAATACAGATTTTAACCTGAAAACAAAAAGTGAACTGCTAAAAGCTGACACACAGAGAAGTTGGAAAAGAGCTGAAAAGTTTTAAATTAAATTAGAAAACTAAGAAATGACAAAAGATATAGAGTCAGAAACATCTGAATGAATATTAAAAGTTCATATTCTTTGAATCACTGAATGACTAAAATGTGATCCCTCCACTTGGATCCACACAGTTTAAAAACTTTACATATCTGAGCTTTGAAAGACACGCTGTTGGAAAGAGAAGAACGATGGCTTCGTTTGAGGGTAAAATGATGGCTGTAGAGCAAACACTGTGGACACAGCAGCAGTTGAAAGAGAAGTGTTCAAGATGAATCTTGGCAGAGTGAGAGAGAGCTCGTTAGGCAGGCAGGTGTGAGCCTGGTTGCTATAGTGACTGACCCAGGCTCCATACACACGCACACAGACATGCACCTCACTTTTGCTGCTTAAAATGAACAGAAAAGTCAGGCCGAAACAAATTCTGCTCCTCTCACTCTAGCAGTTGAGCTGTCTCACTCTAGCCCCAACATTCCGTCCCATACACACCCATTATAAACTCTGAAACGGCTGAAAAAACATCATGAAACTTAAACTGGAACTGAAGAAAAAGTATAACAGATATTGAAAAGATAAATACAAGTTGAATAGTTGAATGTCTTGTCTTCGTTTTAAAGTTTGAATGGTGCTCTATGTCAACGTATGTGAAGTAGATACAGTTTGAAAATGAGTAAGTTGAATGAGGATTTGAAGGGTCTCCCCATTGAAATACATGGGAAATTTTTGTTGAAAAAATTGAATAATTTTAAAATATAAATGTATGAAGAGAAAAATAGAAGCAGTCATGTCCAAAAGAAGAGGAATCTAACGGTGTTTGAATGGTTTTTCTAAGTTGAACGGTTTTGAAGGAGATAGAGTACAAAAACGTACGGAATATAATAAAATAGAATAAAAGATGAAGAACAATACTGTGAATGCTTTACAAGCATTCACACTAACTAGAAATGCATTTTCTGAAGAAACTGCAGTGTGAATGCTTGAATCTGAATGTATGCACTGAAATGAATTAATTGCTGAATTTAAGTTAAAAAATGTTGAATGAGATGAAAAATACAGAATTTTACCTGAAACAAAGTGCTGAACTGCTAAAGCTGACACACAGAGAAGAAGTTGGAAAAGAGTGAAAATGTTTTAAATGTAAATTAGAAAAACCTAAGAATGAGAAAAGAAAATTTAGAGTCAGAAACATCTGAATGAATATTAAAAGTTATATTCTTTGAATCACTGAATGACTAAAATGTGATCCCTCCACTTGGATCCACACAGTTTAAAGGTTTACATCTCTGAGCTTTGAAAGACACGCTGTTGGAAAGAGAACAACGATGGCTTCGTTTTGAGGGTAAAATGATGGCTGTAGAGCAAACACTGTGGACACAGCAGCTGTGAAAGAGAAGTGTTTAAGATGAATCTTGGCACAGTGAGAGAGAGCTCGTTAGCAGGCAGGAGTGAGCCTGGTTGCTATAGTGACTGACCAGGGCTCCATACACACGCACACAGACATGCACCTCACTTTTGCTGCTTAAAATGAACAGAAAAGTCAGGCCGAAACAAATCGCTCCAAATGAAAAGTACAGTCCTATTGACAAATTCTTTCACCGTGAGCGGCAGCAATGTCCAGTCTACCTAATTCTCAGTTTCATGCCTGTGGAGTTTATTATATGGACGTGGTGACAGTGTAAAAACACCATGCTCTTCTGATTTTCAAACGAACCTTCTGAGCCATTTTAACATTAGAGTCTATGGAGGAGTTGGAGGGAGGAGGCTGTGCATTTGGTGACATTTATGAAAGAACCATAACACCTAGTACAATAGTAAACACATTGGATGAAAGAGGACAGCGATGGCTACGTTTTGAGGGTAAAATCATACCTGTAGACAAACACCGTGGACACAGCAGCAGTTTTAAAAAAATTTTAAGATTAATTTTTTTGCTCCTCTCACTCTAGCAGTTGAGCTGTCTCACTCTAGCCCCAACATTCCGTCCCATACACACCCATTATAAACTCTGAAACGGCTGAAAAAACATCATGAAACTTAAACTGGAACTGAAGAAAAAGTATAACAGATATTGAAAAGATAAATACAAGTTGAATAGTTGAATGTCTTGTCTTCGTTTTAAAGTTTGAATGGTGGCTCTATGTCAACGTATGTGAAGTAGATACAGTTTAAAATGGAGTAAGTTGAATGAGGATTTGAAGGTCTCCCATTGAAATACATGGGAAATTTTTGTTGAAAAAAGTTGAATAATTTAAAAAATAAAATGTTATAAATGAGAAAAATAGAAGCAGTCATGTCCAAAAGAAGAGGAATCTAACGGTGTTTGAATGGTTTTTCTAAGTTGAACGGTTTTGAAGGAGATAGATACAAAAAACGTACGGAATATATAATAAATATAATAAATAATAATAAAGATTAGAAGAACAATACTGTGAATGCTTTACAAGCATTCACACTAATAACTAGAAAGTGCATTTTCTGAAGAAACTGCAGTGTGAATGCTTGAATCTGAATGTATGCACTGAAATGAATTAATTGCTGAATTTAAGTTAAAAATGTTGAATGAGATGAAAAAACAGAAATTTTCAGAAAACAAAAGTGCTGAACTGCTAAAAGCTGACAACACAGAAGAAGTTGGAAAATAGCTGAAAAGTTTTAAATAAATTAGAAAAACCTAAGAAATGAGAAAAGAATTTAGAGTCAGAAAACATCTGAATGAATATTAAAAGTTCATATTCTTTGAATCACTGAATGACTAAAATGTGATCCCTCCACTTGGATCCACACAGTTTTAAAGGTTTACATCTCTGAGCTTTGAAAGACACAGTGTTGGAAAGAGAAAACGATGGCTTCGTTTGAGGGTAAAATGATGGCTGTAGAGCACACTGTGGACACAGCAGCAGTTGAAAGAGAAGTGTTTAAGATGAATCTTGGCAGAGTGAGAGAGAGCTCGTTAGGCAGGCAGGTGTGAGCCTGGTTGCTATAGTGACTGCACCCAATGGCTCCATACACACGCACACAGACATGCACCTCACTTTTGCTGCTTAAAATGAACAGAAAAGTCAGGCGAAACAAATCGCTCCCAAATGAAAAGTACAGGTCCTATTGACAAAATTCTTTCACCGTGAGCGACAGCAATGTCCAGTCTACCTAATTCTCAGTTTTCATGCCTGTGGAGTTTATTATATGGACGTGGTGACAGTGTAAACACCATGCTCTTCTGATTTTCAAACGAACCTTCTGAGCCATTTTAACATTGAGTCTATGGAGGAGTGGAGGGAGGAGTCTGTGCTTTGGTGACATTTATGAAAGACATAACACCTAGGACAATAGTAAACACATTGGATGAAGAGGACAGCGATGGCTAGTTTTGAGGGTAAAAATCATACCTGTAGAGCAAACGCTGCGGACACAGCAGCAGTTTTAAAAAGATTTTTAAGATAATTTTTTCGCTCCTCTCACTCTAGGCAGTTGAAGCGTCTCACTCTAGCCCAACATTCCGTCCCATACACACCATTATAAACTCTGAACGGCTGAAAAACATCATGAACTTAAACTGGAACTGAAGAAAAGTATAACAGATATTGAAAAGATAATACAAGTTGAATAGTGAATGTCTTGTCTTCGTTTTAAAGTTTGAATGGTGGATCTATGTCAACGTATGTGAAGTAGATACAGTTTAAAATGAGTAGTTGAATGAGGATTTGAAGGGTCTCCCATTGAAATACATGGGAATTTTGTTGAAAAAAGTTGAATAAAATTAAAAATATAATGTTAAAATGAGAAAGTAGAAGCAGTCATGTCCAAAAGAAGAGGAATCTAACGGTGTTTGAATGGTTTTTCTAAGTTGAACGGTTTTGAAGAGTAGACTACAAAAAACGTACGGAATAGATATAATAATATAATAATAAGTACAACAATATACTGTGAATGCTTTTACAGCATTCACATAACTAGAAAGTGCATTTTCTGAAGAAACTGCAGTGTGAATGCTTGAATCTGAATGTATGCACTGAAATGAATTAATTGCTGAATTTTTAAGTTAAAATGTTGAATGAGATGAAAAATACAGAATTTTCACCTGAAAACAAAAGTGCTGAACTGCTAAAAGCTGACAAGCACAGAGAAGAAGTTGGAAAATAGCTGAAATGTTTTAAATGTAAATTAGAAAAACCTAAGAATGAGAAAGAAAATTTAGAGTCAGAAACATCTGAATGAATATTAAAATTCATATTCTTTGAATCACTGAATGACTAAAATGTGATCCCTCCACTTGGATCCACACAGTTTTTAAATTTACATCTCTGAGCTTTGAAAGACACGTGTTGGAAAGAGACACGATGGCTTCGTTTTGAGGGTTAAATGATGGCTGTAGCGCAAACACTGTGGACACAGCAGCAGTTGAAAGAGAAGTGTTTAAGATGAATCTTGCACAGGAGAGAAGAGCTCGTTAGCAGGCAGGTGTGAGCCTGGTTGCTATAGTGACTGCACCCAATGGCTCCATACACACGCAGACATGCACCTCACTTTTGCTGCTTAAAATGAACAGAAAAGTCAGGCCGAAACAAATCGCTCCCAAATGAAAGTACAGGTCGTATTGACAAATTCTTTCACCGTGAGCGGCAGCATGTCTAGTCTACCTAATTCTCAGTTTTCATGCCTGTGGAGTTTATTATATGGACGTGGTGACAGTGTAAAGACAGCCTGTCTTCTGGTTTCAAACGAACCTTCTGAGCCATTTTAACATTGGAGTCTATGGAGGAGTTGGAGGGAGGAGGCTGTGCTTTGGTGACATTTATGAAAGAACCATAACACCTAGCACAATAGTAAAACCATTGATGAAGAGGACAGCGATGGCTACGTTTTGAGGGTAAAATCATACCTGTAGAGCAAACGCTGCGGACACAGCAGCAGTTTTAAAAAAGATTTTAAGATTAATTTTTTTGCTCCTCTCACTCTAGCAGTTGAGCTGTCTCACTCTAGCCCAACATTCCGTCCCATACACACCCATTTAAACTCTGAAACGGCTGAAAAACATCATGAAACTAAACTGGAACTGAAGAAAAAGATAAACAGTATGAAAAGATAAATACAATTGAATAGTTGAATGTCTGTCTTCGTTTTAAGTTTGAATGGTGCTCTATGTCAACGTATGTTGAAGTAGATACAGTTTGAAAATGAGTAAGTTGAATGAGGATTTGAAGGGTCTCCCCATTGAAATACATGGGAAATTTTTGTTGAAAAAAGTTGAATAATTTTAAAATATAAATGTTAAAATGAGAAAGTAGAAGCACATGTCCAAAAGAAGAGGAATCTAACGGTGTTTGAATGGTTTTTCTAAGTTGAACGGTTTTGAAGGAGATAGATGCAAAAAACGTACGGAATAATAAAATAATATAATACAACATAGTAATGTTACAACATAATAAGATTAGAGAACAATACTGTGAATGCTTTTACAAGCATTCACACTAATAAGATTAGAAGACAATACTGTGAATGCTTTTACAAGCATTCACCTAATAATCAATAACTAGAAAGTGCATTTTCTGAAGAAACTGCAGTGTGAATGCTTGAATCTGAATATATGCACTGAAAGAATTAATTGCTGAATTTTAAGTTAAAAATGTTGAATGAGATGAAAATACAGAAATTTGCACTGAAACAAAAGTGCTGAACTGTAAAGCTGACACACAAGAAGAAGTTGGAAAAGCTGAAAATGTTTTAATGTAAATTAGAAAAACCTAAGAATGAGAAAGAAATTTAGAGTCAGAAAACATCTGAATGAATATTAAAGTTCATATTCTTTGAATCACTGAATGACTAAATGTGATCCCTCCACTTGGATCCACACAGTTTAAAGTTTAATCTCTGAGCTTTGAAAGACATGCTGTTGGAAAGAGAACAACGATGGCGCGTTTGAGGGTAAAATGATGGCTGTAGAGCAAACACTGTGGACACAGCAGCAGTTGAAAGAGAAGTGTTTAAATGATCTTGGCACAGTGAGAGACAGAGCTCGTTAGGCAGGCAGGTGTGAGCCTGGTTGCTATAGTGACTGACCCAATGGCTCCATACACACGCCAAGACATGCACCTCACTTTTGCTGCTTAAATGAACAGAAAAGTCAGGCCGAAACAAATCGCTCCCAAATGAAAAGTACAGTCGTATTGACAAATTCTTTCACCGTGAGCGGCAGCAATGTCAGTCTACCTAATTCTCAGTTTTCATGCCTGTGGAGTTTATTATATGGACGTGGTGACAGTGTAAAGACACCTGCTCTTCTGATTTTCAAAGAACCTTCTGAGCCATTTTAACATTAGAGTCTATGGAGGAGTTGGAGGGAGGAGGCTGTGCTTTGGTGACATTTATGAAAGAACCATAACACCTAGACAATAGTAAACACATTGGATGAAGAGGACAGCGATGGCTACGTTTTGAGGGTAAAATCAACCTGTAGAGCAAACGCGCGGACACAGCAGCAGTTTTAAAAAAGATTTTAAGATTAATTTTTTCGCTCCTCTCACTCTAGCAGTTGAGCGTCTCACTCTAGCCCCAACATTCCGTCCCATACACACCCATTATAAACTCTGAAACGGCTGAAAAACATCATGAAACTTAAACTGGAACTGAAGAAAAAGTATAAC
Source organism: Oreochromis niloticus (assembly GCF_001858045.2). Classification (NCBI taxonomy): domain Eukaryota; kingdom Metazoa; phylum Chordata; class Actinopteri; order Cichliformes; family Cichlidae; genus Oreochromis; species Oreochromis niloticus. The sequence continues at coordinate 16,820,387 of NC_031973.2, read as the reverse complement.
AGATATTGAAAAGATAATACAAGTTGAATAGTTGAATGTCTGTCTTCGTTTAAAGTTGAATGGTGGCTCTATGTCAACGTATGTTGAAGTAATACAGTTTAAAAGGAGTAAGTTGAATGAGGATTTGAAGGGTCTCCCCATTGAAATACATGGGAATTTTGTTGAAAAAAGTTGAATAATTTAAAAATATAATGTTAAAATGAGAAAATAGAAGCAGTCATGTCCAAAGAAGAGGAATCTAACGGTGTTTGAATGGTTTTTCTAGTTGACGGTTTGAAGGAATAGAGTACAAAAACGTACGGAAATAATAAAATAAAAAAAAAGAAAACAAAATGTAAGCTTACAACATCAATAACTAGAAAGTGCATTTTCTGAAGAAACTGCAGTGTGAATGCTGAATCTGAATGTATGCACTGAAATGAATTAATTGCTGAATTTAAGTTAAAAATGTTGAATGAGTGAAAATCAGATTTTTAACCTGAAAACAAAAGTGCAGACTTGAAAGCTGATGTTCACACAGAGAAGTTGGAAAATAGCTGAAAAGTTTTAAATTAAATTGAAAACCTAAGAAATGAGAAGAAAATTTAGAGTCAGAAAACATCTGAATGAATATTAAAAGTTCATATTCTTTGAATCACTGAATGACTAAAAGTGATCCCTCCACTTGGATCCACACAGTTTAAAGCTTTACATATCTGAGCTTTGAAAGACACGCTGTTGGAAAGAGAACAACGATGGCGTTGTTGAGGGTAAAATGATGGCTGTAGAGCAAACACTGTGGACACAGAGCAGTTGAAAGAGAAGTGTTTAGATGAATCTTGGCAGAGTGAGAGACAGAGCTCGTTAGGCAGGCAGGTGTGAGCCTGGTTGCTATAGTGACTGCACCCATGGCTCCATACACACGCACACAGACATGCACCTCACTTTTGCTGCTTAAAATGAACAGAAAAGTCAGGCCGAAACAAATCGCTCCCAAATGAAAAGTACAGTCCTATTGACAAATTCTTTCACCGTGAGCGGCAGCAATGTCCAGTCTACCTAATTCTCAGTTTTCATGCCTGTGGAGTTATATATGGACGTGGTGACAGTGTAAAACACGCTCTTCTGATTTTCAAACGAACCTTCTGAGCCATTTTAACATTAGAGTCTATGGAGGAGTTGGAGGGAGGAGGCTGTGCTTTGGTGACATTTATGAAAGAACCATAACACCTAGTACAATAGTAAACACATTGGATGAAGAGGACAGCGATGGCTACGTTTTGAGGGTAAAATCATACCTGTAGAGCAAACGCTGCGGACACAGCAGCAGTTTTAAAAAGATTTTAAGATTAATTTTTTCGCTCCTCTCACTCTGCAGTTGAGCTGTCTCACTCTAGCCCCAACATTCCGTCCATACACACCCATTATAACTCTGAACGGCTGAAAAACATCATGAAACTTAACTGGAACTGAAGAAAAGTATAACAGATATTGAAAAGATAAATACAAGTTGAATAGTTGAATGTCTTGTCTTCGTTTTAAAGTTGAATGGTGCTCTATGTCAACGTATGTTGAAGTAGATACAGTTTGAAAATGAGTAAGTTGAATGAGGATTTGAAGGGTCTCCCCATTGAAATACATGGAAATTTTGTTGAAAAAGTTGAATAATTTAAAAATATAATGTTATAAATGAGAAAATAGAAGCAGTCATGTCCAAAAGAAGAGGAATCTAATGGTGTTTGAATGGTTTTTTCTAAGTTGAACGGTTTTGAAGGAGTAGATGCCAAAAACGTACGGAATATGATAATATAATAAAGAAAAAAAACTGTGAATGCTACAGCATCACATAACTAGAAAGTGCATTTTCTGAAGAAACTGCAGTGTGAATGCTTGAATCTGATGTATGCACTGAAATGAATTAATTGCTGAATTTTAGTTAAAATGTTGAATGAGATGAAAATACAGAATTTTACCTGAAACAAAAGTGCTGAACTGCTAAAGCTGACAGCACAGAAGAAGTTGGAAATAGCTGAAAATGTTTTAATGTAAATTAGAAACCTAAGAATGAGAAGAATTAGAGTCAGAAACATCTGAATGAATATTAAAGTTCATATTCTTTGAATCACTGAATGACTAAAATTGATCCTCCACTTGGATCCACACAGTTTTAAAGTTTACATCTCTGAGCTTTGAAAGACGCTGTTGGAAGAGAAGAACGATGGCTTCGTTTGAGGGTAAATGATGGCTGTAGGCAACACTGTGGACACAGCAGCTGTGAAAGAGAAGTGTTAAGATGAATCTTGGCACAGTGAGAAGAGCTCGTTAGGCAGGCAGGTGTGAGCCTGGTTGCTATAGTGACTGACCAGGGCTCCATACACAGCACACAGACATGCACCTCACTTTTGCTGCTTAAATGAACAGAAAGTCAGGCCGAAACAATCCTTCCCAAATGAAAAGTACAGTCCTATTGACGAAATTCTTTCACGTGAGCGGCAGCAATGTCCAGTCTACCTAATTCTCAGTTTTCATGCCTGTGGAGTTTATTATATGGACGTGGTGACAGTGAAAACACCATGCTCTTCTGATTTTCAAACGAACCTTCTGAGCCATTTAACATTAGAGTCTATGGAGGAGTTGGAGGGAGGAGCTGTGCTTTGGTGACATTTATGAAAGAACCATACACCTAGTACAATAGTAAACACATTGGATGAAAGAGGACAGCGATGGCTACGTTTTGAGGGTAAAATCATACTGTAGAGCAAAACGTGGGACACAGCAGCAGTTTTAAAAATTTTAGATTAATTTTTCGCTCCTCTCACTCTAGCAGTTAGCTTCTCACTCTAGCCCCAACATTCCGTCCATACACACCCATTATAAACTCTGAAACGGCTGAAAAACATCATGAAACTTAAACTGGAACTGAAGAAAAGTATAAAGATATGAAAGATAATACAAGTTGAATAGTTGAATGTCTTGTCTTCGTTTAAAGTTTGAATGGTGGCTCTATGTCAACGTATGTGAAGTAGTAAGTTAAAATGAGTAAGTTGAATGAGGATTTGAAGGGTCTCCCATTGAATACATGGGAAATTTTGTTGAAAAAGTTGAATAAAATTAAAATATAAATGTTAAAATGAGAAAAATAGAAGCAGTCATGTCCAAAGAAGAGGAATCTAACGGTGTTTGAATGGTTTTTCTAAGTTGAACGGTTTTGAAGGAGATACAGTACAAAAAACGTACGGAATATATAATAAAGATATAATCAATAAATAACTAGAAAGTGCATTTTCTGAAGAAACTGCAGTGTGAATGCTTGAATCTGAATGTATGCACTGAAATGAATTAATTGCTGAATTTTAAGTTAAAAATGTTGAATGAGATGAAAATACAGAATTTCACCTGAAACAAAAGTGCTGAACTGCTAAAGCTGACATCCACAGAAGAAGTTGGAAAGAGCTGAAAATGTTTTAAATGTAAATTAGAAAACCTAAGAAATGAGAAAAAACATTTAGAGTCAGAAAACATCTGAATGAATATTAAAAGTTCATATTCTTTGAATCACTGAATGACTAAATATGATCCCTCCATTGGATCCACACAGTTTTAAAGGTTTACATCTCTGAGCTTTGAAAGACACGCTGTTGGAAAGAGAAGAACGATGGCTTCGTTTTGAGGGTAAAATGATGGCTGTAGAGCAAACACTGTGGACACAGCAGCGTTGAAGAGAAGTGTTAAGATGAATCTTGGCAGAGTGAGAGAGAGCTCGTTAGGCAGGCAGGTGTGAGCCTGGTTGCTATAGTGACTGAGCCAGGGCTCCATACACACGCACACAGACATGCACCTCACTTTTGCTGCTTAAAATGAACAGAAAAGTCAGCCCAAACAAATCCTTCCCAAATGAAAAGTACAGTCGTATTGACAAATTCTTTCACCGTGAGCGGCAGCAATGTCTAGTCTACCTAATTCTCAGTTTTCATGCCTGTGGAGTTTATTATATGGACGTGGTGACAGTGTAAAGACAGCCTGCTCTTCTGATTTTCAAAGAACTTCTGAGCCATTTTAACATTGGAGTCTATGGAGGAGTTGGAGGGAGGAGGCTGTGCTTTGGTGACATTTATGAAAGAACCATAACACCTAGACAATAGTAAACACATTGGATGAAAGAGGACAGCGATGGCTACGTTTTGAGGGTAAAATCATACCTGTAGAGCAAACGCTGCGGACACAGCAGCAGTTTTAAAAAATTTTAGATTAATTTTTTCGCTCCTCTCACTCTAGCAGTTGAGCTGTCTCACTCTAGCCCCAACATTCCGTCCCATACACACCCATTATAAACTCTGAAACGGCTGAAAAACATCATGAAACTTAAACTGGAACTGAAGAAAAGTATAATAGATATTGAAAAGATAAATACAAGTTGAATAGTTGAATGTCTTGTCTTCGTTTTAAAGTTTGAATGGTGGCTCTATGTCAACGTATTTGAAGTAGATACAGTTTGAAAATGAGTAAGTTGAATGAGGATTTGAGGGTCTCCCCATTGAATACATGGGAAATTTTGTTGAAAAAGTTGAATAAATTAAAATATAAATGTTAAAATGAGAAAATAGAAGCAGTCATGTCCAAAAGAAGAGGATCTAACGGTGTTTGAATGGTTTTCTAAGTTGAACGGTTTTGAAGGAGTAGGATACAAAAAACGTACGGATAGATAATAATAAAATAAAAAAAAAATACGAACTAAATAACTAAAAGATTAGAAGAACAATACTGTGAATGCTTTTACAGCATTCACACTAACTAGAAAGTGCATTTTCTGAAGAAACTGCAGTGTGAATGCTTGAATCTGAATGTATGCACTGAAATGAATTAATTGCTGAATTTTAAGTTAAAAATGTTGAATGAGATGAAAATACAGAAATTTGCACCTGAAAACAAAGTGCTGAACTGCTAAAGCTGACATCCACAGGAAGAAGTTGGAAAAGAGCTGAAAATGTTTTAAATGTAAATTAGAAAACCTAAGAAATGAGAAAAGAAAATTTAGAGTCAGAAAACATCTGAATGAATATTAAAAGTTCATATTCTTTGAATCACTGAATGACTAAATGTGATCCCTCCACTTGGATCCACACAGTTTTAAAGTTTAATTCTGAGCTTTGAAAGACATGCTGTTGGAAAGAGAACACGATGGCTCGTTTTGAGGGTAAAATGATGGCTGTAGAGCAAACACTGTGGACACAGCAGCAGTTGAAAGAGAAGTGTTTAAATGAATCTTGGCACAGTGAGAGAGAGCTCGTTAGGCAGGCAGGTGTGAGCCTGGTTGCTATAGTGACTGCACCAATGGCTCCATACACACGCCAGACATGCACCTCACTTTTGCTGCTTAAAATGAACAGAAAGTCAGGCCGAAACAAATCGCTCCCAAATGAAAAGTATAAGTCGTATTGACAAAATTCTTTCACCGTGAGCGGCAGCAATGTCTAGTCTACCTAATTCTCAGTTTTCATGCCTGTGGAGTTTATTATATGGACGTGGTGACAGTGTAAAGACAGCCTGCTCTTCTGATTTTCAAAGGAACTTTCTGAGCCATTTTAACATTGGAGTCTATGGAGGAGTTGGAGGAGGAGGCTGTGCTTTGGTGACATTTATGAAAGAACCATAACACCTAGCACAATAGTAAACACATTGGATGAAAGAGGACAGCGATGGCTACGTTTTGAGGGTAAATCATACCTGTAGAGCAAACGCTGCGGACACAGCAGCAGTTTTAAAAAGATTTTAAGATTAATTTTTTCGCTCCTCTCACTCTAGCAGTTGAGCTGTCTCACTCTAGCCCCAACATTCCGTCCCATACACACCCATTATAACTCTGAAACGGCTGAAAAAACATCATGAAACTTAAACTGGAACTGAAGAAAAGTATAACAGATATTGAAAAGATAAATACAAGTTGAATAGTTGAATGTCTTGTCTTCGTTTTAAAGTTTGAATGGTGGCTCTATGTCAACTATGTTGAAGTAGATACAGTTTGAAAATGAGTAAGTTGAATGAGGATTTGAAGGGTCTCCCCATTGAAATACATGGGAAATTTTTGTTGAAAAAGTTGAATAAATTAAAATATAAATGTTAAAATGAGAAAATAGAAGCAGTCATGTCCAAAAGAAGAGGAATCTAACGGTGTTTGAATGGTTTTTCTAAGTTGAACGGTTTTGAAGGAGATACAGTACAAAAAACGTACGGAATATATAATAAAATATAATAAATAATAATAAAGATTAGAAGAACAATACTGTGAATGCTTTTACAAGCATTCACACTAATAAAGATTAGAAGAACAATACTGTGAATGCTTTTATAAGCATTCACACTAATAAAGATTACAACAACTATACTGTGAATGCTTTTACAAGCATTCACACTAACTAGAAAGTGCATTTTCTGAAGAAACTGCAGTGTGAATGCTTGAATCTGAATATATGCACTGAAAAGAATTAATTGCTGAATTTTAAGTTAAAATGTTGACTGAGATGAAAATACAGAATTTGCACCTGAAAACAAAAGTGCTGAACTGCTAAAAGCTGACAACCACAGAGAAGAAGTTGGAAAAGAGCTGAAAATGTTTTAAATGTAAATTAGAAAAACCTAAGAAATGAGAAAGAAAATTTAGAGTCAGAAAACATCTGAATGAATATTAAAAGTTCATATTCTTTGAATCACTGAATGACTGAAATGTGATCCCTCCACTTGGATCCACACAGTTTAAAAGTTTATATTTCTGAGCTTTGAAAGACATGCTGTTGGAAAGAGAACATCGATGGCGACGTTTTGAGGGTAAAATGATGGCTGTAGGGCAAACACTGTGGACACAGCAGCAGTTGAAAGAGAAGTGTTTAAAATGAATCTTGGAACAGTGAGAGAGAGAGCTCGTTAAGCAGGCAGGTGTGAGCCTGGTTGCTATAGTGACTGCACCCAATGGCCCCATACACACGCAGACATGCACCTCACTTTTGCTGCTTAAAATGAACAGAAAGTCAGGCCGAAACAAATCGCTCCAAATGAAAGTATAAGTCGTATTGACAAAATTCTTTCACCGTGAGCGGCAGCAATGTCTAGTCTACCTAATTCTCAGTTTTCATGCCTGTGGAGTTTATTATATGGACGTGGTGACAGTGTAAAGACAGCCTGCTCTTCTGATTTTCAAAGGAACTTTCTGAGCCATTTTAACATTGGAGTCTATGGAGGAGTTGGAGGGAGGAGGCTGTGCTTTGGTGACATTTATGAAAGAACCATAACACCTAGCACAATAGTAAACACATTGGATGAAAGAGGACAGCGATGGCTACGTTTTGAGGGTAAAATCATACCTGTAGAGCAAACGCTGCGGACACAGCAGCAGTTTTAAAAAGATTTTAAGATTAATTTTTTCGCTCCTCTCACTCTAGCAGTTGAGCTGTCTCACTCTAGCCCCAACATTCCGTCCCATACACACCCATTATAAACGCTGAAATGGCTGAAAAAACATCATGAACTTAAACTGGAACTGAAGAAAAAGTATAACAGATATTGAAAAGATAAATACAAGTTGAATAGTTGAATGTCTTGTCTTCGTTTTAAGTTTGAATGGTGGCTCTATGTCAACCTATGTTGAAGTAGATACAGTTTGAAAATGAGTAAGTTGAATGAGGATTTGAAGGGTCTCCCCATTGAAATACATGGGAAATTTTTGTTGAAAAAAGTTGAATAAAATTAAAATATAAATGTTAAAATGAGAAAAATAGAAGCAGTCATGTCCAAAGAAGAGGAATCTAACGGTGTTTGAATGGTTTTTCTAAGTTGAACGGTTTTGAAGGAGATACAGTACAAAAACGTACGGAATATATAATAAAATATAATAATAATAATAAAGATTAGAAGAACAATACTGTGAATGCTTTTACAAGCATTCACACTAATAAGATTAGAAGAACAATACTGTGAATGCTTTTACAAGCATTCACACTAATAAAGATTACAACAACTATACTGTGAATGCTTTTACAAGCATTCACACTAACTAGAAAGTGCATTTTCTGAAGAAACTGCAGTGTGAATGCTTGAATCTGAATATATGCACTGAAAAGAATTAATTGCTGAATTTTAAGTTAAAAATGTTGACTGAGATGAAAATACAGAAATTTGCACCTGAAAACAAAAGTGCTGAACTGCTAAAAGCTGACAACCACAGAGAAGAAGTTGGAAAAGAGCTGAAAATGTTTTAAATGTAAATTAGAAAAACCTAAGAAATGAGAAAAGAAAATTTAGAGTCAGAAAACATCTGAATGAATATTAAAAGTTCATATTCTTTGAATCACTGAATGACTGAAATGTGATCCCTCCACTTGGATCCACACAGTTTAAAAAGTTTAATTTCTGAGCTTTGAAAGACATGCTGTTGGAAAGAGAACATCGATGGCGACGTTTTGAGGGTAAAATGATGGCTGTAGGGCAAACACTGTGGACACAGCAGCAGTTGAAAGAGAAGTGTTTAAAATGAATCTTGGAACAGTGAGAGAGAGAGCTCGTTAAGCAGGCAGGTGTGAGCCTGGTTGCTATAGTGACTGCACCCAATGGCCCATACACACGCAGACATGCACCTCACTTTTGCTGCTTAAAATGAACAGAAAAGTCAGGCCGAAACAAATCGCTCCCAAATGAAAAGTATAAGTCGTATTGACAAAATTCTTTCACCGTGAGCGGCAGCAATGTCTAGTCTACCTAATTCTCAGTTTTCATGCCTGTGGAGTTTATTATATGGACGTGGTGACAGTGTAAAGACAGCCTGCTCTTCTGATTTTCAAAGGAACTTTCTGAGCCATTTTAACATTGGAGTCTATGGAGGAGTTGGAGGGAGGAGGCTGTGCTTTGGTGACATTTATGAAAGAACCATAACACCTAGCACAATAGTAAACACATTGGATGAAAGAGGACAGCGATGGCTACGTTTTGAGGGTAAAATCATACCTGTAGAGCAAACGCTGCGGACACAGCAGCAGTTTTAAAAAGATTTTAAGATTAATTTTTTCGCTCCTCTCACTCTAGCAGTTGAGCTGTCTCACTCTAGCCCCAACATTCCGTCCCATACACACCCATTATAAACGCTGAAATGGCTGAAAAACATCATGAAACTTAAACTGGAACTGAAGAAAAAGTATAACAGATATTGAAAAGATAATACAAGTTGAATAGTTGAATGTCTTGTCTTCGTTTTAAAGTTTGAATGGTGGCTCTATGTCAACGTATGTTGAAGTAGATACAGTTTGAAATGAGTAAGTTGAATGAGGATTTGAAGGTCTCCCCATTGAAATACATGGGAAATTTTTGTTGAAAAAAGTTGAATAAAATTAAAATATAAATGTTAAAAATGAGAAAAGTAGAAGCAGTCATGTCCAAAAGAAGAGGAATCTAACGGTGTTTGAATGGTTTTTCTAAGTTGAACGGTTTTGAAGGAGATACAGTACAAAAAACGTACGGAATATATAATAAAATATAATAATAAAGATTAGAAGAACAATACTGTGAATGCTTTTACAAGCATTCACACTAATAAAGATTACAACAACAATACTGTGAATGCTTTTACAAGCATTCACACTAACTAGAAAGTGCATTTTCTGAAGAAACTGCAGTGTGAATGCTTGAATCTGAATATATGCACTGAAAGAATTAATTGCTGAATTTTAAGTTAAAAATGTTGAATGAGATGAAAATACAGAAATTTGCACCTGAAAACAAAAGTGCTGAACTGCTAAAAGCTGACAAGCACAGAGAAGAAGTTGGAAAATGGCTGAAAATGTTTTAAATGTAAATTAGAAAAACCTTAGAAATGAGAAAAGAAAATTTAGAGTCAGAAAACATCTGAATGAATATTAAAAGTTCATATTCTTTGAATCACTGAATGACTAAAATGTGATCCCTCCACTTGGATCCACACAGTTTAAAAATTTTAAATGTCTGACTTTGAAAGACACGTGTTGGAAAGAGAACAACGATGGCGACGTTTTGAGGGTAAATGATGGCTGTAGAGCAAACACTGTGGACACAGCAGTAGTTGAAAGAGAAGTGTTTAAGATGAATATTGGCAGAGTGAGAGAGAGCTCATTAGGCAGGCAGGTGTGAGCCTGGTTGCTATAGTGACTGCACCCACTGGCTCCATACACACACGCACAGACATGCACCTCACTTTTGCTGCTTAAAATGAACAGAAAAGTCAGGTCGAAACAAATCGCTCCCAAATGAAAAGTACAGGTCCTATTGACAAAATTCTTTCACCGTGAGCGACAGCAATGTCCAGTCTACCTAATTCTCAGTTTTCATGCTTGTGGAGTTTATTATATGGACGTGGTGACAGTGTAAAGACAGCCTGTACTTCTGGTTTCAAACGAACCTTCTGAGCCATTTTAACATTAGAGTCTATGGAGGAGTTGGAGGGAGGAGGCTGTGCATTGGTGACATTTATGAAAGAACCATAACACCTAGTATAATAGTAAACACATTGGATGAAAGAGGACAGCGATGGCTACGTTTTAAGGGTAAAATCATACCTGTAGACCAACACCGTGGACACAGCAGCTGTTTTAAAAATATTTTAAGAATAATTTTTTGCTCCTCTCACTCTAGCAGTTGAGCTGTCTCACTCTAGCCCCAACATTCCGTCCCATACACACCCATTATAAACTCTGAAACGGCTGAAAAAACATCATGAAACTTAAACTGGAACTGAAGAAAAAGTATAATAGATATTGAAAAGATAAATACAAGTTGAATAGTTGAATGTCTTGTCTTCGTTTTAAAGTTTGAATGGTGGCTCTATGTCACCGTATGTGGAAGTAGATACAGTTTAAAGAGGAGTGAGTTGAAGGAGAATTTGAAGGGTCTCCCATTGAAATACATGGGAATTTTTGTTGAAAAAGTTGAATAAAATTAAAATATAAATGTTAAAAATGAGAAAAGTAGAAGCAGTCATGTCCAAAAGAAGAGGAATCTAACGGTGTTTGAATGGTTTTTCTAAGTTGAACGGTTTTGAAGGAGTTAGATGCCAAAAAACGTACGGAATGTGGTTAAGATAATAATAAAGATGTAGAAGAACAATACTCTGAATGCTTTTACAAGCATTCACGCTAACTAGAAAAATTTGCATTTCCTGCGAAAATGCTGTGTGGATGCCTTAACGCTGAAGCTGTTTGCTGAAAAGATGAAAAGATGAAAAGTTGCAAAAAGTTGTATGGTGGTGAAAAAAAAAAAAAACGTCACCCTGAGCAGGATTCGAACCTGGACCTCCTGGGCGCAAGGCGGCTACTCATCTCACTGTGCCAAATTCACTCTCACAAGGTAAGAGATGGAGAGACTGACAATTATGGTGAAATGAGTAGAAACTGCTGAGAATTGCGCTGATAAGAGGTGAAATGGTTGAAAATTTGCAGAAAAGAGGTGAATCAGCAGAATTTCTGCAGAAAAGAGGCAAAGAAGCAGAACGTTGCTCTGAATAGAGGTGAATCAGCAGAATTTCTGCTGAAAAGAGGCAAAACAACCTGTCTCTGCTCAAATTCACCAATCAGAGGTACTGCCTCTGTCTGCTTCATCAGGCCTTGTACTTGTATGTATTTCTGCCATGTTAACAAGAATCTTAGGTCCATAATAGAAAAGCTGCTAAAATCATAAAACTTTGCAGAATTGTAATAAATTAGCAAAATAAATTACAGGTCTGTGATAGTGTATAAATTTGTAGTGAAAAAAAAATGTTGAACAAGGTGGGATTGAACCCACGACCTTTGAGCTGCAGAGCCGTGTCATTACTGATTGCGCCACCTGGAAAGGGGGCGGGTGGCTGAAAGACAGAGACTTGACCAGCAGTTGCTGAAAACAACTGAAAAAGCAGAATTATCTGCTAAAAAAGAGGTGTAGACACGCTTGATGGAGATGGCTTTATGTGTAAGGGTACACTGAAGAGTGTCAAGAAAGGAGAGTGCATGCAAGCGGGGAAGATGTGTAACAATTGTCACAGGTGGGACTCAAACCTCTGCCACCAGGTCTCACAGCAGCTGCTCAACCCTCTGAGCCAAATGAGGTCTGGTCACAAAGGGGGCGGGTGTCTAAAACACAGAGACTTGAGGAGTCAGAATTAGATCGCGGTGAGAGGCAAAAAAACGCCGTTTTTTGGAGTTACAAAACGTCATGTAACTCAAAAACTCGGAGGGCTAGCAGCATAATTCTTGTACTGGGTGAATCAGCGGACTTTGGTGTATTTTGACTGCGATTTTTATAGCTCTTTGTACCTCCGTCGCGGAGAAATGACGAGAGAAGAAACGGCTTCATTTCCAGAGTTTGAAGACTGAGAGGAGGACAGATTTCCACCCCTCAAACAACGTAATTCATTGCTCAACGGTAAGATAATTGTAAAAACTGCTTCCACTGTGAGTGTCAGCAGTGTCTGAAGATATATTGGCACAAGCCTCATGTCCTAACTTTGCTTTGTTCAAGAGATATGGCGATTTGAAAATGCCTCCTGTTACAGAATTTCAGCTCTGAATTTCAAAACCTCCCCATAGACTTTGAATGGGGAGTAACCAGACCATGTGTCACTTCGAGGCACATTGCGAATAATTGCCAAAATTCTATAAATCCCACAATAAAGATAGTAACATTGTCTGAAAGCCAGCAAAAATACCTACGTTTTGATGTATAATTTGTGGGGGTTGAGTGGAAATTGAGCGAGTAGCAAGCAGTTGTTCGGACATGAAGAGAAAATTCAGAACAGACCAGCGCACACTCTGAGTTAATTGCATAGCAACCATAGCAACGCATGTATTCTCTGAAAAATCACAATTTTGCAACTGAAAACTTAAACAGAGATAAGATTAAAATGGTAGAAGGTCTGAAAAAGCTGAATCAGACAGGAATATTCCAATACTTTGAGAACGTTTTAAAGTTTGAATGGAGTTTCTAGGTGAAAGTATGAGGAAGCAGTTAAGTTTCAAAATCAAGCAAGTTTTAGCAGAATTGTGGAAGTTTTCCATTCATTTCAATGGGACAAATTAAAGGAAAAAAGTGTAATATTTTAAAAGCCAAAGTATAATAGTAATAAACACCAAAGTCATAGCTGGAATTAGCAGAAAGAGCAGAACAGTTTAGAGTTTGAACGGAGAAAATCGGCTGAAAACTGAGGGAGTAGTTAAGTGCCAAAAAATGGAGCAACTAGAAGAATAAAGATAAAGAATAAAGAGAAACAGGAACACAATAGTGTGGAAGCCCTTTTAGGGCATCCACACAATAAAGAGAAACAGGATCTCAATAGTGTGGATGCCTTTGAGGGCATCCACACAATAAAGAAGGATAAAGAATAAGAGAAACAGGAACTCATAGTGTGGATGCCTTAAAGCATTTTATTACTCCCTTTATTACTTCCTAGGTCATAAATCACTCGTTTGACATAAGGGGTTTAATATCCCTCCTCACCCATCCCAACCCGAGAATCACCACAACATAACCTAACAGACAGATTCGGTTTGTATTTTCTCCAGGATTTCACACAACCCTGGAAAAAATAATCAATACATAATGGGCTTGGATTGACAATATTATGAATGAAACATGCTTTATTTGGAAGCAGCCCAACCCCTCCCTTTTCGACAGGTTGTGTGCAAGACACAGCCGCACGCAGGCGCACCGAGGGCCCTCACGCTCACTTTTCGTGTATATGTGTGTGATAGAATTTAGAAAACACATCAGTGCAAATTATAAGTCTATAGCATGATGTCTGGTGTTATTGTGTTTGTTGGTTTGTTTTTATTTTGTTTTATTTGCAAGCTGGTTATTAGATGCCGCCCCGCCCCTCTGCTCCCTGTGCAGCAAGCAGCAGGTGCACCTCGTAATGCAATTCCCCAAAAGCACTGGCATGATGTTGGGGCAGCATGGGTGCGAGCAACTTTTTTTTTGCCTATGCCCGCGATTACTGTTTTTATTCACAAACAAACAAAAATCAGAAGACTTTGTGTGTGTGTGTGTGTGTGTGTGTGTGTGTGTGTGTGATAGAGAGACTGTTTCCAGGAAATCAGGATGTGGGAGTCTCTTTGGGAAAACATAGTTCCTATATCTGTTTCTTTGTGTGTGTCTTGTAACTAATGTGGGAGGAGCCATTAACAAACAGCTGGAGCAGAGAGCTGATCACTGAAATCAGACAGATTCAGACAGAGAGACAGACAGAGCTGTATCAGAGAGAGGTGGGACGTTGAAGACTGAAAAATGTCTTTTTTTGATTTCTGGAGCAGAACGAAGGAGAGAGCCGCGCTGCTGAGGAGAGCCAATCAGCTGAGGCTGAATCCTTCACAGCTGTAAGTCTGATTTAAACTGGTTTTCAATGAAACGTGTGGGACAGTGACACACTTTGGTTCACAAACCTGCAGCAGCAGAAGGACACTCATATGTTCGAGCACAGACTGCTCAGATTTCTGCAGAAAAGTCTGAACAAAATAAAACAGAAAGAGAGGAGTAGCTGTCCTTTGTGTGGGGCCGGCAGGTGCAGGTCTGATTATCGCTGATCATACGGTATCACTGTGATTTGATCTTTTATCCTGTTTACTGGCTCTTCTCTCTCATACCTCCAAGCTATACAAAGTACTACAGCCAGGCTTTAGTAAGCAAGCTCACATTACTGCTATTATAAAGCTGCTTGCTTTCTTCAATCGCAGACTTAGTATTTATTAGTTTTTCCTTGCACCCGATTGAGGAGTCAGAAAGACAGAGCCTTTTAGTCTGTGGTATCAAGCTTTGGAACTGTTTTTAACTACCTGTTTATTTTATTCTGTCTTAACTGAATAAAGGGTGAAAGGGATTATGTTAAGAGGAAGTGGAACCTGGATTTTGTATTGCTATTACACCACTTGAGTTTTTATTTATTTCATTTATTTTACTCTGTTGCTGTAATGCTCTTTTGACTGCCACAAGAAATGCAATATTTACAAAATGAACAAGGTGGAGAATGAGACTAGAGGCAAAGATCAAGGCAGCATGGAGGGAAGTTAGTCAACTACTGGAGCTACAGAAAGGTGTGATGAAGAAAGGGGTGCCTAAGAGAACAGCCCCATCAAGGCTGCAGTTGAAGCAATGCTGGAAGAGCATGTGGGAGAAGGACACAACCAATAATAATAATGCTCAGTGGCTAGTGGAAGTAAGAGAAGACCACAGCAAACTCCCTGAACAGGATCCTCTAACCAGATCCAGTAGAGTCTCTAGCATGAAGAGTTGGACACCACCAGGTCCTGACAGGATTCACACCAGCTGGTTAAGGAAGCTAACTGCAAATGGATTAGACACACCTGGAATGGCTAACTGAAGCTGGATAGTCTTGATCCCGAGGATCCCCAGGACGGACTGGTCCATCCAACTGTGAGCCAATAACCTGGCTTAGTACCACTTGGAAGCTTCTGTCAGGCGTCAGAGCAGCTAAGATGACCAGGCAAATAGCTCAATACATGAGAGGAGCAAAAAGAGGAATTGGCAGAAACAACAGAAGCGCGAAACATCAGCTACAGTTGCTCGAGACTGCAAGACCAGACTTACCAACCTTAATGCCTAGAACTTCACAAGACCAACAGGACCCTAAGAGCCTTCATCAGGAAGTGGAGATGTGACGGACAACACTAGAGGCCAACTTCAACCCTTGGCACAAGTCACCATCAAGTGTGGGATCTACCAAGGAGATGCTCTGTCCCTACTGCTGTTCTCCTTAGGCCTGAACCCCCTCAGTGAGACCATTGACAAGACTGGCTACGGATACCGACTACGGAATGACGCAGTCGTCAGCCACCTCCTCTACATGCAGTGTTGGGAAGGTTACTTTTAAAATGTATTCCATTACAGAATACTGAATACATGCCCGAAAATGTATTCTGTAACGTATTCCGTTATGTTACTCAATGAGAGTAACGTATTCTGAATACTTTGGATTACTTAATATATTATCATGCTATTTACAACTACGTGAATGTACTATTGCTGTGATTTATTACTGTTACTGAAGGTCCGCGACTCCGAACCGTAGTAAAGGGACCTGTGGCTAATACGGTGGGTTCCGTGTCGGGCTGGTAGCCAAAAAAAGCTTTACTTTGTTGTCTGGGTCAACTTTGCTTGCCAGAGACAGAGAGAGGCGTTGAAAGGCTGCTCCAACGGAACTTATTTTTTCCGGAGGAAAACACGAACACAGTGTACAGTTGGGTCTTAATAGCTTACTTACAAATGGGCTCGTCAGGCACTCTTCTTGGCTGCAGTGGTTATTATTATATTTACATGCTTCCAGCTCCCGTTTTTGCTCCGTGACAGCTCGGACTTTTCCTTTCTCTCCTCATGGTAGTCCATTCTCCCTGCAGCACGGACTACACTGCCCATGAGGCTACATTCTTTAGGGCCATGCCTGTAGCATTTCTGCCTTTTAGCTTAGTGCAACAACAACAACAAAAAAGCGCTCTCTCACCCAGGAAACACGCAGAGAGAGAGCGTCAGCCTGTAACCATGGCAACCGTAACGCTGCCACCTGGAACAACAGAACATCCTGTCAAAAAAACCCAAACAATCCTGACCCGCGACAATATGAAACAGGAAAGTACCGCCGTGTAATCCATTTATTTCAACAAAGTAACTGTATTCTGAATACCACCTTTTTAAACGGTAACTGTAACGGAATACAGTTACTCATATTTTGTATTCTAAATACGTAACGGCGGTACATGTATTCCGTTACTCCCCAACACTGTCTACATGGATGACATTAAGCTGTATGGAGAAAGCCGGATTGGAGAAATGTAGTCAGATGATAACAAAGAGAGGGAAGGTAGTCAGAACTGAGGGGATTGAACTACTGGAAGGCAACATTGCAGACATTGAGGACAGCTACAAGTACCTGGGGATCCCACAGGCAAATGGGAACCATGAAGAGGCAGCTGGGAAAGCTGCAACCACCAAGTACCTGCAGAGATGAGGCAAGTCCTGAGGAGTCAACCAAATGGGAAATCAATACCTACACCCTGCCGGTGATCAGATAACTTCCTGGGATAACAAGCTGGCCAAAGGAGGAGATAGAAGCCACTGACATCAAGAAAAGGAAGTTTCTGCTAAAAGTTAGCAGAAAGAAACTAAAAGTTAGTTTCAAGTGCTTGCTCATACTGTGTTGTGTGATTTTTGGGTTTTCTCTCTAATATTGGAGGGTCTTTAGGTTACAATATAAAGCACCTTTAGGTGAGTGTTGTATAGAATTGGTGTTATTTAAATAAAATTGAACTGAATAAAACTGAGAAAACTGATAATGATTAATAACACCCCTACAGACAACTGCAAACCTCTGTAAGTGGGTTCAAGGAAACCAAAAGGAAACCAAACCAAAACCTCTCTTCCCTACAGAAACCTGTTGCTAGGCAACAGCGAGGTTCGGCCACTTCTCCAGGATGAGAGGATGGTATCTCTGCTGCCACCTGTAGGTATGGAGGTTTTCAGATGCTTCACGGCTGTCTCAAAGGAGGTGGTCCAACAACGACACGAAGCTGAGGTAAAGGAGCGAAAGGCGTGGAAGCACCAAAAGGTACCGATCAACTTTCAGGAATCAGTGGAAGATAATCAATCAGTAAAATTAATACTGCTGATAAGTTGCATGAGGGGAAATTCTTCTGTGTAACCCAGGCAAGTGAGAAAAACCTGCGCAAACCTGCTGCTCACCTGGAGACTGGGAAGTCCCTCCCTTTCATCTATGGTGTCCCGCCCCCTCAGCTTCTCAACACCCCATTGGAGGATCTGGATCCCTTCTACCAATCACAGAAGGTCTCTGATCCCCTGGTCTCTCTGATGTGTCTGTCCATCTGACCTGTCTTTCTCTGTCTTTCTTGGACCCGTCTCCCTCTGACCTTCTCTCTATGACCAGTCCACCAGTCATGTCCACCCTAGCTGGAAAGCTCAAAAACTTATTTTATTGTTGTCTGTTATCCTCCTGGGCCTTACTCTGGGTTTCTGATTTCTCAACTTTGTGTGAGATTTGTGTGATCTTCATGATTTTTAGCTCTTAACCATCAATGTGCCTAGTAGACCCATTCAGAGTAATGATTTATTACAAGAGTTTCAATCAGGATCTGGAGTGCATCACAGTACAGAAAAAGAATAGTGAAGGTTACAAATGATCTTCTTTTGGCCTCTGACAGTGGACTCATCTCTGTGCTTGTCCTGTCAGATCTCATTGCACCATTCAATACTGCTGAGCAGAATATTTTACTACAGAGATTAGAACACATTAAAGGTACTGCACTGGAGTGGTTTGAAACATATCTGTGTCAAAGAATAGCTTGTTCATGTAAACTTGGAGCCTTCTTCACACATAGAAGTTTTTCGTGGACTTCCACTGGATTCTGTGCTGGAACCAATTTTATTTACATTATAAATGCTTCCTTTAGACAATCTTAGTAAAAAACTGCATCCATTTTCATTGCTATGCAGATGATACGCACCTTTATTTATTCATGAAGCCAGATGATACAAATCAAATTTTCACCAGGATATGTCCTTCAGTGCACATATTAAACAACTATGTAGGACTGCTTTCTTGCATTTTTGCTATGTCTCTAAATTTAGAAACATCCTGTCACGAAAAACTAGTTCCTGCATTTATTACTTCTAGGTTGGACTAGTGTAAAAAGAAAAAGAATGCTTCAGACCCTTCCCATTTAAATAACTTCAATTTCAAATTTCAAATTTGCCTTTCTAGCCAAAGTTCTTGAAATGATAGTGGCTGCACAGGTTCATAGACACCTCACTGGAAATAACTTGTACGAACGGTTTCAGTCCAGCTTCCGTTCTTTTCATAGTACAGGAACAGCTCTAGTAGAAATCACTACTGATCTTCTGCTTGCAGCTGAGTCTGGACTCATCTCCATCTTCATTCTCCTTGACCTCACAGTAGCTTTTGATACTGTTTCCCACCGCATCCTTCTTTATAGATTAACATCTGTTAGGATCAGTGGTACAGCACTCGCCTAGTTGACCTTGTATCTCTCTGGCTACTCACAGTTTGTTCAGTTACTCACAGATCACGATCTACTCCACTTAACTCCGGTATACCCCAAGGCTCTGTCCTGGGTCCTTTTTATTATCTATCTCCTACCCCTAGGTAATATTTTCAGGAAATATAACATCCAGTTTCACTGCTATGCAAATGACACCCAGCTCTACCTATCCTCCAAACCCACAGCTACTCTCCCACCCAAATCAATTTCTGACTGTTTAAGTGAAATCAAGGTCTGGTTTACTCACAACCTTCTTAAAATTAATGGCAATAAAACAGAATTAATTCTAATAGGCACCGAATCAAAACTGACTAAAGTTCCAAACAGAAGTCTTTTATTATCCATTAATAACTCTGTTGTCACACCCTCCCCTCAGGTTAAGAGTCTTGGTTTCATCCTCGACAGCACTCTTTCCTTCACAGCACATATAATTAATATTTTCATCTCTGTAATATTAACCGCCTTCGTCCTTCACTCACTCCAAACAGTACCGCCATACTTGTCAATGCTCTTTTCACATTTCTTTTAGATTACTTTAATTCTCTTCTCTGTGGTCTACCTCATAAATCTCTCCATAAATTGCAGTTAGTTCAAAAATACAGCTGTTCGTATTGTATCCAGAAATAGATCCACTGAACATATAACAGCTGTTTTTAAACAGCTCCATTGGCTTCGGGTTCACCTCCATTCGAATTTCAAGATCCTGCTTCTGACTTTCAAAGCCCTTCATAACCTCGCTCCATATTTATCTGATCTTCTCCATACATACTCACCCCCTCGTACACTCTGCTCTTCTTCAGCTTCCTTTCTGTCTGTTCCACCTGCTCGTCTGACTACCATGGGACTCAGAGCCTTTAATTGTTCTGTCCTGAGACTTTGGCTGCACTTCCACCAGATCTCCAGACCACAAACCGTCTCTTCACTTTTAAATCCTTTCTTAAGATTATCTATTCAGAACTGCATACCCTTCATTATGACTCCATCTTAGTGCATTTTTACTTTGATTTGACTTTTATACTTTCATACTTGTTTTTATTTTTTATTTACCTTATGTTTTTATTTTGTTTTGCTAATCTAAGGTGACCTTGAGGGTCTTTAAAGGGGCCTATAAATAAAAAGTATTATTACTGTACTTAATTATTATCAGGATGTCCTAAAAACTCCCTGAAAAGCCTCCAGTTAATCCATAATGCTGCAGCAAGAGTACTGAGAGGGACTAGAAAGAGAGAGCAGATTTCTCGTACACTGCCTTCTCTTTATTGGCTCCCTGTTAAATCCAGAATTCAAAATCCTGCTCCTCACATACAAGGTCTAGACCAGGAGTCTGCAACCTTTAACACCCAAAGAGCCACTTGGACCTGGTTTCCATGCAAAAGAAAACACTGGGAGCCGCAAATACTTTTTGACATCTAAAATGAAGATAACACTGTATATATTGTTTTTTACCTTTGTGCTTTGTGCGAACATCTACAGTAAGTAAGTAAAGTTTATTTATTAAGCGCTTTTCACAGACAGGCAGTCACAAAGCGCTGTACACAAATATTAAAATAAACAATACAATCAATAGACATTATACACAATGTAAAAGATCAAATGTAAATAATGTAAAGAATATAAAATACGTAGATCAACAAAAGGCTTGTTTGAACAGAAAGGTTTTTAACTGCTTTTTAAAAGAATCCACAGAGCAACTAAGGTGTGTTGCTTATGAAATCCATGAAGTGCTACAGAGAAAATTACATTTTATTTATGTAATTAACACATTTTGAACTCTTAAAGAAATATAACAAAAGGAAAGACACCCAGCTGAACTAAAATGATCCATGTAGCAAGCAAAAACTGTTGTGAGCCGCCACCCTTTTCAGGTCAAGGCTCCAACCTTGACCTGACTTTTAAAAAGTAATTGGAAAAAAAGCACTATGCCGCTAAAAAAAAAAAAAGATATTTGCAAAATTCTGCCTAAATATCTATTTTACCTTGTTAATGTGTGTGGCGGGGCGTGGTCTGCAGTGCCGCTGCATGGGAGTCGGACACACCTGAGCGGCACCCGCAATCGCGTCTCGCCGCCTTAAAGCCTGTGCTCTCTCTGCTGTTGTGTTGTCGGGCTGTGAGCTGAAAAGCTGCAGCCGGCTGTATGCGTACAGCAACCATGTGTGAAAAGTGGTCAATAAAGAGATGCTGAAAAGCATGTTCATGGAAACATTGTCGGGTCTGCCGTGATGTGTTTACAATGAGACTTCTGGTCCTGAACCTCTGCGCACAGCGTCTGCAAATCGGGGCTTTCATCTTTACGCAGGACTGTAAGCTGTCATCTGTGAGGCGGGAGCAGTGTTTGTTTTTAACATAGTTCACGGTGGAGAACAGCTGCTGACATAGTGTGGATCCGAAGATCCATAATTGGCCTACCTGGGGTTGAAAGTCTCGATAAATGCATGGCGTTTCGGCGGGTACACCGGCTTCAGCGAGTGTGACGCTTATTTTGAGTGATGAAAAAAATAATAAGATATAATTTTATTTTTGTATTTCAAAATCACAATAATCTTCCAATTTAGAACTACAAGTTAAAAAAAGAACTAAACACAAATAAAATGCACTTCTGCGAAATACTTCTTCTATTTTCCCAAACCACCCGGAGCCGCAAAATAAGGACTAAAGAGCCGCATGCGGCTCCGGAGCCACGGGTTGCCGACCCCTGGTCTAGACCCATCTGTCTCTCACCTGTCTGTCCCTCACCTCCTTTCTGTCTCTTATTTCTCTGTCTCTCACCTGTCTGTCTGTCTCTTACTTGTCTGTGTCTCACCTGTCTGTCACTGACCTGTTTTTCTGTCCCTCACCTGTCAGTCCCTCACCTGTCTGTCCCTTATTTGTCTGTCCCTCACGTGTCCTACTGTCCCTTACTTGTTTGTCCCTCACCTATCTGTCCCTCACCTGTTTTTCTGTCCCTCACCTACCTGTCCCTCACCTGTCAGTCCCTCATCTGTCTGTCTCTCACCCATCTCTCTGTCTCCAGCTTCTCTGTCCCTCACCTGTCTGTGCCCTACCTGTCTGTATCTCACCTGCTTCTCTGTCCTTGACCTGTCTGTCTCTCACCTGTCAGTCCTTCAACTGTCAGTCCCTCACCTGTTTGTCCTTATTTGTCTGTCCCTCACATGTCCTACTGTCCCTTACTTGATTGTCCCCCACCTGTCTGTCCCCTACCTGTCTGTATCTTACCTGCTTCTCTGTCCATCACCTGTCTCTCTGCAGACCTTCGTGGTTCTCAGTAAAGGAAACATCATTAACAGGTTTAGTGCTGACTCGTCTTGTTACCTGCTGAGTCCATTCAACCCGTTGAGGACCCTCGCCATCAAGACCCTTCTTCATCCATATCCTTTATGATGTCATAGTGTCAGGAGCCTCTGTGTGGTCAGGTTTTAGCTCTCTGGACCATGTGACCAAGTTAATCTGGATTAGATTTGGTTTGTATTGTGGATTAGAGATGACAGGTGAGGTGAGTTTTCCCTGAACTCTCACACTTTCTTCAGTACATTCATCCTACTGGCGATCCTGAGTTTCGGTGTTCTGCGGTTCAACTTTCCTGTAGTGAAGTGAGTTACACACACACACACACACACACACACACACACACACACACACACACACACACACACACACACAGATCATTCATCAGGAGCAGAAAAACACGACAAAGTGATGAACAGATGTGGGCTGTTAATGGCAGCATCGATGAGTCACAGCATGAGAATGGTTTTAAAGTCTAAATCCATGCTAAGGCTCAAAGACAAAGAGTGAGTCTGTCCTCAGTCTGTTCTCAGTCTGACAGCAGCAGCACACAGAGGTCTGTAAAGGTCAAACTGACTTTGCTCGCTGTTGTCGAGACAGGAAATGCTCAGAGTGTTCTGATATGTGAACAGATTTGTCATTCAGACAATTAAGAGACGGCTTAAAGGGCCTCTTGTGATGTTTGTCCATTTTGGAGAGATCTGCTGTGGGAGTGTTTGCCTCCTCTTCAATATAATGGAAATA
Source organism: Oreochromis niloticus (assembly GCF_001858045.2). Lineage (NCBI taxonomy): Eukaryota > Metazoa > Chordata > Actinopteri > Cichliformes > Cichlidae > Oreochromis > Oreochromis niloticus. Next base: position 16,797,318 of record NC_031973.2, on the reverse strand, counting down.
CTTTTACTGTCTTGGGCTCGCTGTAGCTCGGGAGGTAGACCCAACTCAAACTAACTAACTGAAAGTTTGGCGGTTCAGTCCCTGCCTACTCCAGTCTGCATGCCAAAGTATCCTTGGGCAAGAATCCTGAGCTGGTGTGAAAGCTCTCTGTCTCACATGTATGTGAACAGGTACGTGTACATGGCCCTCTTCATGTTTGAGGCTCTGGTGAAAGTCGTGGCGAGAGGCTTCTGTGTGGGACGCTTCACCTTCCTCAGAGATCCCTGGAACTGGCTGGACATCATCATCATCAGCACCCTGTAAGGCTCAATAACACACCTCACACTCTCACACAGACTCTATGTAAAGCCTTAAATCTGCATTCTTTCTAATGACCAGCAGGGGGCAACTTCAGGTTGCAAAAACAAAATTCAGTGTAATCTGTTTTAGATTTATTGGAAAACGGCTGACATGAAGTTGGTGAGACTTATTTCTCTGCCGTGATTCTCCGACATGTACAGTCATTGGAAAAGAAAGTTTTCACAGGACGATCCTGAGAAAAACTAAGTCCAGCCTTACTCCCTTCATGGGAATTAAGAGGGTAAGCAGCAGCCAGGTGCTGCTAATCGAGCCAGACTGATTAGTCATACAGAAAATGATCACTTCAAGTTGTCGCTGCTGAAAGTATCTCTCCAAGCTACTCACTGATGAGGTACAATTAGGACTACTTATACTGTGAGTTTGTAAACGGAAGAGCTCATCTTTGTTCACTTCTTTAATGTTGGTTACAGATTAACATGATCCAAAAAACAGGAAACACTATAAACAAGCCTTCACAATAAGAGCCTCTCAGTCCTGAATAACAAGACTCACTGCAGCTGAGAAAATACTCAAGAAATGTGATCCACCGATTGAATCCACTCAATGCTGGACGTGACCTTTACAGTTAGACCAACACAGTTTTTGTCAGTGTGGTCTCATATCTATAGATCCATGTCCATGCAAGTAAGGTGGGTTGCAAAGGTGAAAATGATCTTTTTGCTGCTTTCACCACCACATCCATCCATCCAGTTTTCTTCTGCTTATCTGAAGCTGGGTTGCAGGGGTAGCAGCCTAAGCAGAGAAGCCGAGATCTCTCTAGCATGTCCTGGGTCTGCCCCGGGGCCATTCCTTTGTTATTACCCTTATATTTCGGGTTTAGTTGTTCCTTGGTTCAGGCACTGAAACTCCTTGTTTAGGTTTGGGACTCTTTCAGTGTTTGAATCCAGGCTGACATCAAACACTGTCCCATTAAACTGACCACACAGAGACTCTTGATGTTTCATAAGGCTTGGTAAGAAGCTAACCTCCTGTAGCTGAACGCTCGCTGTGCTGCTCTTCTTTTCTGTGTATGTCTCCTCTACCTTTGTCACTGATAAAGTTTTTAGATTTATGTTAGGACACTCTAACTGTCACGTCCTTATCACCGCTTTTGCTTCTGTACATTCTGCTTGACACACTTTTGCTTTTTCCTGCTCGGCTGTAAATGTCTCTTTATGTTTTACAGCTGCTTTAATCACTGTTTCATGATGATGATGGTGAAGGTGGTGATGATGATGACTCTGTGTCTCAGATTGGTGTCACAGTTCGTAGATTTGGGGAAGTTTGCTGTGCTGATGACGATTTCTCTGCTGCTGAAGATCTTCACATGCAGCCAAGGTGTGTGTGTGCGCGTGTGTGTGTGTCTGTGTGTGTGTGTGTGTCTGTGAGTCTCTGTGTGTGTGCGTGCGTGAGTCTGTGTCTGTGTGTGTGTGTGTGCGTGAGTCTGTGTGTGTGTGTGTGTGTGTGTGTGCGTGCGTGAGTCTGTGTGTGTGTGTGTGTGTGTGTGTGTGCAAGCAACTTGTATTCACAGCGTGGGGCTGTCTTTACAGGTCTGAAGAAGACGGTCGAAGCTCTTGTCCAACCGGTGAAGAGGCTTGATTGTGTCATCATCCTGACGGTGTTCTGCCTGAGCATCTTGGCTATCATTGGTTTACAGTTCTTCATGGGAATCCTGAAAAACAAATGTGTCATCTGGTCGATGAACACAAACACGACAGAATTCGATTTCCACAACCACACCACCTCTCCAGGTATGATGGCCGTACCACATCCTGATTGGCAGGTTAGCCTTTTAAGACAGTTTTTAAGACAGTTAGATGGCTGACTCTCAGGTCTTCTTCCAACATTACAATGAAAGCAGTACAAAGAGATGTGCCCTCAAGATCTCATGTGAGATCAGGTGAACCTCTGAGGAAAAGTCTTCAGGTCCAAAAACAAAAAGTCAAAAAACAGTTTTATTTGTTGTTATCATATTTTAAAATCACCCACAATAATGTAGATGCTTAAAATTACAGCCTAAATGTGACCTTTAATCTGTTATTAAGAGTGTTTCCTGGCTCAGTGATTTATTAAACATGTCCGTGAAGACAGTTCTGCAGCACAGTCCCTCAGTGCTCGTCCAGGGATGTTATCAGGACCTGGGGCTCTGCATGGATTGATCCTGGTATTAGAAAGATATCCTGAGTATGTTCAGCTGGCTTTGTAGTGCAGACTTCAGCACCTTTCATCGTTGCCACCCCTGCCCTTAAATTAGAAAGGTGAAACATGATCTGTTTGTACGGTTTGAATGTCTGTCTGTCTGGCTTCTAGAAAACTATTACTACATTCCTGGACATCCTGATCCTCTGGTGTGTGGAAACCAGTCAGACACTGAGTAAGTAAACATGAGTGCATCTCTTTCATTCACTGACAACAACAGCAATAAAAACAAACTGTGATGATGTGTTCAGGCGCTGTCCAGACGGTTTCAACTGTGTGAAAGCGGGAAGTAACCCAAACTTCGGATACACCAGCTACGACTCGTTTTTCTGGTCTCTGATGTCACTTTTCAGACTCATGATGCATGACTTCTGGGAAGGCCTGATGCAGTTGGTCAGTAACTCACTGATGACCACACGCAGGCTCCTCCCAGTACTCCAGTTGTCTCATCTGTTTCTCTCACCTGTCTGTCCCTTTGCAGACGTTGCGAGCTGCAGGAAAATCCTATCTGATCGTCTTTCTGCTCGTCTTCTTCCCGGGTTGTTTCTTCCTGCTCAGTCTCATTTTGGCGGTGGTTGTCATGACACGAGCGGAGCAAGAAGAGGCTCAAGGTGCCGAGGCCATACAAAGAGAAGAGGAGTTCGGACGAATTGTGGAGGTGCTGAAGAGGAGAGAGGAAGAGGTCAGTAAGGACTCTCTGTAGTCATTAGAACAACAAGTCCACTCTCACTGCTTCCACAGGAATTAGGAGGGCAATGAGCAGCCAAATACTAATCAAATCTAATCAGATTCAGTTCATTGGTTGGTCATCAGTAAGTGTGTGCACCTCTTTAACAGCAGATTTTGACAGTTTGCTGTGGAGCATTCAGGTGTGTGCTCACACAATACCACATTCTCCCCTGGACTGGGTGCTGCACCTTCAAAAACACAAAAGCAGGAATCAATGGTCCACACACGGGAATAAAGTCGCTTCTTATTTACTGAACCTTGTGTCACATGTTACAGGTGCAACTTTTTTACGTCTACCTAACTTACAGCCCTTTCTTCTTCTACCTCAGGCTGTCAGGCTCCATGGCCACGACAAAAGGGAGAGGCACCAATGCCAATTAAAAATGTTTTACTTTGAAAGAAAGAAACAATATAAGCTAACCATGGGGTGTGTAGTCAGTACAGTCAGTGGTTTGAGATGGTGCATAAGTGAAGAAGTAGGATGTACAATGTTGTTTAGCGCAAGACACCAAACCAAAACCCAAAGATACCCAAAGAAGGTATCTCTAGGAGGAGAGCCACACCAACAGCTGAGCTCTGACAGCTTTCGTAGAGCACAGGCACACTAGGCCCAGGTGTTGCTAAAACATTCCGCACCTGTACAAAATGTACTGGAATAACACAAGTAGGTCTATTATCGGGCTTTAGTTCTGTTCATATATCAAACAAGTCCTATTCTTCATCAAAATATCCTTCCTTCTGTGTCTAGCATGTGACCGATCCTGCAGACCTGTTGGCAGCTGATGCCAGTGTGCATTTAAAATCCAGCTGTTCCAAAAACCTTTCACCAGCTTCTTCTCAACTGATTGTGTCAGCCATGACCTTTCTGAGACAAAATAACCCTGTTTGGAAACTGTTCAGAGTACTGTGGGATGGCTCTGCTGAAATCGTCATTTAGTCTTTGCATAACTGAGTTTGGGTGTTTTGTTATGGACAGCAGGCTTCCAGCAGGGCAGAGACTCCAGAGCAACAGGACTCACTGCAGAAGAAGAAATCAGTTGCTGGTATACGAGCTACCAAGCAAGAACACGTTAAAGGTAAACAGATATTTCTGTTATAATGGACTCTTTAACCTCCACCCTCTTTCATTGGGACATGACAGGACAACACGCTCTGTCACTGAGAGCACTCACAGGTACAGAAACACCAAGGGCCGAGGCTCTACAGACAACTTAATGCTGACACAGTTTGTGGCCTCACAGAGTAGCTTTGTGTTGCAGAGGCAGAGGAGCACCACCGGCCTTTGTGCTGCACCTGCACTGACGCCTTCCTGAAGGGGGACTGTTGTGGCTGCTGGCGATGGCTCAAACAGCAGTCTCACACCTTTATCATGAACCCTTTCTTTGACCTGGTCATCATCATCTGCATCATTGTTAGCACCATCTTCACAGCCATGGAACATTACCCTATGATGGAGGAGTTCTCAGAGACCCTGGTCATCGCTCATCTGGTGAGTGTTGAAGAGGTGTCTGCAGATCCTGTTATCTCCTACTTGGTTAATTTAATGGCAGCTTGTTCACTGTAGCCTAAAATCAGGACTTTTCCATTCTGCTCCCTTAGTTTGGTGTTAGACTTGATCAGTTGGAAGGACCATATGTTCTGCTTCGATGTGCCTCCATGACCAATTTAGTGATGAATGCTTTTAGCGGGTTCTTCAGCCACCTAGCAAGAGTGGTTTAAAATGTCCACTCAGAACTAGTACATCACAAATGGTAACGAACCAACGGTACAAACCTGTAAACGACCTGCATAACTGAGAGGAAAAGCAGCACAGTGAGGTAAAAATGTAACGGGGGTAAAGTATAAACCTCTGGCAAGTCTCGAGAAAAGTAAAGATAAGCTGGGATTCAGAGGGAGCTTTGCAGAGGTTTATTCAAACACCGTGAGTCTTTTTGCAGTAACAGTGATGCCTGGTCAGAGTGATCTACCTTTACATGTGTGACATTTCACAGGAAAATTATTGTTTTGTTGGAACTTCTACTTCTGCACGGGGCTCGGTGTGTTCGAGGTTTTTCATCTGCCTGTCTGCCGATGGTTGGATGAACTGGATGCAAAACATGCTTCTACCTGTGACCTCTGACCCCTTTGAACTGTGCAGGTCTTCCATGGGATCTTTGCTGCTGAGATGATCATCAAACTTGTTGCAATGGGCCTGCATGGATACTTCCAGGTCAAATTTGTAGTTTCTTCTCAACAGTTCAGCAATCTGCCATTTTCAAAGAAACATTTGTGATTGTTTGTTGTCGTGGTTACAGGTGCGCTGGCATATCTTCGACTTTATCCTCGTCATCATTTCTCTGTTGCAGCTGGGACTGGCTGACGTTGAGAGTCTATCTTTGCTGCGCATTTTTCTTCCGGTTAGTATAACATCACCATTACCGTCACCATCATCATCTGTCCTCACGTATCTTTCTGTTTGTCCAGTTCCGAGTGTTTAGGTTGGCCCGTTGGTGGCCGATGCTCCACATGTTTTTGAAGATTGTCTGGGCCTCAGTGGGGAACCTGACTCTGGTTCTCTTCATCACGGTCTTCATGTTCTCTGTGGCGGGCATGCAGCTGTTCCAGTCAGACTACAAAGCTAACGTCTGTCGCCCTTCTTATGACTGCCAGCTTCCTCGTTGGCACATGGAAGACTTTTTCCACTCCTTCATCCTTGTCTTCAGGGTCTTTTGTGGGCAGTGTTTAGAGTCTTTATGGGACTGCATGAAGGTCTCGAATGATGGCGTGTGTGTGACCTTCTTCATAATTGTCCTGATTGTTGGAAAGCTGCTGGTGAGCCTCTTTGCACTCACCAACCTAGAATAACCCAGCCCTCCTTAGTCCATCAGGAGTTTCTTAATGAGTTCCTGGTCTGTTTGCAGATCCTACATCTGTTCCTGAATTTATTGTTCATCAATGATCAGCTGGTGGATTCAGAAGACAAAACAACAAACACCCTGCAGAGTACCATGAAACAGACCAGAACATGGATCCCCAAGAGTATCTGGACTTTGTGGGGGAAGAACTACGCTGACCAAGACCACAAAGGTGGTTTTTGTTTGTATATTTTGTCTTTGTAGGTTCTCAGTTATCCAGGTCACAGTAATCCAAGCAGCTTGTTTTGTGCCAGTACTTTATGGTTGTTTTTGGGGTCTGCATTATTAACATGGAACGTATATATAACACTGGCACAGCCACAGTGAGGTAACACATTAGTCAAAGTCAAACTAAACTTTATTGTCATCTCGCTATATCCAGTGCATCATATAGAGATGAGACGACGAGGCTCCAGTTACATCAGTGCAAAAAACCCCTAATAAATAGATATAAAAGGAGTAGGAAAATAAATATACACTTAAGACTAAGACTTAGTTTGTGAAGTCCTGTCTTGAAGCCTGAAACTGGATGTTTACAAACTGGATCTGACTGCGACAGTGAGGGACTCTGCTCACTACTCATTGATAGTAAAATATAAAGTGGATTGTAGTCCCGACTTAAATCCTCCCGTGCTTCCTTCTCCTCAACAAGACTTCAAACTAGTGACTGAGACCATAAATTCATTAGTGAGTTGAGAGATGAGGTGAGCACGAGGCTCATTTTCTCATATACTTCCAAATGTTCAGGTTTCTTTTACAACCAGAGGAGTCGCCACCTGCTGGACATTAGAGAGACTGCAGGTTTGAGGCAGTGTTGCCTTCATATTTCAGATCATCCTCACACACAGTCTGTTGTGTTAAGGGTCCGAAATTGAGGACGAGAGTAAAACAATGATGGTCCAGAAGAGCTTGGTCAAACAATTGATTTTAATGAATACACGCAGCGTGGGGAGATGTACACTGGAAAACATCAGTTGTAAATCCCCACCCAAAAATACACTTCAGATTGCTTTTATAACATCAGGGTATTATAACGCCCCCTCTTGCGTTTACAAGCACATAATTTACATCTTAAGAACATTGTTTGCCTCTTTTACAGACAATGATCAATTCTAAGAGATAAATGCAGACACAGGAGTTCCCCTTTCTGGCATCCTTTTCCAAATATGGTGATGAGGTCCCAATGGACTTGTCCTCCTTCCGTCACCTGTTGTCAAGTAAACTCTAGTGCCACATGTTGCTGAATACATTCAGGCCTTTGCTCCACTATTATTTTTACTGTAACCATATAATCAGCATATAAGCTTTTAAGATTATAGATTTAACTCAACGATTTAAAGTGGTTCTAACTGCACCTGTAATAAACATGTTAATATGTGATTATGATAACCCCTGTAATACAAATTATAACATAATGCCAACAACTTCAATAAATGCTTTGATGAAATGATAATTAATGCAATGATAAAGATGATGGTTATGAACAGTAACCGTAAAATAATTCCTGTAATTCTACAATTCCCTCTCTTGACGTCTCTTCCAGAGACGTCACCACACCGTTTTCTTGTGTCACTCCTCGACCCACTCTGTCACCTCTAGATCCATTAATGGCATCATGGGCACCGAAACCACCATTCCCAGGTCCACTGCCTTCGCTCTGACCCTCTCTACCCGTCCCCTGACTCAGCAAATCAGACAATAACCTCATGTCATCTAGGTGGTCCAGTAATAAAACGCCAGCTCCCACTTGAAAACACTTCATGCTTAAGTGGTCCCTGCTCCTTTTCTGGGTCCCTCTCTAGTGGAAATCTTCTCCTGTAAGGGATAGAAAACAAACAGCCTCTCTCTGCTACACCTCACTAATCTACTGTGTTCATCTAATGTTCCTTTAATTATTCAAAGTTGGTTCACAATATCATGTTCTGGGCTCTATCCTTTATATTAACTTTTTCTTGATCTTAATTTACTTAATCTAAATGCTCTTTATGTGTGTGAGCAACGCTTTTAGTTCTATTAAACACACCCAGGGTAAAATATACACCATCCCCATGTCAGCCTAAATCTCCATTAGAAAGCACACTTCAAAATTTTCTGTCAGGATTTACGCCTCTTTTTGCTTCAAGCATATACATAACATGCAAAAGTTACTGTTAATGCCAGTTAGACAAGTTTCCATTATCTACAACATTTTGTTTCACCCGCCTCAGTAGTTGCTAAGCAGAAACAAAGCAACATGTGTTCCACCTTTGCCCTATAAAATAAATCTCTGTCATGTTTGTGTCTGTAAGCATGTTTTGCATTCATTCATTACACTCCACGCCATCCCTGCAAGTTAGGAGCTATATAGTTAAAAGCTACATCAAGTCCAGGCCTTTGGCCTCGCCTATGTTTAAATCATGTGTGTTTGTAAGCGTGAATGCTGTTTATCCTTCTATTGCTCCAAGTCCCCCGCAATATATCGACTGAGACATCGCGCTCATCGAAGCTTATGACCTTAAATGGACCGAACATCAACTCTGTTAATGAGCACGATCGCAATGTGTAAGAAAAAATCATTTCTACATATATAATCTCCAATGTTATTCATTTGAGTCAGCGACACTTTTAACACTCTCTTAAGAAAAACTCTCTCCTCTACCCTAGAAATAAATTTGTGTAATATCTGTTTTAAAGCCTACATTATAACCACTTATCCTAAAAATAAAAAAGAAATCAAACATTTTCTACTCCTAAAATCTTCACTAGTTTTCCCCAAATTATCTAAGCATATCTTTTATTCCCACAGTTTCCCTTTAAGTTTTATATACAGCTTCTTATGAACACGGCATTTTATCTTCTAAACAGGATTCAATTCATTTCAATCCTTTAACTTACACATGAAAATAACACTTCCTACCTTAGTTTACCATATCTAAATCATCCAAAACTCCAAAAGTCATAAAATGATCCTAGAACCCATTTCAAATTAAACAAATTAAACCTCAAATCCCTCTCTTTTTGACACATCTCATGTGGCAAAAAACTCAAAATGCTTCACCCAAGCTTGGGAAATTAAAACAACAAGGTTAGTCATATCATTTCTCAGAACAGCTCAGCAATCCTCCTCTCTGCTCCGGCCCTGAAAACCTGTGTTTAAGGAATAAAATCAATTTAATCATCATGTCACATCTCCTCGAAGTCCTGCTCCCTTCAAAGTCTGGATCCTTGGAATTTCCTGGAAACAAAACCTGTACTTTACATTTCATACTTAACTCTCCCCCTTATGATCCAATCTGTGTCATAACAAAAAATAAAACTTAAACAGAACAATTATCAATCATGTGTTTCTTCAGTTAATGGTAACATGAGTTATATCAAAACATGTTTCCCCTTTAGCATCAAGCATTCACCCAACAATATAATGTAATACCATAATCTAACCCCAGTAAAAAACAAAAACAAAAAAACAAAACAGAAACTTTCTCACAGCAAACATCAGCAACCCAAAATCAGCATCCTCTTTCTCTTGCTGACATGGCAAATTGTTTGTCCACATTTATTCATCCCAACTTTGGTCCAGTCACACAAATTCACTCACATGCATTCACACCAGGTATTGCCAATAGTGGAGACTCCCGCACGAATAATCAGATTCTCCACATCAGCAACATGAGCTCATTCATTTGTTTTATTTTGTTTTTTCTTTTTAGGAAAATAGTTCTTTATGCTTTTGACTGGATTGAATCGGTACAATCCTTTTAGACAGAGACTCACAACCAATCAGGTCCCCACAGGTAGACTCCTCCTCAGCCAATTATAATCTGGAAAAGCCCACCTTATGATTGTTCTCCCAAGAATTTTGTCAGCGCTGTTAGTTCACTCTCTTCAAAGCCTGCTTCAGAACAGAAATGAGAAAAAGAGAGCTGATTATTAGCTCATCAAAGTACAAAACAAAATCACCTAACAGGTTTTCTCTAAGTGCACTGTTACAAAACCAATGGGCCCCCTTAGACATGTCCATGTTTATTAAAACTCCCTCTATTAAAATAAAAACAACAACCTCAAAAATCTTAAACAATCTTAAATGTCACCCATTCAACGCACTGAAAACCTCGTCAAAGCTGCACCGTTTTACACACAACCATGTCCCCTTAGACACTTCACCATACTTAGATTCAGCCTAAAATATAAACACGTTATAACAATGTGTCAACACTAAATTATAAATTTCTTGTCCAAATCTGCACCTCTGAACTGTCTACATTGCTTCCTTTCCTCAAGGCCTCAATCACACACTCAGGAAGCTCCTCTGTCACCGCTCACTCCAGCTAATTTGCATACTGAGTCACATCTCAACAAGTTAACTTGACAAGAGAAATACATGTTTAAACCTTATCACATTATTGAATTATTTTCATTTTCTTTCTATACTAATCACTTGCTTTGATCAATCAGTACAAGAGCACTCCTAAGTCACTCTTATAAAAACTACTTTAATCACTTGTCTTTTGTTTTTTCCATAACTCACTCCCCTGTCATATAACCCCTTTGAGTCAACTTCAACTTCAAGCTTTAAGTCTATTTTATTAAACATTCACACCATTCTATCACTCATACAAGTAGCAAGCTAATCTTCATTGCGTATGCTCGTGTTCTTAGCCAGGTTTAATCAATGTCTATGCATTAATCTTCATGAGCTTGTCTTTGTAAGGTTAATGCATTCTCTGTTTGTGTGTGTTATTTTTGCATATGTTGCTTCGCAGTATTTCAGACTCCTTCACAATTTTCCACCTAAACAGTCGGTTTTTCTCCTTCCCCTGGATTACTAGCCCAAACTTTGATTTCCCACCTTAAATAACAGCACTCCTGGTCTTCAGCCAGGTGTTAGGGCTTGCTTTTCCGGTTCATGGACACATCATGCTGTGAACAATTCAACCAGAAACTTGCCTTACCATATCCATTGATGTTAACCTATAATTTCCTTCCGACCGCTGGATGTGGAAAATTGATCCAGGTCTGCTTTGTGCCTGAAAATAACAAAACTAAGACATTTTCATTATTATCACGAGTGCTTAAACGACCCACTTCCCTCTCTGTCCTGTCAAAAATACCAATTATGTTATGTATGTAAGCATGTTCTTCCTTGCATTTTATGTTAATTGAGTGTAAGCTGCTTTCTGTGTTGCATGTCCTGTTATCATGTTAATCAAGTGTAAGCTGCATCTTCATTGCATCTCCCATTATAATCAGGTTTAATTCATGCATCTTTTCCACTGAGTTCTGGATTCAACCTATCTCACTTCTGATCCTTTCTAAAAAATAATTTCACAAGTAACAATTTGTGTATGTGTGTCTTCTATTTGTGTTCACCTCTTTAATCGTGATATGGTGGACATCCCCAAACAATCATGAGTTCCGGCTTCAATTTCAACCCAATTATACCCTGTATTCTCGCAGTCAAACTTGTCCTGCTTCACCTCTCACTGGTCCTTTTTCCTTCACAGTGTCCTGTGTGGCCTTCAAATCTCCAGCAAACACAGTCTGTTTCTTCTCTGTTTTTACTTCTCCATTCATCTTTTCAGTCTTCTCTTCCAAGCATGGCAAATATTAAAATCAATGTCCAGTGCTTTCCCACAGTTCTTTATCCCACTGTTCAACTGTCCAGCCTGTAATTCACTCATACATGTTGCATCACTTGCTTTTCTTACATGCTTCTGCTGGTCTCGTCAGTCGTCATCAGTGTTATGATTCAGTGGCACGGTCATTTGCCTGCTGTATTCAAGTCCACGATGTTCTATCGGTCTTCATCAGGAGATTAACTGTCCTTTTAGGTTCTTCTCAGGATGGGGACAAAGTGAGAGGTCAAGCTATAGAATTTCGAGCCAAAGACGGGCCTGTCTTCCTCCCAATACTGTAAATCTATAGTTTTTCCGCTGTACTCAAGTTCCCATGTTGAGAGAAGTCCACCTGTATTGACACACTAAAGCATACAATTAATATCATTTTCATTTCTTTTCTTAAAAGCTCCATTTGCTTCATGTCCCTAGAGTTTAACTCGTCTCTCTCTCTTCCCTGGGTGCACACTTGTCACAGAGAGTTCCCCTTTATGGGCATGTAGTTCCTGTTCACTATTTCCTGTTTCTGCAGACTAATCGAACTCTTTCGTTTTGTGTTTATAGTCTACAAACCCTCTTTAATTCTACTAAACCTTGATCTAAAAACAATACACCTTCATTTCACACATACACTTTTTAAATCTACTAAATTCATTGCATTTGTCAGCAATCACATCACCGTCTTCAACGTGCTCCATTTCAACCCTGCAAGACGCAGAAATGAATGTCTCCTTCACCTAACATAAAACTAAATTACCATATCAACATACAATTACTGAATTTCAAACTGAAATACACTGTCTGTTATAATAAACTCAAAGAGTAAGCGGGTGTACCAAGTGTATATACTAATGTGTTTTTGAACTGAAAGGAAAAAAAAAAACTCAACCTCTCATAACATCACTCATTCATTTCTTGAATTAAAAGCACTTTCAAACTTTCAAACTTTAATCCTACTTTGCATCACAAAAGAAATATATCTCACACCTTTATTTATCATTTAAAACCTTCTAAATCACTCTAGATCCTCTGACCAAAACGCTGGTCTAAAGTATGAACAGTTTCTTTATTCTATTTCCAAACTCAGTCACAGATCATATGTTCACTATAATCACTCAAAACTTTATTTATACTATTTTAGTGAGCAAAACCAGCATCTTACTTACAGGCATTTAGCAATATTTGCAAACAACAGTTATAAAGCTCAATAATACTCTAAACCGAAACCAATCTCTCTGCACGTCACAGCTCCTCATTTACATTCACACACACACAGTCTCACAGTCTAAAAATAGCTCCAGCACTGCCTCAGACTCCTTTCACACAGAGATCTCTTATTTTATATTACAAAGACGTCTTATATTACAACTGCACAGATTTTAGGCCTGACATTTTAACACCTAAATAATTTCGACAAATTTAAGTTAACGGTCCAACCGATAAAGTCCAACTTTTTTGTAATCAATTAAGCAGTATCTGTCCAACAGTTTCTGCCCCGATTTCTAAGATCCCTAACTCAATTTAAAAGTGTCCAACACCCAAGGTCCAACCTTTGCTGCCCAAAAAAGGCAAACCACCGTTCCAAACGGTAAAGTGGTCCAACCACTAGCTATTCTGGAGTGCCCCAAGCTCCACAGTGACCAACTGACTATCCCTCGTAGAGGACAACGGCGCGCGTCCGAACCGTTGGCAAGCGTTACCTCTGGACAATGCGCTTCTTAGAACTTCCAAAGTTCCGTTCTACCAAACTTTAAGTAATTTTTGAAGACACCCCATAAAATCACACAAGCAATTATATTGATGTCCAAGCCCGGCTTTATATTCAATTGAAACTTTACTGTCACAAACACTTCACCATTTACCTATTACACTAAATTCACTCAGCAGTCCAACTGCATTAAATTCTCTTAGCAGTCCAACTGCTTTCTCTTTACTCGGTACTGTCACTTTCAACGTTTCATTATCATTACTTCAACTTCAATTCTCATGAGAACTTCACCAAAATCAAAACAGACATTTACCAGTAATTTCAGTGAGTAGACTTAAATTTCCAGTGTCCAATTTGGCACAATTTGGAATAATTCAACAGGTAGTGCCTTACCTTTGAATAAGCCGGCTTGTGTCCACTCACTTCGACCACTGACTCGTGTCTGCCCGTTCGAGCACCTCGGACCCTCTCGGTCTCAATCTCCAACTCTCTCCCCCCTCAACCACCGGCCAATGCACCAAATGTTAAGGGTCCGAAATTGAGGACGAGAGTAAAACAATGATGGTCCAGAAGAGCTTGGTCAAACAATTGATTTTAATGAATACACGCAGCGTGGGGAGATGTACACTGGAAAACATCAGTTGTAAATCCCCGCCCAAAAATACACTTCAGATTGCTTTTATAACATCAGGGTATTATAACGCCCCCTCTTGCGTTTACAAGCACATAATTTGCATCTTAAGAACATTGTTTGCCTCTTTTACAGACAATGATCAATTCTAAGAGATAAATGCAGACACAGGAGTTCCCCTTTCTGGCATCCTTTTCCAAATATGGTGATGAGGTCCCAATGGACTTGTCCTCCTTCCGTCACCTGTTGTCAAGTAAACTCTAGTGCCACATGTTGCTGAATACATTCAGGCCTTTGCTCCACTATTATTTTTACTGTAACCATATAATCAGCATATAAGCTTTTAAGATTATAGATTTAACTCAACGATTTAAAGTGGTTCTAACTGCACCTGTAATAAACATGTTAATATGTGATTATGATAACCCCTGTAATACAAATTATAACATAATGCCAACAACTTCAATAAATGCTTTGATGAAATGATAATTAATGCAATGATAAAGATGATGGTTATGAACAGTAACCGTAAAATAATTCCTGTAATTCTACAGTTGTTAGTGGTTTATTGTTTTCTGTGGATCGTATTTGGATTTCTGTGTTTTTTTTAGGTGTTAGATTTAGAGCTTTTAATTTGAAAATATTTTCATGTTTTCCTCATTTGCAGGTGACACTAAGAAAGACAACAAGGAGGAGTATCTGGCCTTAAGCTCTGTGAGCTCAGACCAGCTGACCCTCGATGATAACCATACAAACATGGCCGCCTGGGAGGCCCCCGTCGCTATGGCTGAGATCGAGTTTAGGACGCCTGAAAATGCACAAGAAAAGGAGACTCAGCATGTAAAGCAGATTCTACTGTTTTTGATCCTAGAGCAGAATTTCATGTTAAAAGTAAATACTGATGTATGACGCAGCTTCAGCCTCCAGTACAAACAGCAGATAAACATGTTTGTGTATTTATTATAGAACATGACTGTTTCCCTCACTGTGATCATTGTGCATGAAGAACATCTCTCCACACTCGATGCGACTGCAGCAGTAAAATACTCACTTTGGAGATCATCAGAGCTTCAGCATAACTGCAGGTGTCTTTATGATGAACTGAGTGAAACACAGCGATGAGACATCAGACTGCTTTCACACACACATCCACAGCACACAGGTTTAAACCAGACGACTGGACCGTGTAAAGTTCAGGTTTTAGTTTCAAATTCATCAGCAGCTGCTAATGTTAACATCACTGCAACAGTTTAAAGAAGCTGCAGGTGATCATCAGACTTTAACAGGACTGAAATCAGCCATCCTGAATTCACAGACACCGTAAAGACCCGAGACATAAACCATGTGAGGTTTCAGAGTGTGAACACTTAGTCCGGTGACAGTATTTTAAAGTAACTAGGACATTAAAGTGTCTTTATGTTTGTGAACTTCTATGTCTGCAGTGTGACGTCATACAGAAACTTAAAGATGAAACTCATCTAGAACCTGAGGACTGCTGCTGCAACAGTATGAGCACACACACACAATGTTATATCAAATTATTATATGTAAAATAGTTTAAACCTGCAGTGACAAACTTTTGTCTCCCTCTTCTGGCAGTGAGAGTAATTAAGTAAATGCTGATCTCTGGCAAACGTGTTCATGTTTCAACATATTTGGACCACACAGACTTGGATACCTGCTAAGTAGTGTTCAGTAACATCCAAATAAAATCCTCAAATTTCAGCCCCTGAAACTGGACCTCAGACTTCTTGGATGTCTGTTAGTCCAGTTAACCTCACAGCAGCCATATTATTGGTCAGATGATTGTAATAAAAATGGTGCCAACAGCACAAACACGGTGCAGCGGTCCAGTTCAGGGACTCCAATTGGCAGGCAGCTAGCAGCTACACCCGCCTGTGTCACCATCCACCTGTTAGTCAAAGAGGCCACGCCCCTAATAATGCCAACTTTAAGGCTCAATACAAACCTTCTCTCACTTTCTTACAGTTGTCATGAAAGGGGGAAATTATGGATATGGATTTTATCTCAGACTGTAAACATGTCTATTTGTGCTGTAAAGTTTTAACATAGGAGTCTATGGGGACTGACTCACTGCTGGAGCCTCTGCTAGAGGAACTGCAGCGTTTGATTCTTCTGTGTATGATTTAGTTTTCAGTGCCTCAGGTTGATGGATGATGTAGACCCAATTTAAAAGTTCAACAAACTGTGACATACAGAGATGATATCAAAATTCCTGCACTGCAGCTGTAACAGAGTTTCCGTTACATCAAGAGAACAGAAGCCAATCAGTCAGCAACGCCTCTGATGTGTTTCAGGGTGTCACGTCTGCTGTCCGTTCCTGGAAATAGACACATCCCAGGGTACCGGCAGGGTCTGGTCTAACTTCAGGAGAGCCTGCCTCTGCATCGTGCAACACAAATTCTTTGAGGGCTTCATCGTCTTCATCATCCTGCTGAGCTGTGCAGCTCTGGTAAACAGACATTGTCAATACATATTTGACAATATACATCATCCATTCATGTCCCATTCAAACCCCGAACTCACTCGGACATGAACATGTTTTATCTTCCTGGCTTAACTCCACACTGAAACCACTGAGCTAAACATGTGGCACTGATAGCGATCTGCATGAACCCACAGACAGTTGATTTGGTTTTTGAAATCACTTTTGAATCAGTGTCTTGATGCATGCTCAATCATCCAGGTAAGTAAATCCCAAAGGTTGAATCTGTACACCTGGTCGTAGCGTTTTCAGAAGAAACTTTCATCATCAGGGGACTTCTTCAGTCTCAGCTGACTGCAGGTCTCCAACCTTATAAACAGTACACTAGCTGGGCCCACGTCCTCATTTTAGGTTTGACAGTGTTTTAGTAGGTAAAGGTGAATGATTGGACATGAATTGAGCTGCGGTTTGGGGAAGACCTCGAAGGGGACTGGCGACGGCTCCCAGGCCTGGCAGATCCTCATGTACTAAATAGGAGTGAAGAAGTTAAAGAATTGAGAACAAGGAGGGAGGGTGGGGCATGTAAACGAGAATGAACAGCTTGCAGAACTGGGGGAACCTATATAGATGACAACCGGATGGAGCGTGTTTGGAGGCGTGGTCCCGCTCCTGAAATTCCGATACATAATCTCCAATACATTTGCACACTGACTGAAACTAGCACCACTGAATGAACAATGGGCTGGGAGGTCAGTTCCTTGATCGTTAATATGCAAATTCTTATGACCATTGATCAAAGACGATTGATCAGTAACCATGAGTCCCATTCACAGAGAGTTGGGGAATGGCTGCAATCACAGCATTGTAAGATGGTGACAGATGTACCCTTAAGCCCCCTCCTCGATTCAGAGATGGTCTTTCCTTTTCACGTAAATGGCCTCTTTGACTCCGCGCTCAAACCAGCATTTCTCCCTGTCCAGGATGTGTACATCCTCATTATTGAAAGAGTGTCCACTGGCCTGTAGGTGTAAATAGACTGCAGAGTCCTGGCCTGACGAGGTGGCTTTTCTGTGTTGGGTCATCTGCTTGTGCAAAGTACTGTTTATAAGGTTGGAAACCTGCAGTCAGCTGAGACTGAAGAAGTCACCTGATGATGATGAACCGTTTCTCCCACTGAAAACGTTCAGATGAACTGAATCAACCTTTTGGGGTTTTGGATCCGTGGTTTAAAGAGACATTGTTGGGGTGGTTTCCTGTTTACGGGTAGAAAAGTTATGTCTTATTATTGCAGAGGTGCTGCTCTAAAAGACACAAAACAGGAAGCAAATAAAACATCCCCTCACTAAAGCACCAGAGTTGCAAATGATCACAGTCTACAATATTAGAGAGAGGATCACAACAATCAGATGACAAGAGCAGCCCTTGGTGACAGTGGGAAGGAAGAATTCCTTTTTTAACAGGAAGAGACCTCCATCTGAACCAGAATCGGGGAGGAGCAGCCATCTCCTGGATGTGTCGGAGGGTGGGGGCAAAGAGCAGAGAGAAAAGAAGCATAGAGAGCTCATGAAGAACAAACAGGACAGCAGGTCGTCTGTTAAACGAGAAGGTCACACTGCTAGAATGACAGTGGTTGTCCTCAGATCGTCTCATATGCTGCTTGTTGTGAGTAAACAGGCATGTGTTTATGAACAGGTTTTTGAGGACATCTACCTGGAGCATCGTCCAGTCTTGCAGAGAGTTTTGAAGATGGCAGACCTGGTGTTCACCTTCGTGTTTCTGGTGGAGATGCTACTGAAGTGGGTCGCTTTTGGATTCAAGAAATACTTCACAAGCTTCTGGTGCTGGCTCGACTTCCTCATCCTAAATGTAAGAGCACAATCGGCAGCACCGATTATTGGTAGTATTTTACAAAGCCAGTCACGGAGGGACCACAAGCCAGTGTTCTTCTAGTGCTGGTCCCAAGCCTGGGTAAATGGGGAGGGTTGCATCAGTAAGAGCATCCTGACAAAATCATGGAATGAATGAAAAATGATGTGGTGCATTTGACCATGTGTGAAGCTGGGGATCATAGACCCACCTCAGCATTGGTGATGGCACTGAAGCTAAAGGACAGGCTGTTCATGTCTGAGATGTGGGCGGCTTTGACAGGATGTCAGTATTTGATGTTGTAGCAAAGAAATGGGGTTGTTTCAGTTTGAACAGATAAACTAAAAGCACACAGTCAAGCTGGGTAAGATGAACCTGCTGCTGCTTCACTGCTCTCCTGTACAATGAGGTCAGTTCAATTCAATCAAATTCAATTAAATGTTGTCTAAGGAGCTTGGAAAGAAAAGCGTCTGGACTTCTTTGAGTTGCTTGAAGACGTTTCACCTCTCATCCGAGAAGCTTCTTCAGTTCTAAGGGTCAATGGTGGAGAGTCCCAGATTTGAACCCAGTGGGAGTTTCCCCCCAAAGAGGGACAAAGGACCCCCTGATGATCATCTACCTAATCACATGAGCCAAGGTGTGAAAGTGGGTGTGGGTCCCAATCAGCCCGGGTTTCGGGTGAGCTCATAGTGAAGCCTGGCCCCACCCTATCATGTGATTTCCTGAGGTCAGATGGCCCAGGATGTGAGTGGGCGTTAAGGCATCTGGGAAGGGATCTCAAAACTGGATTATAGATGGCAGACAGTTGGTGTCGTAAACCACCACCTCTGTTCAAATATGGTCGCTCACAGTGGACGTAAATGGCTTCTTTCACTCCTCTTTCAAACCATCTGTCCTCTCTGTCCAAAATGTGAACGTTGGCACCCTCGAAAGAGTGACCTTTGTCCTTTAGATGCAGATGAACTGCTGAGTCTTGTCCCGTGGAGGTGGCTCTTCTATGTTGTGCCATGCGCTTGTGAAGGACACATAGAAGAGCCAACTCCACGGGACATGACTCAAGCTCCTTAGACTACGATGACCTGGATGACTGAGAACCTTCACAGTCAATTCAATGTTATTTATATAGCAGCAAATCACAACAACAGTTGCCTCAAGCTGCTTTACACTGTAAGGTCAAGACCCTACAGTAATGTTAAGAAAACAGAGAAAAACCAACAATAATATGACCCCCTATGAGCAAGCACTTTGGCAACAGTGGGAAGGAAAAACTCTCTTTTAACAGGAAGAAACCTCAAGCAGAACCAGGCTCAGGGAGGGGCGGGGCCATCTGAGGCGGGGTCTGATGATTTAAGACCTTGTATGTGAGGAGCAGGATTTTGAATTCTGGATTTAACAGGGAGCCAATGAAGGGAAGCCAATACAGGAGAAATCTGCTCTCTCTTTCTAGTCCCTGTCAGGACTCTTGCTGCAGAATTTTGGATTAACTGAAGGCTTTTCAGGGAGTTTTTAGGACATCCTGATAATAATGAATTACAGTAGTCCAGCCTGGAAGTAATAAATGCATGAACTAGTTTTTCAGCGTCACTCTGAGACAGGATATTTCTAATTTTAGAGATGTTGCGGAAATGGAAGAAAGCAGTCCTACATATTTAATATGTGCATATCCTGGTCAAAAATAACTCCAAGGTTCCTCACAGTGTTACTGGAGGCCAAGGTAATGCCATCCAGAGTAAGAATCTGGTTAGATACCATATTTCTAAGATTTTCAGGGCCGAGTACAATAACCTCAGTTTGATCTGAATTAAGAAGCAGAAAGTTAGCGGCCATCCAGGTCTTTATGTCTTTAAGACATTCCTGCAGTTTAACTAATTGGTGTGTGTTATCTGGCTTCATGGATAGATAGAGCTGGGTGTCATCTGCATAGCAGTGAAAATTTATGCTATGTCTTCTAATGATACTGCCTAAGGGAAGCATGTATAATGTAAACAGAATTGGTCCTAGCACTGAACCCTGTGGAACTCCATAATTAACCTCAGCATGTGAACAAGACTCTCCATTTACATAAACAAATTGGAGTCTATTAGATAGATATGATACAAACCACTGCAGCGCAGTACCTGTAATACCTACAGCATGTTCTAATCGTGCTAATAGAATATTATGGTCAACAGTATCGAACACTGCACTGAGGTCTAGCAGGACAAGCACAGAGATGAGTCCACTGTCAGAGGCCATAAGAAGATCATTTGTAACCTTCACTAAGGCTGTGTCTGTGCTGTGAACTCTATGAGTAGTAAGCAAAGTTTATTTATTTATTAAGCACTTTTCACAGAGTCGCTGTACACAAAAGGGTAAAATAAATCTGAACATTAAGTGCTAAAATAGTCAATAAAAAGATTTGATAAAACAAAATAAAATAAACAGGTAGTTTTAAAATAAATAAATAAATTAACATATAATCATTCAATAAAAATTCTGAAGCTTTTTTAAACAAAGATTTTAACTGCGTTTTAAAAGAGCCCCTAAGTGTAGTTGTGGTGGTAGACTGTTCCACAGCCTTGGTGCCACAGACTGAAAGCCTCTGTGCCCCCTCGTCTTTAGTCATTTACGGGGAACAGCCACAAAATCCAGAGTCTATGAATGAAGACAGCCAACAGGAGTGTATTTTGGTAAGAAGCTGAGATAAATAATCCGGTGCCTGGCCTTTTAGTGCTTCGTATGTTAAAAGAAGAATTTTGAAATGAATGCTAAAATCTGCAGGAAGCCAGTGTAAAGAATATAAAACAGGAGGAATGTGAGCTTACTTTCTAGAACGTGTCCATAGTCTTGCTGCAGCATTTTTACAGCTGGGAGGCATGAAATAGATGATTTGTCCAAGCTGGTAAACAGGTTATTACAATAGTCTAAAATTAACTTAGAAATGTTACTTAAATGAAATGAACAGCAATATGATGAAGGTTTTACATGCAAATCGAAGCCAGAGAAGAATCCGATATGGCTCAACTCCTTCAACGGTCCACCATATACAAGCACAAGTGAGCCCATAAATTGCAGTAAGTAAACATTCATTACTAAATAAGGAAACCAGAATCTTACATGCAAGTGTGCCTGCAGTTAAACACTATAGCTAATAGCATCCCCCACCATGCTAGATGTAGGGGAGGAAAAATATCTGAACATGCAGTTCAAGTCAAGGGTTTACAGTTTTAAACACAACAATGACAACTTTTATCAGAATCACTCCAACAGAGGCAATGGTTTGTTCTAACAGAGACGGTCCTATCAGATAAGTAAGAAGAAAACCAGTCTAAGGTAGAGCCACATACACCAGCCTAAACCTGAAGCCTATAAGGCAGAATGTTATGGTAAATGGTATGAAAGGCTGCACTAACACCAAACAGAATGATTACAGAACAGTCCCCTGGATCAGAAACCATTAAAAGATCATTACAGATTCATTATACAAAAGATATAGTAAAGACCTGATTTTCTACTGTTGAAACCTGACTGAAACTCTTCCAATAAGCCATTCCTCTGCAGATGATCTGTTAGCTGTTTGACAACTACTCTTTCAAGAATCTTTGCGATAACATGAAGGCTGGGGATTGGCCTATAATTAGCTAAGACAGCTGGGTCAAGGGATTGGTTTTAAGTAATGTTTAACAACTGCCATCTCGAAGGCCTGTGGCTTGTAGCCGACTATTAGAGACAAGTGGATCACGTTTTCACCGGTGTGCTGTCTTCCAGGTGACTCTGTTCTCCCTGATGGGCAACATGCTTGGATACACCAGCCAGCCTCTGAGAGCTCTGAGGACTCTGAGGGTCCCGTCTCGCTTCAAGGGCATGAGGGTGAGGCAGGCACTCATAACGATACAGACATTGCCGAGCAGGATGTAGGTGTACTCTTCTGCTACAGAAAGAAGATCAAATATTTATAAAATTCTTTACTTGTTAAATGATTTGGAGGGTTTGTGTGATTTTCTGGTGTTCTATCCATCATTGTGTTCCCTTTTTTTGAGATTTGACTCCTTAGGGTGTGTCTGTTATTTCCCATAGACACTGAAAGTTTGTCCTATCCATCATCATTCTCCTTATTTGCAGGACATCTATCCCTAACAGTTTCTTCAATCTCACCCAACTCGGGGAGCGTTCATCAAACAATCTTTGTTTTCTTATGTCTCGGTTGTCCATGCTGCAGACATGGCCCAGGTATTTTAATCACTGGTGTAAGCAGAAGGACTTTATCACTTTTGTCTCAGTAATGTGCTCAGGTCTGCATTTGTGAGTTTTAATCGCCAACCCATTATTCAGCCTTCCAAATGTGTATGATTGCACAAAAAGAACACACTGTCCTTTGATGTTCATAGGAAAGTTTTTCCATACTTAAGGAGGTTACTCCACAGACTGACTGACGGCTGTGCTCCGTTTGCTCAGCCAATCACAAGACTGGGTTTACCAGGGTGTAGCTGTCCTAATGACAGAGGTGTGAGAGGCAACTGGTCTTACCAGGACTTATGAATGCCTTGTAACCCTAGTATAAAACGAGTTGCATGTCACACAATTTACACCCCAAGCTGTATGATTGTTTACATTGTATATCATTTGCTTAGTTTTTGTTTACAGGTTTTCAGGTCTTTCAGTAGCTAATCGTGAACTTCCCTGGCAGAACTAAAGTCCTATTGGATGGAGAGCCAACGTGTAGGCAGCTTATTAACTGGATGTGAGCTGATTCACAGCAGAGACCTGTTTGTCTCTCTGTCTGTGTGCAGGTGGTGCTGAAGGTGCTTGCCGTGATGCTGCCCTCCATGTTCAGCGTGCTGCTGGTGATTCTGGTCATCTGGCTTTTCTTCAGCATGATAGGAGTGAATCTGTTTGCAGGAAAGTTTTCTTACTGTTACAACGATACGTCAGAGGAGCTTTTCTCCTTTTACGTGGTGAAAAACAAGAGTGAATGCTTTTCACTGATGGATCTGAATTTCTCTGAGGTCAACTGGAAGACGTGGACATTTAATTTTGACAATGTGGGGATGAGTTTCCTGTCACTGTTGATCATGGTTAGTGTGAACACTCAAAGTCTAACTCGTTAGTTAGAACGCATAAAACCATCAAAAATACTGTGTGGAAAAAAACATAACCAAGCTAACTAAAATCATCATCATTTAGTAATACAGCTTGAATTCAGTGTTTTTCTAATGAAGTTCTGTGTTGATTGTGGGCCAGGGGACATCTTCCGGCTGGATGGACATCATGTATGCAGCTGTGGACTCCAGACAAGTCAGCATACACGCTGGATCAGTACTATTACTATTTCTGTTATTACTGGTATATTACTAGTGAGTGAGTGAGTGTGTGTGTGTGTGTGTGTGTGTGTGTGTGTGTGTGTGTGTGTGTGTGTGTGTGTGTGTGTGTGTGTGTGTAGGTGGAAGACCAGCCACGCTATGAGATCAATATGTACATGTACCTGTACTTCATCTGTTTCATTATCATCGGCTGCTTCTTTACATTGAACCTCTTCATTAGAGTCATCATTGATACGATCCACCAGCAGAGACACAAGATAGGTATCACACACACACACACACACACACACACACACACACACACACACACACAGTTGGGTACTGTGGTATCAGTCTGTAGAAGCTCCACAGTGTTGGCTGAATTCGTTCTTCTGGTTTCTGTCAGTTAACTTTGCTCTTGTCTCTCGTCTTTACTTCGGAGGGAAACATGTTTTCGTGACGGACCAGCAGCAGAAATATTTGAGGACCATAAAGAAACGATTCTCTGAAAAACTCAACAACACCGTTCCACGACCTCAGGTCAGTTCAGACATAGTTCTTCAGTCTTTGTCAACTGCTGGCTGATTTTCATTTTCAGCCCAGTCCTTGCACCCGACCACTTTCAGAAGATTACCCAACTCTGACCCATTCAGGCATAAAAGAGGTTCCTAACTCAAGGGATGAACTCATGTTGCACAACTCAGCAAATAACCAGTTTGAAGATGTATCTTTAAGCTCTTTTGTTGAATTTGTGAAAAATGCCAAAGAAATGGGAACAAATTATGTGTTTTTGTGACGGGCATCTGGTAACTTTGACAGGAAACTGGACAGAAGAAGTTGTGCGAGGCCTAACAAAACAAATCTACAACAGAAGAACAGTGTGTGAAAGTAATGTCCTCAAGAAACAGGAAAAAATTGAGCAAAGACCTGATGCAGGACGAGAGAGAGACATCTGGTATTAAGGACCAGCTATGGACCCACTGATGAGACACAGAGAAAATGTGTCTCAGGTTCATTTGCAGATTAAGAATGCAGAAATAACACAGTCGGAGAGGCAGTATGGTCCAGGAGAGGTGGCAGAGGATTGGCTGGTTGTCCAAGGGCTCTCACACACACTGTCACATAAGCTAATGGGCTTCTGAAAACGTGGAGAGGTCTGCACGGAAACAGTTTTTAAATGTGTTGATAGGCCACGTAAAACCAGAGTCATGTTAAACAATATATACGCCCTTGTTTTTTTTTTTTACAACCATTTCAAATTATTTATATAACAATCAGGTGTTCTGCATTAAATAAGATGCCACACAAATTATTTGTGCCACTGCAAAAAATAATTTCTGTCCACTATAAAGGAGAACATCACAGCCTGATACCTGCAGGTCTGACAGCAGCAGGTGTATCACTCCTCTCTTCTTTACCTGGAGACAGCAGTCGCCTCATTGTTCTGACACACAACACAAAACTATCCATAACACTACACCCTAACTACACAAGACAACACATTAACTACACACTCCAAACACGCTAAACGTCACAAATTTCTCACATCTCAAAACTCGCTCTCTCTCTTTTCTGCTGTCTCTCTCTCTCTCTCTCTCCATCACTCCTAAAACTTCCCCCCTCTTCCTAAACAACCAAATGTCATGTTGCCATATCATTTTTGATTGTTCGACATGGTACATTTTACCACCAACACGAAAGGGCTGTTTTTTGTTTTTGTTTTTAATTTTTTGGTCATAAGCAGAGAGTGCTTGCTAGCGCTGTCCTTAGACAGTAAACGTGATGAAACTATTGAGGAAAAACGCGTATATATTTGTAGCACCCAACTCAAGTAGCTCAGAATTAACCCTCGGTTAAGGTGGTGATAGTACTATGAGCGGGGCCCTGGGTACGTTACTTAATCTTATTGGTAAACAGGAGAAACAATAACTAACCAGTTTTAACCTTTTTACTTAGAAATCTTAATGTTGGCGGTGCCTCCACTTAGTGAAAATAATGAGTTCTGTTTAATCTTCACCAAGAATAATGAATTTATCTAACATGTTAAACCTCTTTTTTACCTTTTAGTAACCCTTATCACTTATAAACTCTGTAAATAATAATTATGACACACACAAAATTTTAAATTCAAATTGTAAGATTTAGTCAAAATAAAATATGAATAAAATAAATAAAAAAATACAATATTCCAAGTATTGAAGTGTTTCCTTACAATTCAATTGAAGGTTTTTTTTCCCTCTTCACAATTCACAGTCAATGTCTCAGAAACAACACATTTATCCAAAATATTCCCCTTTAAGTTCAGTTCAATTTTGTAACCTTTGTGAACTCATTCACTGAAACCGTTGCAGGCCTGATCGTTGCTCGGGCTCGTTGGACCAGAAAACACACAAATGGCCGCTTCACTTGATAAACAAGCAGAAAACAAAACGCACGTGCTCAGGTCTACTCACGAATCCTTTGGGCTAAGTGCAAGGGCAAGCTGAGGGGCAGGCTCGGTTGGTGACCATGCGGCCTCCACTCGGCAACGTGTTCGGAATTAGCGGTATACCCGGGCTGCTGAGTACACTGGGACAAACACACGGAAATCCTATCCACAGCAGAAGGGTCCAGAGAATTCCTCTCGGTCCACTGTGCATTAGAAATTACTATTTAGTTCCATAGAGTAATCTGTAGCTTACATACTCGGCATACATAGCTATTACAGGCGCTAAAATGCTAACATGCTAACTCGCGATTAGCATCATACATTTTAAGTACTTATACTTTCCGTTTAAGCTCAATGCTAACTCCATATTCAGTACTCACTCATCACAGGGTAAAACAGTCCATAACAGGCACGTAGACTCTGCATCCACGGCTATTATTTTACTTTTCTCCTGTTAGCTCTGGTACACAACCTCCTCCGGTAGCGTGCTGCTGCCGACTCTCACTAGCTTAGTTAGTGTTTTTTCCTTCCACCTCGCTTAGATCCCGCCTTCCTTACGTCTGATTGGACAATAGGTTTACATCAACCAATGGGATAAAAGAAAATACAAGATTGACAACCCAAAATGAACTTGTAAAAGAAATTGCAGCAAATACAAAGTTTTCCTTGTTTCACATTAGATAACAACCCTTTGGTTTTCTTGTAACTTATAACTCCATGAACACTTAAATTATGATTGACTTCTATTTATTGTGATTTTAAACACGTTTTTAACCATTTGAACTCTTTTTTTGTCTTTTAAACACATATGAAATATTTACAATAAAGTCTTTACACAACAACATTTATATCCTTTTAACCTGTAGGGTCTTAAATAGATATTTGAGACCAGGTTACATATTATTTATCGTGACTCTGGTTTTACGTGGTCTATCAACACAATTTAAAAACTGGTATATAGCACCTTGTTGCTTTGGCATCTTGAAGTGGTCGTGTGATTGGCTTACCTTGACTACTTTATTCTTCCTCAGTCAAACACGACCTGGACCAGGGGCTCTAATGTCCCTCTGACCCCCCTATTTCTAAACCTCTGTCCACATGTGAAGTGATTCAGTAGGTCTAAGTGTGGCATACTTCAGGTCACCAGCTGGAGTTTTTTCTTCCCATTTTTTTAATTGCTTGGTCATCAGGATACACCTGATTGTTGGAGTCATATTGTAGGTCTTACCCTGAGGAGACCGTCATAGTGAACTTGTGCTAAAAGAATGAAATGAAATCTTCCCGTCATTCAGGTACAAGTTCATCTCGCTTCCATCGGCCCAGAGATGTTTTTCAGACCTGTGCACGCTCCTTTAGATGTTTTGTGGTAAAATCTATTCTAGCACTTCTTGAGTGTAACCAGTAGTTTGCACCTTGTTGTAAACTCTCTGTATTGATCGTAGACTTTCAAAGGGTTTCACCAACCTCCTCAAGAATCCCCTTGACTCAGTTAGATGCTCTGATCCCAAATACAACACCTTGAATCAGTTCCAGGTTTTGTAACTTCTTAAATTTACTAAATTTACCCTGCCTAAATTTCTCACCCCAACCGGTCGCAGCAGATGGCCCCGCCCCTCCCTGAGCCTGGTTCTGCCGGAGGTTTCTTCCTGTTAAAAGGGAGTTTTTCCTTCCCACTGTTGCCAAAATGCTTGCTCATAGGTGGTCATATGATTGTTGGGTTTTTCTCTGTATCTATTATTGTACAATCTACTATACAATATAAAGCGCCTTGAGGCGACTGTTGTTGTGATTTGACGCTATATAAATGAAACTGAATTGAATTGAATTGAATTAAATTTTCATTGAATAATGAGGGAATGGGCTTTACTGTTTCACTTTTGAGCCTCTGAAAACGGGGGACTGCATGAAACAACAGTTAATGCAATATTTTTACAAACCCTGAGCTGTTTGATTTAAAACTCACGGTGTGCAGACACTAAAATACGCATCAGAGTCCAAATACTTATTGATGTATGTTCATATGTACCACATGAAGGCACGTATGGAGGCGTTGCAGTAATAAAGGTAATGGATGTTAGAGCTGTCAGATTAATGACTGTAAGGACAAGTCTCATTTTGTGCATTAGAGAGAGTCATCAGTTGTCAATCAGACTCTTACACCAGCCTTCAGATATTAGCCTGTTGCCTCCTACTGTGGAGGTGAAGAAACAAATTCTGTTTCAGCAGTGATTAAGATAACATTGAATCACAAACTTTCTCCTGTAAGAGGGTTTTTACTGAAAACTATTTGCAGTGTTAGCAAACCGACTGACTGCCTGAGTGTTTAAAGCTTACGTCTTTGTCTCCAGAATTGCTGTCTGGCTTGGCTGTTTGACCTAGTCACTGGTCTGTACTTTGAGATCTTCATGGTGGTGGTGATCTTCTTCAACATGGTGGTTCTGATGGTGGAGACTGATGATCAGAGTGTGGAGAAGTCACATGTCCTGTACTGGATCTATCTCATCCTTGTGGCCATCTTCCTTGTTGAGTTTATCCTGAAGATCATTGCACTCAGACAGCATTACTTCAGAAATGGCTTGCACATTGTGGACTTTGTGGTTCTCACTTTGTCCATTATAGGTGAGTCCTACACACAGAAACAATATTCTTTTCTTGTCTGATCTCAGTTTGGTTAGTTACTGCAAACGTCTGAGGGCTGTAACAGGAAGTACAATGTTCCCTGTTTTTACTCTAAAGTCAGTCCGTGTCATCGTTTCTGCAGTTTAAAATGTACTTTAAGTCTTTGCCCTCTTCCTGATTTCCCGATGTTTGTCACACTTACATGTTTCAGATCAAACAAATGAAAATATTTGACAAAGATAACACATGTAAACGCAAACTGGAGTTTCTAAATGAATGTGTTTATTATTAAGGGGAAAACCCTACAAATCCAAACCTAGCCTGTGTGGAAAACCTCCACTTATGGCATCAAAAGCAGAAGAAAGAGTGTGACGTGTCTGTGTTATTTCCAAACTTCCATTCTTGTCTAAAGCATTGGAGAAGATAGTCCTCTCGCAGATGCAGGCCTCCTTGGATGCAAATAATATCAGTGATAAATTCCAGTCTGGTTTAAACCACGCCATAGCACCAAAACAGCGCTGCCGAGAGTCCTTAATGGCCTTCTTTTATTTGCCGACTCAGAGTGCTCTACATTCTTAGTTTTATTGGTCTTGACTTCTGCCTTTGATATGGTGGACCATAATATCCTCCTATCGAGGCTTGAGCATACATTAGGTATAAGGGGTAATGCCCTTAACTGGTTTAGATTGTATCTGTCGGACAGGTCTTACTCCATCGCCATGGGTGGCTGCTCTTCCTCTGTTGCTCCCCTCTACTGTGGTGTGCCCCAGGGATCTGTGTTGGGCCCTATGTTGTTTTCATTGTACATGCTGCCTCTAGGCTCTGTCTTAGAGAAGTATAATATCTCCTATCACTTTCATGCTGATGATATTCAAATTTACTTTCGGCTCTCTGATGACATTTCGTCATCAGTACAACTGTCTGCTCGAGTGTTTGAGAGAGGCCAAAGATTGGCTCTCTGATAACTCTCTTATATTGAACAAGAAGAAAACAGAAATCGTGCTGTTCGACAACCATATTTCATGGGGCCAATTTGCTGATACTCTTGTACCCCTTGGCACCTTTCTTTCTGGCACTGTAAACAACTTAGTTGTCCTCTTTGACAGCTCCTTTAAGTTTGACAAACAAGTGTCCTCGGTAGTTAAATCTAGTTTTTACCATCTACATCAAATCTTCAAGGCCAAGCACTACATAGGACCTTGAGAAACTTATCCATGCATTTGTGACCTCTAGATTAGACTACTGTAATTCCCTTTACTTTGGTCTCCGCTCCGCCCTTCTTCATAGATTGCAGCTTGTCCAGAATGCTGCGCCACCCCTTTTGACTGGAACCAGAAGGTTTGCCTCTGTTACCCCAGTCCTTGCTGACCTGCATTGGCTCCCTGTCAAATACCACATTGAGTTCAAAATTCTGTTGCTCACCTTTAAAATCATAAACAATACTGCGCCGTGCTACC
The DNA here is from genome assembly GCF_001858045.2 of Oreochromis niloticus. NCBI lineage: Eukaryota > Metazoa > Chordata > Actinopteri > Cichliformes > Cichlidae > Oreochromis > Oreochromis niloticus. The sequence continues at coordinate 16,767,129 of NC_031973.2, read as the reverse complement.
TCACTGAACTCCTTAATCCGTATATCCCCAGGAGAGCCCTAAGATCATCAGGACAATTACTCTTTAGTGCAGCCTAGATCCCGGCTAAAGACCAGAGGTGACCGTGTTTTTGCCCTGGCAGGCCCTAGCCTCTGGAACAATCTTCCTGCTGCTATTCATGCCTCTGATTCCATCCATTCATTTAAATCACAGTTAAAAACTTACCTGTTTGACCGAGCGTTTTCGGTTAGTTAGTGCACATTCCCTATATTTTATCCAGATGTTATTTATCTTCTATTGATTTACCACTGTATATATACCCCCACCTTATATTTATGAATACGCAGTGATTTTATCTTCTAAATTACGCTCTGATGTTTTATTTCTTATTTTATCTGTATTTTTTGTTTAACCAGAGTTTCTCAATTGTTAGCTTATTTGTACTCTATTATGGTCTTGTATCTGTTATGTTTTAACCTTTTTGTGAAGCACTTTGGTATACCTTCGGTCTTAAATGTGCTATACAAATAGTTGTTGTTGTTGTTGTTGCTTGTTGCAGGTCTCTTCTTAGCTGATATCTTGGAAAAATATTTCTGCAGTCCCTCTCTCTTTTCTGTTATGCGATTGGGTCGTTTGTTTGCCTTATGTGGAGCATTCCATCACATTCGGTTTGCCAGAAGGATCTGGATGCTGATTATGGGCTTTGTGATGTCACTTCCTGCCCTTTTCAACATCGGCCTGCTCTTCTTCCTCATTGTGTACACATTCTCCATCATCGGGATGTTTAACTTTGCCTACGTGAAGAATGAGATGATGATCGATGACATGTTTAACTTCAAGACATTTGGAAACAGCATCATCAGCATGACTATGATCACCACGTCCTCGGGGTGGGCCGGCCTATTGAGTCCCATAATGAACATATCTCCAGACTGCGACCTGCGATTACCTGACCCTGGTAATTGCGCCAACCCGACGGTCGGGATTGTTTTCTTCAGCTCCTACATCCTCCTCTTCTGCCTGCTGGTGATTCAACTGTTCATCGTTGTCATCCTGGAGCTCTTCAACACAGCGAGCCCCGAGGACGCTGAGATGCTGAGTGATGATCACCTCCAGATGTTTTATGAAACCTGGAGGAAATTTGTCCCCAGTGGCTCGCAGGTCATACTGTACAGGTGAGACTGAGCTCGGTGAAGGTTTCTAACCTTAACACTAATCAAAAATGTTTCTGCACTATAATGGACTCCACTGTAATAGCTTAATAGTCTCTAATGGACTTTAATAGTCTCTAATGTGTTCCTCAGTGAGCTGGCAGACTTCTGTGATGGTCTCCAGGATCCTTTGAGGATTCCCAAACCAAACACCATAAAACTGACCCACTTGAATCTGCCTCTGTTTCCTGGAGACCAGATCAGCTGTTTGGATGTTCTGCGCACAATTACTACACAGGTAAGGTCACCTGAGACGGGCTGCAAACACTTTGACATGTTTCTTAAACTCTGTTTCCTTAAACTAAAGCCACTCTAAAGTCTTCTCCTTAAATGTTTACTGAAGAATTTTAGGTTTCCCCTTTATTTTCATCTTGTTAATCAACCAAAGACCCATACAGCCTCGTCCACCCCAGCTGTAAAACTCAGAAACCAGTGTTATTTGTGATCATCTATCATCCACCTGGGCCTTACACAGAGTTTCTCTCTGATTTCTCAGACTTTTTATCTGATTTAGTGCTCAGCTCAGATAAAATAATTATTGTGGGTGATTTTAACATCCATGTAGATGCTAAAAATGACAGCCTCAACATGGCATTTAATCTGTTATTAGACTCAATTGGCTTCTCTCAAAATGTAAAAGAACCCACCCACCACTTTAATCACACTCTAGATCTTGTTTTAACATATGCAGTGTTGGGAAGGTTACTTTTAAAATGTATTCCACTACAGAATACCGAATACATGCCCCAAAATGTATTCTGTAACGTATTCCGTTATGTTACTCAATGAGAGTAACGTATTCTGAATACTTTAGATTACTTAATATATTATCATGCTGTTTACAACTACTACCTGAATGTACTATTGCTTTGATTTATTACTGTTACTGAAGGTCCGCGGCTCCGAACCGTAGTAAAGGGACCTCTGGCTAATACGGTGGGTTCCGTGTCGGGCTGGTAGCCGAAAAATAGCTTTACTTTGTTGTCTGGGTCACTTTGCTTCTGAGAGACAGAGAGAGGCGTTGAAAGGCTGCTCCAACGGAACTTATTTTTTTCCGGAGGAAAACACGAACACCGCGTACAGTCGAGTCTTAATAGCTTACTTACAACTGGGCTCGTCAGGCACTCTTCTTGGCTGCAGTGGTTATTATTATATTTACATGCTTCCAGCTCCCGTTTCTGCTCCGTGACAACTCGGACTTTTCCTTTTTCTCCCTCCCTCGCTCACAGACACATAACGGGTACGGTAGTCCATTCTCGCTGCAGCACGGACTACACTGCCCATCATGCTACATTCTTTAGGGCTATACATGTAGCATTCTGCCTATTAGCTTAGCACAACAACAACAACAAAAAAGCGCTCTCTCACCCGGGAAACACGCAGAGAGAGAGCGTCATCGTATAACCATGGCAACCATAACGCTGCCGCCTGGAACAACAGAACATAGCTGTCAAACAAACCCAAACAGTCCTGACCCGCGATAATATGAAACAGGAAAGTACCGCCGTGTAATCCATTTATTTCAACAAAGTAACTGTATTCTGAATACCACCTTTTAAAACGGTAACTGTAACGGAATACAGTTACTCATATTTTGTATTCTAAATACGTAACGGCGGTACATGTATTCCGTCACTCCCCAACACTGAACATATGGCATAGAAACTGAACATTTAACAGTGTTTCCTGAAAACCCTCTGCTGTCTGATCATTTCCTGATAACATTCACATTTACAATAATTGATTACACAGCAGTGGAGAGTAGACTTTATCACAGTAGATGTCTTTCTGAAAGTGCTGTAACTAAGTTTAAGAATATAATCCACCCACTGTTATCATCTTCAATGCCCTGTACCAACACAGAGCAGAGCAGCTATCTGAACGCTACTCCAACAGAGGTCGATTATCTTGTTAATAACTTTACCTCCTCACTACGTACGACTCTGGATACTGTAGCTCCTGTGAAAACTAAGGCCTCAAATCAGAAGTACTTGACTCTGTGGTATAATCCGGTCTTTAAGTCTGACACCATTAGCCATGTCTGGGTCCAAACTCCGCTTCAGGTCCCAAAGTCAAACGAACACTGCGGCATCACTGAGAGTTACAAACTGTCTAAATCAGGGGTCGGCAACCTTTTTGATGATGAATGCCGTCTAAAATTTCCTCAGAAGTCAATGTGCCATATGAATGCATTAGCAATAAATTTAATAACGCTCTATATGAACAGTTACACACTATATAGAACAACTGTACAGAATTATATTTGTTCGCAGATGTTGGCAGCTAGCAGCGAATAGTTATCAGCTATTTTGAAACAAAAAAAACACACTTTTTATCCATAACAGGAAATGAACTGTACAACAGAAAATGCAAATGCTATTTATGGTCTCCTCACAACAATGAAAACAAACGCTGTTGTGACAGTGATGTACACTGTCTTGTTGGTATATGTATGATTTCTATACATTTTACATCAGATAAAAACTTTGGTTGTAAGATTTGGATAATTATTTGTTAAAAGCGAGACATTTTAAATGAGAATAAGAAAGAAAAGTATTTCTTTGTGCCCCCTTTTCTCTGTTAATGCCCTACCTGGCCCCCTGGCAAAACTTTCCTAGACCCGCCCCTGCACAGTTACCAGCTGTCAGCTACATAGAAAAGGATCCTGGTGTTATTTGTCTCTCAGAAACAGTTCATAACTTCCCTTCAACTCATCCATGTCACCTAAAAGGTAAACCTGTTTCTCCATCATTGTTCAGCTCTGATGATTCAGTAAGGACATCTCCTGGTTTCATCTTCATGTTTCCCTCTCACCACATATCCAAACCGATATCATGGCCAGCAGCTTTTACAGCTGTGGCTCCAGCAAACATCAGCTGATACTAGAAAGTAATATTAAATAAATTCTAACAACAGCTGATCAAGCTTAAACGTGCTGCTGTTGTTTAACGTGACATCCGCTGGTTTCCTCTTTCTGGCGCAAAGTGGGCGATAAACAAACAAGAGAGAAAAGCCAATCAGCTGATCATTGATCAGTTTCATGATTGAAGTAGCAACAGGAGAGGGAGGGGAGAGAATGAGAGAAGAAGAGGCAGCTGTGCAGCGTAAACACAGAATAACTCCAGCTTTGTGTCTTTTTTTCATTCTAGCTGAAGTACGGGACCAACTGTTCCTTTTCACCTCAATACGAAACACGTAATATTTTCTCTGAATACGAGACGATTCAATTTTGGCAACTCTACTAACTAACCTTATGAATAAAATTAAAGTTCACTATAAGTAACATCATAGCACCTCCCAGCTGTATAGAAACTGCATCATGCTAGCTAGTACGCAGTACAAGTTATTGTAAGTGACTGTAAAAAGTCAGCACAACGAAAATAAACTCCACCTAAACTTGGTTTATATCTGACCCAGATAGACTGCAGGTCATAACTTCTTACCTGAAGTTCAGTTCACCTGACACTCGGACCAGCGGCCGCTGCTTTATAAGAAAGCCCTCCGTAAAGCCAGAACATATTTCTATTCTTCACTGAATGAAGAAGATTTTTGGTCTCTGGTTTTCCTTTACTAAAGAAACCTTTAAAGGCCTTCTTACCCTCAACTAAGGATGAAACAGGAATCATACTTCCGTTGTCTTTGTGTTAGAAATCTATTGATAAACTAGAAAGTGCATTTTCTGAAGAAACTGCAGTGTGAATGCTTGAATCTGAATGTATGCACTGAAATGAATTAATTGCTGAATTTTAAGTTAAAAATGTTGAATGAGATGAAAAATATAGAAATTTGCACCTGAAAACAGAAGTGCTGAACTGCTAAAAGCTGACAACCACAGAGAAGAAGTTGGAAAATAGCTGAAAATGTTTTAATTGTAAATTAGAAAGACAGAAGAAATGAGAAAAGAAAATTTAGAGTCAGAAAACATCTGAATGAATATTAAAAGTTCATATTCTTTGAATCAATGAATACCTAAAATGTGATCCTTCCACTTGGATCCACACATTTTTAAAGGTTTACATCTCTGAGCTTTGAAAGACACGCTGTTGGAAAGAGAACAACGATGGCTTCGTTTTGAGCGTAAAATGATGGCTTTAGAGCAAACACTGTGGACACAGCAGCAGTTGAAAGAGAAGTGTTTAAGATGAATCTTGGCACAGTGAGAGAGAGCTCGTTAAGCAGGCAGGTGTGAGCCTGGTTGCTATAGTGACTGCACCCAATGGCTCCATACACACGCAAACAGACATGCACCTCACTTTTGCTGCTTAAAATGAACAGAAAAGTCAGCCCGAAACAAATCGTTCCCAAATGAAAAGTACACATCGTATTGACAAAATTCTTTCACCGTGAGCGGCAGCAATGTCTAGTCTACTGAATTCTCAGTTTTCATGCCTGTGGAGTTTATTATATGGACGTGGTGACAGTGGAAAGACACCATGCTCTTCTGATTTTCAAACGAACCTTCTGAGCCATTTTAACATTAGAGTCTATGGAAGAGTTGGAGGGAGGAGGCTGTGCATTGGTGACATTCATGGGAGAACCATAACACCTAGTACAATAGTAAACACATTGGATGAAAGAGGACAGCGATGGCTACGTTTTGAGGGTAAAATCATACCTGTAGGGCAAACGCCGCGGACACAGCAGCAGTTTTAAAAAAGATTTTAAGATTAATTTTTTTGCTCCTCTCACTCTAGCAGTTGAGCTGTCTCACTCTAGCCCCAACATTCCGTCCCATACACACCCATTATAAACTCTGAAACGGGTGAAAAAACATCATGAAACTTAAACTGGAACTGAAGAAAAAGTATAATAGATATTGAAAAGATAAATACAAGTTGAATAGTTGAATGTCTTGTCTTCGTTTTAAAGTTTGAATGGTGGCTCTATGTCAATGTATGTGGAAGTGGATACAGTTTAAAGAGGAGTGAGTTGAATGAGAATTGTGTGGATGCCCTAAAGGGCTTCCACACTATTGTTTTCCTGTTTCTCTTTATTCTTTATTATTCCTGTTGCTTCCGTACGTTTTTCGGCACTTAACTACTCCTCCAGTTTTCAGCTGATTTTCTCAGTTCAAACTCTAAACTGTTCTGCCCTTTCTGCTAATTCCAGCTATGACTTTTGGTGTTTATTACTATTATACTTTTTAAAATATTACACTTTTTTCCTTTAATTTGTCCCATTGAAATGAATGGGAAACTTCCACAATTCTGCTAAAACTTGCTTGTCTTTGAAACTCAACTATGTCTTCATGCTTTCACCTAGAAACTCCATTCAAACTTTAAAATGTTCTCAGATTATTGGGCTATTCCTGTCTGATTCAGCTTTTTCAGATCTTCTACCGTTTAAATCTTATCTCTCTTTAAGTTTTCAGTTGCAAAATCGTGATTTTTCAGAAAATACATGCGTTGCTATGGTTGCTATGCAATTAAGTCAGAGTGAGTGCTGGTCCGTTCTGAATTTTCTCTTCATGTCTAAACTACTTCTTGCTGCTCACTCAATTTCCACTCAACCCCCACAAATTATACATCAAAACGTAGGTATTTTTGCTGGCTTTCAGACAATGTCACTATCTTTATTGTGAGATTTACCGTTTTTTTGCAATTTGCCTCGGAGTGACACAAGGTCTCAATATTCCCCATTCAAAGTCTATGGGGCGGTTTTGAAATTCAGAGCTGAAATTCTGAAACGGGAGGCATTTTCAAATCGCCATATCTCTTTAACAAAGCAAAGTTAGGACATGAGGCTTGTGCCAATATATCTTCAGACACTGCTGACACTCACAGTGGAAGCAGTTTTTACAATTATCTTACCGTTGAGCAATGAATTACGTTTGTTTGAGGGGTGGAAATCTGATTTTCTGCAGAACTCTTTTCAGAATTCTGCTGAAAAGAGGTTTTTGCTGAAAACAGCAGAAAAAGCTGGGATTTGTGCTGAAAAGTGGTGAAAAAACTGAAATATTTTACTGAAAAGGGGTGAAAAAGCTGAAATTGAGTTAAAGAAGTTTAACTGTTAACTGAAAGAAATGTTGCCATAAGAGGGATTTGAACACAGGCCTCCCAGTCTGAGAACGGATGCTCATCTCACTGAGCTAAAACACAGGTCATCCCGGCAAGGAAAATCAGTGACGCCACTGATGATATGGCAGAAATGGGCAAAAAATATTGCAAAAAAAATTCAATATCTCAAAAAGTATAGAAGTTATGAGCACCAAAAGTCACCAAAAGTCATAGCAGGCATATGTTTCAGTACAAATACGCTGATTTGTACTGAAACATAGTACTGATTTGTACTGATTTAAATACTATGTTTCTTCATAAATTCTATCTTTTGGCAAAAAATTTTGATAAAAGGTACTATTTCTGCTTTTTAGCAGAAATACTGTAATTTGGCATAAATACTATGATTTGGGATAAATACTGTGATTTGGCACATATACTATATTCAGCAGATGTATTATAACATAACAGAAATTCTACGACTTACTAGTAATACTATAACATAACAGAAATATTAATTGGGCACAAATACTATAATTTGGCACAAATACCATGTTTTGGGAAAATCCCATGATTTGGAACAAATACTATGATATAGCAGAAATACTATGATTGGGTAAAAATACTATGATTGGGCAGAAATACTATGATTGAGTACAAATACTATGATTGGGCAGAAATACTATGTTTCAGTACAAATGACAGGAATACTATGATTTAGCAGAAATACTGTGTTTTCACATAAGTACTATTTTTTGGGTACTATTTCTGCCTTTTGGCAAAAATACTGTAATTTGGCATAAATACTATGATTTGGGGTAAATACTATGATTTGTCAGATATACTATATTCAGCATATATACTATAACATAACAGACATTCCTCCACTTAGTTTTAATACTGTAACATAACAGAAAAATTATGATTTGGCCCCAAAACCATGATTTGGCACAAATGCCATTATTTCGCAAAAATACTATGATTTAGCAGAATTACTAAGATGTAGTAGAAGTACTTTGATTTAGCAGAAATACTGTGATTGAGGAGTAATACTTTAACATAGGAGAAATATTGATACACATATACTATATTCAGCACATATACTTTAACAAATGATTTAAAAGAAATACTATGACTCCATACAAATACAATGGTTTGGCACAAATACTATGATTTGCTATAAATACTATGATTTGGCACAAATACTATATTCAGCAGATATACTATAAAAGAACAGAACGTCTACGACTTAGTAGTTATGCTATAACATAACAGAAATGTTAACTGGGCACAAATACTATAATTTGGAACAAATACCATGTTTTGTCACAAATACCATGATTTGGCAAAAATACCATGATTTGGCACAAATACGATGATATGGCAGAAATACAATGGTTTGGCACAAATACTATGATTTGCTATAAATACTATGATTTGGCACATATACTACATTCAGCAGATATAATATAACAGAACGGAACGTCTACGACTTAGTAGTTATGCTATAACATAACAGAAATATTAATTGGGCACTACTATAATTTGAAACAAATACCATGTTTTGTCACAAATACCATGGTTTGGCACAAATACAATGATATGGCAGAAATACTATGATTGGGTACAAATACTATGATTTGGCAGAAAAACTGAGATTTGATTGAAATACTATGATTTAGAAGAAATACTATGACTTCGTACAAATACGATGCTTTGGTACAAATACTGTTTTGGTTTGAATACTATGATTTGCAACAAATACTATGATTTGGCACAAGTAATGTGATTTAGTACAAATACTACGAATTGGCAGAAATACTGTGCCTTAGTAGTAATACTAAAACATTACAGAAATACTGTGATTTTGCAGACATAGTACGTTGTTGCAAATATAGTACGATTTTGCTCAAATACTATGAAATTGCAGTAATACTATGATTTTGAAGGAATACTATGATTTGGCAGAAATACTATGCCTTAGTAGTAATACTATAACAACAGATATACTATGATTTCTTTGTTTTTGCACAAATACCACAATATGGCAGAAATACTATGTTTTAGCACAAATACTATGATTTGGCACAAATACCATGATTTGGCAAAACCCATGATTTGGTACAAATACGATGATATGGCAGAAATACTATGATTGGGTACACATACTATGATTTGTGAGAAATACTGCGTTTTACCACAACTTGTGAGATTTGATTGAAATACTATTATTTAGAAGAAATACTATGACTCCATACAGATACGAAGCTTTGACACAAATACTATGATTTAGTACAAATGCTATGATTGGGCAGGAATACTATGATTGAGCAGAAGTACTAAGATGTAATAGAAGTACTTTGATTTAGCAGAAATACTATAATTGAGGAGTAATACTTTAACATAGGAGAAATATTGATACACATATACACAGAGTGTACAAATCAGTACAAATACTATGATTTAGCAGGAATACTATGTTTTAAAATAAATACTATTGTTTGGCAGAAATTTCTGCTAAAAGGTACTATTTCTGCTTTTTAGCAGAAATACTGTAATTTGGCATAAATACTTTGATTTGGGATGAATACTATTATTTGGCAGATATACTATAACATAACAGAAATTCCTCCACCTAGTAGTAATACTATAACATAACAGAAATATTCTGATTTGGCACAAAAGCCATGAGTTGGCACAAATACCATGATTTGGCACAAATAGTATGATTGAGCAGAAGTACTAAGATGTAGTAGAAGTACTTTGAAGTACTATGATTGAGAAGCAATACTTTAACATAAGAGAAATATTGATACACACACACATACACAGAGGCTAAAGTGAACAGGGGCTGTTAAGAGTCTGGGCCTGGTATATCTAGGTCAGTTAAATTAGCTGCACCTGCTGTAATCAGCACTTACACACGCAGACACAGAGAGAGGTATGAGTTTTCTTCAGTGTATTTCTGACATTCAGGATTCCCCTTGACACATATGGCCATAATTTTCTAACCATAGGGGCTAGAACAGTCATTCTGACACTGTTTTGTTCAGAAGAGATGGGGGAATCTGCAGGTCTTCATAATTCAAAGATAAAATATAGATTATTGAAGATATATGACTTGTAACACACTGTAACTGAGTAGAGGCGAAGCAAAACTGCCTTGACTTAGCCTCAAACAATGTTTTGTAACTCTAAATCTATATGGAGCATCAAAATCATTCTTTCACCGTAAGAAACAGCAGGCTTTGGTGAACAGTCATGGAAATTTTCAGGGCTCTGTTGCAATCCATCAAAAAGATATGACGAGAGAAAAAAGTGTCTCATTTCCAGAGTTTGAAATCTGAAGAGATCTGAGCGAGGGACAAATTTCCTACTCTCAAACATATGCAATTCATGGCCAAACGGTAATAGGTGAGAAAAAAATTCTTGAATTGTGAGCATCAGGACTGTCTGAAGATATATTGGCACAAGCCTCATGTCTCAACTCTGTTTTGTTAAGGAGATATGACGATTTGAAAATGCCTCTCATTAGAGAATTCCAGCGGTGATTTTGAACAAGCTCTCCATTGACTTTCTATGGAGAGTTTTGAGACTTTCTGTTGGTCTGAGGAGATTTGCCAAAATTCTATAAATCCCACAACAATGATAGTGACATTTTCTGAAAGCCAGCAAAAATACCTACATTTTGATGTATAATTTGTGGGAGTTAAGTGGAAATTGAGCGAGTAGCAAGAAGTTGTTCGGACATGAAGAGAAAATTCAGAATGGACGAGTGTACACTCTGAGTTAATTGCATAGCAACCATAACAATGCATGTATTTTCTGAAAAATCACAATTTTGCAACTCAAAATTTAAAGAGAGATAAGATTAAAACGGTAGAAGATCTGAAAAAGCTGAATCAGACAGGAATAGCCCAATAATTTGAGAACATTTTAAAGTTTGAATGGAGTTTCTAGGTGAAAGTATGAGGAAGTAGTCAAGTTTCAAAAACAAGCAAGTTTTAGCAGAATTGTGGAAGTTTTCCATTCATTTCAATGGGACAAATTAAAGGAAAAAAGTGTAATATTTTAAAAAGTATAATAGTAATAAACACCAAAAGTCATAGCAGTCATTAGCAGAAAGAGCAGAACAGTTTAGAGTTTGAACGGTGAAAATCGGCTGAAAACTGAAGCAGTAGTTAAACGGCGAAATACGGAGCAACTAGAAGAATAAAGTATAAAGATAAAGAATAAAGAGAAACAGGAACTCAATAGTGTGGAAGCCCTTTGAGGGCATCCACACAATAAAGAATAAAGAGAAACAGGAACTCAATAGTGTGGAAGCCCTTTGAGGGCATCCACACAATAAAGAGAAACAGGAACTCAATAGTGTGGAAGCCCTTTTAGGGCATCCACACAATAAAGAGAAACAGGAACTCAATAGTGTGGAAGCCCTTTTAGGGCATCCACACAATAAAGAATAGAAGAACAATACTGTGAATGCTTTTACAAGCATTCACACTAACTAGAAAATGCATTTTCTGAAGAAACTGCAGTGTGAATGCTTGAATCTGAATGTATGCACAGAAATAAATTAATTGCTGAATTTTAAGTTAAAAATGTTGAATGAGATGAAAAATACAGAAATTTTCACCTGAAAACAAAAGTGCTGAACTGCTGATAGCTGACATCCACTGAGAAGAAGTTGGAAAATAGCTGAAAATGTTTTAATTGTAAATTAGAAAAACATAAGAAATGAGAAAAGACAATTTAAGAGTCAGAAAACATCTGAATAAATATTAAAAGATCATATTCTTTGAATCACTGAATGACTAAAATGTGATCCCTCCACTTGGATCCACACAGTTGTAAAGATTTAAATCTCTGAGCTTTGAAAGACATGGTGTTGGAAAGAGAAGAACCATGGCGACGTTTTGAGGGTAAAATGATGGCTGTAGAGTAGACACTGTGGACACAGCACCAGTTGAAAGAGAAGTGTTTAAGATGAATCTTGGCAGAGTGTGAGAGAGCTCGTTAAGCAGGCAGGTGTGAGCTTGGTTGCTATAGTGACTGCACCCAGTGGCTCCATACACACGCACACAGACATGCACCTCACTTTTGCTGCTTAAAATGAACAGAAAAGTCAGGCCGAAACAAATCATTCCCAAATCAAAAGTACAAGTCGTATTGACAAAATTCTTTCAACGTGAGCGGCAGCAATGTCTAGTCTACTGAATTCTCAGTTTTCATGCCGGTGGAGTTTATTATATGGACGTGGTGACAGTGGAAAGACACCATTCTCTTCTGATTTTCAAACGAACCTTCTAAGCCATTTTAACATTAGTCTATGGAAGAGTTGGAGGGAGGAGGCTGTGCATTGGTGACATTTATGAAAGAACCATAACACCTAGTACAATAGTAAACACATTGGATGAAAGAGGACAGCGATGGCTACGTTTTGAGGGTAAAATCATACCTGTAGAGCAAACGCTGCGGACACAGCAGCAGTTTTAAAAAAGATTTTAAGATTAATTTTTTTGCTCCTCTCACTCTAGCAGTTGAGCTGTCTCACTCTAGCCCCAACATTCCGCCCCATACACACCCATTATAAACTCTGAAACGGCTGAAAAAACATCATGAAACTTAAACTGGAAGTGAAGAAAAAGTATAATAGATATTGAAAAGATAAATACAAGTTGAATAGTTGAATGTCTTGTCTTCGTTTTAAAGTTTGAATGGTGGCTCTATGTCAACGTATGTGGAAGTAGTAGGAGTTTAAAAATGAGTAAGTTGAATGAGAATTTGAAGGGTCTACCCATTGAAATACATGGGAAATTTTTGTTGAAAAAAGTTGAATAATTTTAAAAATATAAATGTTAAAAATGAGAAAAATAGAAGCGGTCGTGTCCAAAAGAAGAGGAATCTAACGGTGTTTGAATGGTTTTTCTAAGTTGAACGGTTTTGAAGGAGTAGGACTACAAAAAACGTACGGAATATATAATAAAATATAATAATAACTAGAAAGTGCATTTTCTGAAGAAACTGCAGTGTGAATGCTTGAATCTCAATGTATGCACTGAAATGTATTAATTGCTGAATTTTTAGTTAAAAATGTTGAATGAGATGAAAAATACAGAAATTTGCACCTGAAAACAAAAGTGCTGAACTGCTAAAAGCTGACAAGCACAGAGAAGAAGTTGGAAAATAGCTGAAAATGTTTTAAATGTAAATTAGAAAAACCTGAGTAATGAGAAAAGACTATTTAGAGTCAGAAAACATCTGAATGAATATTAAAAGTTCATATTCTTTGAATCACTGAACGACTAAAATATGATCCCTCCACTTGGATCCACACAGTTTTAAAGGTTTACATTTCTGAGCTTTGAAAGACACGCTGTTGGAAAGAGAAGAACGATGGCCTCGTTTTGAGGGTAAAATGATGGCTGTAGAGCAAACACTGTGGACACAGCAGCAGTTGAAAGAGAAGTCTTTAAGATGAATCTTGGCAGAGTGAGAGAGAGCTCGTTAGGCAGGCAGGTGTGAGCCTGGTTGCTATAGTGACTGCGCCAGGGGCTCCATACACACGCACACAGACATGCACCTCACTTTTGCTGCTTAAAATGAACAGAAAAGTCAGCCCCAAACAAATCCTTCCCAAATGAAAAGTACATGTCGTATTGACAAAATTCTTTCACCGTGAGCGACAGCAATGTCTAGTCTACCTAATTCTCAGTTTTCATGCCTGTGGAGTTTATTATATGGACGTGGTGACAGTGTAAAGACAGCCTGCTCTTCTGATTTTCAAAGGAACTTTCTGAGCCATTTTAACATTAGAGTCTATGGAGGAGTTGGAGGGAGGAGTCTGTGCTTTGGTGACATTTATGAAAGAACCATAACACCTAGGACAATAGTAAACACATTGGATGAAAGAGGACAGCGATGGCTACGTTTTGAGGGTAAAATCATACCTGTAGAGCAAACGCTGTGGACACAGCAGCAGTTTTAAAAAAGATTTTAAGATTAATTTTTTTGCTCCTCTCACTCTAGCAGTTGAGCTGTCTCACTCTAGCCCCAACATTCCGTCCCATACACACCCATTATAATCTCTGAAACGGCTGAAAAAACATCATGAAACTTAAACTGGAACTGAAGAAAAAGTATAACAGATATTGAAAAGATAAATACAAGTTGAATAGTTGAATGTCTTGTCTTCGTTTTAAAGTTTGAATGGTGGCTCTATGTCAACGTATGTTGAAGTAGATACAGTTTGAAAATGAGTAAGTTGAATGAGGATTTGAAGGGTCTCCCCATTGAAATACATGGGAAATTTTTGTTGAAAAAAGTTGAATAATTTTAAAAATATAAATGTTATAAATGAGAAAAGTAGAAGCAGTCATGTCCAAAAGAAGAGGAATCTAATGGTGTTTGAATGGTTTTTCTAAGTTGAACGGTTTTGAAGGAGTTAGATGCCAAAAAACGTACGGAATATATAATAATAATAAAGATTAGAAGAACAATACTGTGAATGCTTTTACAAGCATTCACACTAATAATAATAACTAGAAAGTGCATTTTCTGAAGAAACTGCAGTGTGAATGCTTGAATCTGAATGTATGCACTGAAATGAATTAAATACTGAATATTAAGCTAAAAATGCTGAATTAGCTGGAAAATACAGAATTTGTAACCTGAAAACAAAAGTGCAGAACTTTTGAAAGCTGATTTTCACACAGAAGAAGTTGGAAAATAGCTGAACATGTTTAAAATATAAATTAGAAAAAGATGAGTAATGACAAAAGAAAATTTAGTCAGAAAACCTCTGAATGAAAAACAAAAGTTCATATTCTTCTAATCACTTAAAGAGTGGAATTATGTATTATAAATCTCTAATTCATAAAAAAATAATAAAAATAATTGTAAAAACAAATTTGTTGAATTGAACTGAAAAGATGAACAAACATTCTGGAGAAAATACAAGCTTTAATATCCAGGATAATGTTTTTCAGACATATACACATGTGTATATCATGTTTAATGGTATTACATACATCAATTTGTTTTGTATGTCATAGAAAATAACATAAAAATCTTAAGTCATATTGTACAGCTTCTTTCTGAAAAGAACTTAAATTAATTCAACAAATGTTTTTTTCGAAATACAATAAAAATCATTTTAAAAAGAGACGTTTGCAATGTTTTAAGGTGTTAATAATCTGATCCTGTCATGTGTCTGTTCAACTTTAGTTTTTGGCACAGACTCGATTCTTAAAGAACAAATTACCAAATAATAAACAAATAAAATTGAAATTAAAGTAGCTTTTTTTGTTAAACACTTCACAGGAGAATAAATAAAAATAACTAAATTAAATAACCAAATAAAAATAATAAGCAACATATGAAATACATGAAAATTCAACTTTTAAAACCACAATCCTGAACCTTTAAATTGTGTTGGTTTCTTAGAACATGGCTGAACAGCTGTTTCTATCGGTCTACTGATCTGTCTACACATCGTTTTATTACTCATTCTTTTTTATGTTTTATTGTAAACAGTGTCCACACAGTGGTAAAAGAGAACTGTATAGAGATTTTTGAGTGAACTCAAACGAAAGCCTAAGGTGGTGACACAGTTTAACACATACAAATAATCAAATAAACACATTAGTCCTTTTTGTGGATAAATAAGTATCATTAGTTTACAGCATTGTTCAGCCATGCCACTAAATGCTTTTTTACACAGTGTTTTAACCTGGGCTCAGACACAAAGTCACAAATTTAGTTAGTCCCTGACTTTGAGTTGTGGTTATGACTAATTATTATACACAAGGCTTAATCTATCTGAACTCTAAGGACACAAATATGAAAAAACCTATACTTACCAGCTGATACCCCACACTACACACTAGGTGTGCCATGTGACCTGAAACTTTGGTACAAACTCATCATAATTATTCTGTTAACACTGTTTCTTTAACACTGTTTGTGTTGCTGTTCAGCAGTTTAAAATGTTTTAGACTGGATTACATGGAATGAATTTGAGTTCTCTTGGGGGGGTTTTGTGTGTGTTTTGTTCTTAGCAGATTCTTTCTTTACATACTGTTGAATTCCAGTTACCACATTTCTGGTCATATGACATCCTGAGTGCCCACTTAAAAAAATCCCCACAGTTAATTCAACATTAAAACAAAATAAAAATATGTTAAATAAATAAAGGTTTGCTCTGTGATGAAATATTAAATAAGCATACATTGTACAGAGCACTAACAATGAAAACAATCCTTTAGCCTGTTGATCAGAGAGAGGCAGTCATTATGTCCATTTAAAACCTGTAATCAAAGAGCACAACATTTCTGTGAAACTATAAAGTCCCATATGATCCTCATCATGTCCAGTGACTTCAGAGTGGATCCTCCCTGTCATCCGGCCAGTGTTTGATGTGTGGCAAGCAGCACAGAAGCAGGATAGCTGAGGACTTTAAAAGAAGAGCAGAAAACAGGAACATATGTAGTTGTAAATGTAAATATCAGTGATACTTGTCTTGTCAAAGGGAATAAAATAATGAACTTACACACTCATTTAGGGAGGATCTTGACACTGCACAAAGGAGGCACAGTCAGTCTGACAATGATGGTGATCTGCAGGGATGTTTTCCTGCAGCAACATTCCTGCCGACTGGCCATATGATCCAGAGTAGTTGGTTTGCAATAAACAGAAAGGTGTATATGTTAGGTAGTGTGCACTTAGAGCTGGTCCTAAGAAACAAACACATCCTGTAATAAACTGAATACCTTTAGTAGTGCTGCTGCAAACGTAAAGCCCTTCTATCATGTGTGGTTTCAAAGAAGGTGTTTTGGAGGCTCAGTCACAGAAGCTGTGCAGTCTGTTCAGTCCTGAGTGTCTCAGCTCTGAAGGGGATGGATCACAGAGGGAAACACCTAAGTACAGATATTAAAATACACTCAAAATAGCACTCATAAGGTCAAGTGAAAACACAATTTAAACACTTTACAAAGAATTAATACATGTTTCCATGAAAATAATGTCATTAACCCTTTTTGTTGTGAGTAAATCTCACCGACTGCTAGTGGGACAAGCTAGAAGGAGGACTTATCACAGAATCTCTCCTGTGCTCCAGATGTGAAGTCTCACGCTCTGATCGTACGGCGATGAAGATGGTGATGATGAAGCCTCTCTGATCTGTGGCATTACAGTTTCTGGCTGCTATGTGCTTCACACTGTTGGATTTTACATGTGAAGCTTGGAGAAGACACAGGAGGACTGTGTCTCTCTTAACAAAAAAAAAAGAAAGAAAAGAAACCTAACAACCTCCCACCGTACCCCCCCACATTCAACTCCCGCCTACTCACTCCACTCAACTCCCCAGCCTCACACCATCCAATGTCTATACAAATGTAGGGTATCAGCTGGTAACAAAAAGCAAGTGAAACATATGTAGTACATATGTAACACTGCTGAAACATTTCTGGCCAGAAATGTGCAGTTATCAGCCAGTGCATTTATCATCCCAGACCCACCCTGATAAATGCACTGGCTGAAACATGATAAAAGCTCATAAAAATGTATGTTTCATCGAAAGATTTGTCCAAAAATATAATCATATACTTTTGAAAAAGTTTAAAGATTATAATAAACTGAAATCAATAACATTTTTGTAAATATTATTTCAAAATAGAGGCACAGATAAACTGGCTTAACTGTCATTATTGCTGTAATTAGGTTTTTCTTTTTCTTTTTTTTCTTGTTCTTTTTTTTTTTTTTTTTAAAAAGCAACCTTTAGTCATTGTTGTTTATTCAGAAACAATGAAGAAGCTGTTGAACATTTATTTGCTGTGTGGGCAATCCTCTGGTCCACCCTCCCTCCCTCCCAGCCACAGTGAGACTGGGGCAGCCTGGCAGGATTTGAAGCCTGGCTGAAGAGAGGATATGCCTGCATGGTTCGTTTTAAACTGCTATATTTGATTTTTCTGACATTCATAGATTACTGATTTTTAGATTTTCTGTAATAAATATAATTGTCATATTTTACTGATATCATTACTTAATTCATGTAATTGTATTTTATGTAAAAAAATTCAAACATTATACTGCAATGCAGGGCATTTTTTCTTAAGTCAACTTTTAAATATCGCTCTACTTTCTTAAGTCATTCAAAAATATAGAAATTACTTACTGTATTCAAAGATATAGTTCATGAATCATCACAGGACAATACACAGTATACAGGGTCATGGTAACTATGGTAGGTCTTCATGACTCCAGAATGGAGACATCGCTCTGGCTGAGAAATGAAAATTAGGTCAAGCAGTGTGTTCTTCTCTGTGGTAGGGGCAGTGATGACCTGTGCGTATCCCCTAGATTCAAACAGCTCCAGGATTGGTTTGTTTGCAATGGATAAAACATTCTCATTAAAATCACCACACACTATGATGGGATGACAGTCCATGATCTCTAATGAGTCTAATAGGCTTACCAGGTTTTTCAGGAATGGCCTCAGAGTGTAGTCTGGAGGTCTGTACACAACTGCAATCAGAGCACTGACTGGTGCTTCAACCTTTAAAGCCAGAAATTCAAGGTCAGTTACATTATGGATGTACTGTTTTTCATGCACTTGAATGTCACTCTTCACATAAACAGCAACTCCACCACCACTTCTGTTTGCCATCTGGGGAAAGTTTGTGTAGGACAGGTGTCTGTTGCGTTTGAACAAATTGTAATTTTCCAAGTGGAGACTCTCTGCGACAAAAGAGCCCCGCAGGTGTGTTTCTGTTAGGCACAAAACATCTGCTAGACACAATTCATGGTGATTCTTGATGTCATTAATGTGAGCTGACAGTCCCTCTGTATTATGATGAACAATGGTGAAAACCTCTGACCTGCTCAGTGTTTGTATCACGTGTAGAAGAGGCATCATGTCATCAAGGTTGGCTTGTCTCATGTTCTCAAGCGCTGCAGTGATTTCTGGATTGGTGAATATTTTTTCTCCTCCATATCAAGAAGATACAGTCCACTGAGAGACGTCACTCTACTGACAGCTACGTAGGCCATGCCGGGCTCAAAAATGCTCTTAAGAGAGAAAACAGCTGATGTGGTTGTCATACCCTGTACCTTATGTATTGTACATGCAAAGGCCAGCTTCACTGGGAACTGTCTTCGTACCACTCCTTTCTGCTTTAGATTCTCTTCTGCTCTCTCAATGTACACCATGTCGTCTGCTGGTGTTCGGTTATTCTTTCCAGATGTCTCATTATCCATTTTAAGTCCAAGCTTGATGATGTGTTGGTCATTTTCAGAGTAAACTACTCTAAGTAGTTTTCCAAAAGCTCCATTAACCAAACCATTTTGTATGTCAATGTTTCTGGTGAGCATGACACGAGCTCCTTCTGCAACTTTCAGTGTATCTGGTAACTCGTTTTTACCTCCTTTCAATGGTCTGTCTTGTAGTGCCATTCTGCCAGTTCTAGGATCTTTTCTATAATCATCTGCATGGATGTCAATGATATGAGTATGGAGCAGAGCCAGTGTTGCAGAGTTTGCGCATCCACTTCTTTATTAGTTGCAAAAATGTGCAACGCATCAGTCGGACAAAGGGCTGGTTCAGTTATGGCCTGTGACAACAAATTTCTATCTGCTTCGCAAAGCACATCCAACTTTCCTTTCACACGGATTCTGTTCAGCATCTCAGCAAAGACAACATCATCTTTCTGACGCATAATCTCAGTCAGAGTGATCATCTGAAAATGCTCCGCCACAGGTCGATCTCGGACGGGTCGTGCACACAGAGAGGTTTTGACTGTCGCACTGGGGGTAGCTGATAGAAGTCTCCAACAGCAATGACTGACATGCCTCCAAAGGGTCTCCGAGTCCCTTTGATCTGTTTGAGTCTTGCATCTACATATGCAAAGAGATGTCTTGACACCATAGACACTTCGTCAATGACGATTATTTCAGCATTCAAAAGTTCTGATCTGACTTCATCCAGCTGATTGCCAAGTCCCTGAATGGGAGGTTTTAAGCTTCTAGGGAGCTTGAGTAGAGAATGCAGTGTTGTTCCAGAAATGTTAAATGCTGCAGTCCCAGTGAAAGCAGTTAACAGGACAGTGGGTTTTGATATGTCAACGTCGTCTGCATATCTGGGCACTTTGCTCAGTATCTTAGATGCTTCTGAGTAGATGCATTTGATAAGATGTGATTTTCCTGTTCCAGCACCACCATTAATATAAAAGAAAAACTGCTCTGGATTTAGAGAACAGACCCTTTTAATGCACCAGTCTCTAACTGCATAAAATATGCAGGCTTGCTTCTTATTCAGATTCTGAAACATCTGACGTAACAATGTGGGATCAATAGCAGGGGGTTCCCTGATGGCTCTGACTTCTGTTGAAGCATCAGCCTGACGGCTGTAGTCGGGCACATCTTCCTGTTCATTTTCATTGTCTCGCTCTCTTTCTTGTTCAACAAGTGGCAACCTTACAAGATCTGATTCAGGTGCCAGATTACACCATTCGTCAATCACACCTCTGTTCTGCTCATATTCCTCAACAGCGCTCTCGATCTCCTCACTGTTTTTCTCATATTTTTCTCTGTTTCTTTTGACAATGTGTTGCACGTACTCAAGACGGTCAGTACCTGGTAGGTGTACACAGCCAGCACCATAGAAAGCCTGATAGGTTGGCAACGATGGCGTTTTCAGTTCGTTGTCTGAACATGAGGAAGGTACAGTTTAAGCAGTCTTCCATAATATTGCTCTGGATTTTTTCTTGTGAGCATCGGTGAAATCTGATGATAGCAGGCTTATCGTTTTTGCGCCTTTGCACAAATCCCATCTCATTGAGAAGGGGCAAAACATCTTTACCTTTTGTCTGTTGGCCATAGACAATCCTGCAAGTAGCAGCAAAGTCTGCCATGCACATCTCCTCATACTCTGGTGTTTCAGGTCTGGCTTTGTATTTGTCATTCAAAGATGTCATCCAAACATTGGAAGACTCAGGTGTTGTGTTGTCCAGAACTGACAGGGGACGACTCATTTTCACAGGATTATCATCAGTTGGAATGAATATTACAGCACGTGAACATTGCTTCATGTGAAGACCACATGCACGAGCAACACACTCCTGGGCACTGATCTCTCGCTTCTTTGAATATGCCTGCATGACGGCTCTCATTTCATCACACTCATTTACACTGTCTTTATGGGAGTTCTCAATGACAGTTTTCAGGTACTCAGAAAGCCCGCCCTCTTTTTTGATATATATTTCATTAAATAATTTGCAGCGCCGAAAGCATCTAAAACAAAGCTTATGTCGATATTACTGTTCCAGGCTTCAAGCAGATGTGGATTATAGCTGTTTATCCAAGAGTCTTTTGGATCACGCTTTAGTATGATCGTACTCCTTGTGTTCATTTTATTCAGGTATCTCTCATATTCTGCATGTGTCAACTTGCATCTTGCCAAGAGCTGCTCTAAACTCATGGAAGCAGTTTCAGGCTCATTCAGCAGCTGGTTCAGTGGTCTGAGCTTGTTCTTTGCAGTTTCTACCTCCAGTTCATCATCCTCACTGGGTCTTGTGATCATCGTCTCATTGCAGGGTGGTTTGGGAAAACCAAAACGGCACCCAGAGCTTAAACTCCTAAAGCACGTCTTTGTGTGGTTCTTACTGTGTTTTTGCACTTCTGTTACTTTCTTGTACAGTTCAGGTTGTTTATGTGGATCAGGCAGCTGAGCTGTGATGTATTTGTTTATAAAATCAACAACAGTTTGATCATCATCATCCTCAAACACAGGAGCACCTTCTACCCACAGGAGGCAGTGTATGTGTGGGCTTCCTCTGTGCTGAAACTCCACTCTGTAAAAGTAGTCAATGACTTTGCCAAGTGGCTCTGCAGGAGATAAGAGTAAATCTCTGAATAATGCTTCAACTCTCTTGTCAAACATGCGCATTGTTGTGACAGGATTGCTTCTCAGGATGTCACACTTTGCTGACCAGTCAAGTCCTTCAAAACTCACTTGTTCACCTTGCTGCCTTGTTATTGCTTCAATCACTTCAGGCCAGCGCATTTCAGCAGCTGAGAATGTGCAAAAGAACGTGGGAGTTCCCAACTGTCTGATCATGGCAAAAAGATCTCTTGTTGTTTTCTCCCAATAGGCTGGGGTTCCTCTCAGAGGCTGCATGAATCTCACTGCGTCTTTATTTCTCACCAGTTTCTCCACCTCATGTTTATCTTGTAACATGCCTGAGGTTATTTTTCTCCCATCTCTGGTCAAAGGCTTTGCCTTCCTTAACTGTATCGTCATGCTGGAAGTAGCCAAGTGTATTTCAGTCACAAACTGTGCAAAGAACAAATAGTTTGTGTCTTTGGCAAAACGGTCATCATGCAGAAAAGTCTTGATTTGAAATACCCACTGGGGGATACTTTGATCAGCCTTCTTTCATCAAGTGTGTTTTGGCCTGTAGGAAACTGCACAGGGAAGGCCATGGCCTCCAGTTTAGGTGTTTTGAAAAAACTTATTGGATTGTTTCTCTCTGCAGGAGCAACAGAGTAGATTCCTTCACTGAAACATAATATCTCCTCAGCCACATCAGGGGGCTGCAAACAGGACTCGAGTGCAAAACCACCATTAGTCAGTCCATCTGCTTGCTCTGAATCATCTCTCATCTGTTCACATGGTTGTTCACCATCACAGGGTAACATGTCGATATTCTGTTCATTTTTATTTTGTGCTTCACTCAGTGCATTTTTCTCACAGCTGTCAATTTCCATTAAATCAGCCTCATCGTAATCGTCCTCATTCATGTTTTCATCATCATCATCATCCTCCTCATCTTCATCAGGAAGTGTTGGATCACACAGCTCAGCATCATCTCTGATGCTCACATCCTTATACTGTGGATGAATCTGCTTGAGTTTATGCAGTGCTTGCACAAGTTTAGACCAGCTTACAGTCTGAAACAGCTGATGACCTTTATAAGACAAGCGTCTCTTCAGTTTAACTCTCATGACTTGAGAATTAATTCTTAATCGAGGCAATGCTTCAACAGTTTCCTGTACCTCTGATGGGACACAGACCACATTTCCTCTAATTGCTCTTGTCTGCCTTTGGGAAGAGGAATAATCTTGGCAAATGGTATGCACTTGGCTATGAGATGTCTCTCCAGTATGTTGAGATCAGACAGTTCAGGTGGAATATCAGCAAGATCCAGTTTATTGGCAACAGCAAGTACTGGCATGGATCCATTTTTAAGATGACTGTGGCAGGTGTGACAAATCCACTCTCTCTTTCTCTCATCAGGCACATTGCACTGCTCATTTCTGCAGTTTTCATCACAAAGATGAACAAACCTTCCTGTCAAACATGTTGCAACCACATGTGGATTTTTCACATAATTTGACCTTGTGCAGGGTCGCACTTGGTTTGGAAATGAAGCCTTGAAACAGACAGTACATGGGTAAGATGGTCCAGCTTTGATTTGTGATTTGAACACAGATATGGCCTCGTTGATCACACTGTTGTCGCTCTCTTGGGTTTGTATGTTCACCCATCTGTATTTCCTTTTTATTTTCATGGCACATCTCATATTGTGCATAATCCTGAATGCAAGATTACTTTGATACCTGTCTCGCATTAGTTGTTTCATTAGTTGTCTGTGTCTTACTCTGAATGCGTTGTCACGTGCATAACGCTGAGTCACTCGAGATCTCTGTCTCTCTCTGAATTCTGGGCTCTCTTGATACCTTTTAGTGATATAGCTTTTTGCTTTTGTCTAAATTCAGCATTGTCACAGTAGCGTCTTTTAATATATTGTTGTTGTTTCTTTCTAAATTCATTGTTCTCACAGTAGCGCTTTTATTTTTTTTTTCTTTCTGATTCATCTTCTCACAGTAGCGCCTTTTAATATATTGTTGTTGTTTCTTTCTGAATTCATCGTTCTCACAGTAGCGTCTTTTAATATATTGTTGTTGTTTCTTTCTAACTGTAGCATTCTCAGAAAAACGTCTTTTAACATATTGTTTTTGTTTGTTTCTGAATTCATCATTTTCACAGTAACATCTTGTAATATATTGCTGTTGTTTCTGTCTGAATTCATCATTCTCAAAATAACGTCTTTTAATATACTGTTGATGTTTCTGTCTGACTTCAGGATTGTTTTTATATGCCTCGCTTGTGCAAGATTTTTTCTTTTCTTTGTAATCTTTATTTGAAGCATATTTTTGTCGTTCTTTCCTTTTTTGGTTTTCTTTTCTCTGATTTCTGGGTTTCTCTGATGCCATTAATCTTCTTTTCATTTTGTGCCTTTGTTGTTTATTAACCTTTTCAGTTTTGTAAAACTATATCAGAAAGATCACAGGCAGCAACATTTGTTATTGCAGCATTTGATTGACATGAAAAAGCATCATTTGATGGAAAGAAATTTAATTCACTGCATAGTTCTTCAGTTGGTATATTAGGAGGTTCATTCTGATCTTCATATGATGTGAAATTAGTCATGTGGACTTCTTTTTGTTTCACCAGTGGCGTACAAATGGACATTTGACAAAAGATGTTCTCAGTCAGACCAGTGGTTGTGTTTCTCCTTGGAGTAGAGGAGTTTGCTTCATCAACAGTTGTATCAGAGTGAGTAGGTGCCACAGCAGTGGCAGCTGTTGATCTGCAGACTGTGTCTGTGATAGTATCACTCAGGTTGACTGTGCTCATACTGTAGAACTGCACAGGCTTCAGTTCATAGGTACAAGAGGGTGATATCTCCATCCCTTCATAAGAATCCTGGAGCCTCTTAATCATGTCACTGAGGAGTGTAAATTTCAGCATCACAGCTGTACCACGATTACGTGACTGTAGTGGTAGAGGAAGACCACTGGCTGTTCTGGAGTGTGGATCAAAGAAACCATATTTGCCTGATGTGGATCTGAACACTGCGATACACAATCCACTCATAATCAGTAAGGCATACTGCACATCTGACAACAGGCAGCTCAGTCCTGCTTCTAAGCTGAGAAAGGTATCTACTGCCTCCTCTGGAGGTTCTTCAAATGTCCCATACCGGGAAGGCTGTGTCATGTCGACATGATACATAGACCTGCGAGCATCAACTTTGTCTGGCAGCTCATCGGTTGCCAAATGAATACTCTTGGGGAATCTTTTCTTGGCCTCTTTGTACATCACATCACCTTTATCCAAGACCAGATTAAGGTCAGCTGTAGTTATGTTTTCATTCTCATGAAGGAAAGCAAGAAATGTGAGTGAGTTACATGTGCACTGACTGTTTCTGGAGTCTCCATATTTGGGATGAGCCTGACTGTGAGATGCACAGACATGTGTTACAGAGGGCTGGTTTTCAAGGTTCACTCTTTCTGCATGAGATGGCCCTGCCACATCACTGTGATGGCCTCTTTTCACAATATCAGCATAACCCACCTGCGGGGCACTTGACACCTCAGGTTGGTCTCTATGGTTTACCTGATGTTCATTAAATGCATGCTGCAATCCAGTCTTTACAGCATCTGCATAGGATACCTGTTTTACATGTGCAGGAACATGTCGACCTGCCTGTTTGACACCATCAGCATTGGTCTTTGCAGACACACGGTCTTCTGCAGAGCTCTGAGGAGAATCACACTCAGTTTGTTCACATGTTGGTACTTTGTGAAACTCATGGAACTTCTTCCAGCGTTGTTTTGCAGCTTGTGACTTTTTCTGCTTTTTTGGCATTTTTACACACCTTTAAGTGTTTCTGTTAGTCTTTAGAAAATGTATTCAAAAAACAAGAGTGGCACACAGCAGGAGATGTTTTCTTTGTCTTTATATTTCAGTTTTTATTTCTCAGAAACAATGTCTTTGTTTGTTTGACAGTTTGTCAGTCGAGAGAATATTATGTACTCTCTTTATTGGCTTGGCACAACTTAGCAGCAAGCCCAGAATGAAAAACAGGTAGAGAGAAAATTTAGAAGAGAGAATAGACAGAGCAGGAGAGACACGGCTGGGAAATGACAATCAAACCGTGAATTAGAGTTTTCTTTATTTGTTCAGTTTGTTCTCAGGTAGAGGCAATATGCACTCTTTATTGCTTTAATGGCTTGGCATTTTTCAGCAGCAAGCCAAGAGTGAAAAACAGGTAGAGAGAAAATTTAGCAGAGAGAACAGGCAGAGCAGGAGAGACACGGCTTGGAAATCAAACCGCAGAGTTTTCTTTGTTCAGTTTGTTCAAAGGTTGAGGCAAAATATGCACTCTTTATTGCTTTATTGGCTTGTGCATTTCTCAGCAGCAAGCCAAAGAGTGAAAAACAGGTAGAGAGAAAATTTAGCAGAGAGAACAGAGAGAGCAGGAAAGACACGGTTTTGAAATCAAACCGTAGAGTTTTCTTTGTTTGTTCAGTTTGTTCAAAGGTTGAGGCAAAATATGCACTCTTTATTGCTTTATTGGCTTGTGCATTTCTCAGCAGCAAGCCAAAGAGTGAAAAACAGGTAGAGAGAAAATTTAGCAGAGAGAACAGACAGAGCAGGAGAGACACGGTTTTGAAATCAAACCGCAATAAGATTCTTGGTTTGGCAAAATTTCTCACAAACCACAGGGTGAAATACAGATGGAAAGAAGGCAGAGACAACAGGTGGAGCAGGACAGAGGATAGAGGGGATGGGGGGTTGGGATGTGACAGAGAAGACTGGAGATCTGGTCCTTGTTCTTCTGCACACTGTGAACAAAAAGAAGAAAAAATAATAATTTTATTAAAATTATATCACATGGTAATTGTATGAACTAATTGTGACTACTGAAAAAGGACAAAACAAATATTGAAGCTAAACTGTTGTTGGCTGCCATGTGCAAAAAGTTGCATAATTGGGCACTTTTTAAAAGAATATTTATTTAAATTCAGCAATAATATTTTTAATACAAATATGATTGAGTGAATCATTAACTAATCACATGTAGTGTGACTACAAAAATGTACGAAAAAAATATTTTAGCCCAATTGTTAAGCTGCACTTATGTGTATTTATTATAAAATTGTGTTTAAAAGGTCTAGTTTGAATGAAAGATTGAACCCATCACTTTACAGCTTATAAAAGTCAGATTATTTTTTTATTTTGGTATACTTCTCTTACAGTATGTGCACACCTACCAGGCAAAGCACAGATGTCAGTCAAGTTCCTGAAAGTGTAAGACGAGAAATAATGTTAGTTGTCTGTACAGTATTATCAGACTAACAGAAATACAAAGCCCACATGACATGATACACTGAACTTATAGTCAGCAGGTTATGGAATAATATAGCACACCAACAGACACAGCAACCATTTTATAATTCAAACTAATTACCTGAAGTATTTCCACTTATGTAAGGCTACTGTTCGACTGTTACTAGCCTTAGCATTGCTGCTAGCGCTAGCATTCCGGCTAGCATTAGCACTTCAGTTAGTGTTAGCACTGCAGCTAGCGTTAGCATTGCAGCTAGCATTAGCAATGCTGCTAGCGCTAGCACTCTTACTGTTAAAACTGAGCCACAATGGCAATAATAAAGCTCATTTGTTACTTTTGTCTCACTGACCGCCAAGAAATATCACAGGAATATCACAGGAATATTCTTTTTGTCAGTTAACAACTGCTAGTGCTAGTGTTAGCACTATAGCTAGCGTTAGCATTGTTGCTAGCATTAGCATCGTTGCTAGCATTAGCATTGAAGCTAGCGTTAGCACTGCTGCTAACAGCAAAACGTCATAAACAAATATAAATGATAGCGAAGGTTATTCTTTTTTCTTTCTTTCTTTATTCTTTGAACTCTGTTGGACTTGATATGTGAGTTTAAATGTCAAACATGTATTTTTTATCATCATAAAAATAAAACAGTGCAGTACTGAGTGTACTGTACTTACCACAGCAGAGAGCAAAGCGGAATGATGACAGTTGGTCCAGTGATGGGTTAAAAATAAATGAGGCGTTCAGGTGGTGCTTGGAAATTTGAACATCAGTTTGAACAGCAATAATGAGCATATACATGTCTGTGTTAGTCTCTGTGTGTAAGAGACATAGAGAGATAGAGGGAAAAAATCCACTAGACTAGTGTACAAATTGGTACTTTTTGTATAAGCGAATGAGTGACATACAGAAAAATATGGCAACTGGCATTACATGAGCAAATAAAAAGTATTTCATTTTGAACTGTTTTGTGGGTTTTATTTTAAGACTACTTTAAGTTTGTTAGTGGGGAGATAAACTATACAGACTATAAACACAGACAATAAAGGAGATTAGATTAGTTAAACGTTAGTTAAAATGTGGGAAAATCAACTACAGACAGGTAGATGCTGTAAGCTTTAATTATCCAGTCAGAAAGGATGATTTTAAAGTCATCAACTGACTCCAACTGCCCAGATCTGAAAAACCTATGTGCCAATCACAATGCTCTACTTAGTTGGCATATACTAACTACTGACCCCTGTCAAAACTGTCTTATTGTACCTATTGAAAAAGTTAATCTTACTACAACTGCTTAGATGCAGCAGACATTTTTAGGTTTAACCTTGGCAGAGTGAGAGAGAGCTCGTTAAGCAGGCAGGTGTGAGCCTGGTTGCTATAGTGACTGCACCCAATGGCACGCACACAGACATGCACCTCACTTTTGCTGCTTAAAATGAACAGAAAAGTCAGTCTGAAACAAATCGCTCCCAAATGAAAAGTACACGTCGTATTGACGAAATTCTTTCACCGTGAGCGCCAGCAATGTCTAGTCTACTGAATTCTCAGTTTTCATGCCTGTGGAGTTTATTATATGGACGTGGTGACAATGGAAAGACACCATGCTCTTCTGATTTTCAAACGAACCTTCTGAGCCATTTTAACATTAGAGTCTATGGAAGAGTTGGAGGGACGAGGCTGTGCATTGGTGACATTTATGAAAGAACCATAACACCTAGTACAATAGTAAACACATTGGATGAAAGAGGACAGCGATGGCTACGTTTTGAGGGTAAAATGATGGCTGTAGAGCAAACGCTGCGGACACAGCAGCAGTTTTAAAAAAATTTTAAGATTAATTTTTTTGCTCCTCTCACTCTAGCAGTTGAGCTGTCTCACTCTAGCCCCAACATTCCGTCCCATACACACCCATTATAAACTCTGAAACGGCTGAAAAAACATCATGAAACTTAAACTGGAACTGAAGAAAAAGTATAACAGATATTGAAAAGATAAATACAAGTTGAATAGTTGAATGTCTTGTCTTCGTTTTAAAGTTTGAATGGTGGCTCTATGTCAACCTATGTTGAAGTAGATACAGTTTGAAAATGAGTAAGTTGAATGAGGATTTGAAGGGTCTCCCCATTGAAATACATGGGAAATTTTGTTGAAAAAAGTTGAATAAAATTAAAAATATAAATGTTAAAAATGAGAAAAATAGAAGCAGTCATGTCCAAAAGAAGAGGAATCTAACGGTGTTTGAATGGTTTTTCTAAGTTGAACGGTTTTGAAGGAGATAGACTACAAAAAACGTACGGAATATATAATAAAATATAATAATAACTAGAAAGTGCATTTTCTGAAGAAACTGCAGTGTGAATGCTTGAATCTGAATATATGCACTGAAAAGAATTAATTGCTGAATTTTAAGTTAAAAATGTTGAATGAGATGAAAAATACAGAAATTTTCACCTGAAAACAAAAGTGCTGAACTGCTAAAAGCTGACAAGCACAGAGAAGAAGTTGGAAAATAGCTGAAAATGTTTTAAATGTAAATTAGAAAAACCTAAGTAATGAGAAAAGACTATTTAGAGTCAGAAAACATCTGAATGAATATTAAAAGTTCATATTCTTTGAATCACTGAATGACTAAAGTGTAATCCCTCCACTTGGATCCACACAGTTTTAAAGGTTTACATCTCTGAGCTTTGAAAGACACGCTGTTGGAAAGAGAAGAACGATGGCTTCATTTTGAGGGTAAAATGATGGCTGTAGACCAAACACTGTGGACACAGCAGCAGTTGAAAGAGAAGTGTTTAAGATGAATCTTGGCAGAGTGAGAGACAGAGCTCGTTAGGCAGGCAGGTGTGAGCCTGGTTGCTATAGTGACTGCACCCATGGCTCCATACACACGCCACAGACATGCACCTCACTTTTGCTGCTTAAAATGAACAGAAAAGTCAGGTCGAAACAAATCGCTCCCAAATGAAAAGTACAGGTCCTATTGACAAAATTCTTTCACCGTGAGCGACAGCAATGTCCAGTCTACCTAATTCTCAGTTTTCATGCTTGTGGAGTTTATTATATGGACGTGGTGACAGTGTAAAGACAGCCTGTACTTCTGGTTTTCAAACGAACCTTCTGAGCCATTTTAACATTAGAGTCTATGGAGGAGTTGGAGGGAGGAGGCTGTGCTTTGGTGACATTTATGAAAGAACCATAACACCTAGTACAATAGTAAACACATTGGATGAAAGAGGACAGCGATGGCTACGTTTTGAGGGTAAAATCATACCTGTAGAGCAAACACCGTGGACACAGCAGCAGTTTTAAAAAAGATTTTCAGATTAATTTTTTTGCTCCTCTCACTCTAGCAGTTCAGCTGTCTCACTCTAGCCCCAACATTCCGTCCCATACACACCCATTATAAACTCTGAAACGGCTGAAAAAACATCATGAAACTTAAACTGGAACTGAAGAAAAAGTATAACAGATATTGAAAAGATAAATACAAGTTGAATAGTTGAATGTCTTGTCTTCGTTTTAAAGTTTGAATGGTGGCTCTATGTCAACGTATGTTGAAGTAGATACAGTTTGAAAATGAGTAAGTTGAATGAGGATTTGAAGGGTCTCCCCATTGAAATACATGGGAAATTTTTGTTGAAAAAAGTTGAATAAAATTAAAAATATAAATGTTAAAATGAGAAAAATAGAAGCAGTCATGTCCAAAAGAAGAGGAATCTAACGGTGTTTGAATGGTTTTTCTAAGTTGAACGGTTTTGAAGGAGATACAGTACAAAAAACGTACGGAATATATAATAAAATATAATAATAACTAGAAAGTGCATTTTCTGAAGAAACTGCAGTGTGAATGCTTGAATCTGAATGTATGCACTGAAAAGAATTAATTGCTGAATTTTAAGTTAAAAATGTTGAATGAGATGAAAAATACAGAAATTTTCACCTGAAAACAAAAGTGCTGAACTGCTAAAAGCTGAAATCCACACAGAAGAAGTTGGAAAAGAGCTGAAAATGTTTTAAATGTAAATTAGAAAAACCTAAGTAATGAGAAAAGACAATTTAGAGTCAGAAAACATCTGAATGAATATTAAAAGTTCATATTCTTTGAATCACTGAATGACTAAATTGATCCTCCACTTGGATCCACACAGTTTTAAAGTTTACATCTCTGAGCTTTGAAAGACACGCTGTTGGAAAGAGAAGAACGATGGCTTCATTTTGAGGGTAAAATGATGGCTGTAGGGCAAACACTGTGGACACAGCAGCAGTTGAAAGAGAAGTGTTAAGATGAATCTTGGCAAGTGAGAGAGAGCTCGTTAGGCAGGCAGGTGTGAGCCTGGTTGCTATAGTGACTGAGCCAGGGGCTCCATACACACGCACAGACATGCACCTCACTTTTGCTGCTTAAAATGAACAGAAAAGTCAGGCCGAAACAATCGCTCCCAAATGAAAAGTACAGGTCTATTGACGAAATTCTTCACCGTGAGCGGCAGCAATGTCCAGTCTACCTAATTCTCAGTTTTCATGCCTGTGGAGTTTATTATATGGACGTGGTGACAGTGTAAAACACCATGCTCTTCTGATTTTCAAACGAACCTTCTGAGCCATTTTAACATTAGAGTCTATGGAGGAGTTGGAGGGAGGAGGCTGTGCTTTGGTGACATTTATGAAAGAACCATAACACCTAGTACAATAGTAAACACATTGGATGAAAGAGGACAGCGATGGCTACGTTTTGAGGGTAAAATCATACCTGTAGAGCAAACCGTGGACACAGCAGCAGTTTTAAAAAATATTTTAAGATTAATTTTTTCGCTCCTCTCACTCTAGCAGTTGAGCTGTCTCACTCTAGCCCCAACATTCCGTCCCATACACACCCATTATAAACTCTGAAACGGCTGAAAAAACATCATGAAACTTAAACTGGAACTGAAGAAAAAGTATAACAGATATTGAAAAGATAAATACAAGTTGAATAGTTGAATGTCTTGTCTTCGTTTTAAAGTTTGAATGGTGGCTCTATGTCAACGTATGTTGAAGTAGATACAGTTTGAAAATGAGTAAGTTGAATGAGGATTTGAAGGGTCTCCCCATTGAAATACATGGGAAATTTTTGTTGAAAAAAGTTGAATAAATTAAAAATATAAATGTTAAAATGAGAAAAATAGAAGCAGTCATGTCCAAAAGAAGAGGAATCTAACGGTGTTTGAATGGTTTTTCTAAGTTGAACGGTTTTGAAGGAGATACAGTACAAAAAACGTACGGAATATAATAAAATAATAATAACTAGAAAGTGCATTTTCTGAAGAAACTGCAGTGTGAATGCTTGAATCTGAATATATGCACTGAAAGAATTAATTGCTGAATTTTAAGTTAAAAATGTTGAATGAGATGAAAATACAGAATTTTCACCTGAAAACAAAAGTGCTGAACTGCTAAAAGCTGAATCACACAGAAGAAGTTGGAAAAGAGCTGAAAATGTTTTAAATGTAAATTAGAAAAACCTAAGTAATGAGAAAAGAATTTAGAGTCAGAAAACATCTGAATGAATATTAAAAGTTCATATTCTTTGAATCACTGAATGACTAAAATTGATCCTCCACTTGGATCCACACAGTTTTAAAGGTTTACATCTCTGAGCTTTGAAAGACACGCTGTTGGAAAGAGAAGAACGATGGCTTCATTTTGAGGGTAAAATGATGGCTGTAGGCAAACACTGTGGACACAGCAGCAGTTGAAAGAGAAGTGTTTAAGATGAATCTTGGCAGAGTGAGAGAGAGCTCGTTAGGCAGGCAGGTGTGAGCCTGGTTGCTATAGTGACTGAGCCAGGGGCTCCATACACACGCACACAGACATGCACCTCACTTTTGCTGCTTAAAATGAACAGAAAAGTCAGGCCGAAACAAATCGCTCCCAAATGAAAAGTACAGGTCCTATTGACGAAATTCTTCACCGTGAGCGGCAGCAATGTCCAGTCTACCTAATTCTCAGTTTTCATGCCTGTGGAGTTTATTATATGGACGTGGTGACAGTGTAAAAACACCATGCTCTTCTGATTTTCAAACGAACCTTCTGAGCCATTTTAACATTAGAGTCTATGGAGGAGTTGGAGGGAGGAGGCTGTGCTTTGGTGACATTTATGAAAGAACCATAACACCTAGTACAATAGTAAACACATTGGATGAAAGAGGACAGCGATGGCTACGTTTTGAGGGTAAAATCATACCTGTAGACAAACCGTGGACACAGCAGCAGTTTTAAAAAATATTTTCAGATTAATTTTTTTGCTCCTCTCACTCTAGCAGTTGAGCTTCTCACTCTAGCCCCAACATTCCGTCCCATACACACCCATTATAAACTCTGAAACGGCTGAAAAAACATCATGAAACTTAAACTGGAACTGAAGAAAAAGTATAACAGATATTGAAAAGATAAATACAAGTTGAATAGTTGAATGTCTTGTCTTCGTTTTAAAGTTTGAATGGTGGCTCTATGTCAACTATGTTGAAGTAGATACAGTTTGAAAATGAGTAAGTTGAATGAGGATTTGAAGGGTCTCCCCATTGAAATACATGGGAAATTTTTGTTGAAAAAAGTTGAATAAATTAAAAATATAAATGTTAAAATGAGAAAAATAGAAGCAGTCATGTCCAAAAGAAGAGGAATCTAACGGTGTTTGAATGGTTTTTCTAAGTTGAACGGTTTTGAAGGAGATACAGTACAAAAAACGTACGGAATATATAATAAAATATAATAATAATAACTAGAAAGTGCATTTTCTGAAGAAACTGCAGTGTGAATGCTTGAATCTGAATGTATGCACTGAAATGAATTAATTGCTGAATTTTAAGTTAAAAATGTTGAATGAGCTGGAAAATACAGAGTTTTAACCTGAAAACAAAAGTGCAGAACTGAAAGCTGAGTTCACACAGAAGAAGTTGGAAAATAGCTGAAAAGTTTTAAATTAAATTGGAAAACCTAAGAATGAGAAAGAAATTTAGAGTCAGAAAACATCTGAATGAATATTAAAAGTTCATATTCTTTGAATCACTGAATGACTAAATGTGATCCCTCCACTTGGATCCACACAGTTTAAAAGTTTACATCTCTGAGCTTTGAAAGACACGTGTTGGAAAGAGAAAACGATGGTACGTTTTGAGGGTAAAATGATGGCTGTAGACCAAACACTGTGGACACAGCAGCTGTTGAAAGAGAAGTGTTCAAGATGAATCTTGGCAGAGTGAGAGAGAGCTCGTTAGGCAGGCAGGTGTGAGCCTGGTTGCTATAGTGACTGACCAGGGCTCCATACACACGCACACAGACATGCACCTCACTTTTGCTGCTTAAAATGAACAGAAAAGTCAGGCCGAAACAAATCGCTCCCAAATGAAAAGTACAGGTCCTATTGACGAAATTCTTTCACCGTGAGCGGCAGCAATGTCCAGTCTACCTAATTCTCAGTTTTCATGCCTGTGGAGTTTATTATATGGACGTGGTGACAGTGTAAAACACCATGCTCTTCTGATTTTCAAACGAACCTTCTGAGCCATTTTAACATTAGAGTCTATGGAGGAGTTGGAGGGAGGAGGCTGTGCTTTGGTGACATTTATGAAAGAACCATAACACCTAGTACAATAGTAAACACATTGGATGAAAGAGGACAGCGATGGCTACGTTTTGAGGGTAAAATCATACCTGTAGAGCAAACACCGTGGACACAGCAGCAGTTTTAAAAAATATTTTCAGATTAATTTTTTGCTCCTCTCACTCTAGCAGTTGAGCTGTCTCACTCTAGCCCCAACATTCCGTCCCATACACACCCATTATAAACTCTGAAACGGCTGAAAAACATCATGAAACTTAAACTGGAACTGAAGAAAAAGTATAACAGATATTGAAAAGATAAATACAAGTTGAATAGTTGAATGTCTTGTCTTCGTTTTAAAGTTTGAATGGTGGCTCTATGTCAACCTATGTTGAAGTAGATACAGTTTGAAAATGAGTAAGTTGAATGAGGATTTGAAGGGTCTCCCCATTGAAATACATGGGAAATTTTTGTTGAAAAAAGTTGAATAAATTAAAAATATAAATGTTAAAATGAGAAAATAGAAGCAGTCATGTCCAAAAGAAGAGGAATCTAACGGTGTTTGAATGGTTTTTCTAAGTTGAACGGTTTTGAAGGAGATAAGTACAAAAAACGTACGGAATATATAATAAATAAATAATAAAGATTAGAAGAACAATACTGTGAATGCTTTTACAAGCATTCACACTAACTAGAAAGTGCATTTTCTGAAGAAACTGCAGTGTGAATGCTTGAATCTGAATGTATGCACTGAAATGAAATAATTACTGAATATTAAGCTAAAAATGCTGAATTAGCTGGAAAATACAGAATTTTTAACCTGAAAACAAAAGTGCAGAACTTTTGAAAGCTGATTTCATACAGAAGAAGTTGGAAAATAGCTGAACATGTTTAAAATGTAAATTAGAAAAAGATGAGTAATGACAAAAGAAAATTTAGTCAGAAAACCTCTGAATGAATAACAAAGTTCATATTCTTCTAATCACTTAAAGAGTGGAATTATGTATTATAAATCTCTAATTCATAAAAAAAAATAAAAATAAATGTAAAAACAAATTTGTTGAATTGAACTGAAAAGATGAACAAACATTCTGGAGAAAATACAAGCTTTAATATACAGCATAATGTTTTTCAGACATATACACGTGTATATCATGTTTAATGGTATTACATACATCAATTTGTTTTGTATTTCATAGAAAATAACATAAAAATCTTAAGTCATATTGTACAGCTTCTTTCTGAAAAGGACTTAAATTAGTTCAACAAATGTTTTTTTTTCAAAATAGAATAAAAATCATTTTAAAAAGAGACGTTTGCAATGTTTTAAGGTGTTAATAATCTGATCCTGTCATGTGTCTGTTCAACTTTAGTTTTTGGCACAGACTCCATTCTTAAAGAACAAATTACAAATAATAAACAAATAAAATTGAAATTAAAGTAGCTTTTTTTGTTAAACACTTCACAGGAGAATAAATAAAAATAACTAAATTAAATAACTAAATAAAATAATAAGCAACATATGAAATACATGAAAATTCAACTTTTAAAACCACAATCCTGAACCTTTAAATTGTGTTGGTTTCTTAGAACATGGCTGAACAGCTGTTTCTATCGGTCTACTTAATCTACTGATCTGTCTACACATCTTTTATTACTCATTCTTTTTTATGTTTTAATGTAAACAGGTCCACACAGTGGTAAAAGAGAACTGTATAGAGATTTTTGAGTAAACTCAAATGAAAGCCTAAGGTGGTGACACAGTTTACACATCAAATAATCAAATAAACACATTAGTCCTTTTTGTGAACATGGAAAATAAGTATCATTAGTTTACAGCATTGTTCAGCCATGCCACTAATGCTTTTTACACTGTGTTTTAACCTGGGCTCAGACACAAGTCCCAAATTTAGTTAGTCCCTGACTTTGAGTTGTGGTTATGACTAATTATTATACACAAGGCTTTATCTATCTGAACTCTAAGGACACAAATATGAAAAAACCTATACTTACCAGCTGATACCCCACACTACACACTAGGTGTGCCATGTGACCTGAAACTTTGGTACAAACCATCATAATATTCTGTTAACACTGTTTTTTAACACTGTTTGTGTTGCTGTTCAGCAGTTTAAAATGTTTTAGATTGGATTACATGGAATGAATTTGAGTTCTCTTGGGGTTTTTGTCTGTTTTGTTCTTAGCAGATTTTTTTTACATACTGTTGAATTCCAGTTACCACATTTCTGGTCATATGACATCCCGAGTGCCCACTTAAAAAATCCCCACAGTTAATTCAACATTAAAACAAAATAAAAATATGTTAAATAAATAAAGGTTTGCTCTGTGATGAAATATTAAATAAGCATACATTGTACAGAGCACTAACAATGAAAACAATCCTTTAGCCTGTTGATCAGAGAGAGGCAGTCATTATGTCCATTTAAAACCTGTAATCAAAGAGCACAACATTTCTGTGAAACTATAAAGTCCCATATGATCCTCATCATGTCCAGTGACTTCAGAGTGGATCCTCCCTGTCATCCGGCCAGTGTTTGATGTGTGGCAAGCAGCACAGAAGCAGGATAGCTGAGGACTTTAAAAGAAGAGCAGAAAACAGGAACATATGTAGTTGTAAATGTAAATATCGTGATACTTGTCAAAGGAATAAAATAATGAAATGTTAACTTACACACTCATTTAGGAGGATCTTGACACTGCACAGAGGAGGCACAGTCAGTCTGACAATGATGGTGATCTCCAGGGATGTTTTCCTGCAGCAACATTCCTGCCGACTGGCCATATGATCCAGAGTAGTTGGTTTGTAATGAACAGAAAGGTGTATATGTTAGGTAGTGTGCACTTAGAGCTGGTCCTAAGAAACAAACACATCCTGTAATAAACTGAATACCTTTAGTAGTGCTGCTGCAAATATAAAGCCCTTCTATCATGTGTGGTTTCAAAGAAGTGTTTTGGAGGCTCAGTCACAGAAACTGTGCAGTCTGTTCAGTCCTGAGTGTCTCAGCTCTGAAGGGGATGGATCACAGAGGGAAACACCTGAGTACAGATATTAAAATACACTCAAAATAACACTCCTAAGGTCAAGTGAAAACACAATTTAAACACTTTACAAAGAATTAATACATGTTTTCATGGAAATAATGTCATTAACCCTTTTTGTTGTGAGTAAATCTCACCGACTGCTTGTGGGACAAGCTAGAAGGAGGACTTATCACAGAATCTCTCCTGTGCTCCAGATGTGAAGTCTCACGCTCTGATCGTACGGCGATGAAGATGGTGATGATGAAGCCTCTCTGATCTGTGGCATTACAGTTTCTGGCTGCTATGTGCTTCACACTGTTGGATTTTACATGTGAAGCTTGGAGAAGACACAGGAGGACTGTGTCTCTCTTAAAAAAAAAAAGAAAAAAGAAACCTAACAACCTCCCACCGTACCCCCCCCCATTCAACTCCCACCTACCCACTCCACTCAACTCCCCAGCCTCACACCATCCAATGTCTATACAAATGTAGGGTATCAGCTGGTAACAAAAAGCAAGTGTAACATATGTAGTACATATGTACACTGCTGAAACATTTCTGGCCAGAAATGTGCAGTTATCAGCCAGTGCATTTATCATCCCAGACCCAGACCCACCCTGATAAATGCACTGGCTGAAACATGATAAAAGCTCATAAAAATGTATGTTTCATTGAAAGATTTGTCCAAAAATATAATGATATACTTTTGAAAAAGTTTAAAGATTATAACAAACTGAAATCAATAACATTTTTGTAAATATTATTTCAAAATAGAGGCACAGATAAACTGGCTTAACTGTCATTATTGCTGTAATTAGGTTTTCTTTTTTTCTTTTTTTTTTTTTTTAAAAAAGCAACCTTTAGTCTTGTTGTTCTCTCAGAAACAATGAAGAAGCTGTTGAACATTTATGTGTTGTGTGGGCAATCCTCTGGTCCACCCTCCCTCCCTCCCAGCCACAGTGAGACTGGGGCAGCCTGCAGGATTTTGAAGCCTGGCTGCAGAGAGGATATGCCTACACTGTTCGTTTTAAACTGCTATATTTGATTTTTCTGACATTCATAGATTACTGATTTTTAGATTTTCTGTAATAAATAAATTGTCATATTTTACTGATATCATTACTTAATTCATTTAATTGTATTTTATGTAAAAAATTCAAACATTATACTGCAATGCAGGGCGTTTTTTCTTAAGTCAACTTTTAAATATCGCTCTACTTTCTTAAGTCATTCAAAAATATAGAAATTACTTACTGTAGTCAAAGATCTAGATCATGAATCATCACAGGACAATACACAGTATACAGGGTCATGGTAACTATGGTAGGTCTTCATGACTCCAGAATGGAGACATCGCTCTGGCTGAGAAATGAAAATAAGGTCAAGCAGTGTGTTCTTCTCTGTGGTAGGGGCAGTGATGACCTGTGCGTATCCCCTAGACTCAAACAGCTCCAGGATTGGTTTGTTTGCACTGGATAAAACATTCTCATTAAAATCACCACACACTATGATGGGATGACAGTCCATGATCTCTAATGAGTCTAATAGGCTTACCAGGTTTTCAGGAATGGCCTCAGAGTGTAGTCTGGAGGTCTGTACACAACTGCAATCAGTGCACTGACTGGTGCTTCAACCTTTAAAGCCAGAAATTCAAGGTCAGTTACATTATGGATGTACTGTTTTTCATGCACTTGAATGTCACTTTTCACATAAACAGCAACTCCACCACCACTTCTGTTTGCCATCTGGGGAAAGTTTGTGTAGGACAGGTGTCTGTTGCGTTTGAACAAATTGTAATTTTCCAAGTGGAGACTCTCTGCGACAAAAGAGCCCCGCAGGTGTGTTTCTGTTAGGCACAAAACATCTGCTAGACACAATTCATGGTGACTCTTGATGTCATTAATGTGAGCTGGCAGTCCCTCTGTATTATGATGAACAATGGTGAAAACCTCTGACCTGCTCAGTGTTTGTCTCACGTGTAGAAGAGGCATCATGTCATCAAGGTTGGCTTGTCTCATGTTCTCAAGCGCTGCAGTGATTTCTGGTTGGTGAATATTTTTTTCTCCTCCATATCAAGAAGATACAGTCCACTGAGAGACGTCACTCTACTGACAGCTACGTAGGCCATGCCGGGCTCAAAAATGCTCTTAAGAGAGACAACAGCTGAT
Source organism: Oreochromis niloticus (assembly GCF_001858045.2). NCBI lineage: Eukaryota > Metazoa > Chordata > Actinopteri > Cichliformes > Cichlidae > Oreochromis > Oreochromis niloticus. The sequence goes on along the minus strand of NC_031973.2, from coordinate 16,726,956 downwards.
GTGGTTGTCATACCCTGTACCTTATGTATTGTACATGCAAAGGCCAGCTTCACTGGGAACTGTCTTCGTACCACTCCTTTCTGCTTAGATTCTCCTCTGCTCTCTCAATGTACACCATGTCGTCTGCTGGTGTGCGTTATTCTTTCCAGATGTCTCATTATCCATTTTAAGTCCAAGCTTGATGATGTGTTGGTCTTTTCAGAGTAAACTACTCTAAGTAGTTTTCCAAAAGCTCCATTAACCAAACCATTTTGTATGTCAATGTTTCTGGTGAGCATGACACGAGCTCCTTCTGCAACTTTCAGTGTGTCTGGTAACTCGTTTTTACCTCCTTTCAATGGTCTGTCTTGAAGTGCCATTCTGCCAGTTCTAGGATCCTTTCTATAATCATCTGCATGGATGTCAATGATATGAGTATGGAGCAGAGCCAGTGTTGCAGAGTTGTGTGCATCCACTTCTTTATTAGTTGCAAAAATGTGCAACGCATCAGTCGGACAAGGGCTGGTTCAGTTATGGCCTGTGACAACAAATTTCTATCTGCTTCGCAAAGCTCATCCAACTTTCCTTTCACACGGATTCTGTTCAGCATCTCAGCAAAGACAACATCATCTTTCTGACGCATAATCTCAGTCAGAGTGATCATCTGAAAATGCTCCCGCCACAGGTCGATCTCGGACGGGTCGTGCACACAGAGAGGTTTAGACTGTCGCACTGGGGGTAGCTGATAGAAGTCTCCAACAGCAATGACTGACATGCCTCCAAAGGGTCTCCGAGTCCCTTTGATCTGTTTGAGTCTTGCATCTACATATGCAAAGAGATGTCTTGACACCATAGACACTTCGTCAATGACGATTATTTCAGCATTCAAAAGTTCTGATCTGACTTCATCCAGCTGATTGCCAAGTCCCTGAATGGGAGGTTTTAAGCTTCTAGGGAGCTTGAGAAGAGAATGCAGTGTTGTTCCAGAAATGTTAAATGCTGCAGTCCCAGTGAAAGCAGTTAACAGGACAGTGGGTTTTGATATGTCAACGTCGTCTGCATATCTGGGCACTTTGCTCAGTATCTTAGATGCTTCTGAGTAGATGCATTTGATAAGATGTGATTTTCCTGTTCCAGCACCACCATTAATATAAAGAAAAACTGCTCTGGATTTAGAGCACAGACTCTTTTAATGCACCAGTCTCTAACTGCATAAAATATGCAGGCTTGCTTCTTATTCAGATTCTGAACATCTGACGTAACAATGTGGGATCAATAGCAGGGGGTTCCCTGATGGCTCTGACTTCTGTTGAAGCATCAGCCTGACGGCTGTAGTCGGGCACATCTTCCTGTTCATTTTCATTGTCTCGCTCTCTTTCTTGTTCAACAAGTGGCAACCTTACGAGATCTGATTCAGGTGCCAGATTACACCATTCATCAGTCACACCTCTGTTCTGCTCATATTCCTCAACAGCGCTCTCGATCTCCTCACTGTTTTTCTCATATTTTCTCTGTTTCTTTTGACAATGTGTTGCACGTACTCAAGACGGTCAGTACCTGGTAGCTGTACACAGCCAGCACCATAGAAAGCCTGATAGGTTGGCAAGATGGTGTTTTCAGTTCGTGGTCTGAACGATGAGGAAGGTACAGTTTAAGCAGTCTTCCGTAATATTGCTCTGGATGTTTTTCTTGTGAGCAGCGGTGAAATCTGATGATAGCAGGCTTATGTTTTTGCGCCTTTGCACAAATCCCATCTCATTGAGAAGGGGCAAAACATCTTTACCTTTTGTCTGTTGGCCATAGACAATCCTGCAAGTAGCAGCAAAGTCTGCCATGCACATCTCCTCATACTCTGGTGTTTCAGGTCTGGCTTTGTATTTGTCATTCAAAGATGTCATCCAAACATTGGAAGACTCAGGTGTTGTGTTGTCCAGAACTGACAGGGGACGACTCATTTTCACAGGATTATCATCAGTTGGTATGAATATTACAGCACGTGAACATTGCTTCATGTGAAGACCACATGCACGAGCAACACACTCCTGTGCACTGATCTCTCGCTTCTTTGAATATGCCTGCATGACGGCTCTCATTTCATCGCACTCATTTACACTGTCCTTATGGGAGTTCTCAATGACAGTTTTCAGGTACTCAGATAGCCCGCCCTCTTTTTTGATATATATTTCATTAAATAATTTGCAGCGCCGAAAGCATCTAAACAAAGCTTATGTCGATATTACTGTTCCAGGCTTCAAGCAGATGTGGATTATAGCCGTTTATCCAAGAGTCTTTTGGATCACGCTTTAGTATGATCGTACTCCTTGTGTTCATTTTATTCAGGTATCTCTCATATTCTGCATGCGTCAACTTGCATCTTGCCAAGAGCTGCTCTAAACTCATGGAAGCAGTTTCAGGTTCATTCAGCAGCTGGTTCAGTGGTCTGAGCTTGTTCTTTGCTGTTTCTACCTCCAGTTCATCATCCTCACTGGTCTTGTGATCATGTCTCATTGCAGGGTGGTTTGGGAAAACCAAAACGGCACCCGAGCTTAAACTCCTAAAGCACGTCTTGTGTGGTTCTTACTGTGTTTTTGCACTCTGTTACTTTCTTGTACAGTTCAGGTTGTTTATGTGGATCAGGCAGCTGAGCTGTGATGTATTTGTTTATAAAATCAACAACAGTTTGATCATCATCCTCCTCAAACACAGGAGCACCTTCTACCCACAGGAGACAGTGTATGTGTGGGCTTCCTCTGTGCTGAAACTCACTCTGTAAAAGTAGTCAATGACTTGCCAAGTGGCTCTGCAGGAGATAAGAGTAAATCTCTGAATAATGCTTCAACTCTCTTGTCAAACATGCGCATTGTTGTGACAGGATTGCTCTCAGGATGTCACACTTTGCTGACCAGTCGAGTCCTTCAAAATTCACTTGTTCACCTTGTTGCCTTGTTATTGCCTCAATCACTTCAGGCCAGCGCATTTCAGCAGCTGAAATGTGCAAAAGAACGTGGGAGTTCCCAACTGTCTGATCATGGCAAAAGATCTCTTGTTGTTTTCTCCCAATAGGCTGGGGTTCCTCTCAGAGGCTGCATGAATCTCACTGCATCTTTATTTCACCAGTTTCTCCACCTCATGTTTATCTTGTAACATGCCTGAGGTTATTTTTCTCCCATCTCTGGTCAAAGGCTTTGCCTTTCTTAACTGTATTGTCATGCTGGAAGTAGCCAAGTGTATTCAGTCACAAACTGTGCAAAGAACAAATAGTTGTGTCTCTGGCAAAACGATCATCATGCAGAAAAGTCTTGATTTGAAATACCACTGGGGATACTTTGATCAGCCTTCTTTCATCAAGTGTGTTTTGGCCTGTAGGAAACTGCACAGGGAAGGCCATGGCCTCCAGTTTAGGTGTTTTGAAAAAACTTATTGGATTGTTTCTCTCTGCAGGAGCAACAGAGTAGATTCCTTCACTGAAACATAATATTCCTCAGCCACATCAGGGGCTGCAAACAGGACTCGAGTGCAAAACCACCATTAGTCAGTCCATCTGCTTGCTCTGAATCATCTCTCATCTGCTCATGTGTTGTTCACCATCACAGGGTAACATGTCAATATCTGTTCATTTTTATTTTGTGCTTCACTCAGTGCATTTTTCTCACAGCTGTCAATTTCCATTAAATCAGCCTCATCATAATCGTCCTCATTCATGTTTCATCATCATCCTCCTCATCATCTTCATCAGGAAGTGTTGGTCACACAGCTCAGCATCATCTCTGATGCTCACATCCTTATACTGTGGATGAATCTGCTTGAGTTTATGCAGTGCTTGCACAAGTTTAGACCAGCTTACAGTCTGAAACAGCTGATGACCTTTGTAAGACAAGCGTCTCTTCAGTTTTACTCTCATCACCTGAGAATTAATTCTCAATCGAGGCATGCTTCAACAGTTTCCTGTACCTCTGATGGGACACAGACCACATTTCTCTAATTGCTCTCTGCCTGCCTTTGGGAAGAGGAATAATCTTGGCAAATGTATGCACTTGGCTATGAGATGTCTCTCCAGTATGTTGAGATCAGACAATTCAGGTGGAATATCAGCAAGATCCAGTTTATTGGCAACAGCAAGTGCTGGCATGGATCCATTTTTAAGATGATGTGGCAGGTGTGACAAATCCACTCTCTCTTTCTCTCATCAGGCACATTGCACTGCTCATTCTGCAGTTTTCATCACAAACATGAACATACTTTCCTGTCAAACATGTTGCAACCACATGTGGGTTTTTGACATAATTTGACCTTGTGCAGGGTCGTACTTGGTTTGGAAATGAAGCCTTGAAACAGACAGTACATGGGTATGATGGTCCAACTTTGATTTGTGATTTGAACACCGATATGGCCTCGTTGATCACACTGTTGTCACTCTCTTGGGTTGTCTGTTCACCCATCTGTATTTCCTTCTTATTTTCATGGCACATCTCATGTTGTGCATAATCCTGAATGCAAGATTACTTTGATACCTGTCTCGCATTAGTTGTTTCATCAGTTGTCTCTGTCTCTCTCTGAATTCTGGTTTTCTCGATACCTTTTAGTGATGTAGCTTTTTTCTCCTCTCTGAAATCATATTCTCACAGTAACGTCTTTAATATATTGTTTTGTTTTTGTCTAACTTAGCTTCTCACAGTAGCGTCTTTTAACATATTGTTGTGTTCTTTCTGAATTCTCATTCTCACAGTAACGTCTTTTAACATACTGTTGTTGTTCTTTCTGAATTCAGCATCGCATGGTAACGTCTTTAACATACTGTTGTTTTTCTGTCTAACTTCAGGATTGTTTTATATGCCTCGCTGTGCAAGATTTTTTCTTTTTTGTAATCTTTATTTGAAGCATACTTTTGTCGTTCTTTCCTTTTTTGGTTTTCTTTTCTTGATTTCTGGGTTTCTCTGATGCCATTAATCTTCTTTATTTTGTGCCTTTGTTGTTTATTAACTTTTTCAGTTTTGTAAATATTCAGAAAGATCACAGCAGAACATTGTTATTGCAGCATTTGATTGCATGAAAAAGCATCCTTGATGGAGAAATTAATTCACTGCATATTCTTCGTTGGTATATTAGGAGGTTCATTCTGATCTTCATATGATGTGAACTGAGTCATGTGGACTTCTTTTTGTTTCACCAGTGGTACAAATGGACATTTGACAAAGATGTTCTCAGTCAGATCCAGTGATTGTATTTCTCCTTGGAGTAGAGGAGTTTGCTTCATCAACAGTTGTATCAGAGTGAGTAGGTGCCACAGCAGTGGCAGCTGTTGGTCTGCAGACTGTGTCTGTGATAGTATCACTCAGGTTGACTGTGCTCATACTGTAAACTGCACAGGCTTCAGCTCATGTTACAAAGGTGATATCTCCATCATTCATAAGAATCTTGGAGCCTCTTATCATGTCACTGAGGAGTGTGAATTGAGCATCAAGCTGACACGATACGTGACTGTAGTGGTAGAGGAAACCACTGGTGTTTGAGTGTGGATCAAAGAAACATATTTGCTGATGTGGATCTGAACACTGCGATACAATCCACTCTAATCATAAGGCATACTGCACATCTGACAACAGGCAGCTCAGTCCTGCTTCAAAGCTGAAAGGTATCTACTGCTTCTCTGGAGGTTCTTCAAATGTCCCATACCGGAGCTGTGTCATGTCACATGATACATAGACCTGCGAGCATAAACTTTGTTGGCAGCTCATCGGTTGCCAATGAATATTTTAGGAATCTTTCTTGGCCTCTTTGTACATCACATCACCTTTATCCAAGACCGATTAAGGTCAGCTGTGTCATGTTTTCATTCTCTGAAGGAATGCAAGAAATGTGGTGAGTTACATGTGCACTGCTTGTTTCTGAGTCTCCATATTTACGATGTGCCTGGCTGTGAGATGCACAGACATGTGTTACAGAGGCTGGTTTTCAAGGTTCACTGTTTCTGCATGAGATGGTCCTGCCACATCAGTGTGACGGCACTTTTCACAACATCAGCATAACCCACCTGTGGTACTTGACACCTTATGTTGTCTCTATTAAATTCATTGCTGCAGTCCACTCTTTACAGCATCGCATAGGATACCTGTTGTACATGTGCAGGAACATGTTGACCTGCCTGTTTGACACCATCAGCATTGGTCTTTGCAGACACACTCTTCTGCAGAGCTCTGAGGAAAATCACACTCAGCTTGTTCACATGTTGGTACTTTGTGAAACTCATGGAACTTCTTCCCGTTGTTTTGCAGCTTGTGACTTTTTCTGCTTTTTTGGCATTTTTACACACCTTTAAGTGTTTCTGTTAGTCTTTAGAAAATATATTCAAAAATAAGAGTGGCACACACCAGGAGATGTTTCTTTCTCTTATAGTTCAGTTTTTATTTCTCAAAACAATGTCTTTGTTTGTTTGACAGTTTGTTCTTCAGTCGAGAGAATATTATGCACTCTCTTTATTGGCTTGGCACAATTTAGCAACAAGCCCAGAATGAAAAACAGGTAGAGAGAAAATCTAGAAGAGAGAACAGGCAGAGCAGGAGAGACACGGCTTGTAAATCAAAATAAACCGTGAATTAGAGTTTTCTCTGTTCAGTTTGTTCTCAGGGTAGAGGCAATATATGCACTCTTTATTGCTTTAATGGCTTGGCATTTTTCAGCAGCAAGCCAAGAGTGAAAAACAGGTAGAGAGAAAATTTAGCAGAGAGAACAGGCAGAGCAGGAGAGACACGGCTTGGAAATCAAACCGCAGAGTTTCTTTGTTTGTTCTCAGGTAGAGGCAATATGCACTCTTTATTGCTTTAATGGCTTGGCATTTTCAGCAGCAAGCCAAGAGTGAAAAACAGGTAGAAGAAAATTTAGAAGAGAGAACAGACAGAGCAGGAAAGACACGGCTGGGAAATCCCAATTAACCGTGAATTAGAGTTTTCTTTGTTTGTTCAGTTTGTTCATAGGTTGAGGCAAAATATGCACTCTTTATTGCTTTATTGGCTTGTGCATTTTTCAGCAGCAAACCAAAGAGTGAAAAACAGGTAGAGAGAAAATTTAGCAGAGAGAACAGACAGAGCAGGAGAGACACGGCTTTGAAATCAAACCGCAATAAGATTCTTGGTTTGGCAAAATTTCTCACAAACCACAGGGTGAAATACAGATGGAAAGAAGGCAGAGACAACAGGTGGAGCAGGACAGAGGATAGAGGGGATGGGGGTTGGGATGTGAGACAGAAGACTGGAGATCTCGTCCTTGTTCTTCTTCTGCACACTGTGAACAAAAAAGAAGAAAAAAATAATAATTTTATTAAAATGATATCACATGTTAATTGTATGAACTAATTGTGACTACTGAAACAGGACAAAACAAATATTCAAGCTAAACTGTTGTGGCTGCCATGTGCAAAAAATTATTAATCTAAAAATTGGGTATTTTTAGAATAATAATTATCTAATTCAATTCAATAATATTTTTAAATAAAATATAAATGAGTGAATCGTTAAATAATCACATGTAGTGTGACTACAAAAATGTACGAAAAAAATATTTTAGCCCAATTGTTAAGCTGCACTTATGTGTATTATTATAAAATTGTGTTTAAAAGGTCTAGCACAAAGTTTGAACCCATCACTTTACAGCTATATTAGTCAGATTATCTTTTTATTTTGGTCTACTTCTCTTGCAGTATGTGCACACCTACCAGTCAAAGCACAGATGTCAGTCAGGTTCCTGAAAGTGGTAAGACGAGAAATAATGTTAGTTGTCTGTACAGTATTATCAGACTATCAACAGAAATACAAAGCCCACCGACATGATACACTGAACTTATAGTAGCAGGTTAATTATAGAGTAAATTAGCACACCAGCTGACACAGCAGTCATTTTATAATTCAAACTAATTAACTGAAGTATTTCCACTTATATAAGGCTACTGTTAGACTGCTGCTAGCCTTAGCATTGCTGCTAGCGCTAGTATTGCTGCTATCATTAGCATTGCTGCTAGCGTTAGCATTCCTGCTAGCAGAGTGCTAACACTAGCACTCTTACTGTTAAAACTGAGCCACAGTGGCAATAATAAAGCTCATTTGTTACTTTTGTCTCACTGACTGCCAATAACTATCACAGGAATATCACAGGAATACTCTTTTTTGACAGTTAACAACCACTAAGGCTAGTGTTAGCA